>NC_140937.1:46305305-46905305 GCF_014529385.1 Adiantum capillus-veneris
TGGAGGATAACCATGAAGCTGAACCACCTAGTAGAAAATGCAAAAAAGGCCAGGGGCAAACAAGATGGATATAGTGATGAGGATTCTGTGGTAGGCCATGGAGAAGGCAACGAAGATAGTATGCACCACAACACATGCTAACATGCAGACATCGATGATGATGGGGGAGCAGAGTCTCATAGTGTGGATGAAACTCTCCATAAGACATCGCATGTGAGTGCTCAAGAGAGAGTGCAAACACATGGCTCACCATTGAAGCATAGTGGCCATAGCCACTCCAAGCATGATGATCATCACTTTTGTAGTCCACTGTCAGATGATAACATTGAGCAGATGCTTGGGTTAGGTAAAGCTTTAATCGTTTTTGAGCATAATATTTAACGTTGTGCACAAAGTAGGTATAAAGTTGTTATTTTGTTGTAGATGGTACAAATAAGGATATCAATCCACAATACCTTGGAGTGTGTTGCAACATTAATTACATGCAAATTAATGCAGTTAGAGTTACAAAGCATGAAGTCAAAAAGCAGGTAAATTTTACTTTTGAATTTGAGTAACATAAAAACAATGCAATTGAATCAAATTTTATATGTTATTTGCATGATATTCAACAATTTTGTGCCTCCTTGACTTCCACACTGGACGAATTGATCCTACTGCTCGAATTGGGGGGTTACGATTGGTGTGGGCAAATTTTCCCACTCATTGTGCAATCACCCCACTAAATTTGGTAGTCCTTAGATGAAACTTTTTCTCTAAGGATCTACTAGATTCGGCCTTCAGTTTAGTGGCGGAGTATCTTCTACAACATGGCACAATGGTTGCAACACTTTGCACGGAGCATCTCGGCATGGCAGAAGTAGATGTGGGTGAATATGGATTCAATTTTTGTTGCACATTATGCTTGGCATTGTCACATCCTTATTACTTGATACGCGGTGGAGAGAAGGTATTTTGTTTTATGTTTGTACTTTGAGTTGTTCGTGTGTATGCTATATATACATTTGTATAAGCAAATAGTACATTGATTATCACATGTCCTTTCTCACCATGGTCATGTTTACTCGAGCCGATAGTGATATTTATGTGTGTCCTCAGTATGATCAAGAAGCTAGCAACATTGTTGCCAATGTCAAGGGTTTTGAAGTAGATGACGACATTCTCAAGGAGTCAAAGCCTTTTGTTGTGACACAACCATATATCACAGACAATGCTGGGAATATGATATGTTGTGTGGCTTGGCGTAGCAAGATGTTCATGAGGTATTTTGAGCTAGCACAACCACTCCCTTAAGGGCAAATTTTTTTGGTTATATTTTCTCTATGATATATTGTGACATGGGCTCATTTTGTGGGAAGCTTGAGACTCAAGGAGGCTCCTAGGGGGAGGAGTCTGATCCTCACGTAGGGGCTTGTCAGTCGGAATTGACTTTGTGTTCATAGTAGAGGGCAAGAAAAGAGAGAATGCTGCCGTTGACAACACCTCTGATCTTGAGAAAATCTTGAAGCTATCCTCTTTTGGCATTCAAAGCTTGAAGACGGAGATTCTGCACGGGAAGAACATGTTTAGCCAAACAAGGTTGAGGATGGGTACATGATCCAGACTGACTTCAATCATGAGTTAATGTTACAGAGCTTAGAGGCATGTTGTGCTCATTGTAAAGATTGATCGCTGCTCTCCTATCCAACTTCTATGGTGAGTGAACTAGGCTATGGTGGATGAAGCATGAAGCTCACCATGGTGATAGGGTTAGGGTTAGAGCAATAGGATTAGGGTTAGAGTTGCTTAGAGCAAGAGCATGAAGCTTTAGAGTAGACACAATGATAATAGGCTCAAAAGTACAAGTGATTCATTAGATGATAGCCCTGAAATAGGCTTGGTAGTTTACATCCATTGGCTAGAGAGGTTACATCCTTTTTCTATTGGACCATGTTATCATCTTATTTATCCTAGTAGACAAGGGATCTTCCCATGTGGTGCCACAAGTGTGGGCTTACCCTAACAATCGCCCCCTTAAGCCGACACTTGGGGAAAAATACAAAGAAGTCTTAATTTCTTGTCATAGTGTACTCCTAAGCTCTAATGATACATCTAGGTGTAGTACATGAGTCATCATGGCAGCTCTCATAACAAATTCACCGCCTATGGTTCAATAGTACAATGATACATCGTAGTGGTTCTCTACTAGATTCATCGCTATGGTTCACAAGTGGAACTTAGTAGGCTCACTTGTTGTCCTAGGTAGTACAAATTTGTTCATTCATTCATTCATTTATGTGTGAAGAGGTTGTCATGTGCATCCTCTTCAAAATTGTTTTCATGAAGTTGTTTTTTGTCATCATCTTCACCTTCATATCATTGTCGTTTTCTTCAATTGCTTGATTTTCATTTGTCTCATTGGTCTATTTTGTCAAGGGTGTGGCCTTCCCAGCTAATGGTGCAAAGCACACATACAGTTCATTTAAAATGCTTATGATGCTTGTGTGTGTGCTCATAGTGATGGGTGGTCCTTTGGACAATGACTAGAACCTGTGTTTATGTGTGTGGTGCCTTTATGCACATATGTTGCATGCATTTTTATGATTGCATGTATTTCCATTCAGATACGCTTGTGACGTGTGGTCTTGGAGGAACTTTAGCCCTTGGGAGTGTCCCCAAAATATAGAAGTGAAAGGCTATAAGCATGGAGCTTGCAGCAACGTGGGGCTTTACCTTACTATGGGAAAAAGGACTTAGAAAGCCCCAAAAGACCAATTTAAAAAAGAAGGGAAAGTGCATTGACTAAGTTCAAACAAAACACGAGCAAGTCAGCGGGTGAAAACCTACAAATAAATTCAGTGCAAGAGCCGATGCAAGGCTATGTGATTGTGTCAATCGCAAAGTCAAGGTAGGAGGCAATAGCGAGGACAACAACATGTAGGGTGTTGGCAACTGAGCTATACTCTAGCCTAATTCTCATTGGTCCACCTCTATGGCCATCCAATAGGATTTGAGTGCGCCTTATGGGCAATTGGCACACATGTCCTAAAGACAATGTTCTCCCAAAAAGCTAGGAAACCAGGACATTGGCTTTGGAGATTTTTGTCTATAGGCTTTGATGGACCCACTGTCTATAATTTCTTGTTAGGTTGACGGGTGTTAGGTGGTCTTTCCTTGTCTACAGATCAGGTTCTTACTCACAGCTATTGTAGTCTTTGACTGTGCTGGTTTTAGGTTGTAGGTTAATCCAAAATTACTTACCCTTGTGTAATTATTTTGATTCTTATGATTTCAAGAACCTTTTACCTATAAACAAACTACTCTTGGATGGACGGCTCATTTGAGGACTATTCATAAAAACTGGTTAAAGCATGTAAAACTTCTACGATTGACTATGAATGGCATTCATATTATTCTCTACTAGCTAACAAAGCCTTAAAACTACGACTGGAGTATAATCCTCTCTGTTAACATTGTCACTTATAGCTCCGATGAGACTCATGGATTTTTTGATATGATACAACTCTTTGGCTTCAGACTTGCTTCAGACTTGACTATTCTATTCTCATCAACGTGATGAGAATAGTAGACCCATACTCAATGGGCCTATTTCCAACTCATTGGCTATGGTGATTGGGTTAGGGTGCACACACACACACACACACACACACACACACACACACACACACACACACACACACACACACACACACACACACACACACACACACACACACACATCGTGGCTTACTATTTTGAGAATGGATACTTGCTGATATTTAATACTACATGGATGGTAGATATAAGTTAAAATGGATGGTAGCTATAAGTTACATAGGTTTTAAGTAGGACAATGATAACAACTGCTAGGTTCATTAACACCTGTAATACGTATTCAAAGCTAACGAATTTGTTGTCTTGTTTATATGGATGCAGGTAATGACCTATCTTACTTAAGATCTTTTTGGATTTGCTGCTATCCATCAATGTCAAACCTGACCTCTTTCACTTCATTCTTAATTATCTTATATAAAAAAACACTAGAAAAATACCTCATTCTCCTATGATGTACAAAAATGAATCAAAGACTGAGTTATTTTTGTGCTAATCATTGTCCTTTGTCTAAAGTCAGTTGTTTTTTGAACTGCTATGTTCTTTTGTGTATAAGTATAAGTCTAAAAACAACCCCCCCCACAACACACACACACACACACACACACACACACACACACACACACACACAAATTGAACTAGTGTAAATCTACAAAATCTTATGCACAAGATGCTCAAACTAATTGAAGATGCTAATGTACACCAAGTTTAATGATCTAGGGCTCTATGAAAATCTCTAGAGAAATGCATGGCACACATAAAAGTTTGTCCAAGTGATAATGGATTTAGTGAAAGCTATGCTACAATGAAACTAGCTGAGAATGAAAACAAACAAAGAGGCACAATGATTGAAAAGTTACAAACACACATATGTAATAATGTGAATCTAAGAGTAATTCAAGATTACTAAAATGCTTAATTTTTGAGCTAATGTAAGAAAAGATGATGCCAAAATGAAAGTTCCTCGTCACCTAATCACCAAAGGGTAGTGGAGCACTATGGGATTGGGAGACATTGGAGTGACAAATAACAGGAATACAAATCGCTATTTCACAACGGTTGCCAAAGGTTTCTATGTGGCAAAGTGCCTTTTCGACCACACTGTACATGATCTAGTTATCAAAGGAGGTATCTGGGGGGATTCCTATTTTGCTTACGCAATGCCATGGATGGTCAAGTCCTATCCAAATGAAAAGTTGATGAAAATTTTCCCCATGTGGGTTACGCCCAAGAGCCTTCTTATCTAGCTACGAGGCCATGTAGACTCTATTGCTAATTTGATGAGTCGGTGCTGTTTATTTCGAAGTTGCATCATGTTCGATCGGGTTTGGATGTAAAGGCCTACATTTTGTGGAACATGAGCAAGCCCATCTTCAAATACCTCAATCTCAATATGGGAGACTTTGGTGCCTATCGACAAGATTTGCCTTGTGCTTCGTTTCCCAACGCCTGCTCCTATAAATGTCAAAGAATTGGTCACTATGCTAGGAACTGCCCTGAGGTAGAAGCTTTTTGCAATTCGATAGTAAGGACTACCTATAGACATGTCTCTAGGGATACCAAGACTCCTATGAGTTCGACCAACAAGCCATTGGAAGACATTTGTGAAAGTGAGATGTTAACCCTCACGCTCATGGACACCCTATCACCTACGACGGACGTTGTATTATTTACTCGGTAGAGTCAGGTGCCGGGCTTGTCGGTCCAATAGGAAAAGGGTAAGAGTGATCGCCGATGAGAGGTGCACTCTAACTTGAACATTCAAGGGATTAGTTGGCTAAGGATGGGCGCCCAAGTGTGAATGGGGTGAGCTCATATAAAAGTCAACTAAACCTAAAAAATTCACTCATTCTCTCATTTGTGCAATTGAAGAGTGCTCTTGCTCCATCTCCATCTTTTTCTTCTTCATCTCCTTGTGTGTGTGTGTGTGTGTGAGAGAGAGAGAGAGAGAGAGAGAGAGAGAGAGAGAGAGAGAGAGAGAGAGAGCGATCGAGCATTGCGGCGGCACGACGGCGGCGAGGCGGTTGAGCGCGGCGTAGCGGCGTCTCCCTCTTCTTCACGGCGAGGAATCCTCCATGAAAGGAAGCGTAGAGCGGTGAGTGACACACCAACGCCATCTTTGAGCTTACTAGTTTAGGCTTGTTGTGTGCTTGGAGCCATTTGTGGCTCGCACGCGGTGTATCGGCAAGTTCCTTGCATTGACACGTGCGACATACGCGCACATTTTTGGTGCCGCTCCCGGGGAATGCCATAGACTAAGCTTGAATGGCACTCTGTGCTTCTTTTGTGGTGCAATTTCTATTGTAGGAAAGGTAAGGAAGGAGGGTGTGTGTGTTGAGAAGAAGGATTTTGTGTCATGTTGTGTATTTTTTTTGTTAATGGAGTTTTCAAAGGTACTGTGTTTATTCTCTGTGTATTAAGGTTGTTAGTTTTCTGTGTACAGTAAGTAGGATGTAGATCTGTGAGAGCTAATAGAGTGTGTGTGTGCTCTCGCGCAGGCCGCGACGACCTTATCCTTAAAAATAAATAAATAAATAATAAATAAACAAATTTTAAAGGTAGGACCGGGATCGGGATCTCCCAAACCCAAGACCAAGCTCACGCTCAGGCCTAGGCCTCAGTTGCCTTTTAAAAATTACAAATTTTAGCTTCACACGTAGCTAAAAATCGTTTTTTTGAGGACTAACGGAACTTCAAATGCCCGAAATTGTGCTGTAAAGCACACAACGACCCTCTAAGTGATATGCTCGTTTCGAACTATCACACACTTCAATAAAAAAAATCAAACATTAAAAAAAATTAAAAACGTAAAAAACACGAGTGAAAACGGACGCTTAAAAAAGGTAAGCAGTTAACCTTCGAGGTTATTCGCCGACGCTTGTAGGGTGCCAAAGGCACATGCATCTGCGCTCTGGTCGTGTGCTAGAGATGGAGCAACTAGAGAGAATTTCGACTTACGCGAGTTCTCAATATCCACCTACTTTAGGTTCCGGGCCCTCGGCGGGGACCCAAGGTAGTACAAACCAAGACCCGAACATAGCGTCTAGTGACTCTTCCTCTGACTACGATGTCATGGAGGGTTTCCCAATGCCTAATCCCAATAGCTCAAGCCAAGACATGCATGCCATGGGCCCGCGGTCCGGGCCAAGCGTGGTTAGCCGCCTGAAGAAAACCTTAGTAGAGCCACTTGCTCCGAACATGGAGCTAATGATGTAAATGAGGGGGCTGGGGAAGTAAATTCTCCATTCGTGACCAACGTAGATCCTATACCGTTAGAAAATGTGCACATGAATAATTCATTCACTGCACCTCCTGACTCTTCAGAGTTATTCCCCTCCGAGGTCATATTACCCGATGGTAGAAGCCTTGCCGAAGTGCAAGAGGTTGAACGATATATCCTTGCAGCGAGGGAAAATGAAATTGAGAGCTTACGCAAGGCGGAGCAACGAAGAGAGCTAAAATCAAAAGGGCATATGTCAATATCCTTGCTAAGAGAGCAATCGAGTGCTCCTGACTCAGCAACCGCTAAGGGACAACCCCTGGAAAGCAACATTGCATCTAGCTCAAAGGACACCCCTAGCACCTCAATCCTAGATGGAGTGTTCCTAAATGAGAACTGGGAGTACGAACTACAAACGGAAACTCTGACCGACCTATACACAGGTCACACCTATCACGTGGGTTGGTTAGATGTCCTACAATCCACAATGGGCGCTACTAGTGTGGAGGATCAACAACAAAGAGTTTGTGAGGTCATCCATAGGGTGATTGAGTTAGAGAGACAGAACAAGGGGATCAACATGCCTTCAACGGGTCTCATGAGATTCTTAGATACAAGAAAGGCTAAACAACCGACCTTATCGCAAATGGAGACTCCCTCGGTAAGTCCGATGGATCCTCCATATGTTGTTTCGCCAGGGGTCTTAGTTCAATATGAGCCCACAAGTGATAGCTTCACCTTTCCAAGTCTAGCTCATCTTTCCCTTGATGACACCACGCCTACCATGACTACCCCAATGATGGGCATGCCGCAACAGTACCTACAAGTGTGTACCAATCATATGCACCCATGGGTCCTCATACTCATGTAGTCCCTACCCCTCCCATTGTTTCAACTACCTATGCTCCATAACCACACACCCAAGTTCTTATTTCCATGGGACTATACCGGCTAGCATTAGCACGTCACATTCGACGTCTGCTATGCCTAGGGCCACACGTAGAACTTTGGACCACCACATGGCACAACATCATACCCAACGTGGAACCCAAGGGCTTCCTATGCGCCAAGACCGATGCCAATACCTACTCTACATGTAGTTTTTAGAGCACCTCCACCCACGGTGCCTACTCACTTAGGTGACTTGGCAACATTTGCTCAAGCTATCGGTCGATCTATTGCTGAGAATATGCGTAACGTGCTTGATAGAGAGCCTAGAAGTAAGGCAGTACAAATAGCCAAGCTCACACAAAAATTTAGTGGAGACGGGGATGTGAGACAGCATATCAAAGTGTTTGAACAAATATGTGATTCTCTAGGAGAACACAATGAACTACATAAGAGCAATGCTTTAAGCCTAACCTTAAGTGGAAAGGCTGGGGATTGGTATAGAACCCTAAGGGTGGAAGAAAAAACGATTTACCCTACTCTTAGGAGACTGTTCTTGAAAGAATACATACGAGAGGGAGTACTTTGGGGTGTAGCCTCTCAGCTCCAGAAAGCCCAACGAGAGGAAGGAGAGTCAGTGAGAGACTTTATTAGTCCCTTGAAGCATTTGAATTCTTAATTAATCCAAATGAGTGCTTCAACAATAACCAATTGCTCGATAGATTCATTAGGGGATTATGGCATGAGGATATCTACAATGGCCTAGTCATTAGAGGTATCACCACTTGGGAAGCAGTCACCACCAATGCGATCCAATTGGAGGATAATTTAATGATTCAAGGAGAAAGAGTGTTTGTTGAGCCTAAATCTATTAGCTCGCAAGCATCAGGGTATCAGCCAATGACCCTAAAGCCTATTGCTAAGGAGCCAAAGATATCTGAGACAACTTTAGCAGATCTCACCAAAGCTATTCAAGAGAGTCCTAGAGACAATCGTGCTCCGCAAAACAATCACATGTATCCAAGAAGGGAGCAACAATGGTGCTCAATATGCTATGGACCGCATAGTACCAATGAATGCCCTACTGTTAGAGTAAAATTCAATGGGAATTGCAATGCATGTGGAAGATATGGTCATCAAGCTAAGGATTGCATAGTATTTAAGCGCGCGATGGCCAATAGACCAACCTTAGCATGGACAGACACACCTCGAGTGCTTGCATTGATGCCGGCCCCACCTCTTGAATAAACATCACAACACATGGTCCCTAGGGCCCAAAATGTTGTTCAAACAACACCTTTACCACCTCCAGTGCTAGGACCGCAACCACCACATCCCAAAATCACTTCTGTGAATCAAGTGGGTTGTGAGTCATCTATTTCTTGTTTGGAAGGCTGTGAGGAAGATATAGATCCTAATATTGCCTATGGGATGGATGTGCTTGAAGAAAGTCCACAATACTACATGGAGGACTATTGGGGACAAGTCAAACCTGTATATCAAGTAGCTTCTCTTGCGGCAAGAGGCCAAAATATCAATTACATTGCTAAGAGACCACCTCTTCAATGCTATGAGTGTGGAGGTCCACATCATGTAGCCGAGTGTCCTATTAGGCTACAAAAGAACGCCACACTAATGCAAACCAATCAAGCGAGCACACCTACAATGCCGATACTCATGTGTAATCAATGTGGCATAGATCATTTGATTGCTCAATGTCCAAATAATCCAAATGCACCGAAGATCACTCCATTAAACTTGATTGAAGTTACTGAGGAGCCATCACAAAGTACACCTGTGGTACCAGTAAATGTACTCACACGATCGATGCTCCAAAAACAAAACTATATTCTTGAGAAAAGAGACACGGCATCAATTGCCCAATCTCAGAAAAAGAAGAAAACACGAAGGAAGAGATCGCAAAAAGCAGCGAAGTCAGACCCCTGTTCAAACACCAACATAGGAACTGGTGACGATCCCGTATATATGAACGACGCTGAAGAAGATTCTGATTCAGGAGAAACCATGGAGACCAAAACGACCACTAGATAGAAACCAACAAGGAAGATCTTCATGAGCCACAATGGCCAGGATCCAAGAAGAAGATAGGAACTTATCCAAACCCTACAGAGGAGATTGAGCAAGTCAAGCAATTAAGGAGTTTGGTAGAAGATACCCAAAGGGATCTAGAACCAGCACCTAGGAAGATCCAGATTACAGACACCATGTTCCCTACGCAACAACAACCTCACCAAGACCATAGACCCTTAGCCATACCTAGTGTCATCCAAGAAGAATGTGACTTAAAGTCATGGGAAAGTGGGCGTACTCACTTCTTGATGGAAAGAATGTTTACAGAGGGACTACTTGATCCTATCAAAGAAATGGAGATCCCATCTTCCCACGTCAAGGGACTCAAGGCCAAAAGGTGCCGTTAAACATTGCCAAATTGATGGATTTCATGTCTTCAGAAGTTAGAATCACCATCATGTCCAAACTATATAAAGACCCTGAGCTAGTCTCAGCTCTTCGAGCCTTCCTCAATGGAGAACTAAATTTTGGGCTACCACAATTTGCACAGATGGATGGAGCTGGGGAGATGCCAATAGAGAAGGAACACTTAGATCCACAACCCAATCTAGATGAGAACCTTGTTATAGAAATACCTGTTAACAAGTTGGGACAATACTTTGAGGGTGATGAATCCAATGCAACCATACCAATCACTACTAAGGGATTAACTGTGAAGGGAATCCTTGATGGTGGCGCTGGGGTTAGCATTGTGACTAAAAATTGCAGGGAAGCTATGGGAAGACCTCACCTTGTGACCACAACCATAGTAGTGAAGATGGCCAATGGGTCTATTGTTAAACCTATTGGGATGCTAGAAGATCTCAAGATCAAGGTCTTTGGACATAAAATAAGGATTACCTTCATTGTGATGGATTTCTCCAAACACACTATGGCATCGGAGATTGGATCTTAGGAAGTCCTTTCATGAGGGAAGCAAAAATGGTGCATGACTGGTCTAAGAACCATGTCTACCTGCAGTTCCAAGATTCTGTCATTCGAGTGGATCTTGTGACGGGTCGAGCACATCCTCTAGGAAACAGGTTTATAATTGATCATAGATCTGACACCATAGTTTACTCGGCCCCATTGCAGTATTGTTACATGTGTAAAGCGGACACTGATGTTGGGGAAGATTCTCCTTATATGGATGTACTACCTGGGATGACCGAGTCGGACAATGTGGATTGGGTCCACCTAGCAGTAGCCATAGACACTTGGGGAAATAGGGGGACAACCTGGGTAACATGTGAGGGGGATGAAATGCCCGTACCCTTAAATATGCGACAAGCAATGCATATAGCTTCTGACAAGACTCATCCTAATATAACGAAGGAAACATACAAGTGGGTCCCTAAAGCATCTTTAGCGACCATAACTAGTGCTAAAAGACGGGAGCCTAGTAAGAGACCTCCCACTCGCTCCAAGAAATGTAAGAAAACGTGGCGTTGGATTCCTAAACGACTATTGGAAGCCCAAGGCTACTATCAAGGAAATGATCAAATCTGGGTGCCAAAGCGTAGATTGTGTCTTACCTGTCACTTGACCCATGTGAGCCCAATTATGTAGCTCCAAAACGAATTGGCGATCGCGGAAAGAAAAAAATCATAGAATGCTACACACCCGCTCCAGAGCTAGTTTGGGTAGCAAAGAAAGAACGATTTGTTCCACCTAGCTCAGGAAGGGGGTAGTCCCATGAAGCTTCTAGCTCCTCATATAATGCATCCATCGAGGTAAAAGCTTCTCCACAGCCTCCACCTACAATAGTGGACCTCCATAAAACTACAAACGAAACCACACCTCCCAGTGTTCAAGAATCACCTGATGAACGACTTCAAGTTCGATCCTGGGAGAGTACCTTGCCACCCTTGCAACTCCACAAGGCGCATAAGGTAATAGAAAACTACTGGCAAAAATCCTCACCTATTACCAACTGGACCAATTGGTTTCAAAGGGTGACAAGCTCATTTCAAACGGTATGATCCACCCAAGGAAGGGGGGAGTGTTTGCTGACAGTCATCATTCACTTGCTTCCCTCTCAACCTTCCTCCCTGACCTCTCAATCTCCCAATTTCAAGGAATGTATATATAAAGCCTTATACTCACAAAAAACAAAAATAATAAAGAGCAAGAGCAATTAGCAAACGATTATGCACAATATAAGTCAAAACATTGACTCAGACCTACACATTCGCATCTGGTACACTGAAACAAAAACCTATGCCATAAAACACCTTTGATCCTCATCACTCAAGTGATGGAGAGTAGATAATATTAGTACGATAGAAGTGTTTTTGTTTTAGAGTTTAGTGATTAGCAAAGTACCTTTTCCCACTGATGTGCCTCCTAGAGGTATTCTTTGTGTTTCCTCGTGTGTACAGGAACGTGTTGTTGTGGTTAGGATTTGGACCTTCATTGAATCTTTCTCTCGTTCACACTTCAAATCAAGCTCAATTATCAACACAAACAGGTGTTTCTTGTCCATTAGCATTGCCCCTTATTTTTTTTGCATCTATGTTTGTCTGCTTTCATTGTGATTGGTAACATAATATTTAGTGCCTTTGTTTAGCACCAAACATTAAATTCAATGTAATTTTTTTGTCATAATCACTTGTCTAGGTTTAAAAATCAAGCAGTCCGACTAAGCTAGTTTGACCAAGCTAGGTGTTAGAGATCTTCTCTTAATACCATGGGGAATGCCTTCCTAATTATCAATGGTTACTTAGGTTCTCAATCCGATTTAGGCAGCATTGTGTGAAATGTACTAGGGCTTTCTAGTGGGCTTAGTCCCTATTGACCTTTAGCTTAAGTATTATAAAGGGAGTTTACTAGTGTGATGAGCCTGGGGAGGATAACGGTGTTATATGACCCCCCAAAGTGACAAAATTAAAATGTTGAAAACTCAAAAAAATAAAAATAAAAAAATCAAAGTGCCACAATGTAAAATCTTAAGCTGGAAGAGAAACCTCAGCTTGATTTGGTACTTCACTCACATGTATCGCCTATGGTACTAGAGCCCTAGAGGTTCCAGCGTGGGCGCTTTTCCTTGAAAAGCAAAAAACCCAAGGCATACAAAATCAGCACACACATTAAAATTGAATCACTATGAAAAGACTTTGGGGGGGTCAAAGAAAAGGTAATCAGTTAGGCGATGATTTCATGAGAAATTCCTTTTATTGTAGCTTAACTACAAGGTTTTCTAGGTATAGCCTCTAGTCAGCCCTCGAACATGAAATACTTGGCTCTCGCGATTAAACAACTTAATTGACCAGAGAAAATTAAGAAGCTTACCCATGGAATTAATAGTCGATCTCTAGTGCCTTTCGATCGTTAAATTAGCGACTCCAGACTTGTTTAATTTTTAACTTTTACATCTGTTTATGCATTTGATTATATTGCAATTTAATCTTTATTGCTGACAAATGGTTTAAAATTCTGTTACCAATCACATTGTTTGCCTACAACTGCATATGCTTTTTAATTCTATATGAGAATGCAATTACTGTGCCAATGTTGTTTGATTTTGCAGCGGCTGAAGAAGGCTAAGGACATTCATCTCAAATGCTCTTTCACCTCGACGAACGAGCTTCAACTCAATAGCTTCCGAGGACGGAATCTACATCAGGAAAGGGGGCATGTTAACCCTCACGGCTCATGGACACCCTATCACCTACGACGGACGTTGTATTATTTACTTGGTAGAGTCAGGTACCGGGCTTGTTGGTCCAATAGGAAAAGGGTAAGAATGATCGCCGATGAGAGGCACACTCTAACTGGAACATTCAAGGGATTAGTTGGCTAAGCATGGGCGTCCAAGTGTGAATGGGGTAAGCTCATATAAAAGTCAACTAAACCTAAAATTCACTCATTCTCTCATTTGTGCAATTGAAGAGTGCTCTTGCTCCATCTCCATCTTCTTCTTCTTCATCTCCTTGTGTGTGTGTGTGTATGCGAGAGAGAGAGAGAGAGAGAGAGAGAGAGAGAGAGAGAGAGAGAGAGAGAGAGAGAGAGAGAGAGAGTGCAATCGAGCATTGCGACGGCACGACGGCGGCGAGATGGTTGAGCGCGGCGTAGCGGCGTCTCTCTCTTCTTTGCGGTGAGGAATCCTCCACGAAAGGAAGCATAGAGCGGTGAGTGACATACCAACGCCATCTTTGAGCTTACTAGTTTAGGCTTGTTGTGTGCTTGGAGCCATTTGTGGCTCGCACGCGGTGTATCGACAAGTTCCTTGCATTGACACGTGCGACATACGCGCACATGAGATGACCCATGTTGAGGTAACCAAAGATAATGAGTGCCCACTGGATGAGATCCAAGAGAAACTAGAGTCGCCTATCACTTCCGCCATTGAGGCTTGGACGTCCAATGAATCCATCCAAACCGGCAGTACAATAGGTGGATTACAAGACAAAAAATTAGACCTCATCAGCCATATTGTGAATGTCTCAGGATTCACGACCAAGAATGCTAGTTTGTATAAAAGAAAGAAGGAAAAAAGTGATGCTTGCTCCTTTTCTTTTTGGCATTACGTTCCTTTGCATTGGCTTGGCAATCAAGGGAGTGTGTTGTGGTAGGGCTCTCTCCTTGGTGGCAACCCTAAGCCCTTCTATGTTCCTTGTGGATGACATAAGGTTACAAGGTGGCAACCTTTATTAGCTAGTGTATTTGCCTTTTTGTGCATGTATTGTTGTTTGATGCCATGGCTAGGAGGGAGAATGGCTCTCTTTGTGACTTGTTTTGGTTTATTAATTTATATCTCCACTTACTATGACAATTTCTCAGTGTTGTTTATATATATATATATATATATATATATATATATATATATATATATATTGGATAGGTTTTATTTGGGCTTTTGGTAATTGGCTGGGGTGGCTTGGTGTCCCACAAACTTGCTTGTAGGATCATGCTCTTGTCTCCATTTCCATTAAGTTCCAGTCCTCCATCGCACTGCAGAGGGGTTTTTGTATACTAACCCCATTTTATCATATGCGACCCTTGTTTAGGAGTTGAGTTGGATCTGGTCTATGGACACGTGGGTTTTGCAGATCATGTTTTGCTTGTAGAAGCATGTATCTTGCCTCCTATTGTCGTTTACTAGAGGAGTTTCCTTGGGATATAGGTAGGCAACGAATTGATTGACTATAACGAAATCACTTAGCTTTGCAAACAAAATCTGCTTAACTGCTTATAGATTTCCTTTGATTATTGCACAGAGACAGGTCAACACCGTATGGCCCAAAAACAAAAGAAAACGGAAAGGAAAATTCAAAGACCGACCAAGAGTCTAACCACTAGCCTTGTGTGTTTATCTTATGTTCAATGCTCAATGTTCTTTTCTTTTGACATATGCAAGCATGTTGTGTGTGTGTGTGTGTGTGTGTGTGTCTTGAGAGAGAGAGAAGGCGGTGGGGGGGGCTGGGGGGGGCGGGGGGGGGGGGGGGGGGGGCGGGGAATAGGGCTTTTTCCTTTGTGTACAAATGTGAACTATTCCAAAAGGTCATACTTTTATTTGAAGACTGAAGTGAGTGTGACACTTTTCCAAGCCTCTTTTTCTTGAGGGTTTTCTAGTACGAGGACGATCACGACTTCACTTTGTTTTTTGTTTTTTGGAAGGATTTGGTTGACATGAATATTAGAAGGGAAAATTACCAAAATACCCCTCTAATTTGAGGAAATTCCTAAAATACCCCTCAAATTTCAAAAATTCCCAAAATTCCCCCGATATTTTGTCATAAATTCCCAAAATTCCCTTCAAATTTTCCAAAATTCCCAAAATACCCCTGGTTGTGAGAGTAAATTTCTCGAAAAATATTTTTTTTTTTGTACATCTTCACAAGAAGAGTGATTGTCTATCGTACAAGATGCTAAAACTACAATCCGAGTTAATTACGTAGGCTTTGGAGATGAATTGTTCCATTATTTTTAGACATAATTGCCTTTTTTGAGATGGTAATTGGTGACAAATTACATGCTTATCACTCAAAAACGAATCTCAATTATCAAATACGAATGAAGATTAGAAAATCTTGAACAATCCAACCAAAATAGATACAAGGGTATTTTGGGAATTTTTGAAATTTGAGGGGTATTTAGGGAATTTCCTCAAATTAGAGGGGTATTTTGGTAATTTTCCCATATTAGAAATAGGTTTTTTTTTTGCAACACTAAAAAATTGTGAGTGAGAAAGTTTTTAAACCAAAAAATTTACATAGGAAGGCATGCTCACACCGAGCCATGGCATCCCATCACCATCACAAACCAGTCAGTCGATAAGAGCCTTTTACAGGGAAGCTCAAAATCCATACAACTGATGACCGCAGACTCTATTGCTGATACAACTGAACAAGGACCTTGCTAGCACTCAATTGGAAGCCACCACAACATTCCTCCTCACACAAGGCATGTCGTGCCCAAATCAAGCAGTAACAACGAGTACCGAAAGAAACGGAGACCACCACAACTGAAGAGACAAGTTGGCATACCAGAGCATATGGAGAATCTTGTTGTCGAAAATTGGGCTTTTTGAGAGAGCCCTCCATCACTCAAGGAGGAACTCGACAGATCCGAAACCGAGACATGGGACCCACAGGCCTTAAAGGGGGGCCAAAGCCCCATCACCACCACAAGTCGTGACACCAACACAAACTACTCTTCCACCACCCAATCATGCTATCGACCCTTCAAGACAGGATCGGATTTTAGCAAGAAGAAAAGGATGAACTTTTGCGAAGCAGATCTTTCTTTATCTGGGAGGGTCGGCTTGCCCCCCTACCCGTGAGTAGGGAGGCTCAAGGGGGTAGGCGATGGGTAGGGATTCCAGGAGCTCTAGAGGAGTGGAGGTGGTGTTATTGTGTGGCTTGGAGACATGAGTCGGCCACAAGTAGGGTCTCTGGCTATGCCAAACATGTAAAATGCGACTCATGTTTCCTCCTTTGTGTCCAATTTCTTGGACCCAAAGAGGAGGCACTCCTCTGTCTTCTACTTGGAGGGGAATGCTTGGTGCTAAGAAACCTTTAAGCCCTCTTTGGTGAGGAGCTTGTTGACTGTGGCAGAGTGGCGGGCTCTTGTGGCACCGTCGGGTTGGTGGGTGGCTGTTGTCTCTTTGCATTGCGATCGAGTTCATGAGAATTGTAGTTAGCTTCGTTGCTTGGTGGATGTTTGGGGTGGAAGTGTCCCTATAACTACTAGTTCTTGATTCTCTATTGTGGTAGTTGGCTTGCCTCGAGAATCTCTCCTTATTTGTGTATATTTAATATGTAGGCTTCTTTGTTTTCTTTGTTTGAAAAAAAAAGCTTAAATGCAATAAAAAAAGAAGAAGCTTAAATGCTTTGCAACTCCTACTCATCTCATTGATTTCTTCTTTCTTTTCTTTCTTGGAGTTGAACGGAAGATACATCATTTTTTTTCAATAAGATTAAAAAGTTTTGTATTGATTTGTATATAATAAGAAAAAAGCTTTTAAAAAAAGAACGTTGGTACTTAAAAATAAGAAACTTAAAACTTTGCTTGACTAGAAAATAGATGAAAACGAAATTATGTGAAGGAATCATTTGAAAACTCAAATGTGAAAAAGTTGAAAAGAAGGAAACCGTTTACCAGCTAAATTTTAAAACAAGGAAATTTAGAAAATGAAGGAAGGTTCACTTTGACATTTTACAACAAGGAACAAACGTGTCTCACCTAACAATCGTGCCACTTTGAAATTCAAAATGCCATTTCAAAGGAAGAAAGAAAGAAAAAATCTTCTTTAGATTTTGAAAAAAATAATATTAAATTAATTAAATTTAAAATTATTTTTAAAATTTTTAAATTCAAGAAAGCCAAGAAGCGATCATCATCATTGAAAAACAGAGTAATTATGAAGAGTGGAAGAGGACCTTGTGTGTCATTGATGAATGACTTAAAGTAATGAAGGAGTGGGCTCTTCTCTCGTTATTGGGTAGCTCCACATTGACTAGTTCGTTTGGGTTTAGGGTGTTGGTTCGTGGCTCTCCAATCAACTGATGTAACTAGGGCCACTCGAAACTAGCACGGCAGGAAGTTATAAATTGTTTGGTTATGATAATATAAACTACTTGCAATTGTGAGTTTTGAAAAAAAATCCTTTCAAAAAATCAATAGAAAAATTGTGTTTGGTTAGCATTCACAAACGCAAGAAAGGTTTTTAATACAAAAAGGTTGAAAAGAAAGTCATCCCGTTAAATGAAGGGACCCTTTTTACAAACTAAAATATGGCATTCAAAACTTTTTTTTTCGTGTTGTCGCTATTTCTCTGAGGCATGTTTTAGTGTACAAGGGAACTATCATGAAAGTGTAGCAAAGCAGTTTTAACCTTGGAATGGGGGGAGAATTTCGCATAGTTTAGCGACTTCTTTCAAGGTATGTCTTAACATGTCAAAACAATTTGTCCAAAAGAGCTAATTTGTTTGGTTGAGTACTTGACTTCTGTGATCTGGTTAGGGTTCGAGTGCGACTAAGCAATTTCATATGCTCATAAAGACGTTTACTTCAATTTGCACGAGATTTGTACGATCAAAACAAAAAAAAACATGTCAAAACAAGTATGGTGAGTAAAGTAAGATTGATGAGCAGTGAGCATGCATGAAAATAGGTGGCATGGTCTCTATCCGTTTGGAAGACACTTTTTGCAAGTCCTTAACGTTCTATTCCATACCAAACTCTCTCTTTCAATCACCTTGACTTAAAATCCAACATGCACTATATAACTTTTCAATGGAAATGAACAAAATGCTGATGGAAACAACATAACACATTGATACATATATTCATCAACTTCCATAGACTTTTCTAGAAAGATAGTGTTAGAGGTTTATAATTTGAAGTGGGGTTTTGCCATCTTCCAATCTACAAGTTTTGATCTTTGATGTAGTTTTGATATACAATTTCTCACCGTCCTAATATAAAAAACAGTGAAAGGGTCACAGTGGTTTTCTAAAACAATAAGAAAGTGATAAAATCATTAGGTTGAATTCAACTAGAATCAGCTGAATTCAATTGGAATCAATTTTCGAGAAAGGATTGCCTCAGCCTAGCCTTGAGCTAGTTGAAAATCGAAACTAGCCGGTTGCAAACCATGGTAAAGGGAAGAAAAACCGGTGAAATATGTGAGAAAATAGTTTAAAAGTCATGCAAATTTTAAATTTTTGCTAGTATTTCTGGTTTGCTTGTTTGGCCGACAGCCACTTAATAAAAGAGATTTTTTCGAATATTGACTAGGATTAAGTTATAGAATGCAAGAAAAGTCTAGAATGTGAGGTTGTGAAATGAAATGTGAAATATAAAGAACTCATCAAAATAAATAAATAAATAAATAAATATATGTATGTGTGTGTATATGTATCTATAGAATTTACTAGAATTATGCAAGGGGAAGCTTCACTTTAACATTGTGAAACAATAGAATGCAAGAGAAGTCGAGACATGTCGCGATGTGAAATGAAAGGTGAAATAAAAAGATCCATTTACTATTTTAAAATTCAAATAATATTTAAGGTAAGTCTTCATCTGACAACATTGAAAGTATGCCTAACCGAACTCTCCTTTAAGGCTTCTTTTAGAAAGCCAAAAAGTCCCCCAACCTCGAAGAGAAACACACACACACACACAGTGATCACGCATCATAAGTTTCATATATCACATGTGTTCAAGTGAGTATTGATAATACCCTTATAGACATGTTCTACTTCAAAATTCTCAATGGCTAATGATCTGTTCTTGGGAGGGAAGGTGTTAAAAAGTTGGAAGCTGCTTATTGCAACACAAATTGTTAGATCCTGCTACTTCAAACAGGTCTAGAAGGCTAGGAACGATTGCTTATTCGATAGAACCATGGAAACAACCAGATTCACAAAGTTAATTCAAGAAAGCAGGGAGGCATATCATGGCCTTTGAAAAACACGAGAACTCTGTTGAATGGAATAGATTAATTGGCACCGCTTTAACTAACTCTCATAGGTAAGAACTCGGCGTTGTCCATGGGGTGGCTCCTCTATTAGCCGATGTATCAACGATATCTAAGAGTTTTTTCATGGCTCAACATGAGCATGTCACAAATGTAACTTTTTGTGGTTGTCAATATAATTCACTCACCATTGTGAGTTTTGAAAAAAAAAAACCTCTCAATGGATTATAATGTATTCAAAAAGTCTGAATTTTTAGAGTGATTGTAATCCTCTAATTAACCCTCATGCTATTATAATTTTTTGAGAGAGAGAGAGAGAGAGAGAGAGGGAGAAAGGGAGATCTCTCTCTCTCTCTCTCTCTCTCTCTCTCTCTCTCTCTCTCGATTTAGCTTTAATTCCCATTGATCAACATCATCGAAGAATGATCAATAGAATACAAGCAAGCTAGTCACATAAATCCATCTAGTTGGCACATCCCCTACGTTGTCTAGTTGCACCTAATCACATTAATTCATCCAGTGAAAGGTAGCCTTTCTCTTTTGTTGATGGACCTTCATTGCCAAAGTACCTTGTATAATTGATGAACCGTATGGATTAATTTAAGTATTAGATGTTAAGCGTAATTATTAGGCTTAAAACATGATTGCTCTCTCTAAGCTTCAAAGATAAAACAATATGTGATGCCAAAAATGGAGACATAACCTAGCAAGCATTTCCTTAGCTAGAATCGAGGAAGATACCTTTCAATTTGGTGGATGTAAAAGTAAAGCCACTTAGGGAGCCGCCGGCATCGACGTGCATGTTTGTGTTCCTTTTTGTTTTTGTTTTTTTGTTGGAGGTTGTGGGGGTGGCGGGAGAGGCGCTCGTGCACGAGATAGGGCATTTATTTTGCATTTTGTTTGCAAACCTAGAGATATTCTCTCTCTCTCTCTCTCTCTCTCTCTCTCTCTCTCTCACACACACACACACACACACAGTGCGATATACAACTATCTTCGAGCTAAGAGTGGGGGGTCCCACGTGAGGAGTGGTGGAGGATTGGTAGGGGATGATGAGCACTTTGATACAGAATGCGCAGTGGTTGTAGCGGGTTCTGGATGATATGGCGCATGTCGCACTAGAGTGCCAAATGGAGAGGGGACTCCAACACAGAGGAGCTCCGGAGTGTAATAGTAAGGTGACGAGGCCAGTGCAGAAGAGATGTGAAAGGTGGCTGAGGTGGAATGGACGCAATGCTGAATCAAGGCCTCTCATGACTCATGGAGTCACCGATAAACATGACAGAGAGATGTGCTAGCCTGGCCAGTGTGCGCGAGGACACACACTGGTTGGCTGTAGACTACTCATTTCACGCTACAGCATTGCAGAGTCCAGAATGACTAAGCTCAGATGGAGGGAGCGCACATCAAGCTTGGAGTGCACGCGAGTTTTGCATAGGAGAGAGGAGGTGTGCAAGGGGACTCAGTGAGCAAGATTAATCATGCAGGACCACCCTCCCAACGAACATGTTTGTGGTTGGGAAATCGAGAAATAGGAATCTCAAAAGATTCCTACTAATGAAACGCAAGTAGAGCCGGTGTATGTGGGCATAATGTTGGATTTGGGGTTCAAAATATAGCGTCCCACCCTCTAGTTACATTACTGGAAGACAACGCTACTGAAGGAGAGATTCAAGGATTGGCTCTGCCTAAACGACCAGCTTTTGGCAAAGCTTTTGCCTGATGATTTCGTGCTCTTCCTCAAGGCTTGCCTTGAGGTTATCAGGAAGGATTTGGAAATCGTGCAAATGTTTTCCCATATGTGCTAAACCACTCACGATTTGATATGACGTGAAACCTAGAAATTGGATCTAGTATTCAATGTGAAGCTAATGTGTCGTCAATTTACATAAAAAGTTTAGGAGTAAACATAGAAGAAAACTTGACATCTCCATCATGTGTAGACTTATATGCTATCTTTGCTCTCACATCAATCAAATTGATATAATCTCTCCTATGCTATCTCTTCTCATCAATTGAAAACAACACTTCCGTTCATGCCTTGTATGACCACAATGCCAACACACAATGTATTCGTGTCTCTGAGATCATCCTTTGGATGTAGGCATCTCTCTAGACTCATATGTGCCAAAAGCATTGCACAATCTCTGCCGATAGACAGACTCATCAAGGTGCAACATGATCGTCGAATGTGCAAGCTCGTCTAAGTCCTCCCATTCATCATCAATCATATACTCTGGCATAGTATCTATGCCTTGCAATGGAAACAACTCCAAATGAGTCAATGCATCATGCATACCTGCTTTCCAATGCTCAAAGCCTGAGCTTTAAACCCCATATTGAAAAGCATAAACTCTGACAACGATGTACTTTCCAAATCCATGGCAATAACCTATGAACAAAATCAAGCACAAATTAATCTACCAACAATAGCCAAAGCCTAGCTAACTGGTTCACCAAGCAATATCAAAATACAACATATATTTTGGCATAAGTCCTCCAAGAGAACTATCAACATATATGGAAATCAATGTAATGAGACATGAGACAAGTGAGCAAAGCCGCTCAAATGATGCCAAAAACCGCTCTAATCCAAGTGTATATCTATCCAAAAGCACTATGTGGTAATTGATGAATCTATCATCAACAATATCCCTCTTGAAGAGAGTACCAAATACATGTCAGATGGCGTAATCTGGTGAGCAAACCCTTATGCCCACAAGAGCAAAGACTCTCACAATCTGATGCCAAAACACTATGGAAAAGTAACCACTCAGTGAAAAAATGCAATCAAATCGACTGGAAACCCAATGCGCATAAAGAATAAACTCGCTAGAAAAATCTGGTAGAGTTCTAGCAATATTCGGTTAATCTACCAAAATAACCAAGAAAATGCTCGTATCAAGATTAAACCATGCGCATCAAATTGCACTCAGAAATACATGAGCTCTCCAAAGTCTTAACTCTTTGAAGTTGGAAAATAGTCCTGCAATTCTAAACAAAAAATGCATTAACCGCACTCTGCAAGCGAGCCAATTATTGGCAAGAACCTGGATGGAAACTTGTTGGAATTAGGGTTGCAAGAAAACACACACAGCTTGGAGAAGACGAAGGAAGCTCAAGGCACACAACAGAGAGTGTATTACTTAGTGTGCAATGGAAAGATAAGATAGCCCTAGAGTGATGGGCATATATACAATCATCACAGGGGAAAAAACCTCCTAGTGAGGGGAAAAATGCCCCGACATTCCTAAGTGTGTTCACACAAATCACTACCACATGTATATGCTAACAAATCCTCCCTGGGAGTGATGCGGTGAACGAGAGCTAGCACATAGAGTGAAGGAAAGTGCCATGCCTTGAGGACATGAAATGCATGAGCTGCCAAGCATGAAACAAAAACCACTTGTGGACACTCGTGTGTCAAAACAACTAGCCTAATATGAGTTCAAAAAGCATGTAAATCTGGCGACAATGATCCCCCCTTGGGATAAAACAAGCCAAGATGTGAAGTGTCACTCAAGTAGGAAAAAATACTTTTGAGAACCTGCCAATGCTTAGACCCTGTGCTATTCATGAATTTGCTGACTTGTGAGATTACAACTATAAGTGGCCACAATAGGTTTCTTCTTTCTCAACCATGAAATGCATGAGCTGCCAAGCATGAAACAAAAACCACTTGTGGACACTCGTGTGTCAAAACAACCAGCCTAATATGAGTTCAAAAAGCATGGAAATCTGGCGACAATGATCCCCCCTTGGGATAAAACAAGCCAAGATGTGAAGTGTCACTCAAGTAGGAAAAAATACTCTTGAGAGCCTGCCAATGCTTAGACCTTGTGCTATGCAAGAATTTGCTGACTTGTGAGATTACAAACTAAATATCCGGCCTCGTGTTGCGTACATAAATGAGGCAGCCAATAGTAGTTTGGTAAAGAGTGACATCGGCAGGATCACCAACATCATGAAGACTCAATTTAAAACCTGTTTCCATAAGAGTGGCAATAGGTTTGAAATCCTCAAGTGAAACTTACATAGCAATGTCGCTATGTAACTTTTCTAACACAAGGCAATATCACCATCACACTACTTAAACTATATACCTAAGTAATGTTGCAACAACCCCAAATCTTTCATCTTGAAAGTAGGAAGGCCCAAGAGCTACTGCAAAGAAGCCAACCGACTTGGCTAAACTATCCGAAGCTGCCAGGCTTGAAGGCAGGCAAGAGAATAAGTGTTCAATACATGGTGAAAACCCTAACGGGTGCCATCAAATTGTTCACTGGCTCGCTTGACCTATCTTGCATAATGATGAGAAAGATCTGCAAAACCCTATTGGCAGTCTTCGAGACGTTCAAACCGGGCCAGGCGATAGACATTATCTTCTTCTTTCAAGATACTTACAGATGTGCATATGATCTGTCTGGTCAGCCTTCCAAGGAGGTGATACATGCATTGTATCAAAGGATCATGTTTTTGCCATCCTATCACCTCCAGGCCTTTGAAGAAGCTTTCTACACCAGCTTCTTCACCATAAGCACCGATATATTCGGCCCAACACTACTGGCTCAACATGCAAGATACGAGTCACTGCTCAAGATGCGAGAAACCATCAGATGAAGAACAACTCAACAGCCATGTCGGGGACGACATGAGCAAGGAGGGGGGGAGTGTTAGAAGCTGGACACACCCTACGAAAATTGACTGCTCGACAGATTATCATTTTTTGTAATTATTCATTTATTGAGAAAACCCGACATTTCACCTTGTAAATATTGGGGCTTACATAAGTTTCCAGATTGTATCCCAGTTTTGACATTTAGATTGAGTAGATGGTTAAATTGGAACATTAGGGTTTGAGAATTGTAAGGTATATATACCACTTTTTTTGACCTTAATGAAAGACCTTTTGTCATTTTAAAAAGTTTTGAAGTCTGTGAGTGAGCGTACTGTGTACGAGAGAGAGTGAGAGCTTCATCTTGATGCTACGCACGTACCGATGGTCGGAATCGAGTGCGGACAAGTGTAGCGTGTTGCCCCCGACGAGAGCTACGTGTCGATACCTACATTGCGCGCGTACTGTCCAGTTTTGCGAGCTCCATCTGGTGATTCGATGAGCGTACGTTGTCCGTTTTTGCATTACAGCATATCCATGCGTTCGCATTGAGTAGAGCTACACATTAGGCACTTTAGATTTCGGAAACGATGACCTGCAAATTTCGGCCAGACATCCTATGTGATTTTGTATCGAGTGTTTTGGGTTGGGATTTTGGTTCATAGACCTTAGGAAGAGCGACCTATTGGCGTTAGTAGGGTCTCCTTCAAGTTCTGTGGTGTTTCGAGATTGTTTGATGGGTGTTCGACTCTAGAAAGCGTTGTAGGAAGTTCCCTCTTATGCACTCTTGAAGGCTGTGACTTAGACATTGGGCAGAGACCTCTGTAGGAATTAGTTAGGAGTCGGTCGAGTGTAGATTGACCCCCTATGCTTGCTTCCACGCGCCTGCGGGTCGAGCTTCGTCCTTAGCTGACAAATCTTGTTAGGTGAGTTCTCCCTGTGCTGACGTCCGTCACAGCGTATCCGTCCAACAGGCAGGGTTTTGCCTGCAACTCTGGAGGATAAAGGTTGGTTGTCTTGCGGGTAAACCTTCCTTGCGGTTTGCTTCATGCGAGCCATGGAATCATGTGTTTACTGTGGAAAACGTTGTGGGGAAGAATGAGAAGAAGATTGAGCAATGAGAAGGTTAGGTTGCAAAAGCTGACTCTGAGAGGTGAGGGCAGATGTCAAACAGTAGTGGGGTATACAAAAATAAAAACGTTATATAAGCGCCAATGACATCATCATCATTACTAAACGTGGGATATAAAATAAGGCGGCGGCCATAATTAATTGAGTCGCTCATCATCATTGGGAAGAGTACATCATCGCATGAAGGACATGTGGCATACTATATGTCGATTGAGACACCAGGTTGACTATGTGGTTGTCGCGGCACAATGTGATATGGGATGGGCCTTGTTCAACCAAACCCCCTCCTCGTGTTGTGTCGCGACAAGGAAAAATATCGTGGCACGACTCGAGGAGGGGGAGTGTACCGCATCCAAACCTCCTTATCGCGTTGTGGTGCAACACTCTTGATGTGATGCCACAACACGATAGGGACCAACCATGTTGTGGTGATGGGTCCCTATCGTGTTGTGGCGCGACATTTGGATGTCGCGTCACAACGTGATAGGGACTGCCCATATCATGGAGATACTCCCTATCGTATTGTGGCATGATATTTGGATGTCGCACCACAACGCAATTGGGACCACCCATATCATGGACACACCTCCCTATCACGTTGTGGCACGACATTTGGATGTCGTGTCACAACGCGATAGGGACCACCCACATCGTGGAGAGAGCTCTCTATCGTGTTGTGGTGTGACATAAAC
Source organism: Adiantum capillus-veneris (assembly GCF_014529385.1). NCBI lineage: Eukaryota > Viridiplantae > Streptophyta > Polypodiopsida > Polypodiales > Pteridaceae > Adiantum > Adiantum capillus-veneris. The sequence goes on from NC_140937.1 coordinate 46,331,441, forward strand.
CTCCTACTCGCATTGTGGTGCAACACATTTTGATAAAAGCTCTTCCTTCATAATCAGTAACCAGAAAAAGAAACAAAGAGGCAGAGACAAAGGAACAAGATATGAAAACATTTGCATTATCTTCAAGGACTCCATTACACAAGACTAAGAGGTTATTGATGCACTATCTTGTTTATCCATTTTAGTTATTCTTCTTCCTCTTGTATTGTTGGTGATTTCTTGTCCTCGATCTTTGCAGTGCTGTTTTCCTCAACCTTTGCCTTTTGGTTTGCTTTGTTTTTCTTCTTCATCTCCTTTCGAATTGGTTTTGCCTCAGCTAGCGTTTTCTCGACCTCCTTCATTTCCGCCATCATCTTTTGGAAAAGATTCGGCTTTCCTCTCTTCTTGGCCTCCATACTGCGTTGTGTAGATGTGAGCGAGTTTTGGAGTGTGCAGTCAAGGTGCTTTATATAGCTATGGTACTCACCCAACCAGGACACATGTGGTAGGGATGGTTGAGCTTGCCTCGGTCTTGTGCTGCATTCATTGCACCGTTACTAATGCAATCATAAGGGTGGCTGAAATGACATGGTGGAGTTCCTGAGGAGTCTATATATAGGAGACCCGTCAGTCCCCCCTTCGTACTCCCTAGTGTTAGCCAGTGCCTTCCTACCTTCACCCTAACCAACAACCCAAGTTTTCTTACCTCTCTCCACAAATGGATCCCTTTCAAATCGAGATAGAGGAGGAGCTTCCTTGCTCTAAGGAGGCACCCAAAGACAAGCTGTACCATTTTCTCTATAGAATTGGGCTTCAATAGCAAGAGTAGGAATTCAAACCTATTTTCAACCTTGCCTTCTCATTGCAAGAGTTTTTGGCTTTCTACATCACATTTCCTTGTAGAGTTTCATCAGACACACGAGCAACAAAGAATCAGCGGCACATTTGAGTTTGGGGGTTGTCGACATGTTCATATGAAGGATATCAGTTCTGATCGTTTAAAGAAAGAATTATACAGGAGTAGCCTCAAGTTTCCACTACAATCTCACAAGAATGACATCAGATGTCCCGTACATAGTCGATAGTGTCGAGTTGCAGAATACTATGCTGGGTTCATACTCTTTTTGAATGTTAATTTGGACAATCACCGTGACACAATAGAGGAGGCCAAGAGCAGTCAATGTTCAGTCACTTGGGACAAGTTGGTGCAACCACTAAGTGGTGCTTTGTGTGTTTCAGAATGTGTTCAGTTGCCAGAGGAAGCTTTGCCAACAAATGTGCTCCCTACCGTCCCCATTGGTGATCATCATTATGTAATGCTTAATGACATCATGGAACCATTTGACTTGAGAGAGGACTACTACCTTGCTATAGTTGCTCAAAATCTACAAGAGGATGGCAGTATAATTGCCCTTGCCGATGACAAGTATTTTTTCATGGATGCTCATGTAATAGCGGATGAGTTTATTGAACCAACAGAGGCACTAGCAATGATATACAAGGATGCAGCCGCATGTGCCGCTACACTTCCAACAGAGTTGGAGTTCAGGGCAGTACAAGAAAGGCTTGGAATCACAGAGATGGGGAGAATTTCTCCATCAACGACATTGGTCTCGTCCTCATCCTCTGCAAACGATAGTACACTTGACTTATGGAATGCTGCATTACTCAAAGAAGATGAAAATCAGAAGGTATACTCTCGTGTAAATATTTTTTTTCTTCACTGTATGAGAGTTTCATGTGTATATACTAACACTTGGATTTTATTTCTTGTAGCTCGTAGTCTACGATGATAAAGTCATTCCTCATCCCCGTGGACGAGGTAAAGGAGACTTGGGAAAGAATTCCTCCCTTGGTCAGTACTTGGAGAGTTTGAACGCTCCAAACTTCCTCTGCTTCCATTCCAGCTTCTCCAAGGACAAGGGTGAATTCCCTCTTTTTGTATTGAAGATATCTAGGAGGCATGGCCATCAGATGGAACACAGACAAGGATGCTGCTAGACAAGCAAGCAACAATCTCAATTTTTGGTTTAGGGCTTGGCATGTATGGCCTGCGTAGTCACTACTTTTTGACACATGCTGTGTATGGTCTAGCTTGTGGAATCACAGACCCATGCCAGTTGCCACAATATGGAAAACTTGATTTGCTGAAACAAAAGAAGCCAATCATTCAACTTATAGAAGAAGCCAATCATTCAACTTATAGAAGAGACCCAATTACTCGACCTCAACTGCTTGCAATGGATGCTGATGAGGAAACATGTCATTCAAAGAGACCAAGGCACGAGGGAGAGGGCCCTTCAGATAAGGGCAAGATGCCATAATATTTTGTATCATTTCCAGATGACTAGAAATAAATAAAATGTATTTTTCTTTATGCATCAAAGTTAGATTGATTATGGATTGCAATGTATTTTTTTTGTTGCAACCGTCGTTCACATTATGAAAAGTTGAAATGATAGAGTATTAATATCTTGCAATATTTTTAATTTTGTTGCAACCATCATTCACAATATGAAAAGTTGAAATTACATTGATTCTTCTAGAAGCATTAAGTTTGGTGTTTGGATCTTGCTATGGCTGAGAGTTATGGCATAACTTGCAACGGTGTTGTCCAAACCCTTCCCACGCGCTATTTTTGTAGCCGCCAATCCGCATGTTGTTTAGCTACAGACAATAACTCCCATATCTCCATTCTTCACCGTTTTTTTGGCTAATCTCACTGCATGGCCAATCCAACTTTGTTTGACTTGTTCCTTGAGATGTGACCTGTGCTTAGTTTTTGATACATTCATTGGTGTAGCTCCTCTAAGCTATTTTCTTTGTCCGCACCTCCTCCATGAATTATTGTTTCACATCCACTACACAACGGAAAGTAGTAGCCTTGCTATATAGAAGATTGTTATGTTCCCCACATTTAGAAAGCAAGAAGAACGATGGCACCAAGTGTCCAACATTTCTTATAAGTGTTTTAAATCCCAAGCACTGGCAGTGGGATAACTGAAAGAAGCCCCACAGACACTCCCAAACCCTCCATCCTATATGATAATATCTTAGAGGTTCTTAGGGATGATAACCCTAAAAACTTCAAGATAACCGAGGGGCATGGGACTAAGCTAATAGAAGAGAATAGCAAAAAATAGGGCACTGAAGAAGAGGTCCTTGAAGTTGAGGAGTTCATACCCCTCTCTCAATAAATGGAAGAGCTGATCTGCCATTCTTGGAACATGAAGGGGATCAAAACCAAGAAGAAGAGCTCACTCTTTTGGGAGGAAGTCAAAAGAGGCAACAAAAGGAGCTTCTCAGCTATCTAGGAGCATAACCTAGATGCCACAAGCAAAAGAAAGCAAACACATGGTAAAAAATTGGCCTTTTATGGATAGAGAGTTGATGGATAGAGTGGTATCCTCTCTATTGTGGACAGGGATCTTGAGCTAAAGGTAGTCTTCAATCATCCTTCTAGGAGGGCTCTAGGAGTAAAGATTGAATGGGCCAGTGTAGCGAATGAAAGGGCCAAATTGTGGGAGCACCTAAAAGATATCCATGTTGAAGGAGAATGGCTCTTGGTAGGTGATTTTAATATGGTGGAGAAAAGAAGGGACCAAACTGGCACATCAAACATGTTAGCTGGATTTGAACAATCCAAATGGCTAAGCATGTGTGAGAAAAGGGCGTTGGTGAACATGTGAAAGATAGGCCCATGGAGCAGCATGCTGGGATTCACATACACTAGTTTGCAACATGTCAGAATGGCTTCTCAATTGGACCATTGCTATTGCTCTCATCAGGACGATTGGCTACCTTCATGGCTGGAAATGAAGATGATAACTTCACAGTTCTTTCAAATCACCTTCCGTTACGCAAAAAATTTTAAAAAACCAAAGAAGTTGGGTCATTTCCCTCAAGGGTCTAAAAATCTACTCTCAACAGAGCTCTGAGAAAGCCCTGAGAAAGCTTCAAAAAGATGTGGAGTCAGGAAGCCCTAGGGCCTGGGATATCTTCACCAAAATCATTTGAAAAGACATCAAAACTACAGGTGCTAGAAGAAAGAAAAACCAAGAGGAACAACTCAATCAACTCATCGATGAACTTGAGATCTTAACCACCAAAAAATAGGAAGGCCTCGCTTTAGAGGTGGAGCATAGAAGATGGCTAGAAGAAGCAAACCAAAATTAATCAATCTCCAACTAGAGGAGGTGAGGAAGGCCAAAATCCTATCCAAAGAAACTTTCCTCCAGTCGGAGGAGGCCAACCATACACACTTCTTTAGGTCCCTCAAAGTTATAAGAAGTTGGGGCCTGGTCCACTCTCTCACAATGCGGATGGAAATGATATTGAAAATCCCAATGAAATGGTTGTATTATTGCTCAACCACATGAAATAGATCATAGGCCATCCTGAGGCTCGCTCCCTTGAGATAGATGTTGCCAGATGGACTCTCCTTGGGAGCGTCAAAAGAACGGTATCCCTCTCTGAAGCCAAACTCTTGGAGAAGGCGTTCACCGAGAAACAATGCTTCCTTGTGCTACACGCTCTGGGAAAAGAAAGATCCCCTGGTTGGGATGGGTTGACTACCAAGTTCTTTAGGGCATCTTGGAATGATCTTAAGTCTCCCATCACGAGAATGACTAATCAAGCACTTGGTGATGGGGTCATGAACCTAAGCATAAAAAGAAGCCTCATTATGCCTATCCCCAAACGAGTCTATTGCTCCCAACTTAAGCATTGGTGCCCAATAACGATGATGTATGTAGCCTATAAAATTATCGCCAAAACTGTAGCCCTCAGGCTCTTCCCCCTTCTCGACAAAGTTCTCACCCCCCACCCACATGGATTCATAAAGGGAAGGTCGAATATGCTGCTTTCACTAAACAAGAGTGTATCCTACTTCAACTGGATCTTGATAAAGCCTATGGCTGGATTACATGGTGATTCATTGAAGATGTCATGAAGTCATTAGGCTTTGGGCCACGGATGTGCCACCTAGTCAGCACTCTAGGTGTTGGTAGCCAATCAAAGCTCCTTTTTAATGAGATAATTGTGGGTGCGTTTGAGGTTAAAAGATCCATAAAACAAGGATGCTCACTTGCCCCTCTAATGTCCGCCATTGGATCCCACCTTCTGGTTACATTACTGGAAGATAGTGCTTCTAAAGGAGAGATTCAAGGTTTTTCTCTGCCAAATAATAAATAACCAATTGCTAGCAAATCTTTTTGTGGATGATTCCATGCTCTTCCTTAAAGCTTGCCCTGAAGTTATCAAGAAATCTATGGAAATTGTGCAAACGTTTTCCTTAGCCTTAGGGTCAAAGTGTAGTATTCAAAAATCAAGATTTATTTCTCTCTCCGAGAACAACTCGTTTGATCCGTCTATTTGGACTTGGGAGATAGTGTCAAAAGGAAATATTTTCAGACACCTAAGAGCCTCTCTGGGGTGGACATTACCCACAAGAAGAGAAAGTCAAGATTAAGATGCGAAGATGGGAGTTTGTGCTTCTATCTTTCCCTAGTGGGGTGAAGGTTATCAATTCTTTCATGCTGCCATATATAGCCTCAATGGTCTGCTGCTTAAGCTAGCTAAATGCAACTAGAAAGAGTTCTTGAAACCAGTAAAGAAATTTATATGGAAGAACATCACTAAAGTCACAGTGCCTCTGTAGTGGGCAAAATGGGAGATGATTGCGGGACCTAAGGAGTAAGGTGGGCTTGGGATCCTTAACCCATCCCTCACGCGGAGGCTTAATGTGCCCACTTTGTGGTAGCCCTTGCTAAGAAACACTAAGATTGGGCTATTATGGCTAAGGATATGATGGAAAACTCCAAAATACGCTTGCAAGGCGGGCAATGGAAAGGAATCAAGATGCACAACAAGCTGTTGGCCCGGCAATGGGCCATCCTAAAACTTGGGGGTGCGACAGGTGAGCTTACTAAAAAAAGCAACATAGCAATGATGTCTTTGAAATGGGGAGAGTTGTCAAGGTACTTTTACAACTCTATATCTCAATGGTCCCCTTGGATCTCCAAGGCTAGAGGCATCCTTCTAACCCCTTTTTGGAGGGAAGAAAGGCATTAGGCGTATAGGCCAATTATGGGACTACAAAAGAGGCTGTTGGAAAGGAATAGATCAAATGGCTTTTTTTAGCGTCACTGGTGTTAGGAAATAAGAAGTAGCTAAATAGATAATTGAGTAGATTACTTAATGGAGAGAGACAAGTTTACATACACAAGATTATAGAGTACAGAGAGAGAGAGAGAGAGAGTACACACGATATACGTGGTTCACCCAATGTGGGCTACGTCCACGGGAAAGCAGCCACTCAATGGCTTTAGTACTTCAAAACAAGAAGTAATTTACAAAGGGATTATACCCTTAATGGAGCTCCCGCCTTGCTTCACTCTCACCACCTCACACCCACCTTGTTGCATCAACTTCACACTATGAAATGTGTGTAGAAATGGCCTTCTTTTATAGGCCAAAAGGACTGCCCTCTCTTATGAGAGGCAGCCATGTGTAGCCGCCCTTGTGTGAATAAGTCCAAATCGGACCCTCCAATCCGCCCATGTGTGGCCGCCCTTGAGAAGACAAGTCTGCTTTTGAATTCGGCCACCGGCCATTGACTTCCGACCACCGACCAACCGACGGTTGTTTTTCGACCACTTTTCGACTGTCGTCCGGCCATAATATTCTGGCAAAAAGGAATATTCTGGCGAGGGAAAAGAAAGTTGCCCCTGATTTTTGGCCGTGAAAATTTTGGTTTCCAGCGAGTGATGTTCCTTCACGCACAATGGCTTCTCCTCATAATGGGGGCCTTACGAATGTGCGCTTTTACAACAAAAAATTACAAGGGTAAATCAGGCTCCATACTTAACAACTGGGTTAGAAAGATTGCTGATCAGCAAAGCCCTTGAACGGCTCACTAGGTGGTATCTGTCAGACTGTGAATCCAAGCAGACTGTGAATCCAAGCTCGCGTGGAAACCTTGGTACTGGCCTGTGAGACACTTCCTTAAACCCCAAACTAAGGATGTATATCTTGACCTAATAGAACCACATGATTGGTTCTCCGTGCTCAATAAACAGTGGGGAAAAAATTAGCCAGGGTCAAGGTGGGAGACGGTCACAAGAACATATGGTGCGCTCAATGGACGGATGGGATGAAGGTCTTCTTATGGAAGGTGCTATGGAAGCCATGCCAACTAGAGTGAAGGTCCTTGCTAGGGGCATTGGGCCAGATAGATGCTCTCAATGTACAAAGACCTAGAAAATAGGATTCTACAAAAACGATCTCTTCTTGGGAGGGAAGACGTTCAAGAGCCACACACTACTCATTGCTACACAAATCATGAGGTATTGCTACTTTAAACACATTTGGAAGACAAGGAACATTCAGAGCTTTGAGAAGTCCCTAGAAGTGGCTAAGTCTGCAGAGATAGTCCAAGAAAGCAGGGCAATGATCATCGTCATTGGAAAGCAAATATACTCAGAGGAGTGGAAGAGGACCTTGGGGGCCGCAATTACGTACGTGCAAAGGTGATAGTGTGGGCTCATCTTTGGTAAAGGGGTGGCTCCCCCATCAACCGATGTATGAAGTGGTCATGGCTCATTCCGAGCATGGTAGGAATATGTAAGTTTTTGGATCTATCAATATAATCTACTCACCATTGTGAGTTTTGTAAAAAGAAAAGAGTTTTTGAGTGGAGTGGAGTGGTACATTTAAAATGGGAGAATGGAAACCCTAGGGTTTGCGATGGGAGGAGATGTAGGGCCGCTTGGTTCCCTTCAACATGCGAGGCCTCAGGGGATTTGGGGGGGGGGGCATGGGAGGTGTTGCGGTAGGACATGGTAGGGGTGTGCTCGACTATCCTTCATGCAACCCTTTTTTTTGAATCTATGGAGGAGGTCGCCCTTCCCATCTCCCCTCTCGGAGGTCGACTTGGCTTGTTGGTGGAGGTGCACTACTCGGTTTGACGGCAGTCGGTTCGGGAATGCGGTTGGTTTGGATTCAAGTACTCACAGATTGAGTCTTTGTGGACTGTCAACGGGTTTGTCCCCTGGAAAAGGCATGTTGGAGGAGTTTTAGCTTTGAGATTGGTGTCTTACTGTGGCGAGTTGTTGGGTGATGGATTCAAGGGAGCTATTGAATGCGGTTCAGTCTACGACAATGCTTGTTCTGTGTGGTGGAGCCAATTGCGGCTTGCAAAGGGGTGGTTCAGCCTTCTCGGTTAGCTCATCTTGGTGTGGTATGGTCTCTTATCTATTTTGGCTTTTTTAGTCTTCTTTCTTGTGCTTCGGCATGTTGGTGAGTTTGTTCGGGTTAAGGTGGCAATCAGTGGTAGCGTCGGCTCCTTGGTGGCAACTTGTGTAGGCTCCTCAAGCGATGGGGGATCGGACCCCACCCTTGTTACAACTGTAATTTTGGTTCTCTTTTAGTTGGGCTTGCCTCCCATGTTCGGGTTGTTATATTTGTGTATCTATGGATATAATGGTTATGCTGGTCATGGTGCCATGCTAAAAGCATGGGTTGGTGGTGCAAAAAGTAGTATCCTTGACACCTCTTGTGAGGCACTCTTGGATGGTGCTTTGTTGACAATTTTCAAAAGCCAAAAGATAAATATTCAATATTTCTAAAGGTGTTGGGCCAACCACTTTAACGGTTCTTGATTTAGTCGAATGCAAGACTCTCTACCTACCCCTTCAGTAGTCTACGAGCTCCCTCTCTCTCTCTCTCTCTCTCTCTCTCTCTCTCTCTCTCTCTCTCTCTCTCCCCCTTGCAAGAAGAAGGAAAATTGCAGTAGGAACTTGTAGAGGGACCTTGTGAAGAATTGTCATAAGGTGTGGAGACTATGGTCCAGGAGATCAGGATGGAGATGTTGCAGCGGGAGATTGGCCAACAGGTTGTGTCCGAGCAGCAACCTCCACTCGATTGTCACCTTTTGTGGAATGTCGATTTCAGCTGTTTGGGAGAGCACGTTCTGCACCAGCAACAACCTCCACACAATTGCCATGGTGGATGGCCGGCCATTGCTTGTGGTGTCGGATGTTTGGAAGAGAGTATTGTGCACGGCGAGCCACCTCCAAGTACACTGCACGGCTCTGAGTACTTTCAGTAGCATGCGCAATACAGTCCACTTCATGATGACATGACTCACAATTACCACAGGGATGACTCAGCCACAATTCGCCATGAAGGTAACCATTGGATGCAAGAATATTGTTCTATGATGAAAAGAGAGAGATGTAGGAGACAACAAGAAAGTGATGCATCAGGTTCAAGGTCAATAGAAGATGTGAATCAGGTTTGCATGAAAGTCTCAGGAAGCAACAAAAGGCATGACTTGTGATGCTAAGAAAACCGCCTTTCAATGTCTTCTAGGACTACCAGCTTTTAGACGTTTGCATCATGCACCTGAGAAGTCAATAGTATGCAATATTCGAGGCACAAGTACTAAAGTCAAAGCATCCATGTCTGAAGAGGAGCTGAAGATTAAAAGAGTCGTTTGCATGATGTTGGTGAATAGTGAAGGAGATCCATCAAGGTCTATTAGCAACTCCAAGATGGCCAGATTTACTGGATTGCATCGGTGAAACTTTGCAGTAGCCAATTCGCTGTTAAAACAAGCTGAGGCTGATGCATTTCCTTTGCAATTATGTAGTCGTCAACTACCTCAAAGTTCCACCATCACATAGGCGACAAAAGACCTTGTTTTTTCCTTTTGACAGATAGAGACAAGAGTGTCACCAAACAAAAAAGATGTGTGCAGAAAACGATTGAGCAGAAAATCTTACATAAAGCATCCAATACATTTGCTTGATGATTCACAGGTATGCTCTTAAAGTTTCACAGATATGAACTTTGGATGTAGAGAAAAGTCATAGAGTTCCTTTCAAAGGTAGTCATGGAAGTACCATAATAGTACAAAAGGCTCTTTAGGTACTCTGGATCTTTGAAAGAGGCTAGAATACCTCACAAAGGTAGTCTTGAAAGTACCATGCGAGTCTAAATGGGTTCTCTAGGTACTTTGAAGATAGAAAAAGTTCATAGAGGTCCTTTCAAAGGTAGTCATGGAAGTACCGTGAGAGTAAAGAGGCTCTTTAGGTACTCTGGACCTTTGAAAGAGTCTAGAATACCTCACAAAGATAGTCTTGAAAGCACCATAGAGTTCTTTTCAAAGGTAGTTATTTACCATGAGAGTGAAGAGGTTCTCTAGGAAATTTGGAGGCAAAGAAAAGTCATAGAGTTCCTTTCAAAGGTAGTCATGGAAGTACCATGATAGTATAGAGGCTCTTTAGGTACTTTGGATCTTTGAAAGAGTCTAGAATACCTCGCAAAGGTAGTCTTGAAAGTACCATGCGAGTTTAATTGGGTTCTCTAGGTACCTCAGAGGTAGAAAAAGTTCATAGAGTTCCTTTCAAAGGTAGTCATGGAAGTACCATGTCTTTAGGTACTTTGGATCTTTGAAAGAGTCTAGAATACCTCACAAAGGTAGTCTTGAAAGTATCATAGATTTATTTTCAAAGGTAGTCATCGAAGTACCATGACAGTAAAGAGGTGCTCTAGGTACTTTGAAGGTAGAAAAAAATCATTGAATACCTCACAAAGATTTTACTTTGAAAAAATTCAGAGCCTTTGATAGGTTTTATTTTTTCTTGCACAGGGTGAGCTTTACAGGAGGTTCCAAATGCAATATCCACACATCAAGATCTCACTCAGATGTTTTGAGGGATTGAAACCTTGGTTTGTTTGTAAGTTGAAGGATCGTTACGTGTGCTGCTATATTGCTCATATTCAGATGATATATCTCAAGGAAGCATTCAACCACTTGAGACACAATAAGATAGGCATGCACTACAATGGGTGTGGCTGCATGTGTACTATATGCTTGCCAAAAGAGGCTCCAAGTAAGTGTGAAGCTGCCACGTACACATACACTAGCGTAAGTACATTGACTAAAAGTGTGTTATGTGCAAAAACCAATGGACTTTGCATTTCATAAGTTGCCATGCTTGAAGGGAGAATGTCCTCAATGTGGGTCGAAGAGATTAATGCTTTGTCCAAACGAAACACTTGAAAGTGCAACCCAAATTTCTGTTAAGGTGTTTGAAGACGTTGCCTCAACCCATTCTTAAGGCAAGAAGCGCAAGGATCTTTTGGTGAAGGAAATGGGATGCAAGGATTTCACAACTTTTCTTCAAAAGCATCGGACCACTTACATTTGACACAATTTTATTGCCCGGTGGCAATCTCAACAGTTCAAAGATTGCATTCATCGGTTTCCTAGAGATGTAGTGGTCTCTGTTATTGACTTTGCGGAAAATTACTCATTTAAGGAGCCAAATGAAATCCAGTCAATGCATTGGTACTCTTCACAAGTTACCATCTTGGTGCACATTACATACATTCGAGACGAGAAAGACTAGGTGTTAAAATATACACATTTTTACATTTTTGATGACAAAGATCATGACACGCTCTTTGTGCAACATTGCTTGCAACTGCATAGTGGTTGTCTTCAAAATCAGGGATTCAACTTCTTGAAGCAGCACTGGATGTGATTAGATGGATGTGCTGCTCAATTCAAGTAATCTAGACCGTTCTTCTTCATGTCAAGGTACGCCAGGTTTTATTCCACCTCTGATGAAAAGTTCTCAGAAATTTGTTTCTGCCCAGCATTGAAGTAGGTGATACGGTTTGAATGGCATTGAAATTTTGTGGAGTTTCTTTGCCTCGGGCCACGGTAAAGGGGAGCATGATGGGGCAGGGGTAGTTGTTAAGAGGGCTTTAACACATGAGTAGTTAAAGGCTGATCCATGGCACATGAAGTGTGCCAAGGATGTGGTTGGCTTCTTGAAGCATAAATTTAATGATGAAAGTGGTCATACAAGGGTGAATCGGATTTTTTGGGAGGTCCAAGCATGGAAATGCAAGTGAGTTGAAGGCTCACGATCAATACACTGTGTCAATGGATACTCCAAGAGTGACAAGAGTGCACTTCGTTGTAGACTTCTCTCTTGTTTTTGTGAATTTTGTATGTCCAAGTGTTGGAGGCGATGCTTGAACAACACACATGTTGAGAACTGGGAGTATCTAACCTTTGAGGCATTGGATGGTGATAATGCAGAAAGTGAATATTTCAGTGATGGCGAAGGATCAGATCTACCGATGTATGGTGGGAACCATGACACAATTATTGATGCTCTATGCATGGGTGATACCTTTGCCACCAATGCCAATGAAGATGGAGCTGACTTCTACCTTTTGAGGTGCTCACAAGAGAAATACAAAACAACAAGAGCCTTGAGTGATTCCTAGGGAAACATACTTTCTGCAGGGAGCTATTTGGTTGAGGGGTACGATTACGAGCTAGTGGAAGGTGCCGAGCATATCTATTACATGCCTGCTAGTCAACCAAAAGTTCTTCTGGTATCACACTTGGTTAGATCGATTAAGATACCCTTGGAACCCTTAGAAGGAGAGCCACATAAGTTCAAACTCGCTATTGCAGATGTATATGAAAATGTGTACAATAGTATACCAATAGTGATATAGGTTGCTGCCCAAGTAACTTGTAGAAGTACTAGTAATTAGCTTCAAAGTACCATGCAGCTATTCCACAGGTGGTTTTTGTAGGAGCCTATCATAGGTTGAAACCTCTTGCAGGCCAGTCCAAACAAGCACTTGTAAACGTTTTTGTCTACTTGAGTAACAAAAGTAGCATTTCAATTATGGAACACAAAGTACCAGTCTGCCAGCCTAAAGTACCTTACAGGTAGTTCACAAGCACTTGTGTTAAAATATGTAGGAAATAAGCACTTCTAAAAGTTTGTTTACCGGCCCAAAGTACCTTTAAGGTAGTCCTCAGGTGGTTTCTGTATGTTAAGATATGTAGGTAACAAGCACTTGTAAAAAATTTTGTGTGCCATCCCAAAGTACCTTATAGGTACTTTATAGGTCTGCCAACCCAAAGTACCTTACAGGTAGTTCACAAGTGAAAACTGTCTTAAACTATGTAGGAAACAAGGACTTGTGAAATTTTTTGTATGCCAACCCAAAGTACCTTATAGGTAGTCCTCAGGTGGTTTCTGTATGGCATAACAATCTGTTAAGTTTTTGTATGCCAACCCAAAGTACCTTACATTGTAACTGTCTTAAACTGGGAAGCAATAACAGAATTAAAAAAATAACACTTCAATGCTAGGACACTTAAGCAGTCTTAAACTACTTAAATAAAAAAAATAACACTCCAATGCTGGGACACAAAGACAACGCATCCAACCGGTTGGAATATATTACATCTTCGTCAATTTGACATCAAGTCATTACATGAGTTACAATGGCAATCAAAATGAATCCAAAAAATTGGTTTCCACATGGAAAGTAGCATATAAATATACAAGGTTCTGGCATGGGTTTAGTTTAGTTACAAAGGTACATAAAGGATCTGTAATCCTAAAAAAAGCAAGGGACGTCATCATCGCTTGCACTTTATGGGCATGAGCTGCGGCCCACATAAGTACGCATCATACGATGTCTTTTCAAAAATACATACTTGTCGTCATCAGTAGCTTTGATTTGTTGAATGTGTCCACCAAGGCACGACGACCTGTAGAATGCTGCCACCCTTCTAGCCGGGCCTTTAGATCTTTTGACAAGTATTGCCTGGAGTGGTGCTCAATACTAGTCAATATGATGTAAGTACCACAAGGATTATAATGACATTTATAGGAATTGTTGTCAATTAAAAGTACATTGCAAGTATCATACCGCTGCAACTTTGCCAAAAAATTCAGCAATACCTTGAAAAATGCTAGTCTTCCACCACCAAAATAGTAACTGCCCACATCCATAACTGTTGTCCAGCCCATCCACTAATATAACTATGAACCTGGGGAAAACATCTTTGAATTCTTAAGCATTGCACTGCTCTATATGTAGACATTTGCCAATGTCACAACCCATGCAATAAAATCATGTGCATCTTTCGGAACAAATAGGTACCTGCCATCCACCTCCTCATGCTTGACAAATGATGTAGCCTCAATATTGGGGACAAACAAAGGGTCATACTTATCAGGTGTACATGTAATACAAAGTAGACCATTAAGATCTAATATGAGGGTTGGTCAGGTTGGATCATCATATGGCAAGGAGGAGATAGCTGGGGGAATGTACTTTGGGGGATCTCTGATAATAATGATTTCCTCTACGGATAGCTTGAGGGTCCCCTTTTCCTTTGGACGCTCTGGAAAAAACAACATTCAACATTGAAAAATAAAGACGAGGAAATATTTGACATAAAAGTGACAAAAACATAGAGGCCAACAAAAACATAGAGGCCAACAAAAACATAGACACTGCGCTTATGAAACATAAAAGCGACAAAAACATAGAGGTCGACAAAAAAGTTTCTTTTGCATTCAAAATAAAAAATCACAGATTCTTGTATTATAGTTGACAGTTGAAGAGTCACAATTTCTTGCAAACTCGAGGCTTTGGGGGGTTGGAAACACTAGAAGGATTGCGGAGGGGAGTACTATTTTTGGGAGTCTTCTTCACAGCAGGATGTGATTTGGGTGAAAGAACATAGGGAGATAGATATGCCACTAACCACCCAACATTACTATTTTTGGGAGTCTTCTTCATGGCAGGATGTGATTTGGGTGAAAGAACATAGGGAGATAGATATGCCACTAACCACCCAACAATACCTATATATAGGCCCTTGGACCTCCTATATATAGCCCTTGTACCTCATGTGTATCCATCGGCCCTTGGCCAGGGCCGTGCCCTCCTATAGTCCTACCCTTTTCATGACATTAATCCCCCTTGGAGAAGCGTTTTCATCCGCGAAAACAAAAGTGGTAGGATCTTCATAAACACTTGTAAGAGTACCGCTTTTCACTTTCCATGAAATTACTTGCTGACATAACTCATCCGCCAAGTGTAAGTCCTTGGCGTGTTCTCAAATTTCATCAATAAACAACCCCACCATAACTAGTGTTCAAGATTGAGAACCTGACTTATACATGAAGAGACTAAACTTAGTCGCAACCATGCGTTAACTGATAGTAAGTAAACTCCAAGTGGAGCAATAAATGCTTATTAATTGGAGTGCTTGGTGCTAATGTACGCATTTTGCATATCTTTTAGCCCAAGATTACACTTTGTAATTTGCCTATCCCCTTGGATAACGGACAGTATTGAGGTGTGTTTCCCCCATGGTTTATAGACAGTCTTCCCAGATGACTGGTAAATGGGAATCACAATATCGTATAACATTGCTCAGGAATAAAAAATGTCCGGAATAACCATCATCGTTAACTTGAAAAATCCACAAACACCCAAACCGAGCCATGACCTCTATTGGTGATTAGTAGACCCAAAAGTAATCTCATAGAGATACTGCACACAAAGTGCAAAATGCTTCATAAGCAACAAATTGATGAATACGCATGCCGTTCCAAATCAGCCTTTGCTAAACACTAGGGCCCATAACACCTAGTGTGCATGCATTTAGCAAACACAGATCCGAACTTGTATATCCATGATCACCCACAATACTTATGGCAAATGTGATGTGCCTAGCGCACATTAAAGAGGAATGTAAATAGTTCTGAAAAGAAACTAAATACTTTCAGTTGCAATCATTTGCAAGCCTTGCTGAAACGTCTGAACCATAATAGAAGGTGAAACAATGATCACTTCTAGGTACAAACAATGAAACTTTTTCATTCATAGGCTTTCTATATGTAAAACAACCATCTGTAATGTTGTTTAGCAGCACTTGTACCTTAACAAGTCATTCTAAGTATCCGACAATGTCTGGCCACCAAAATTGCTCCGGATACGTCGTGCTGAAAATGGTCTAGAAAACAGAGTTGACCAGCACCTAGGGACCTTGTCGTGACACATACTTGAAATAGTGGGCGCCACTGTTAGTCCCAGAGACTCATATTCGCCACATGTGGAATATGTCTCAACTAAGGATGTCTAAAAAAAGAACATCCTACAAGTACAAGATGTACTTGTGTGTGGAGGTAACTGCAAACACTCTACGACGGGAGTGAGAGGGACCCTCATTAGCCTTGCTCCACACTGGCTAAACCAAACTCCTTGAGTTCCTAGACCATGTTGTATCCCATGTGACAACATGTGCCAAATTGAATCCGACAAGTGGGTGCATAACAACATAATGTACATTGGACACTATGGCCCAAATTACTTGTTCCCACCTGCCCTTGGCCTGGCCCAGGGGATTGAACTAAAGTTCAGTTACCCGTATGCAAATGCACAGGAGTACATCTCCCACCTATGAAAAACCCAAGCAACATTGCATTGGAAACCCTAGGTATTTCCTTCGCAATTCAAGCCCGTTGGGTAGAATCTACGTAGTCAAACCCCTTGGTAAGACCCTTTGTAGGAACTGCTCAACTAGCAGGTAACGGTAACCAACATAGTCCGTGTACAGAATGATGAGAATCAACTTGAAAAGTTCAATTTTTCCGCTACCGCGTGGTAGATTGTGGAATTCTTTGCTTAGAAGTATAACGAAATAGATCAAACTATGATCTTCAATGCCTATGGGGTGATTTAGTAAGCACCTGTGGGGTCTTACCCCAAAATAGTGTGTCCATAGACACTCCTAGTGCTATAGAGAGAGAGAGATCCACACAAGGGAAAAGCCTAGCTCTTATGGACAACCATGCTGTGGCAACGGTATGTTGCATCTAATATCCATGGTAGAAATTAGCTGAGTTGAGTTTATGGTTATCAAAAACTCAACTCGAGTGCCGCACTAAAACCATGTCGTGTAAAAATGACACCTTAAACATCTCTAATGACAAGACTCTTGCTTGTCCATTAACGTCGTTCTGTACTCCAGTGGGTAGGTCTGTTCGATCTTAAGAACAATCACCCAAGGAATGCCAACAATTGGGTCATACCCGAGATCTGACAATGACTCTTAGTCAGCATGTGTGGCTCCTAGCCCTTATGGCAATTAGTGTTCAATCGACCAAACGATGAAGGCTAATGTAGAGGGCGTTGTGCCCAATTTCTAGGTGAGAGTTAGAGCACCTTGGCTCATGTCAACTCCCAAACAAACATGTATCAACAGATTATTAAAAGTTTTCATTATTCTTCAAGAGAAATAAGAGAGAGAGAGAGAGAGAGAGAGAGAGAGAGAGAGAGAGAGAGAGAGAGAGAGAGAGAGAGAGAGAGAGAGAGAGAGAATGCTGGCTGAGGAACTTTTCTAAAGTTATTGCCTTTATACCACGCCCATGCTTGTGTGCATCTTATACGTAGCGTACAACTTATCCTATAAGCATGCAATAATCTGGCTGTATAACATTCTCATCGAGAGAGGTAACAGAAAACACAAGTCACATCTTGCTTCATCGATCGTGTAGGGGATCGTGACTGTACAAAAATGACTTAAATATGGCACTTTGCCTATGACTTAAGTCTTAAGTCTTAGATGTAGGTTCCTTTTAATATTGTTGCGTGTTGACAGCAACCAAAAAGCATGTTCAAACTTAGAAAGCATGTTGAAAGAATCCAGAAGTGTCCTTGTCCTTGACAGACTGTCTGGTGTTATAGCGGAAGCGTAATCTATGAGGCAGTGGAGTTGATTCCACTTGACCAACATGCCTTGCATGCAAAATTGTAAGCCCTTGGCTATTATGATGGCCTCAAGCGTGAGAGCCGAAAGCATAAGTGCCTTGCATAGTCTACATTGGTACTGATGCATCATAACGTGATGTCACCACACATAAAAGGGAACAAATTTCTAATTGTAACAGTTCCCCAAACTGGCGTGCCAATGCCCTTGATACCAAATCAATAGGCAGTAGCGTGGCACACGTGAGAAGCCTTGATTCATGTGAAATTGTCAAAGCACTTTGCTTTACACTACCTACAATAGTTTCCAAACAAAACGTGTAAACATGGAGAATAAACAAAACTGAATATGGTCTAACCTGGGCATCCTGTTGTAACCAGTTGTTTGGAGATGTCAGAAGAAAAGCTCGCTCAAATGTAGATCATAACCATCTCAGTTGCGTGAGAGAAAGTTGTCCTGAAATATCCTGCAGGCATATGGAGAACTTCCCCAAGAGTGTGTGCTCATAGCATACCCCAAACGGGAAAAATCTCAATGTAAGAGTCGTAAATTGAAGCCTTGCTTCACATAAATATGTTTGTGCTGAGAGCCAACGGATGTGGCGGCAGATATCATAACAAAAAAGAGTCAACCTTGTCGATCGTGTACCAAGAATGGACCTTGTCTACTTCCCGGGGGATTAACCATGGAAAACTTACCGCACTATGTAAGTGCAAGGGAGGGGTTTATTTTTAAAAGTTACATAAGCGTATAAGTTAGGGGCACGCCCCCAATAATTTATCTCCCAAGCTCAAAAGTATGGGAGGGGGGTATCATATTTAGGAGGGGGGGGGGGGGGGGGGGGGGGGGGGCAGGGGACCTTACCCAGGTTAATTACTTGTAATGATTGGTCACTAGTGTGTACTAGAACTCAAATTAATTTTGGGAAAGTTTTTTATCAGGTCACACATCAAATTTTTCATCAAGCCGATCATAGATAAGGGTTGATTTGGAGAAGGTCAAGGGTTGATTCACACCAACTTTGGATGGGTCAAAATTGAACAAGTAGCTAGAGTGCAGGCTGATCGAGCACATAATTTGAAATTCAAACTAAGACACATTGAGGGTACATCTAGTTATCAACAAAAGTGGTTCCTTAGCACGTTGCCAGTCACTATGCTACACACTCTTTGACTAGTTTTACTTAGTTAGAGCATGCAAGACCTAAATTTTATATGTAAGTTAGGGGTATGAGAGTCTTTTTCATCGATTGTTGTATAAGCGTACAAAGGGGGTCATATTCCCTAATATGAGTTGTATATAGGGGTTTTATCAAAGTTGTCCGCTCGCAGGTGGCGTCTCGTTTTGTATATAGAGTGAATCCCCCGGGGTCTACTTGTACACCGGATTGAGAAGGTATGTATGCGTACTTGCTGAGCTTGATTACTGTTGTCCTTGACCGTACAGGTTTGTCGTGAGCGGTTGAAAACTCGAAAAAACTTTCCCTTGGAACCATGTTCTTAGCAAAAATTCAAATCCAGAACTTGAAACAATCAGCGTCTCAATGTGGAACAAGTGGTCAGCCATGCCAAACACGTTTGCTGCCTTCCACAAGTCTAGCAATAGGCCGTGACTATCTCCTTGAGATGCTGAAACATTGCTGGTTTGCCTTGCCTTTGGAGAAAACTTGAACCGTTGATGGGCGTGCTCTATCAAGGCACTCAATAGAAGCCATGCTTCTGATCGAGACTGTGTGTACTCAAACCGTGGTTAATGCGGGCTTGCAACTAATAATTGGCCCTTGCCGATAATGTAGGCAACAAAATTTGAATGCTTCAGATAACTGTCACAAGCCGTGCTTGTGCTTGGAGTGCTTAAAGTGTGATCACCTCGGTTGCATGATATAACCATGCAGCATATTTTGAAACATTTACCAAAAAAACGGAAAATCTATGCACACCTTGTTAATCATGCGACTCGACTTGCCGTGCCTTCGATCTCTTGTATGATGCATGAACATGCATGGTAAGATTTTTGTATCCGTGTAGATGTACCCTGCTGCTGAATCTCAGTGTGCTCAAAGATATACGATTTGGTTGTATTTGTAACCATGTTCCCTACCATAGTAGGTTGTAGCCTTGCCGATCAATGCGTCTATGATCCTCGAATTAATAGCAATATTGTCTTTGATGTGGTCTCTTTGCCATCGCCAACCCACAATTTTCAGATAATCAAAATATTTCTGTCGTACTGTTAATGGCGTGCAATCTGTGTCGGTGTTGTGTACTGTCATTGGCTTGTACCGATCGACAAGACCTCGAGGGCTTTTGTAGATAGTGTAGCACTGTGGGCCAACGCCCCTAGTTGGGTAGGGCAAGTAAATCATATTAATTATATATAAAAAATTACCTTCGTTTTTGGCTGCAGCAGCGATGGTCGACTGCTGCGCCATGAACAACATGCCCTACCCGGCGCCACATGCCGCAAGGCGGGTTGTTGCAGAAGCGTGAAAATCGCCACATGCTAGGGCGATCACATAACGAGTAGCTGCGTCTTCCCTCGTGCATGTTGGTTGAGCATGGATCCTGCCTCAAGAGCGCGTTCTCATATATCCAATTCTGCCTGTAGAGAGGCATTTCCTGCGGCCTGTGCCCCCCATGTTCTCATGCAAGGGCTCTGTCCCGCGACCCCTACCCTCTGTTGATTTCCATAGCATTGGTTGAGGAAAACAAGCTTTAGTATTGATTGAGAGAAGCATGAAAGCTTGCATACAATCCCTCTGGCCATCTTCTTCCTTAAGGCTAACAGGAGAACGAGAGAGAGAGAGAGAGAGAGAGAGAGAGAGAGAGAGAGAGAGAGAGAGAGAGAGAGAGAGAGAGAGAGAGAGAGAGAGAGAGAGAGAGAGAGAGAGAGATTGAGAGAGAGAGAGAGAGAGAGAGAGAGAGAGAGAGAGAGAGAGAGAGAGAGAGAGAGAGAGAGAGAGAGAGAGAGAGAAATCGAAAGATCCATGCTCGCCTTGCAAGCTCCTCCATGCCTCCTTCTTCTTCCTCCCCCTTCTCCCCTGAGCTCTAATACTAGTGAAAGGACATAAGGAGATGTACATGCCACTAACCACCCAACCGTACCTATATATAGGCCCTTGGCCCTCCTATATATAGCCCCTATATCGCATGTGTATCCATCGGCCCTTGGCCAGGGCCGTGCCCTCCTATAGTCCTACCCTTGGCATGACACTAGGTGCTTCCCTCTCTCCCATATCCCCATCTGCATGCTGAGCATGCTGCTTTGAATGTGTGGACTCCGAAGGTCTATTCTTTTTGGAAGGTCCACCTATGTCATAAAACAACACATCAGCCCCATGCAGACATTGCATAGAAGTTGACAAGTCCAATACCATTACCACTTACCATCACCGTTTTTATTGCGCTTCTTTGACACCTTCACCATGTCACTCAGAAAGATGGGAGAATCTGTATTCTCATCACCAGCTACCATGCGCTGCACTGCATCCACTCCCTCTTGCGCTATTGCCTCCGCATCGTCAACAGTTGCATCTTAGTTTGGACTGCTTTTGCTTGGTTATGGCTCAACTGCTGTTGTGCTTCAAGGGGGTCTACCTTCACAGCTGGAGTGCCCTCATTGGATCCCACACTATGGGCTTCAGGAGTAGCTTGTATCACAACCTTTGGCATGCAATCCTGTATCGGTGCCACACAAGGAATATGGCCAGAATCTGCAAGCACATAAGGGAAGTTAAGGCTTGTGCAATCAGCGAATACTTGAAGGCAACCTGAACAGTTCTTGGATTTATATGAGATTGGGATCAACGGAAACCAACCTGTATGCAGGAGCATTGATTTAAGTGAATATGGAATACTACTCTTGCAAGAGGCGTCCGCCATACCGTCTCTGATCCAAGCCAACAGCAGGAAGCAAAACACAGAGCATGGTATGCATGACCACATGCTAGCGTGTATACACAAACCACATGTGAAGCCCGCCATAAATGCAAGACCACATGCATCACATAGTCCTAGAACAGAGACTGTAGCCTGCAAGTGGCTCAAGTGCTGGCCAGCTGTCGGAAGCAGTAAGATTGTGTCACCAGCCTTCACCTGCTCCAACATGCTCTCACAAAAGTTGATCTGTGGCACACACGTACTCGTTGGTTCTTCCAAGTTAGTCACTTCTTTCTGCATGACAAATGAAGAACAAAAGGCCCACAGGGATTAGATATGAGAAACACCATTATATCCCAAAGTACCATGACAAGTACCTTTAACAAACAGAAAAAACTACCATAAAAAAGTACTTTGGACACTCCAAAAAACCACCAAGGCAATGGAAAATACCATGGCAGGTAGAAAAGTACCTTGGACACTGCCGCCATAACAGAAAACTCCCATTCCATTAAAAACATCAAGGCAAAAGCTATTACCATAACAGGAAAGACTGTCATGATAAAAAAGCCACCATGACCAAGAACAAAGTACATTGACAAGTACCTTGGACACTACACACTAATCAGCAATGACCTTACAACCACCTTGGTAGAAAAACCTACCTTTACAAGTACCTTGGGCACAACCACCATAGCAAACAAACTTCCTTAAAGAAACAATCAACCATAGCAAAAAAACCATGAAAAAGTACCTTGGGCACTGCCACCATAACAGAGATGGATTTCCAAAAAACCTCTAAGGTAATGACATATACCATGGATAGTAGAAAAGTACCTTGGGCACTATAACCATAGCAGGAAATATTTCCATGAAAAAAACACCACCATGATCAAAAGAAGTACCATGACAGGCATTTTGGCCATTACATGATACCTGGAAAAATAGCCATGACCCTTGCACTTGTCATGGTAGAAAAAACTACCATGACAAGTTCCACAATAATAGACAAACTTCCATGGAAAAAAAAAACACCCATAGCAAAAAAACCACCATGGAAAAGTACTTGGTCAATGTCACCATAAAAAAAAGAAAGCCATGTTAAAAGAAACTACCATGCCAAGTACCTTGGGCACTATTACCATGATAGAAACCCACAATAGAAAAAACTACCATGTTAGGTAGTTTGGACACTATTACCATGATAGAAACCCACAATAGAAAAAACTACCATGTTAGGTAGTTTGGGCACTTAGCACCATAACAGAAATAACTGGCATGACAAAAACAACCACCTAAATAGAAGAGAGTACCATGTCAAGTACCTAGGGCATTACCACATAAACAAAAACCCTACATTGACTTGGTCGACACATACCTGGAGACGATCCACCTCATCTCTTGTGTTCGAGCTGCTTGCATTGGCCCCAAGAGCTGTGAGTGCACTAGTTAGAGCAACCATCTTGCCTTCAATCACCAAAAAATCAGGGTCAGTATCGACAACTCCCTTCATGCTGGACCGCAATATCTGAAGCTCCTGCAATTGCCCCTGAAGCACTACCATGGCTGAAGATGTCACTTGTATCTTCCACATATTTTGGTTCCTGTCTTGTAGCTCTACTCTCACATTATCCAATGTTGTGTTCAAAACCTTTAATGCATCCAGAATCTGCGCCACCTGTGCTTTTACTTGCTGGCTTATGAAGGAGGCACTAACTAGAGAAGTGCTGCCAGATAAGAGAGCATTTGCCCACTTTTTTGACTTTCCCCGACATTGTCAAGACGAAGGGGCTGAAGTGATGTCCCCTCTTTATTCTCTAGCCAAATCTTTACTTTCTTGTCAATGCCACTCGGAAGCTTCTTGCAATGGTCCAAAATTTGTTCACCAAAAGCAGCCCATGCAACCTTTCGACCTGCAGCATCTTGCCAAGCAGTTGGGCATCACTCGTACACAAACAACGTTGCAAAATTGTGTGTGATCTCTTTGTTGGCTAGCATGATTTGATAGACTTTGTGAAACAGTAACGTGCATTCATCTACAAACTCAGGTCGCATCATATGCAGAAAGATTTTAGAGCCCTTCTCCCTTTTCTTCATGAAGACCGGCAACCATTCTTGAACTGTGACATCAGCCTCACCGAGGTGCTGGTAGAGCTTTCCCTCCAAGCTTAAGCCATACTCCTCATTCAACTCCTCTTGTGTGTAGCAGAATCGAGTTTGCTTGGGGTATTGAATCCTCCAGGAAGATCTTGCTGCAAACCACATTTGATAGAGTAAACAAACATTGAAAAGAACATTTCTACAATTGAAGAGACAGAGTTGATATGTACCAATGCTTTTGTCGCAGATAGTTTCAAACTTTATGCCCAATGTTGTGGAGCTCCTAGGCTTTCTATTGGATGAAAGCATGCTAGTTGATTTGAACCACCATCAACTGCTGCCATGGTGCACTTTTGCGGTGGAGTCTTCATATCACTATACAAAAAAAACACAATTCATGATTCACAATGTCCTCAAACAAACACATTGCTCAACTACAACAAAAGAGAGAGGGGGAGAGGGGGAGAGAGAGAGAGAGAGAGAGGGGGGGGGGGGGGGGGGGGGGGGGGGGGGGGGGGGGGGGGATTACAGTACTTAGTGAAGATTGAGGTCGCACAGAGAGGGCAGGCGTCCGCAGTTCTTCCTCGCTCATTGCACGCAGGGTGCATGAAGATGGAGTAGTGTGTGGTAACTTCCTGCTGTGTAGACTGGCATGCACAAAAGTCACAGTCCCCCTCTACCCGTAAACAATGTTCAAAAAATGATGGCATTCTTGAAGTGGCGGCATTTTTCATTTCTTGCAATTTTCTGCGTCCTCGATAAATTATTTGAAGGGAACAAATAAAACTTGAGAACTACTTCAAAAACCACCTAGAAAAGCCCTTAAAACTGACCACCATTTCATGCTTACAGCCACCATGGCTTGGGTGGTTGAACAGGGTAATGATTGTAATTTTTTGTTGCTGGTTAATCTAAAATCACTCATTCTTGTGAGTTTTGCAAAAAAATAAAAATAAATTTTTTTGAGTCGAAGTTAATACATTTCTCTCCTATTAGGAGCAAGCAACTCCTCTATGCCTCTCAACTATAAGGAAACAATTGAAAAATGCTACAAAAATCCCAAATCAAAAAATGGCCTCCTTTATGGTCTCTTAAGGGTCAAAAAAGAAAACAAGAACTAGTCATTTCAAAGAAAACTGTGAAAATCCTTATGTGATAAGGAATAAGGTTTTGGAAAGTCCATCCTTATGCGGCCGATGATTGGTATGGGTTGCCTGCAATTACTGAATTTGTTCCTGCCAATGCCGATTAACATGGAACATGAATTGGATGCAGTCTGTGATATGTTGAGCTTGCAATGTATAGCCGGCCTATAACTAGGTATAAACCGCACTCTGGCCCAAACCGGCTAGCCTCTACTGCGACTCCACAAAAGTAGGAATCAGTCCCAATACCTACGATTGCTTCTTTGTCTAGGCCATTGTTGTCTATGTAGGCACCATAGTAGACATCATAGAAACCACGTCTATGTGGACATTGTAGAGGTTGTTGCAACAGAAGAAGACATGAGTAACAAAGTCCAACCCACATCATTGCTTGCTTCGACACTTGCAACAAGCCGCCGCTTGCACCATTTTTGTCTATGTGGACATTGTAGAGGTTGTTGCAACATAAGAAGACATGACTAACAACGTCTAACCTGCATCACTGCTTGCTCCGGCACTTGCAGCAAGTCGCCACTTTTGCATTTACTATTTTCAATGTTTGGCAGGGGGTTGCTGGATTCTATCTTCTGGTCTAGAAGTGACTACTGATTGTGAAGTTGTAGTCATTGGCAAAGGGTTATTGGCCCAATGCAATAGAGGAAAATTATGATGTGGCACCCATATCTGTTGCAACCAAATGGTTGGACTTCCCTCTATGTGAATGTCACCAACATAGAAGCAACCAGAACCTCAAGAGATGGCGGTGGCACATACATCATAGCAAGCACAAAAGATCAAATACAAGGGCCTTCATACCCTTGTTCAAGGAGCAAAAACCTCAAAATATGGCCCAATTTGGTGTTTGATGCCTATCCCCTATCCATTGTGCTAACAACACGTCTGGATTCCACAAACAGCTACTTGATTAAAATTTCTACCCAATTTATACCTCTTGTCAATTTCGCACAGAGATCATTGCATGGGCCGCCTTGGAGATATTTTAGACTTTGCCCATAAGCCAAATTCCTTCCAACACCCATCTAAGGCATGACCACACTTCCAAATCTTGGCACTTGTGCAAGCAGAACACATTACTCATAGGGCTCCCATATACCGCCACCATATCTTGCGTTGATGTCTTCTCTACTGGTGCTCACCCCCCTGTTGCAAGTAAGCGGGGCTTTTTTGCAACCAATTGTGTAGAAAGTTGGAGGTGCAATGCTCCTTGGTTATCCTTGGCAGTGAGTTCTTGTAGAACTAAAAGGGTATGCGGGTGAGGTTGTACCTGCGCCCAATCAATGAGGGTGTATTCTAATAGACGCACATGCTTGAGCCATATCTTCATGATTTTTTTCATCTGATTGTTGATAGAAATGAAGGAATTCATACTTGCGAACCCCACTACTGGTGCCATGGCTATATCTACAGGGAGATGAGAAGCTATAGGAGAGAAAAGATGGGCTGCATAAAATGTTGCAGGTTGCAGAAGTGCTCAAGAAAGCACAAAGTGCTCACATAAGTAGTAGAAAAACACTCAAGATATAAAAGTGAGTCCAAAATAGGCACCACACTTCTATAGAATCTGGTGTGTATGTCAAACAACGCAAACCATGTCTTGGTTTGTGAATTTTCACGTGTAGTAGTTAATAGATGTTGGGGTGTAGGTCAAGTGGCCATGGGAACCACCCCTAACTTCATTTTCTCTATAATGAGAGTGGACTTTATTGCACTCTCACTTTGTAATCTACTACCCAAGCAGTTGTCTGTGCTTCTCCTTCTTCCCCAATTTCCCCTCACAGAATCTCCCTTGCTAGTGCACCTATGCACACACACATCCGCCTACACGTGCTCTCCTACAACTGGTATCAGAGCAAGGTGGACATGATTGACGTGTGCTTGAGCTCAATGACAACAAATCTAGAATGAATCAAAGCTTGAGTGGATTCCTCTACGCGCGCATCCCCTCTTGGCTTGGAGGGGATCTCAACAGAGAATCAAGCAAAGCTTGAGGATCACTGTAAACCCTCTGTCTCACTGATCAATATTAGATCTCAAGCTTGGTGTGTAAGTGTGAGAATGCATTGTTGTAAAGAATGAGGATGCAAGAGAGCTACACAAGACAAGCACAAAGCACACAGAGATGGAAATCTTCTTCTTCTTC
Source organism: Adiantum capillus-veneris (assembly GCF_014529385.1). Lineage (NCBI taxonomy): Eukaryota > Viridiplantae > Streptophyta > Polypodiopsida > Polypodiales > Pteridaceae > Adiantum > Adiantum capillus-veneris. Next base: position 46,358,321 of record NC_140937.1, read on the forward strand.
TTCACAGAAAAGAGAGTACAAAATGACTAAGTGCTAAAGCTGAAAAGTAGCACATATGTACATGCGGTCACTAAGTGTGAACTCGCTAGAAGCGTACTAGGCTGGCACTATAAGTGTAGTCCAGCTGTAGAATCACTGGCAGAGATCCTCCGTGTCGGTCACCTAACGCGCCAGTGAGTAAATGCCGTAAGCGGCCAAGACCCGTAGTGGATGCCAGCTCAAGGTGTAGAGCTCGACATCTCAACACTCCCCCTCGAGCTCTGCATGTCGCAGAGTCCAAGCATAGTCCGGAAACGTCGAAGCTTCTCAGCTCCGAGGGCCTTGGTAAAGATATCCGCTATCTGCTCCTCTGTGCTGACGTAGACCAAGTCGATGTCGCCCGCCAACACTCGCTCTCGAACGTAGTGGTAATGGACCTCTATGTGTTTGGTCCTGGCATGGAACACTGGGTTCCTAGCCAACTGCATGCTGCTGAGGTTGTCACAATGGATGAAAATCTGCTGGTCCACCTGCACTCCCAAGTCCTCAAGTAATGTGCGTAGCCAAGCTACCTCGCACGCCGCAACTGCTGCACCTCTGTACTCGGCCTCTGTGCTCGATAAAGCAACCGTAGGCTGCTTTTTGCTGCTCCAAGTAACAACAGCACTCCCAAAAGAGAACATGAAGCCACTCGTAGATCTCCTATTAACAATGCTACCTGCCCAATCTGCATCTGTATACCCATACAATGCTAATGGTGCATCTGCTGCATAGAACAATGTGTAGTCAAGAGTACCTTGCACATACCTAAGTGTGCGTCGTACTCCATCCAAATGTGGCTTCCTCGGAAGTTGCATGAACTGACTCTCCAAGCCTACTGTGTAGCTCAAGTCTGGCCTCGTGATAGTCAAGTAGATTAGACTACCCACAATCTTCCTGTACATGTTGACATCCTCAACAACATCACCCTTCTCTGCACTCAGCTTTGCATTCACATCCAAGGGAATAGAAATTGGCTTACAATCAGCCATACCATACTTTGACAACATGTCCAAAGCATACTGTCTCTGTGATAGCCATACACCCTCTGGAGTCCTGATCACCTCAATGCCAAGAAAGTAGCGCAACTCGCCTAAATCTTTCATTTCAAACTCCTGTTTGAGAAGACCCTTCACATGGTCAATCTCCATAGAATTGTCACCAACAATAATAAGGTCATCTACATATATGGTAATGACCACAATCCCCACATCACTCTCACGTACATAGAGTGAATGGTCAGCATGAGCTCTCCTAAAACCAATACTGACAAGATACTTGGCAATCCTGTCATACCATGCTCTAGAGCCCTGCTTCAAACCATACAAAGCTTTGAGAAGTCTGCATACATAATCTGGGTAACCTGAATCGACATAACCAGGTGGCTCATCCATATACACTTCCTCTTGCAACTCACCATTCAAGAAGGCATTCTTTACATCCATTTGATGCATAATCCATCCTCTAGATGCAGCCACTGCTATGACAGCTCTCACTGTCGTCATCTTTGCCACTGGAGCAAAGGTCTCCTCATAGTCTATGCCATACGTCTGTGCATAACCCTTTGCAACCAGCCTTGCCTTGTGACGCTCAATGTTACCATCAGCCTTATGCTTGGTTTTATACACCCATTTACAGCCAATAGCTTTCTTGCCACTTGGCAATGGCACCAACTCCCATGTGTCATTTGCTTCCAATGCAGCCATCTCTTCATTCATTGCATCATCCCAATGCACATTTCCAACTGCATCCTCAAAACATGTGGGCTCCACATCCTGTATCACCTTAGCCATGTAGGCTTGGTGATGCGCTAGATACCCATCATAAGTCAATTTCTGAACTGGATTTCTGACTCTATTAGATCTGCACGGTCCTGGGTCACTCCTTTGCCCTCTAGCATCTTCTTGTACTTTCCTTACACCAGGTGTCCTGACAGCCGGAATTCCAAATTCCTCATCAAGACTTTGTTCAGAACCATCTGAATCCATGTCTACATGTGAAAAACCTGATGATGCATCAACCATAAAGGGAGGTTCATCAACCTTTTCCTTTCCTTTTCGTGATACATTCCATGTACCTGTTGGTGGAGTAACCTGCGTACGTAGTCTACCATTCCATGGTTTCTCAACAGAGCCACGAGAAGAGGACTCTTGTGGTCTACTCAAAACCTGTGACTGTGGCCTCACATTTTGTACAACCACATCATCTTTTACATCAGCCCCAATAGTGCCATGTGCATTACTGTACCAGCTGCTCATCTCATCAAAGACTACATCTCTGCTCACTCGTAATTCTCGTGTAGTAGGATTGTAGCACCTGTACCCCTTTTGTTCAAGGGAATATCCCACAAGAATACATTTCTCTGCTTTAGGATCCAATTTCCTACGCAACTCATCTGGTACATGCACGTAAGCTATGCAGCCAAACACTTTCAAGTGTGCCAAATCAGGCTTTGTACCTGTAAACTTTTCCTCAGGTGTTACATCATGCACCGCAGCTGTAGGTGTCCTGTTCATAATGTACACAGCTGTATTTACAGCTTCAGCCCAGAAATGATGAGGCATGTTCTTCTCATTCATCAATGCACGTGCAACCTCTGCAATGTGCCTGTTTTTCCTTTCTGCGACCCCATTCTGCTGTGGAGTATATCTGCATGTAAACTGCCTGTGTATACCATGCATTCGCAAAAAATCTGAAAAATCATTGGAGAAGTACTCTCCCCCTCCATCTGACCTCAATGTCTTGATTTGCATATCTGTCTCCTTCTCAATCATGACTTTGAAGTCTTGAAAGTGACCAAACACTTCACTTTTGTTACGCATGAAGTAGACCCATACTTTCCTTGTATGGTCATCAATGAAAGAGACATAATACCTGCAACCATGTATACTTGCAGTATCGGTTGGACCCCAAACATCTGTGTGCACCACCTCAAGTGGCTTTTTACATACATTGCGCTCATGTGGAAATGAGCCCTTTGACTGTTTTCCAAACTGGCATGCTGCACACACTTTATGCATACCATCCACCTTGAATTTGGGCAAACCTTTTACAATCTGTTTTGATTGCATGCTGCGCAATCTCTGCTCATTGACATGGCCAATGCGTTTGTGCCAAATGTCAACATCAGCCACAACACCTGTGCCCTGTGCAAATAATGCAGCTTTTACCTCAGGCATGTCTACATTCAGCGTAAACATTCTGCCCACACATTTGCCCTCTGTGATCAGCTTACAGCCGTTCTGGAAATCTTCTACATAACAGCCATTTGGATTGAAGCGAACCTGCAAACCCTGCTCAACCATTTGTCCAACAGAAACAAGATTCTTTGTAATGTTTGGGACATGAAGTACATCTGCTAAGTACTTTGATTTCCCACTCTTCGTATTTAGAGGTATGTCCCCTACATGAGCAATGGGGTGAGCTGTGTCATCTCCTATCTGCACATAGCTTGACACATCTGGTTTGCGCATATCTCTAAACCACTCTCCACGAGACGTCATGTGATTAGAGGCACCTGAATCCACATACCAAACATCATCTTGGGTGGAATTCTCTGCAGTCATTGTATTCATTACATGATGCATAACAAACATGCGCTCATTTTTGTTGTCATCTGCATCTCTGCTAGTAGATGCATAGTTGCCCTGTTCTCTCTTTCTACTTGCTTTTCCCTTTGGACAGTCACGTGACATGTGACCTCTTTCACCACAAGTCCAACATTCTCTACTATCTGGAGTATGTTGCTGCCTGCTTGATCCTGCACCACGACCTCTTTGACTCCCCCTGCCTTGAGACTGGTTTCCCCTGCCACATGTATTGTTTTGATTTGATTGATCTTCCAGAAATTGGCCCCTGCAACCCCTTGGGCCTCGACCACGACCTCTACCTCTACCTCTGTTGGAGTTAGAATAGAAGGCCTGTTCAGAATTATTTCTGCCATGAGAAGAAGATGTGTCAAGGTTCTTCTCCTCAAGAATAAGCATAGAAATCAAATCTTGGAACACGGGGATGTCGTCTCTTGTATTCATGGAAGACCTAAAATGTACATACTCATCTCCTAGACCATCCAAGCATGCACGGACAATGTCATCGTCTTCCACTGAGACTTTAATAGATCCAAGAGCCTCAATGATACTCTTGATCTTCAAAGCATAATCATTGATGGAGAGGTTGTTCCTCTTAACCTGATTTAGCTCCGACTTTAGTTGAAGCTTCCTGGCCTTGGTGTTCACCTCGAACACTCTGCCTAAGTTTTTCCATGCAATGGCAGGGGTTTCAGCATCCTGTAGATAGCCCATCATGCCATCTGTGATGCTCATAGAAAGCCAATACATCACTTTGCTCTGGCCTTGTTGCCAGTCCCTCAAAGCTTTCCTTTGTTCTGCTGTAGCATTTGCCTCGGGAATCTCTGGTTCCTTTTCATTGTCTCCTTCTACATAGTCCCAATAACCTTTTCCTTTTAGGAAATTTGTTATTCTGAACTTCCATGCAGGGTAGTTATTTTTCTCAAGCTTCTCAGTAACAATCTAACTGAAACCGTCAGACATCTTGAAGCACTAAGACAAAATAGCTGCAATCTGCAAAAACCTGCAAATCTGCTGAACCTGCTATCGTGGTTCCTGTAACGCTTTCTACACTCAACGAGTGTCCACAATCAAGCGTACATACAACCACTGTACTTGTACAGTAAATCTCTGTATACTGCACTTTGGAGACCTGTTCAGAAACTGGTCGTGGATTGCGAACGAAGGGATTGTGATGCTCTTGCTCTCTTAGCCTCTCTTGCCTGCACCAGGCTCTGATACCATGTAAAGAATGAGGATGCAAGAGAGCTACACAAGACAAGCACAAAGCACACAGAGATGGAAAGCTTCTTCTTCTTCTTCACAGAAAAGAGAGTACAAAATGACTAAGTGCTAAAGCTGAAAAGTAGCACATATGTACATGCGGTCACTAAGTGTGAACTCGCTAGAAGCGTACTAGGCTAGCACTATAAGTGTAGTCCAGCTGTAGAATCACTGGCAGAGATCCTCCGTGTCGGTCACCTAACGCGCCAGTGAGTAAATGCCATAAGCGGCCAAGACCCGTAGTGGATGCCAGCTCAAGGTGTAGAGCTCGACATCTCAACAATTGTGTGTGCGGAGAGTGAGGAGAGAGGGAGAGAGAGAGAGAGAGAGAGAGAGAGAGAGAGAGAGAGAGAGAGAGAGAGAGAGAGAGAGAGAGAGAGAGAGAGAGAGAACATAGGATGTGGTGCGGAGCAGCTCAACACTATGTGTGTAAGAGAGCCCCTTATTCTTTTATCTAGTAAAGAATAAGGTGTGTACAAGTAATGGACGTTCGGACATCTCTGACATGAGACTCTCTCAACCAATGCCCATTGGCTCACTCTGTTGATCTACACGCAATTGTATCGACTCTAGTGGTAGGCGAGCGTGCGTATCCACACTAGAGCCTACATGTAAATCCCACAAACAACTATGTATGGTCTACAAAACTCCACTATGCATCATGCTAGTGTCAGCCATTGCACGACTGGCAACCCCTGCTACAAATGCTCCCACTGCAGCTGCTAGGTCGGGCCTTGACACTAACAAGTCAAACATGAGACACCCAAACACTGACAAAATATGCAAAAACCTGGATGTACTTGCCTCCCCTATGCTATCTGCAATAATTGCATCATCAGGACTACCCTTCGCGTATGGATGTGTGAACATCGACATTGGGAAACCTACATCCCTGTCACCCATAGGCAAAAATGTGTGTCCTTGCACCAACTCATCAGCCTCTAACATGAGCATATCAAAGAACTCCATATCTATCATCTGTATGTGTGTCTCTAGGGAGTAGACCTGCTCTACCTCTACCTACATAGACTCTAACAACCTCTGCTATGTCTCACTAGAGCTTTGTTGCTTTATCTCTGTCTCTACAGATTCCACTGGCATGTCCTGCACAACTAAATGCGCTGTCTCATGAGCATGGTGAAGCTCACCCATGAAAGAGACACCTCTCATCTCTGGCTCAAAGCATGCCAGCAACAAAACCAAGAATATGCCAGCTCAAACCTCACACACATGCATAGGATATACCAGCCCGCTGCGGGCTCCTTTGGTAATCACTAGTGAACCGCAATGCATTTAGAAAAACTGCTCTCTAAGCAGTATTTGACAACCAAAGTCTTCTAACTATCTCACTGAGATCAAGCTCTATCTCAACTAAGGAACATAGCGCACATGTCATAGCGTGTATGACACACCACTGGGCAAAGAAAAAAAAACATCTCCTGCACCTGCTATGTCAAATGCCAAACCATTGGCCAAGTGTAGACAACGAAAAATTCCACTAGAGAAGGTGCTAAACCAGTCACAATACGGTGTGACATGAAAAAATGCATCCTCATCTAGCAACCAACGTGGAGAAGTGTCACTACTCAAAGACATGTAATCATGAGGAATGCTAAAGGCAAATGTGACATCGACGTCACTGGTATATGAAGCCACTGCTCTAGCATGTGTCAAAACCTCATGTGCACCATGCATAGATCTCTGTTGTTGTCTCATACATTGGAGAGGGAGAAAATGGAACACACACAAAACACAATACAATGCCTCATTATAGGCCAAGGTATACACAGCGCCCCAATCCGCTAGAGTTCATCTTCAAAACTTGACACCATCCACAAGCAAACCATCGCTTGCACACGTCCATACACACATATACACTTTGCAATGCACCAAACAGACTTGATCATCCCACTTTGCTCAACTCACAGCCTTCCACACACACACACACACACACACACACACACACACACACACACACACACACACACACACACACACACACACACACACACACACACACACACACACACACACACACACACACACACACACACACACACACACACACACACACACAGAAAGCCTCTCTCTATCTCTCTTTGCACAATAGAACTTAGGGGGACACACACACCGACACACGCACACAAGCAGAGAAGGGGGAAGGGGGAACTGAATCGAAGAGACAGCAATGATGGTCCCTTCATTCCAACACAATCATTTACAACACAATCCCATGCCAATGCAATCCTCGGCAAAAAGAAGCTCAATTGGACCAAAAAGTCCTTTCTAGAGCCCTTCTTGGGCTATAAACCGCATCAGCCATACACATCCGCTGCTACCTGTTTGTCCAGGATCTTTGTAGTTGCCTCTGTCCTTTGCCATGTGTCTGCTAGCCTGCACATACTTGCCCATGCCGTCTTCTACGGTCGACCAACTTTGGCTGCACCATCATTGCCCACCCCCTAGTTGAACATTTATGTTCAACCAAAAAAGAGCTTTATTCTGCTAACAATTGCACAAACTTGGCACACACTATCAGAGAACCGAAACCATATATACAGAGTTTTATTGCAGCCTACTACCAAACCTTCAAGTGGGTTGCCCCACCCTCTGCATCACATAGTCTCTACTTGGATTAAAAAACTTGCCATTAGTGCCTTCCACCCATCTATAACACCATACCATTGTGCCGTACCCCATCACATATCCCATCATCTCTGTAGATTGTCCATGGTGTGCCTTCAACACTCCTTGCATCTCTTGGAAAGCATCCACCAATAGACTGCCCACTACATACCAAGCAGCATCAAGCACACCATCATCTCAAAAACATGTACCTGACAACACATTTGAACACATGTCTGACCCTCCCTCCCATCCATGTAAGTGGAGGCCTCATCCATAAACCCCTGCACATGTTGAACCATTCACCACACAATTGTATCTACCACCATATTCATCAACCATAGCTCACATACCTTCAATGGAATCAAAGCTACCGCCTGGGACTCTCCTTGATCCACCACTGGACATGCCTGCTGCATTGGAATCTCCACCATCTTTGGAAACACAACCTCCTCCTCCTTGGCTAAGCATTTGATTATAACACCATCAAGCCCTTCTAATGCAAATAGCTTCTCTTCAAGTTCAATCAGCTCCACTTGACTATCGACTTCAACTGCTTATAATTCAATCTCTTCTTCTACCCTGCATCATGCTCCAACAAGGAAGAGAGAAACTCTCTCCACATTGCACCCTCCTGGTCTATCTCCATAGGTAGGGCCACTTCATCCCTTGCGGCAGAATCTGCACTGTCTCTATCTGCATACCTCCATTGGTAGGCATAGAGTCCTCCATTTGGTTTCACAGTGGCTTGCTCTATTCCCTTCTCTTCTTGAAAATTGGCTATCACCATATCATTAAACACATAATAAGGCAGATTTACCTTTACCAACATAGGTTCATCAGACTCTGTTTCTTCACCATAGGATGTGGACTCATCCGCTCTATCCTCCTCATTCATTTCCCAGCAACTCAAGCTTGTATCTTCTTCATCATCAGCATCATATACGGACTCTATATCTGCATCTTCATCCTCTTGCTGCTCCACAAACGCTTGACCATCTCCATGGATTTTCACACTTTCTTCATCACCTTCTGAACCCTCCATATCTGCAACCTGATTGCACTCTTCTACCTTTTCATACAAAATTTCCAGAAGAACATGCTTTACCTCTTTAATCCACTTTGGAACCTCAACATTTGCTATCGCTTTTGTACCCTGGTTCTATTTGACATGGGGCTTCTCCTTGTTGACAAGCTCGTCCACCATCAGCATAGGCACATCACAAACCAGAAACCTCCAAGGAGCATAAACAATCATAGACTTTACCTCCATAGGCTTTGCACTTTGAACAATTGGAATTGACTTTGGTTGGACCAAAGAACATTCTGTTATTGCTGCAATAGGCACATAATCTGCAGGCTTCAACACACCCAACTCTAGCTATTGCTATACCTTTCGGCTCTTCATCTTGGCCAGATTGACCATGTCTTTATATGTATCCGCGTCGTACTCGACCTTTATTCTAATCCTTGGATGCAAGTACTCTAGCAGCTTTGATAGCTTCAAATACTGATTGCCTTTTACCCCATTAGAAATCTCTAACTGCTTCCAAAGGCTTCAAACTACTCAAGAAAAATGGAAAATCCTTACTTACGTCCTAGCGTACTGCCTTCAGCTTTGCACTAGCTTCTTTCGGAGCAATCACTTCTCGAATTCTCTCTAGACACTGACTCTGTAGCTCCTGCCATGATCCTCAACCACTGCTCTTTAAACAATCAAGCCAAATCTTGGCTCGTCCATGCATCAACAACGACACCATCTGTTGCGTTTTTGCATCCAGGAAGAGCATGCGAGATTGAATATCCTTAGTCTTCTTCAATCACTACAAAATCAACCAAAATTGGCATAGTACTTGCATTCTTCTATACAATTAAAAAGTATATGCAGTTGTAGGCACACAAATTGATTGGTAATAGAATATTAAACAAATTTTTAGCAGTAAAATATTAAATTGTAATATAATTAAACACATAAGCAGTTGTAAAGGTCAAAAAATAAACAAGTCTGGGGTTGCTAATTTAATGGTCGAAAGGCACTAGAGATCAACTATTAATACCATGGGCAAGCTTCTCAATTCTCTCTGGTCAATTAAGTTGTTTAATCGGCAAGAGAAAAGTATTTCATGTTCGAGGGCTAACTAGAGGTTATACCTAGAAGACCTTGTAGTTAAGCTACGATAAAAGGAATTTCTCATGAAATCATTGCCTGACTTATTTCCTTTGTTTGACCCCCCAAAGTTTTTTCATACTGATTCACTTTTGATGTGTGTGCTTATTTTGTATACCTTGGGCTTTTTGCTTTTCAAGGAAAAGCGTCCACATTGGGGACCTCTAGGGCTCTAGTACCATAGGCAATACATGTAATTGAAGTACCCAATCAAGCTGGGATTTCTCTTCCAACTTAAGATTTTACATTGTGGCACTTTTGATATTTTTGTTTGTTCATTTTCAACATTTCAATTTTGTAATTTGGGGGGTCATATGACATTGTTTCCCTCCCCAGGCTTGTCACACTAGTAAACTCCCTTTATAATACTTAAGCTAAAGGTCAATAGGGGCTAAGCCCACTAGAAAGCCCTAGTACATTGCACACAATGCTGCCTAAATCAAATTAAGGACCTAAAGTAACCATTGATTATTAGGAAGGTATTCCCCATGGTATTAAGAGAAGATCTCTAACTCCTAACTTGGTCAAACTAGCTTAGTTGGACTACTTGATTCTTAAACCTAGACAAGGGATTATGAGTTTTCTTTGAGTTGGGGTATGCTCAAATGTTGAGATACCTTGGGTGATACAAGTAGATGGAGTTCCCCATTACGGTACCCTCACCATAGGATATGTATCTTGTCGGATTTTATGCTTGACACCATGTACGGCAGCCTATTGTTAGTGACATTGTCAAAAAATTTATGCCTAGTTAGTGTAGTTGGCACATTCTATGCATTTTTCGAGATGATTTTTGACTCCTCATACAAAGGATACTCTGCTGGATTTTCTCGCGAGTCATGACTTTCATTGTTGGTACTTTTGAACCTATTTTGGTTGAGATTTTGCTCCCGATACAAAGGTTACTCTACCCAAATTTTTGCAGCTTCTCACCATAGTTTGGCACCTCTCAAACCCTCTTGTCAGTGATGGCTTCTTCTTCCCAAAAGGAGGAGTATTTCATCCGCAAGTTTGATGGCATCAACTCGACCATGTGGAAAGAATGCATGAAGGATGTTTGACTAACAAAGGTCTATCAGAACCATTGAAAGAGCGTGTAGAGGGTGATGGCTATAGGTAGACTCGGTGGGAGCTTTTGGATGGGAAAGCCATATCTACATGTCTACATCTAGTCGAGTCAGTGTTCTTCACTATCATAGGAAAGATGAGAGTCAAGGATCTATGGGATATCTTATGTTCAACATGGGAGAGAAAAAGTGCATCCAACAAAGTTTTTCTCATGAAAAAACTTATGAAGCTCAACATGCAAGAAGGTAGCATAGTTTTTGGACACTTAAATGAGTTCAACTCCTTGTTCAATCAATAGACATCTCAGGGCTTTAGTGAGTTTGACAATGAACTCAAGTCTATATTGTTGTTATGCTCTCAACCCAGTTCATGGGACATATTTTTCACAACCAGTTATGCTATTCAGCTTTGAATGGCAAGTTAGTGTTCAATGATGTCACAAATGTATTTCTCACTGAAGAGATTCAACGTAAATCACTTGAAGGTGCTAGTCATGGAGATGCATATATGGCTGACAGTTCAACGAAGCAAAGAGGCCGTGACAAGAAAAACAAAATGGAGAGCGAAATACTCGTAGTCCGAGAAAAAATAGGAACTCTAGTAGAGAATGGAGTGTCAAAAATATGGAGTGTTACCATTGCCACAAAAAGATCCATTACAAAAAGGATTGTCGCAGTTTCCTAATAGAGAGCAAAAAAACATGCAAAAAGATCATTTTGGCAAAGACAAAAGTAGGGTAAAGATTGAGGAGATCAATATGGTTGAGTCTTCCATACCTACCATTGTAGTAGAGAATGTTTTGGGGAAGTTGTTCTAAACAGCAATGCACATTATCAATAGGTCACCTAGCTCTCCTTTGAATTCAAGATTCCCGAGGAATTGTGGACTAGGAAAACGCCAAGCTATGAGAATTTATGTGTGTTTGGACATGAGGAATCTGAACACGTGCCCAAATAACTTCGTTGCAAGTTAGATCCAAGGTCACACAAATGCATTTTTATTGGCTATGATGCAGATGGAGAGATGAGCTATCATCCCTGGGACCCAAAATTCCGCAAATTCATTTGCAACTCACATGTCATTTTCAATGAATCAAAGATGCACAAGAAGCCCATTAAAGAAATTGAATATAGATGCATTTGTTTTGAGGATGTAACTCAGTCTAGTCATGATGCACCTAATTCTCAAGTGCAAGATATATTATTGCTCCAAAGAGAGCAGAGCCTAGCAATCAGGCACAGAGACTCTCTACGAGAGTATCACATGTGCCGAAGTGGTTTGAGCCAGGTATACACCACATTTTGGTCACTAACGATGGAGAGCCAACCTACTACAAAGAAGCTATATAGATGGATGATAGCGTTAAGTGGGAGCAGGCTATGCAATCCGAATACAATTTGATTGTGGCTAATGAGACATGGAATTTGGCTGAACTACCACAGGGAAAACATTCTTTACCTTGCAAGTGGGTATACACGAATAAGTATACAACGGAAGATCTTGAGCCTAGGTACAAGGCTCGTCTAGTTGCCAAGGGTTTCAAGCAGCAAAAAGGCGTGGATTTTGACGAGATTTTCTCTCCAGTACTCAAGATGACTACACTTTGCACCGTGCTTGGCTTGGTTGCTATCCAGGACATGGAACTTGTCCAAATGGACGTGAAAACAACATTTCTTCATAGGGATCTAGATGAATATGTCTACATGAAACAACCAGAGGGTTTTGTATGTGAAACTCAAAAGATAGCATCAGAGGAAAGTTGGTTTGTAGGTTCAAGATAGTGGTGCCAAAAGTTTGAAAAATTCATGCAATCTTAGGGTTACATAAGGAGTCAACAGGATCACTACTTATACACAGGAAAGTTGAATGATGGTTCTTTAATCATCTTGATCTTGTATGTAGATGATATGATTATTGCAGGAAAATCAATCGATGAGATCAATCAATTAAAAAAGATGCTAAGAAGTCAATTTTCCATGAAAGACTTGGGAAATGCCAATCACTTTCTTGGTATGCGCATCAAGAGAGATAAGCAACATGAAATTCTTGGATTGTCTCAAGAAAAGTGCATCCACAAGGTCTTGGAGCATTTTAGTATGCAGGGAGGAAGTCATTCGGTACCCCAATGCAAGCATACTTAAAACTTAGCAAGGAAGATTCTCCCAAGATAGATGCTGAGAAAGAGGAAATGGCAAAAGTGCCATATTTTTCAGCAGTTGGTAGTTTGATGTATGCTATGGTAGCCACAAGACCAGACATTGCACATGCAGTGGGAGTGGTTAGTAGGTGCATGTCAAACCCTAACAAGAAGCATCGGTAAGCAATGAAGAAAATCCTCAGATACCTAAAGGGTACAACTAGCAAGTGTTTATGCTTCGGGAACAGTGATGCATCTATTGCAGGTTGCAGGGATGTGGATTATGCGGGTTGTGCGGATAGTAGAAGATCCACATGTGGCTATGTGTTCATGTTTGCTGGAGCGACTCTCTTGGAGATCGTGTCTCCAAGATTGCACGTGCATGTATTCATCTACCACTGAGGCAGAGTATGTTGTTGTGTCTAACGCCAGCAACCAAGGAAGCCATATGGTTAGCTCATCTAGTGGGAGAGTTGGGCATTCATGAGGTTCCAGTACTGCATTGTGATAGTCAGAGTTCCATTGCTTTGTCAAAGAATCTGGTGTTTCACTCAAAGTCATAACACATAGAGGTCAGATACCATGTCATACGAGATGTATTGGCTGGAAAGTGCATTGAGCTTGTCAAGGTTCACACTAACAACAACCCCGCAGATGCTCTCACAAAGAGCCTAGACTCAAAGTGGTTTACACAATGCATAGAGATTATGGGTGTAGGATGAAGCCTAGGTGATGCTTCATCAAATTTTTATAGACTAACTATACTGACGCCACTATTGGCCACCCTGACCTTCAAGTGGGAGGTTGTTGGGGTGTAGGCTAGGTGGCCATGAGAACCACCCCTAGCTTCATTTTCTCTATAATGAATATAGGGAGAGAAAGTGAGAATAGACTTTATTGCACTCTCACTCTCTACTCCACTAACCCAAGCAGCTGTTTGTGCTTCTCCTTCTTCCCCAATTCCCCCTCTCACAAACTCTCCCTTGCTAGTGCACCTATGCACACACACACACATCTGCACGCATGTGCTCTCTACAATGTACTACCATTCCATGTCACAATTGTGACTACTCATTCCAGTATCCCTCTCATGATCCCTTGAGTATTTCCCTTGGGAAAAGAGTCCGCATTCAAAGTTTCTCACCAACATAATTACAACGATTGTTAGATTAGTCGATGTGATCTTCTCCTCATGATTACTGGGCACCATTCTAATGTAATGCCACAATTTTAAACCCATTCATCGGACTCAGAATCAAAGTTTCATCTAGATTTTGCAAAAAGAGCACATTGAATCCTGCTCTTTAATGAACATGATGCAGGCCCAACAACCGCAACTTAAGCTTACCTTTATGCTTCCCTTGCCATGAATTAAACATAAGCAACACGTCTCCTAGTTTGAATATCATAAACTGCATTCCCGGATCCACTTCTTTTTTCTTCCTGTTTTGAGATTCCCACATTAACATAAATCTGGTATATCGATCTCCTCTTCTAATTGAAACAAGTAGTCGATACGATTAACCATCGAGTCTTTCAATAAGAGTTTGTTCAACAGTGCAATCTGCATGTTGGTGGATACTATAAATTCCAATGGAGAAATAGCATCTATTTTGAATGCTAATTTGAATAGAGTAAACCCCGTAGCCAGTTTATATGAGGTGTAATATGCCCATAATGCTGCAAAAAGTTTAAGATCCCAATCATCATGCTTTGTAGTCACTAACTTGGTCAACATCTGCATAGTGACCTTATTGCTAATTTCACTCAAACGATAAGGAGTAATTTTCTTATGTATGAATTGAAAAATATATAGCAGTTTCCTTATCACCTTATTCAAGAAATGTGTATCTAATCACTAACCAATTACACTGATAAATCAAATCATGGAAACGCATCCTGGCATAGGCATTCAACAACAAATAAACCCCATTCAACAACAACTAAACCCCATTATCTTCCTATAATGCCCATGCTTCGACCCATTTTGTACAGTAAACCATACAAGTCAAGATATATTTGCATTGCAATTTTTTTGTTGTCGGTTTGATTGGATTAAAGGCAAGAACCCATTTCTAAAATGCCTTGAGTGGCAAGATCGGAGTCAATGGCAATCCATCCTTGTTAACTAACTGTCCAATCCATTGACAGACATCACACTGAGCTACACACCTCATAGCATCCGCATGAATGATCGACCACCACAATCCTACTTAAAGCACATTTTGTACAGTCGACGGTCTAGACAATGTCCCCTAGCAATGCCTTCATGAGCCTCTTCAAGAATTTCTCACTGTTCAAGTTCAGGAACACATCAAAGCAATACACCCCACATATATTTGTAATAAAGCTGACCCAATAAAATTTCAAACTTGTGACTCTTCATTGCTACTCTCTTCTGATGGTCAACCATCATATGGGCCAGTATAACTCCTTCCTATAGAAAAATCATCATCTCCTCATACCATGTCCATGGACGAGGTTTTGGAGATGGAGAAAATTTTTCTTTGGCATTTGTGCTAAACACATGTGTATCCAACAACTCACCCTCAACACAAGTGAGTGCTTCATCTAAATCCAATTGGGACAAATAGTCTGCCATCGCATGTTTCATAGCAAGTCAATACCCCACTTCAAATTCAAATTTCTATAGCAGAATCCATCGAGCCAATATCCTGACCAAATTCTATTGTTGTACTAGAAACGGCTGTGTGGAATGATCGACATGAAAGTAAAACAATCTACCAAGAACATAGTATTTGAACTTCTTCACCGAGTATACCATACCTAAAAGTTCTTTCTCCATCACTAAATAATTATTTCCCTCTGCAAAAATTCTTCTATTGGTATAATGCACCGGTCTGAACCAGTCATTTACTGTCTCTAAGACATAGATGTCGGCCGCATTGAACCGCATGAAAATCCTTGGATGCACCGCAATATGCGCCAAAAAACACAGATGTCGACCATGCCATTGAACCTGACCAAGAAACCTCAAGGTTGCCTTCAGTGAATTAGGTGGGGGTTCCTACATGATGGCCACAATCTTGTTGGTATCTACGACAATGCTATCTTTGGAAATGTGGCCCAACAACATTCTGCTGGCCATCGCAAACACACATTTCATCATATTAAGGCTCAATCTGGTTTCTTGGCATTTTTCAAAACAAAGTCACAAATGATACAAATGCTTTGATTTATCCCCAAAATTGGAGAAATCATCCAAAAAAAATGCGCATAAAATCAATAAGGTATGGACCAATTATTTGCTTCATATCCCTTTGGAAAGTATTAGGTGCATTTCTCAAACCAAATCACATCACTCTATAGCCAAAAACTCCCTAGCCTGTTATGAATGCGGTTGTTGGTTGATTTGCGATTGCCATTTAGACGTGATTGTACCCACTAAAACTATCTACAAAAGAGTACATTTTCTAACCGGCTACCTCATCCAAAGTGGAATTCAAAAATGGGAGTGGAAAAGAATCTGTTACTGTAGTAAAACATATATTTGCAGCTTCTTGTTTTTTTCAAAACCAATGTGAGGTCCCTGCCCCTTGTCGAGAGGAGCGGAGTACCTTTGATAGGTCTCCAATCCTGAGAAGGAAAAACCAACGGACATTGCCTTAGCTACTACGTAGCCACGGGCATGAACCGTTAGTGAAGGATTGGTCCTATCTCGCTATGGCGGAGCGTGACCACCATAACCCTATCTATAATCAATTATACCTAAAAGTATAAATCTTAGCGTGACCAACCTTTGCGCTTTTTTCCCCATGTTTCAGAAGCACAGCCGCCAAGGTTTATCTCTTTTAAGATTTATGACTAATAAAAAAAATCCTAGCGTTGGAAAGTTACCCGACTCATCGGGTCCACCCGTCCATCGAATGATACCGTCGGGGTATCATTCTCCCACTTTCCACACCACACTCACCCTTCTTTTGTTATCTAATTACTACCACACTGTTAAAACATACATGTTCCTTTATTTTATTTATGATACTGGTTCGTTAAAACAGCCCTTCAAACAGTATTACAAACAATTGTCAAACAAGAAGTCGTCCAATTTTAAACCAACAATCCTTGGATTAAGTTCACTCAAGAATCTCTACTGGCGCTATTATGTCCGATCGGTGTATACATTATTCATAAAAACCCTTGTCCTCATGAGCGTCCCATACCGCTCCACAAGTATTCGTTGTGCTAATCTGGACGTACTCCCGTCACAGCAACAACGGTGCCAATCTGGGCGTCATCCTCACGCCACGGCAAAACAAAACCGCAGTATCCAGCCGGGCTAATCTGGGTGTACTCCCACCACAACATCAGCGGTGCCATCCTGGGCGTCATCTCACGCTTCGGCAACTGCCACATAATACCAGCGCTAATAAGTAGAGAGACTTGAGAGAAACCATACCGAAGGTTTTGGACAAATATTCTTTCCTATAGCAACCAGTTTAACCAGACAATCTTTCCTACTTGTCAAACATATGACGAGTTTCTCGGGGTTAAGCCCCGTGGTTTCGGTTCGTGTTTTCTTTTCATAAGGTAAATAATATATTCCTATGGTCTCGCATATGCAATGATGCATAACTTGAAACTGGAATACTAACCTGTACCATAGCTCCGATTGGTCCGATTGGTGGAGACATAACATTTTCCGCAGGGATTCCACCGTTACTTGTACCAGCTTCATGATCATTAGCGCCTTGGGTTCGAGCACGCTTTGGAGCCATTTGTTTTTGTGCTACACTTATGTTATACACTTGGAACTTTAAATTGGTCAATTTCCCTAGTAATCTCCTTGTTTTCAAAGAGAGTCTGTAATTTGAACCCTCGCCAACTCGGATTCACACTTAGTGTTGTTGTTCTACATCTAATTTCTATACATCAAATATTTGTTAATCTTAATTAATCAAAAATTAAGTGTGTAAATTACGAGTGAAAGTTTAGGAATGCATTACTTTTATGCATGACATTTCTAATCCAATTCTAACTTCAACTTCTATACTTCAACTAAATCAATTTTTAGTATTATTCAAAATTCTATTTAACCTAATTGATAATAACATTGGTGAATGAGAATTTCATCATGTATAATAAGAATATGATGAGTTCTCTTATGTATTAACTTTCAATGAATAATATATAAGTTAATAGTGAAGATGTACTAACTAGAGAGAGTAGGTATACTTAGAGAGATTAGAGTAAGAGAAAACATACATACACATCTTTTCTAAAGTTAACTGAATCTTACTATCCATTAGAAAGATTAGAGTAAAAGAGAACACACACACATACTTTTCTAAAGCTAATTGAATCTCACCAATCTATTAGAGAGATTAAAGTAATAATAGATAGCACACACACACACACACATAACTAATTGAATCTTACTAATCTATTAGAGAGATTAGAGTAAGAGATAGCACACACACACACACACACATGGCTAATTGAATCTTACTAATCTATTAGAGAGATTAGAGTAAGAGATAGCACACATATCCTTCTTAAATCTAATTGAATCTTAATTAATACGCACCTTATTAGTCCACTAGAGTTTTTGCTCTCTTCGTGGTTTGTGGATGCCTTCTCTCTAAGAAAAGTGGCAACACTTCGTGAGCGCTATAGAGGCAATCTCTATGTCTAAAGTGTGAGCATGGATGCTCTATTTATAGCACACAAAAAAACGTCCAACTTTTTTTTTTTAATATTTTTTTTTCAAAAATCATACCCGCGTTTTTGGTACCCTTGTGGTACCCATGAGCTTGACCACTTTGTCATTATCATCAAAAGATAAAGCCACACAAGCCCCCCTTCATTAAGATTAGTCAAGAGTAGCCTCTCCTTTTTCATGTGACAGTGTGTCCCACTTTGTCCCCTCCTATGTGATCCATGTGCCTTCATTTGTCATCCTTGTGTACTCTTTTGTCTTTATAATTATTTTATTTATTTCCTTAATGATAATTTACTTTACATTTTTAAGTTAAACTTTACAGTCTTATATTAACTTTACAGTAGTAAAAGAAAATTCTACAATCAGTAACTAAGTTTTACAATAAGTTAATTAGTGATTCATATAGCTAAACATGTCAGAATTTTGTAGCGTAAATTTTAAATTCTAGGTTTTCTCAACCTACGATTCATAATTTGAACTTGAATATCTTAAATAATGAGTGATTGTTAAAAAAATTCAAGTGCGTAATAGAACTTGTGTGAAATTTGAAAGTAGAGACCTTACAATCTCCCCAACTTAGAATTTGAGATGTCCTCATCTCAAGAACAGTGAAGGGTAATCTTTAAGAAGGGATGTCTCATCTTCCCAAGTAGCATCTTCTATAGGGAAATCCTTCCATAAGATAAGATGTTCCTTGATGGATCTATTCCTAAGCTTTCTCTCTCGAGTTTCTAGGATAGTATCAGGTTGGAGTTGTAGAACATCTTGAGTAGGTAAAATGATTTGCTCATCATCGAGGACATGGTCAAGGTTATATACATAAGGTTTTAACAGACTTACATGAAATACAACATGCACTTTGAGATGAGAAGGGAGTTTTAGTCTATAAGCTTGATCACTTACAACCTTGATTATTTCGTAAGGTCCACAATATCGGTAGCTAAGCTTCTTATACCTTATGAGAGATAGATTGCTCTTTTTGGGTTTTACTCGTAAGAAAACTTTGTCACCTTCTTTGAAAATCCGATCAGATCTTTTTAAGTCGACGTACTTCTTTTGTCGATCTTGAGCCGCTTGAATATCCCTTCGAATAGCTTTGGTTTGAGCTTCCATTTCTTCAAGCATTTTCTTTGAGGCTTCTACCGTCAGAAAAGTTAAGAGGTGATAAAAATTCTTGACCATAAAGAGCATTAAAAGGTGTCATTCCAATACTTCTATGAGTAGAGAAATTGTATGCATACTCTACCAAGGGTAGGTATTGAATCCACTTGCGAGGTTCTCTATTGCAATAGGCTCTGAGGATGTCTTCAATTACTTGATTAACTCTTTCAGTTTGGCCATCAGTTTGAGGATGATAAGAAGTACTAAAACATAACTGGGTTCCAATAGCTTGAAACAATGATACCCAAAACTTTGAAGTAAACTTGGCATCACGATCGCTAACAATCCTCTTGGGTAAACCATGAATTCTGAAAACCTCCTTCACAAACAAACGAGCAATATCTGAAGCTGTAAAGGTTGTCTTGACTGGGATTAAGTGAGCCACTTTAGTAAGCAAGTCGACTATGACCATGATTGAATCATATCCAGCTTGGACAGAAGGAAACCCGGTGATAAAGTCCATGCTAATACATTCCCATTTCATTTGGGGAATATCTAAAGGATGTAATTTACCTGGCATCTTTAGTCTCTCTGCCTTAATCCTTTGACAAGACAAACACTGCTTGACATAGCGAAGGACATCACCCTTCATACCTTGCCAATAGTAACTTCTGCAAATTGCATTGATGGTTTTGGCATAACCTGGATGTCCTGAAGTTGGGACATCATGTGCTTCATATAGGATAGCATTCCTTAGGGTAGAATCCTTAGGTATGCATAATCGATTCCTATAGTAAATTTTTCCATCTTCTAAGGAGTAATGTAGAGGTTTAGGCTGATTTGATGATACCCTCTCTTCATGTAGGATACTAGCAAGCATCTGGTAATCTGTATCTCTGTTAGCAGCATCCAAGACCTTGTCTAGAATAGGGTTTTTAGCCATGGAAATTGCCCCCAGAAAAGCTTTATAGCTTAGGGCATCTGCCACAACATTATCCTTACTTGGTCTAAATTTAATATCAAAATCATATTCGTGCATGAGCTCTATCCATCTCCTCTGTCTCATGTTAAGGTTAGGTTGGGTAAAAATCCACTTAAGACTCTTGTGATCTGCTACCAATTGGAATTTGCGTCCCAATAGATAATGTCTCCATAGCTTGAGAGCATGAATAACTGCTAGCAATTCTAAATCATGTGTAGCATAATTCACTTCATGAATCTTAAGCTTCCGAGAAGTATAATCTACAGGCCTTCCTTCTTGAGTAAGGACTCCTCCTAATGCACTCTTGGGTTATCAATTGCAGCATGTAGAGTTGCTCTTTCCTCTTGTTCTTCTCCCAATGTTGGTTCTCCTATGATAGCATTGACTCTGGCAGCCATTCCGCGCCCTCGACCTCGTCCTCCATTTCTTCCTTCACGATTTATTATTTGGCCTCATCCTCTAGCTCGATTAGGTGTATTTGTTGCGAAGACTCGCCTAGGACATACATTCCTGAAATGTCCTAGCTCGTTGCATTCATAGCATCTAAGATGTGCATTTTGAGCTCCATTTGCTGAAGCTGCAACTATTGGATGAGTTTGGTGAACTGGGTAAACTTGCCTTTGGTTCCAGATCATAGGCCGTCCTCTCCTTCCAGCATTCCTTAAATTTCCATTTCGTACCGTTTGAGAGTTTGACATCTCTTTAGCTAAGGGTTTAGCTCTTAAAAGAGCATCTTGCAAATTTACAGGCCTCATGGCTTCTAGACGTGTATTTAAAGGAGCATTTAGCCCTTGGCAGAAACGGGCTACTTGTTGATCTGCGGTCATTGGCGGAGCATAGCTCCTAAGAGTTACAAATTTGGAGTAGTATTCTTCCACTGTAAGATGAAACTGATGTAAGTTGAAGAATTCATTCATCTTAAGGGATTCGTGTGCAGGTGGAAGATAACGTCCTTTGACAGCATACTTAATGTCTTCCCAAGTTTGAGTGTTTTGAGCTACTTGATTATCTTTGCAGTGTTGTTTCCACCAAAGCTTGGCATCCCCCGTGAGACGAAACATAGCCAACATTTCTTGGTTGTCGGGAGTAGTACTAGCAGCAGCAAAATAATCTTCCATCTCTTCGAGCCACACTTCTGCATCGCGCTCAACTAGGGCTCCTTCCCCTTTGAAAGAGGGAAGTTTAGCTTGCTTGAGAAGTAGCTTTTTCTCTTGAAGAGATGTGTACACCGCACTTTGTGCAATATAGATTAAGTGAAACTTTATTGGATACTCTAACTTTAATCCATTTTAAGGTAAGACTTGATCAGACAATAATACAAACAAAAGATAATATTAATCCAAAATTTATTTATACACATATTATTTGCTACCAAGGTTGGTAGTCTTTAGGTACAAGGATTGTAATGTCTCTATATTTTGAGTTTAGTGACTACAAAAGGATAGGCTAAAGGATCAAAATAATAAGTTTCTTTTGACCCCTGAAAGCTACGAGATACACATATGGGTCGAATCCTACCACCATGGATAACTTTTGTAACTTGGTTATAGACCCATTGAGTCTGAGATATCTTTTCTCCACCCAAGGTAATGGTAGCATCCAGATTCTTAGTACCAATGAAAAGATAAACTTCGATGACTTTTAACTCCTCTGTCCAACGAAGTTTCTTGAGATTGGTATCCATGCACCATATCTTGGCAGCATCGATGGTATAGATTCCTCCAGATGGACTCCAGTTGATACCCCATCCTCTATGCACCCTTAGAATAGGTGGTGCAAACACCCTATCAAAAATCATCATCACCCTTTTTTGAAACTGATAATTTGGTGATTGGCATGCATTTTCAAACATGATGGTGAACACCTGGAATTTCTGGTAGGCTGAATGAACATTTTCCTGTACCAGGAAAGTTCAGTCTTCAATACCATATAAAAACTCCAAAAAAAAATTCTAGGTTCTTCTATTATTTCAAACATTCGCATCCTTCAATATCCAAACATCAATCTAAAAATATCCCCAAGCTTTAACCTAGGCTCCGATACCAGTGTGAGGTCCCTGCCCCTTGTCGAGAGGAGCGGAGTACCTTTGATAGGTCTCCAATCCTGAGAAGGAAAAACCAACGGACATTGCCTTAGCTACTACGTAGCCACGGGCATGAACCGTTAGTGAAGGATTGGTCCTATCTCGCTATGGCGGAGCGTGACCACCATAACCCTATCTATAATCAATTATACCTAAAAGTATAAATCTTAGCGTGACCAACCTTTGCGCTTTTTTCCCCATGTTTCAGAAGCACAGCCGCCAAGGTTTATCTCTTTTAAGATTTATGACTAATAAAAAAAATCCTAGCGTTGGAAAGTTACCCGACTCATCGGGTCCACCCGTCCATCGAATGATACCGTCGGGGTATCATTCTCCCACTTTCCACACCACACTCACCCTTCTTTTGTTATCTAATTACTACCACACTGTTAAAACATACATGTTCCTTTATTTTATTTATGATACTGGTTCGTTAAAACAGCCCTTCAAACAGTATTACAAACAATTGTCAAACAAGAAGTCGTCCAATTTTAAACCAACAATCCTTGGATTAAGTTCACTCAAGAATCTCTACTGGCGCTATTATGTCCGATCGGTGTATACATTATTCATAAAAACCCTTGTCCTCATGAGCGTCCCATACCGCTCCACAAGTATTCGTTGTGCTAATCTGGACGTACTCCCGTCACAGCAACAACGGTGCCAATCTGGGCGTCATCCTCACGCCACGGCAAAACAAAACCGCAGTATCCAGCCGGGCTAATCTGGGTGTACTCCCACCACAACATCAGCGGTGCCATCCTGGGCGTCATCTCACGCTTCGGCAACTGCCACATAATACCAGCGCTAATAAGTAGAGAGACTTGAGAGAAACCATACCGAAGGTTTTGGACAAATATTCTTTCCTATAGCAACCAGTTTAACCAGACAATCTTTCCTACTTGTCAAACATATGACGAGTTTCTCGGGGTTAAGCCCCGTGGTTTCGGTTCGTGTTTTCTTTTCATAAGGTAAATAATATATTCCTATGGTCTCGCATATGCAATGATGCATAACTTGAAACTGGAATACTAACCTGTACCATAGCTCCGATTGGTCCGATTGGTGGAGACATAACATTTTCCGCAGGGATTCCACCGTTACTTGTACCAGCTTCATGATCATTAGCGCCTTGGGTTCGAGCACGCTTTGGAGCCATTTGTTTTTGTACTACACTTATGTTATACACTTGGAACTTTAAATTGGTCAATTTCCCTAGTAATCTCCTTGTTTTCAAAGAGAGTCTGTAATTTGAACCCTCGCCAACTCGGATTCACACTTAGTGTTGTTGTTCTACATCTAATTTCTATACATCAAATATTTGTTAATCTTAATTAATCAAAAATTAAGTGTGTAAATTACGAGTGAAAGTTTAGGAATGCATTACTTTTATGCATGACATTTCTAATCCAATTCTAACTTCAACTTCTATACTTCAACTAAATCAATTTTTAGTATTATTCAAAATTCTATTTAACCTAATTGATAATAACATTGGTGAATGAGAATTTCATCATGTATAATAAGAATATGATGAGTTCTCTTATGTATTAACTTTCAATGAATAATATATAAGTTAATAGTGAAGATGTACTAACTAGAGAGAGTAGGTATACTTAGAGAGATTAGAGTAAGAGAAAACATACATACACATCTTTTCTAAAGTTAACTGAATCTTACTATCCATTAGAAAGATTAGAGTAAAAGAGAACACACACACATACTTTTCTAAAGCTAATTGAATCTCACCAATCTATTAGAGAGATTAAAGTAATAATAGATAGCACACACACACACACACATAACTAATTGAATCTTACTAATCTATTAGAGAGATTAGAGTAAGAGATAGCACACACACACACACACACATGGCTAATTGAATCTTACTAATCTATTAGAGAGATTAGAGTAAGAGATAGCACACATATCCTTCTTAAATCTAATTGAATCTTAATTAATACGCACCTTATTAGTCCACTAGAGTTTTTGCTCTCTTCGTGGTTTGTGGATGCCTTCTCTCTAAGAAAAGTGGCAACACTTCGTGAGCGCTATAGAGGCAATCTCTATGTCTAAAGTGTGAGCATGGATGCTCTATTTATAGCACACAAAAAAACGTCCAACTTTTTTTTTTTAATATTTTTTTTTCAAAAATCATACCCGCGTTTTTGGTACCCTTGTGGTACCCATGAGCTTGACCACTTTGTCATTATCATCAAAAGATAAAGCCACACAAGCCCCCCTTCATTAAGATTAGTCAAGAGTAGCCTCTCCTTTTTCATGTGACAGTGTGTCCCACTTTGTCCCCTCCTATGTGATCCATGTGCCTTCATTTGTCATCCTTGTGTACTCTTTTGTCTTTATAATTATTTTATTTATTTCCTTAATGATAATTTACTTTACATTTTTAAGTTAAACTTTACAGTCTTATATTAACTTTACAGTAGTAAAAGAAAATTCTACAATCAGTAACTAAGTCTTACAATAAGTTAATTAGTGATTCATATAGCTAAACATGTTAGAATTTTGTAGCGTAAATTTTAAATTCTAGGTTTTCTCAACCTACGATTCATAATTTGAACTTGAATATCCTAAATAATGAGTGATGGTTAAAAAAATTCAAGTGCGTAATAGAACTTGTGTGAAATTTGAAAGTAGAGACCTTACAACCAATGCAATCTATGAGATCCATTCCAAACTACCAATTGATACAATGAATCCAACCTTCAACTACCTATCCAGTTCCTTGTTAACCTGCTTGGCATAATTCGTGTTCATGCAATATCTGGCTTGCTTGCTTGGGATCGCATCCTTCTTCAAATTGATCCGATGCTGGTAAAATCTAGAATCAAGACACTATATATCCAAAAAATCCCATGCAAATACATCCATGAACTCCATCAAAATCTTGAACAGATCCATTCAAAAGGATTCATCTAAATCCGCATAAATTTGACAGCTTTAGGATTGTCTAATATCCCCAAGTTGACTTCTTGGATTGCATCTTCCTTGACTCGCAAGACCCTATTCATTTGCTTCTTAAATTTTCATTCTTGTTGCAATAACTCTTACAAATCCATCACTTTGGATTTGGATTTACTCTCGCTGCCAAGTTTGGAATTTTACTGTTGGAACTTAACTCAGCTTCAGCCTAATATGGTTTGGTTAGGACATTCTCCGCATAATGACTTCAAATGGCTTCAATATCCAACGTAAAAATAGCTATCAAATCCTAATTTCCTTGCAAGAACTTGGCTTCTATCTCATATTTTAATCCTTCTATCATGTTTATAGGTTTGGCCACATTAGGTCAGCTCTCATCACAAAGATGATTGGCTTGTTGATACAAAACTTGTACCTTCCTTGATCCTCTCCATATTGTTAGGGTATGCCTATCCCAATTTTGCTTCACATTGGCTTTTCACAACCATGGTCGGCCCAACAACATTTAATAATCAGCTTGTATTCCATGGAGATACAACACCACAAAGGATACCTTGCAAGATTTTTCGGGGTCAGACTCTTCTCTGATCCGCCATCCCGATAAATGACGTAATTAGTTTCAATTCACAGGATCCAAATCCAAAATTCTTACATGTTTCCCATGTAATGATATTGACTTTGGAATCGCTATCTACCGATACATTTTTTATGTTGCTGCCTTGATGCCGCACTGTAATTAGTGAGGCTTGATCATCTACAAAAGGACTTATTTTTTTCGGTATAATTTTATTGGCTGGTGGTCCTTTTGGTGAATGCATTAACTGGTCCTTGAAAGCAAGGACCAATCAAAGCATGTCTCCCATCTTGATCTAAATGGGTAGTTATACCATAGCGTCTCAAACATTAAACTGGGCCATTATCTTTATTGGGTCCATCACAAGGTCAAGTTTAACAAGTTCCTTAGTGGGAACATCACAAGTTACTCCAAAATCCTGTTTATTCTTCAATGGTTGTGGTTGAGTTCCTGCCAATCACTTTCTCTGTTGCGGTTGTCTACTTGTCTAGGATTTCTGATGGAATTCCCTCTGGAAAAACTTGTAAGAGTACAATTTCTTTTCCTGTCCATTTTACCACATTTTGTAAGACAATTATAAGTTCTTCAACAGTGGGTTTCAAAACTTCCTTCTGAATCGGATGAACTTACTTTCCCAAACAAGTGATCAATTGAACTCGTAGATTAGTAGAGATAGGTGCTTCTACTTTTACTTCCTCTGTTGTTAGTAGATCAATAGACACCACGTTAGTAATGGGCCTTTTTTCTTTTTCCTCTTTCTTGTGTTCTTATTTTGTAGCTTCCTTACACTCGTTGCACCAGTGATCATCATCCAAATAGAATGAATAATGCTTCTACCTTGGTGGGATAAAATTTTCTTGGCTTGCTCCCCAATCATAGCCCCCTTGGCCACCAAAGTGACGTCCTTGATTTGAACGGATTGCATAGTTTTGATAGGTCTCTTACTACTGTCTTTGTTGCAGAAGTTGTGCCACATTGGTTGATTGACTCGATTGCTTGTTTTGCTGAGTTTTCCAATTGGCCATGTTTCCAGAATTATATATGTATTGATTGATATTGCAATTCTTCATCTGACAAAATGTCGCACCACATTTGATTCATGATGGTTGCATGATCTCCATTTTGACAGTGTAATTTTGAGGTGTTTGTTTCTAAGGGCTTTCCCTTTCTTGTCACTATCACCAGGGACTTCTTTTTGGCTTCCTTGGTCCTTGTTGATCATGCAAGAGGATTTCACCCTCTTTTAAGTTTGCATCCTCTTATGATTCATTGTTCGTATCATCTTTGAAGTCGCGCTAGCTATTCTTAGACTTCTTTAGGTGGGGAACACCCAAAGATCTCTCTGCCACCTAGGCTGCTAACATAACCCGTTTCAATGGTACTGATTCTAGGTCAATTGTGGACAATGCAGTTTGAATACTCTTCCAAACCTTGGACATAATACAAATTCAACATCTCATTCACTAGACGTGTCGTTTTTGCTTGTTGAAGTAACATGCAAAACTTAGTTGTATAAGTTTCCACATCATATCTATTTTGTTTGCACACAAATGCTCTAGCATCTGTGGAGTCATTTTCTTTATGTGGAATATCTTCAAGATGACCGCAAAAATCTTGAAAATTTTTGGAAGTAATCAACTAAATATTTTGCAAGCCACTTCAAAGCTTTACCACTCAAATACTGCTTTTTTATGCACCACTACTATCTAATACTGCATACCGCTTTTCAAAGGATCAAACATGGGAATCCGGATCTCCATCAAATTTTTCCACAAATTTGATGTACTTGAGACCATGATGGTTATTGCTTGGTCCCGCCATATCGAAAGCTCCAAAAACGTCTTGTCCAATCAAAACAGGCACCATTGAATCCCCATATGGGACCCTCATAGCCATAATTGGTCCTCTGGTCGGTACAGTGGGATCCAGAATGGTGGTTCCATCTCCACCAAGATCATGTCTTGAGACAACTCCTAATATTGTGCCCACAATTGCGGCCGCAATTCCTCTGAGGCCAAATCCCACTAGCATCGATAAAAGTGGCTTGGCAAGGCCGATACCATCTGATTCATAAGCCCAATTCAAAGAAGGAGACGTGGTGTGCAAAAATTTGAGAGTGAAATCAAATCCATGTCCTTCGTTTGCAAATCGACCCAATTTGACAGTGTCAACTTGGGTAAATGTATCCATGACTTCAATCGTATCCACTTTCAATGCCCTGTCCCCCCATGGGTCTTTTGGTTTTGCTAGAGTGGCGTTGCAAGTTAGGCAAGATTGTCGTAACTAACATTGCTGCCATGGTGAAAGAAAAATGGGAGAAGGGGGACCTTGATATCGTGTCCGTCGATGCATAAAACCTATCGTGCCTCAGTGGGGTCAGCGCCATGAACCTCGACTCTGCAACTACCATCGGTTCAAAGTCGATCATGGTCGTGAGTGTTATCTATGTATAAAGACAATTACAGACAGAATTCAAGACTGCATCATTACACACATATAAGGTACAAGAGATTGAACAAAATTCATAGTACTAGTATTATTATCATCATCCTTAACATCAGAATACAACTTCATCTTGATACAGTTACATCACGCAAAGTGCGCCTGGATTCTTCTTTTTTCAAAACCTCCTTAAAGCTCAAAAGGAAGAAGTTGGACATGCAAGAACCTAAAGTTTTCAAGGAATCAACACCTCTACAACTGTAAAGCCAGAGAAACCAATCAGCAAATTTGATGATCAAATTGGTCTAGTAGATGCATATGAAGCTTTGGAGTTGGTTAAAAACTTCAGTGACCAAGGACAATTTAATTTTAATGTTTTGCTTTGGGAAATGTTTCAATTACAAAGTCAAATTTTAGAACAACATAAGATTACGAAAAGGTCTGAAGAAGATGCTAAGTTAATTGAGGATATGTAAGAATCTCTTATTTGGAGGAGTTGAAGAAAGCAAGGGAGTCTGTAAATTTTTACAAAACTCATTTTCATAGAAGGGAGATTAATACAAACAAAAAAATCACGAATGGAAAGAGAAGTGGTTTTTAGCATTGGAGGAACAAATGGATTTATTGAGTCTTGACCATTCCAAGTTGCAGTCTAAAAACAACATTTTGCTAAGCAAAGTTCAGGCATGCAAGGAGCTTGAAGCTAAACTCTAGGAGATATTTGGAGATGATCTTGATGTGAATGGGTGGTATATATCCACACAGGAAGTGGAGGTTTTAAAGTGAGGAAGAAAGGAGAACACTCTGGATTGAGTTAAACAGGAAGTTGTTTTATTTGGTCAATAAGCCCTATCAAATATTTGCAAAGGAAGAAGCTAATGAGGAGTATCTACTGTTGAAGAAGATATCTGAGGATCTTGAAGCTAAAATGGAGGAATTCAAAGCTACAATGGTAGCAAAGAATACTTAGGGTGACACTTAGGAAATAGAAACAGTTACATGAAAATTTCAAGGAGCTATTGACGAACATGATTTTTTCACTTTAATTGAAGTTTCAAGGTTGAAAAATCTTAATGATAAAGGAAATGATATAAAGGAGTACCTAAGCCTATGGAAGATGTTAAGACAAGAGAAGAGGACACAATAGAGGCAATAACAAAAGTGGTGCATGAGACGCTTGAAGAGAACTCATGTCGGATTCAGAGAAACTGTAGGGTTTTGATATTGTGATGGCAAATGTTGCTCAGCCCCAATGGAGGTTCCCTTAAAGGAGTAGCCAAAACTAGAGATGGATATTATTGATTGATCAACAATGTTTTTAAACACTAGGATTTTGACAAAGGTATGACGATACAAAGATATAAGTGAATGCACCTTGGATTAAGTTACAGGCACTATTGTTACCATATACATGTGGTAGTGATGTGTATGAACACACTTAGGACTGATGGGGCATTTTTTCCCTCACTAGGAGGTTTTTTCCCTCGTGGGCATTGTATGTACGCCCATCACTCTAGGGCTATTTTTCTTTTTGATTGCACACTAAGTAATATACTCTCTATTGTGTGCCTTGATCTTCTTTCGTCTTCTCTAAGATGTGTGTTTCTTGCAACCCTAATTCCAACAATTGGTATCAGAGCAAGCTGCATCCTCTCAAACTTAGTCGCCAACAGGTCCAACAAATGCCTTCTCACTTTCTTTGATTTTTGTAATTTTTGGCGAGCAGCCATAGGTTGACAAATATTTTGGGAGCGCTTGTAGAGCTTGTCTACTCATATTTTTGATTCGGTCTCATTTTGGCCTCCATTTCCACTATAGGCAGTATTATGCAGTCTATTTTGTCATTTTGTACAGAATTTTTGTCAGTGCCATTTTTTGCATAACAAGTCCTTTACAGTCTTCTACGGTTTGTGCTATATAGCACTTGTTGTCCCCGCTTTGTTTCTTCTCTTTTCGGGTAGTTTTCACATCAAGTGCAACACTTGCCATGGATGACAACAACACATATGTGATGGGGACAATTACCCTATGTGAGCTTATATGATGCAACATGTCCTTGTGTGAAAGGGTCTTTGGAATATTGTGCAAGGCATTGATGTACATCCTAGTTTTGAGGATCTAGGTGATGTTGAGGATGTTGCAAGTTTTGGTGGCACAATTGTTGCTGCCATAGTTGTTTTGCCAACGGTTGAGCAAACTCATTGGGATGTAAAAGATGCATAGGCTCATGCATTGATTGTGTTTTTTGTGAAGCGCTCTATTACTCCTCATATTCGCTCAACAAAATCTGTAAAAAAGGCTTGGGATATTCTGGCTGGTCTTTATGCAAGTCGCAATGTGACACGCGAGTGTCCACGAGTGGTTTTTGTTTCATGCTCAATAATTCATTCATATCATGGTTAAGCAAGAAGCAACCTACTGTGGCCACTTCCATTTGTGACGCTAAGTACAGGGCAGTCTTCACAGCTACGGTTGAGTGTGCATGGCTCAAATGGCTAACACTATCTACACTAACAGTTAGAGCGCATTGGCAGTTGCAAGGAACCCAATTTTCCATGCTCGCACAAAGCACATTGAGGTGCATTACCACTATGCTAGGGAGAGGCTCTCATCAGGAGAGATCAACTTGGCTTATGTTTCAACACAGGACAACCTTGCAGATCTTTTCACAAAGGCATTGTCCCATGAGAAGTTCAAAGCTTTGGGCTTACTCCCCTTTGTGGACTGATCATGTCATGAGGGCATGGCACTTCCCTATACTCTATGTGTCATCTCTCGTTCACCGCATCACTCCCAGGGGGGTTTTTCTACCATATAGATGTGGTAGTGAGGTGTGTGAACACACTTAGGACCACCGGGGTATTTTTTCCCTCACTAAGAGGTTTCTCCCCCATGCATTTTATATACGCCCATTACTCTAGGGTTTCGATTGCACACTAAGTAATACATTCTCTGTTGTGTTCCTTGAGCTTCCTTTGTCTTCTCCAAGCTGTATGTGTTTTCCTTCAACCCTAATTCCAACAACTACAATCCATATGATTCTCAGTACTTCAAACTAAATTTTGATTAGGTCAAGGTATTAATGGGTGTCAAGTCAAAAAAATTTGGCTAAAACTTTTTGCCAGTGGACTATGCCAAGTGTTATACCTAGATATAGTAGTTTCAATCTTCAGTTGATGCTCATATTGGTTTCACAACATAAATAGATACCTGCACTATGAAAAGGATATACCTCTCCATATGGGAGAGGGAGTTGTTTGATTGGAGATTGTAGCATGTGTGATGCATAAATCAAGGAGAAGAAGAAAATTATCTATTTCATGTTGTCCAATTATGAGCATCTTATTTTCAATTCCTATTCAGTTCCCGAACAATAATGTAGTAGCCAGAGTGTTTCTTGATTCCTATTTCTTTCTTGAATGATATATGATGAAGAATTTTATGAATTTGAATGAAAGAATTGGTTAATTTTTTTCCTACTAATTCTATTTTTTGGTTCCCCATAACGTCCTTCTTGAAGCCAAAGTGTCTGATATAAAAAATTGGCATTTTGGTCAAGCGAAAGGGATTCAAATGGAACCAAATGTTATGAGGGGGTATCACTCATTATTGCGACCAATTGCATCAAGTCAAAACCTTCAGGACAATGCAAAGAAAAAATAAGGACACTTCATAGTCTCTCAAAGTACAGGTAACTGACTTGGCAAACTTGTAGACATACTTGTGAATAACTCACATTTCAAGTTTGGGCCAAAAATAGTAGATTGAAGTTGGAAATTTTCGCTGATAGCTAGGATTTTGGTAATCACTTGAGCTAGGTTAGCATTTAATTATCGTGATTTCAAACCTATATGCACCTTAAGTTAGGTAGGGTTTTGGGAAATCTAGGATCAGTGAGAGATTCTCAAAGTTGAGCATCTACTAAGTAGAGTGTCAATTAGGGAGATCAATATTACTCATTTTAGAATTGTAACAACCTTGAGGTATCTGAGTGGCTTGGTTTACCACAAGAAAAATGAGCATGAAGCTTAGATTTACATAAACGTTGATAACAAGTGTGCGGTGAGGATGGATGACCATGACATAGAGTTTGAAGCACAAGTGTAGAATCACAAACATGGGAGCTTTTACATGGATCTGAAGGGAATGAGGTTCCTTAAAGTGAAAGATCTCAACATTGGAAAACAAGGGTCTATTAGAACTTCTATAGACTACAAATGTCAAATTAGAAACACTCCAAAATAGTAAAATCATGTTTGTCTTCAAATGAGATGAGGCAAACCCACTCCAGACCCACTAACTTTTTACCATATCATCAGAGAAAAGTACAACAATGGACTTAATGTTATGACTAAAGGTGAAATAGAGAATACAATCTACAAATGTCATTCTACTAGACACTAGATGCTTAGCAAAATGAAATTAGATCCTCAACAATCAAGCATCTTTTGGGAGTATGAACAACGAACAGGGATCTACTCAACATAGCACAAGACTAGATGAGAACGAGGACTTTATCCCTAAGATTTGACCAGCGATGGGGGAATTAAGACCTCTAATGTGAGAGGAGAAAATGGGTGGTAACAAAGATTCAAGAGAGTCACACTAGAGTGGCACTTTATTCCTAGACTTAGAACCGATGGGATCACCTTTGATTCATAGAAGAGCAGGAGTAGACTCAAGGAAAGTTAGGCTCGTGGATTTGTACAAGTGGATTAAAAAGTATAGTGGAAACAAAGATCCTTATGAATCATTTGGTGAGTTTCAACCAACTGCCTTGAGCTAAGAGAGTTTATGACTTCCATATGCAATACAAAGGTTTTGGGATGACCCTTGAGGGCAAAGCTTCAACTTGGTTTTAAACTCTAGGGATATAAAGAGTAATAGATCTTCAAACAATTGTGAGAATATTTGTAGCTACCTTTTCTGAACCTGGGATCAAACATAATTTACAAAAGGTCAAATCTAAAGCTTCAAGCAAAACAAGGAGAAACGATTAGAGATAATGCTACACACATGAGTAAATACGTTGTGAGATGCCCTAAGTACGCAAATCTAGAAGAGGAAGAAAGGTTAGTCTCCTTATTCTAGAAGGGCTCTTGAACAAAAAACTACATGCTAGCTTATATAACATGAAATATACAAAACTAGGATCTTACATATTAGATGCAATTGACCTAAGAGATAATTATGAGATCTAGCTAGGGTTAGTAAGAGACCAAGAGTGACAAAAAAGAATGATAGAACAATAGATTTAGTGCCTACTCAAGTGGGACTTGTAGTTAGATTATACCTCATGTAGCAAAATACGAGGATAGATTGAAACTAATAAATTAGATGACAACAAGTTTGCAAAGGAATATGCCTTTGAGGGACCTCCTAGAGGACCGTCAATGGGGCAACCAAAGCCACAAAAATAGTGTGGTATCAAAGGACAATGGAAAATTCACTAGTGCCACAAGTACTAATAGGCATAAGTACCAGGGAATGTGTAGTATGTGTTGATGACACTACAAGGGAAGCCTATGTGTAGGAAAATATTAAATATGCTCAAATTCAAAAACCTATAATTTTATTGGAGAGACCTCAACCTTTTTTGGGCCAACAATCTCCATTGCTAGGAAATAATGTAGTTATTGTCAACCTTATTGTGAGGAGGAACCTATGGACAAGAAAGCCTTAGAGCCCATAACTTTCTTATCAAGAGGGTAGTTCAGCTCTATGATTGGAACAAGGATGGTAAATATCACAACCTATGCCCTTGCTAGAATTGACTTGTTATGCGCCTCCAGGGATGCTCCAATGTAGCTCATTGCCAATCAAGGAGTTGGAACTCCTATGGTTAAGAAATAGCCACCACCTAAGCAAAGTCCATGGGTAAGTGGAGATCATAGTTGTAGAGCACTTGACCAATGGAAGTATGATCATCCCCTCCCATATAAAATCAGTGCCCCTAGTGGTGTATTGCAAGGATTTCAAGAAAAAGGGTGGGCATTTTCTTTACAATTGTCCTAAGAACACTAGCAATAAGGGGTTGTTATCAACAATGGTAGTAATTCCATCAAGTTCATTAGACGGTAGTAATTCCATCAAGATCCTAAAATAGAATGATGATTAAGCTTTGTATGGAAATAAGAAATCATCTCTATCAAGGACAACATATTTTTTTGGAGAAAGCAAAAATTGTAAGGTACCTACCTTCTTACTCACTTAAAAGTTAGCATTCTTTTATTACAAATGGTTCGATATTTTATGAATCCTAAGTTGAGCATTACTTTACACTAAAAAAATTTGCTCTGAAATCAAACAAATCTAGGCTCTTGAAACACATATTGAAGCTTTAATGGAACCTTAGAATTTTG
Source organism: Adiantum capillus-veneris (assembly GCF_014529385.1). Taxonomy (NCBI): domain Eukaryota; kingdom Viridiplantae; phylum Streptophyta; class Polypodiopsida; order Polypodiales; family Pteridaceae; genus Adiantum; species Adiantum capillus-veneris. The sequence goes on from NC_140937.1 coordinate 46,393,353, forward strand.
TAGATCTTTTGTAATCTCTAAGGGTTGAAAAGCATGCAATGCTGTTGGCTAGAGTGGATAAGATATCACATGGGATGCTCATTGAGTCACATGGGAGCAATGTGGTACTCAAATCAAGTAGAATCAACTGCAAGGCCAGGAAACCCCAGAACTTGACCAAATGGGTAGTGTAAAAGTTGCATGTGGCCTGAAGGACCTAACCTAACTGGAATAGTAAGCTAAGGAAAGTTTTCAAGCTAGGGGCTAGCTCCTGTAGTAGGGGATCAGCTTCAAGCAAGGCCCTTCCTTGGCAAAATCTATAGGCCTAGATATCTCACTCTCACACACATGGTGTTGGCCAATTTCAAAGTATGGATGCCCTTTCCTTGGGAGAAGTATACACCAATAAATTAGATATGGTAACTTTTTATTAGAATGAACAAAGTAATTAGAAGAATTTTAAACCCCCTTATTTTGCTAATTATTATTAGCACAATTATTTTTTATATATAAATTGACTAGAAAATTTATATGGATAATTTAATCAGTTACAAAATAACTGTGGTAGATAGTTCTTAGCTATGTCTACATATGGTAATTTTTATGAAGCCTACTCAATTTATAAAAGTCAAAAAATAAAACATTTATATTAAAGTTAGCCCTAATATAAAGAAAATAAATAGAAGAAACTATAAAAAATTATAAGAGTATATTTGATAGCTTTAATGCATGCTCGGATACCATGGAAAATTAAAAGAGGATAATAAATTAAATGTAAGTGTAGTAGCTATCATCTACATATGCTATGACACCACGTGAGAGTTTAAAATCAAGCGTCAAACAACCATGAGGCCTGTTCTAATAATCTAGCTGCACCAATGGACAATGAGGAATTTATACTGATTATACTTGTTGTGGATGTTGAATAGATTAGCAATGTCATTTAAGGTATGCATACATTGCATACCCAATTTAAGAAAAACAAAGACCAAAATATAGGGTATAGGGTTTATCCCTCGAAACATGACATTTGGTTGTAAACCACGAAAGAAATGGTTTGGAAAAATTGATTAGGTTAGGAAAGAATGATTACTAAATCTTCTGGTATGGTTTCTCTAAGACTCTCTACTTAGCACTAGGTTGGTAACCTAACAGGACATAAAAGTGTCCTTTCAGGGTTTTGAAAAAAACCTTCAAAACCATAGTAGATCCACTCATTTGGTAAAATCCTTTCATGAGGTTATAGTTCAAGGCCTACTACACATGGAAAAAATAAGAAACTTGTAAAATTTCTCATCTTTTGGTCACACCAAGCCTCCAAAGTTGATGGACCAGTGCATTTTCATCAAAACAGTCATTTCTTACGTTTTGTTGCATAAAAATAAGATTAGGGATTTTTGTAGGACTTGAGATAAATTCCCTAGTTAACTTCAATGGGTTGGTGATCAGAACATATGATTGCTTCTCACTCACTATTTTTTGTTTTGCCAAAATAAATAGGTACAAAAAAGTTGAATTTTTACCATTCTGCAAACATATCATCAAAGTTTCTATAGCCACGCTCAATACAAATAATATATGCATGTTTTCTTAGTTCCCTATTGTCCTTTATGTTCATAAGGAGCCATGGAGCATGTCAAAAGAATAATACATCTCTTATCAAGGGGAATCTTGGGGACAAAGATGAAGTGTTAAATATAGCAAACATGAAAAAATTGGGTTCAACATTATGAGTTGTAGAATCCCATAGGAACTATTCAATATCTAGCCAAATTTGATCCTTACGACTAGATATGGTTACTACCTACAAAATGCATGTAGTTGTCACAAGAAACTAACAATATTGAAAAAGCTATACTTGATATACTAGAATGTTTTGTTTTCTTCTATAATTGAAAAAATCAACCATCGTTGTGTACTATGCAAACTAGGGTATTAGGTGCCCCAAAACTCAAGGAATGTTAGCTTTATGTTACAATATGCGACATAGAAAATCAAAAATGCATTTGGATATCATGAAATCCACCAAAAAAATCATAGAAGAGCTAAAATTGGCTAAAAAACAGGAATTGACATTTTTTGTAATTTGGTCATAACTTACAACTTTAATATTTATTTCTCCCTAGAAGCATCAGGACATGTTGAGGACTACTAAAGATAGTTCTCTAGCATTATAGACCTCACAAACATGAATTCTAGAGTGGTATAATTACAAAAAGTTGAAAAAAGCCAAAAACAGGACCCGTTTTTTCTCACAGTTTAGGTTTTGAAATGTTGTGCAAGGACAATGTTAAAGATGGAATTGATATTCCAAAAAAATGTCGAGTTTTTTTCAGCTCATGAGACAACTTTCTAGATAGATAGCACCTCAAAATCCATTTTGAAACTCTTGACATAATTCAAGGAAAATGGTCACTTAACAGGACATAAAAGTGTCCCAGGACATAAAAGCGTCCCATTACCAACCTAGTGCTAACATTGATATCAAGTGGTAGGTGCCATGGCATGAGATGACACCCAACATACACCATTGTAGCTGTGATAGGAGTACATACAGGTTGGCCCAATAGAATTTTGTGAAATATTTATTTTTTTGTATGTGAAATGACGTCCAGGTTTGCACTGCATTTATTGTAGTGAAAGCACGTCCAAGTTGGCTCAGCAAGTTACTTGTCAAGGGGTATGGGACGCTCAAGATGGCAAGGGTTTGTGGATAATGTATATATAAAAATGTTCTGATTGTACAAGGAGAATTTCTAAGAGAAATCTTGTGAGTTCCCCAACCCCGAAACGATGGGCGTGACTTGATAGATGGTCTTCCTTTATTCTTAAGTTCCGTTGACAACACCCTACTCCATTTCCACGAAGTAAAGATACGAAAAACAGAAGAGAGAAAGTCCTCTATCCATATGATCGTGGTTGTAAGGGTCATACGCCACAGGTCAGGTCGATAAATCAAGGATTCTATTGGAAGCTATTTCCTATAACATAGAGATGAAATCCCATTGACATATGTAGAATACATAAACAACATCTTTTTCCCAACGTTTAAGAGGTACGGCCACCATTCATAAACCCTCAATATGAGACAACCTTTCCATCTTGCTAACCGCGAGGCATCTTGCTAGCCAACAACATCCCACTAATTGCGAGGCATCTTGATAACCGCCATGCATCTCGCTAACTGCAAGGCATCTTGCTAACTACTAGGAATCTCGCTAACCGTGAGAAAAAAAAGATAGATGATAACCTCAACTGACCGTGGAATCATCTCGCTAACTGCAAGACATCTTGCTATTGACAAGGAACAAAAGATATCCTTCCAACAATTCTTCTCTTTAAATGATTCTTCAAACATGATCAACCAACTCTTTATATCAACCAATAACAACTTATCAAACAATAGCAATTTATCAAGCAATAACAATTTAACAAACAGTGACAAGTTATCAAACAGTTCTTTAACTAATCCATAAAAACATATGCTTGTTTCTTGTGATAGGATCACATTTCTTGGACGGTTTAAGGGAATCCGTATGCTTAGATTTCCAGGTCAACATGAATAGCAATGCAGAATTATAAATTTGTCTTACCAAATTAGCGACATGTTTGATTACCTTTCGTGTTTGAGGTTGGGCAGCTTCAACTTCTTTCGCAGTCGATACATCCGCTTGAGCCACGATTGGAGTAGATGACACCTTCCTTTGCAGCTTTCTTGGAGGTGGAATGACATGAGCGTGCTTTGAGCTTCGAGTCACTTGTTAAGGTCCATCGTATCAAGGCAGAGAAAAGGGGGGGAGAGAGAGAGAGAGAGAGAGAGAGAGAGAGAGAGAGAGAGAGAGAGAACTCAAGAATTCAAAAGGCAACATGACGATGGTAGAGAGGGAGCTAGAGATAGAGATGGGTTGAGCGTGAGAGGTTGAGGGAGAGAAGGTAACTCTGGCGTTATGGCAAGAGAGCTTCCGCTTCTGAGAATTTCTGTGTGTGTGTGTGTGTGTCTTGAAAGAGAGGGAAGAGGGGACCTTATATAGGCTCTCAAGAGCCAAAAACACAAACTAAGAATAGCGAAAAGCAGAGAGATAAGGTCGCGCGTCTTTGTGGCTTTTTTTCCTTTTTTTTTACGGACACACATTTCGATGCGTGATTTCGAGTCTCTTATTTTAGGAGAAGTTTGGCTTCCAAGGAAAGAAACGCAAATTTGATTCACTTCTCTTTCTTCTCTAAAAATACTCCCTCTTTCCTAAAAATACTCTTTCTACTCCTTCTCTTCTAAAAATACTCCTTCTTTTTGCGGCCAAATCTTATCTTTAGTTATAGTCTTGAGGCGTAAGTTTTCCATATCAACTTCTCATCAACCTATAGTTTTTAAGTGAATAAAGGCCATAATTAATAGTTTCAGAGTTCGATTTTTTATCCGATTGTTCCATTGGAATGCTTTATGACATAACAAAATGCGAACCTTAAATATTTGCAAAGTAATGAAATAGTTTTATTGGAAAATATTGGATACATTACAATCTCCCCAACTTAGGGATTTGAGATGTCCTCATCTCGAGAAAAAATGAGGGTACTCCTACTCTTATTAGTAGCTCCGCCATCAATATGTCTAAAAGGGTGGTGTCCTTAGTCTGCTTCACTTGCTACTGCTGCTTCATTAGTCAATTGTGGACAAGTGTTTTGATAATGATCCAACTCTCCACATTCAAGGCATCGAGAACATTCAAGCGTGGAGGATTTTGCATATTAACGGAATAAGATCTTTGTGGTTGTCTATCGTCGAAGCTTTGATTATGTTCAATTCTTCTTGTAATCCCTTGTTTGTTCATTAAAGATTTAGCTCGTAGTAAAGCATCTTGTATAGTGGTAGGTTTCGGGGCTTCCAATCATGAGCTAATTAATTCTCTTAAACCTTGACAAAAGGGAGCTACCTGCTACTCTATGGTTATTGGTGGTGTGTAACATCTAAGCCTTACAAACTTTGAGTAGTACTCTTCCAAGGATATACTATATTGTTTCAAGCTAAAGAATTCATTCATCTTTATTGCTTCATGGGCAGGGGGTAAGTATCCTTCCTTCACCACTTGTTTGATTTCTCACCAACTCTGAGAGTTCTCTAATACTCCCATGTCACGACAATGTTGTTTCCACCATAATTTCACTTTCCTTGAAAGGTGAAACATCCCTAGCATCACTTGATTTGCAGGTGTGGTCCTTGCAGCAGAGAAGCAATCATCCATACTTCTACATCTTTCTCGAAATTAGCACCCTCTCCTTTAAAAGAAGGTGGTTGCATTTCCAACGTAGAAGTGATTTGAGGATTCCCTTGAGTGTACATCAATATTTATAATAACTCAAATCATTAGGATATTTTACAAACTTAAACTTATCCAGTCCACTAAAAGCTTAATCATATGACTTAACCAATCATTACTTATCCGATTCATTAAAACTCAATCACATGGCTTAACCAATCTTGCCTTGTCCAATCCATCAAAACTTAACCACATGACTTAACCTGTCATGACTTATCCAGTCCATCAAAACTCAATCACATGACTTAACCAGCCATGATTATCTCAATCATATGACTTAACCAGTCCTGGCTTATCCAATCTACCAAAAATAGCTTACATGACTTAACCAGTCGTACAATTTTTTTGAAGAATAATAACTCAATCTTTTTATTCATAAAGACATCAAAATGTCATATAGGTATCTAGAAAAATTTCTCGATGAGAAAATACGATAGAAGTTTCAACCACAACACATCAATTGACATGTCGTAATATCTCCGTGAGTCAGGTAATGGGTATAGAAAACCATACACATGAAGAAGCTTGAAGTAGCCAATTAAATCTTTTTAACCTATGCTCTGATACCAATTGTGAGGTCCCCAACCCCGAGAAGATTGGGACGACTTGATAGATGGACTTCCTTTATTCTCAAGTATCGTTGATGACACCCTACTCCGTTTCCATAAAGCAGAGATACGAGCAACATAAGAGAGGAATTCCTATATCCATAGTGATCATATGTCACATGATAGGTCAATAAATCAAGGATTCTAATGAAATCTGTTACCTATAACATAGAGATGAAATCCCATTGACATATGTAGAATCCATAGACATCACCTTTTTCCCCACGTTTAAGAGGCACGACCGCCATTCATTATACCAAGCCACTCCAAGATCCCCTGGCAATCAATAGTGATTTGCAACGCATCTAGAAATATTGCTCTCTAAGCAATGTTTGACACCCACAATTCATTAACCACAATGCATTTGGAAAGGCTCCTCTCTAGGCAATGTTTGACACCTAGAATCTTCTATTTATCTCACTGATATTAAAGTTTGTCTCAATTGAGGAACATAGTGCATATGTCGTAACATATAGGATGCACCATTTGGTAATGAAAAGCAAACATCTCCTGCATTTGCAATGTCAAATGTCAAACATCGGCCAAGTGTATATAACCAAGATCCCACTAGAGAAAAACTACTCTCACAATGTGGTGTAACATGGAAAACTCCATTTTTTTTCAAGCAACCAAGGAGGATAAGTGTCACCTTTCAAAGACATGTAAGTAGGAAGAACGCTAAAGATAACGTGACATGACCGTCACTGGCATATGAAGCCACCACTCTAGTATGTGTCAAAATCTCATTTTCATCATGCATACATCTCCATTGCTACCTCATACTTCTAAAACATTGGTGTCTAATGTGCCTTGTGTCACCACAATGGCATCCATCTCGCATAAGTCGTCATCATGGACTCAAAAATTTCACACCTATCAAGTGCCAAAAGTAAATGTCAAAGTGGGAGATCAACTCGACCACTATACAATCATAACCATGATCAATTGCATCAAGCAAATGCTAGCATATGTGTAAACCAGTTCTTTGCAATCATAAACAACATCACTAAACTAAGTGAGCCCAATCTGGGACAAACACCTCAATCGAACGTAAAGAGCATAACCATATACGCAAGCAGGAAGCAAACATAATGCTCAAAATGCATCCCACAAGAAAATTGCGTACAAAGATATGATAAATGGTCCAAAAACTTGTAGAATCTGTAAACCCTATGACTCCTTGTAATATGTAGCCACATGAGCATATGCAAACCTCACTCATGCAAGGGCAGATACAAGAACACTAATTCATGCCCAAACTGACAAAATTGATCAAAGTGAGAGTAAAAACTCGATCATTGACAAAGTGAGAGTCACAATCAACCACTAAACCATCCAAGAGTAAAGTAAAGATATGCACAAAGCATGGTGAGAATCTGGGAAAAATATGGCATAGTTTCCCCTGAATCTTTAACAAAATCTCAAAAATCTTACCAAAGCTGCATAAAGCATGAATAGACACTCAGTTTCTTAGTTGCAAAATCATTTATGGTATACATAAAATTCCAAAAGCCTAGCAATCTAGCTCACTTTTGAATGAGTGGCTCTATGGATTATTGTACCTGCCCAAAAACCTTATGGATCTGTCACTTGCAAGCTATACCTAGCTCATGTTGTATGCATACATAGCATTAAACAACACAAAATTGTGTTGAAACTAGTCCTTTGAATGACCCACATAGTCATACATGAGCACAACACTTATGCCACATAATCTACATTGGAAAGGATGCTCAACATGTGAGAAAAACACCTGGAATTTCTAACACACTACCTCATCGATAAAAATCAGATACGTAGAACGACCTGCCACTTGTGGTCATAAAAAACTATCCAAAATCCAAGCTCACTCATGGAAAATCCACTCTCGAATGGTCTATCAGAGTTGTATGTGTCTAAAGTGTGCCATCAAAGCTAGAAAATGGAGAACAATCAAAGCCTAATTGCCAAGGAGACACTGCAGAGTCAAACCTCTCTAGATACAAACTAGAGGAGAGATGATGATGCTGTGTCTCATTAGTCTCTTGGGGTCGTCGGAGCAAAACTGCTCTGGATGAGCACGGGAGGAAAGCGGATTGCAAGGCTACATCGGAGGAGAGCAAAATTACTCTTGCTATGTCAAAGCGGGGAAGTACATGTTGATGCCTCCTTTTGCCGCCATACAAAAGTCGCTGGCCAATGTCATTGCCGTCGATGTTCTAAACCCGATGCGGAGCCAAGCTTTGATACCGGTTGAAAGAGTGCAGTGGTGCATGGATGCGTGTTTGCATGTGCATGCGGGGAAGGGGAGAAGGAGATTACACATTTGTTCTTTGATTTTTACTTTTTTTTGTGTGTGTATGTGTAACACACACACTCTTTATCTTCTCATTGTCGGGATCTCTCTCTCTCTCTCTCTCTCTCTCTCTCTCTCTCTCTCTCTCTCTCTCTCTCTCTCTCTCTCTCTCTCTCTCTCTCTCTCTCTTTCTCTCTTTCTCTCTAAGTATCCTCAATGTAGAACTGCCTTCAGCTTTTCTTCAATGATATCCTTGCTTTGAATTTCTTTCTCCCCTGCCCAATTCTTTGTTGCAAGCCCTACTCAATTTTCTATAGCTTCTATACTTGAATTTCTCACTCCTCAATCTCTACAAATTTGCCAAATTCATTGTTGCCTAATGCTATGCACACTTTCTCGTAAGCTTCAAGACGTTCACCATGTAAGGCTTCCAATGCTCATAGTGTTGGACTCGACTCACTGCTTGTAGATCCCAATTCTGCTTCACTACTGGATTCCCTACATAGACCTCCGATTTGCTTAATTTCCTTGCCTACTCAATGCTCTACAACACTTGCTTGTTGTTGCCCAACTTCTGTTGCCCAAGCTTGGTTGATTTTTTTTCAGAAAGCCTAAATTTCTTGCTTGATGCTACAGATCCAGTTCTCTTGATCTTGTAGAGATGCACTCAATTTGCCTTAGATTCTCTCTTCTCTTTGACTCTCATGCACTTCTTTAAGCTCTCCAATGCTCACTCAAACTAATGCTTGTAGCTTCTAGGCTTGAGCTTCGTTTCCTGCAGAGATTCCTGTCCAAGCCAAGAGTGGTTGTGCACGTTGGGATCTTTAAGACCCGAGATCCACCAAATCTCCTCTCGATGCCACTGATCGAGTTCCTTCATGCCGGTTCTACCGCCATCGATCATTGAGCTCCATTGTTGGTTCCTTGACAAACCACTCCAATCCGATGCCGCCAAGCTCCTCGATGATGAGGGAGTGTGGCCACTGATTGTTGTGGCTCTAATACCAGTTGAAAGAGCATTATGCATGGATGCACATGTGCGTGCGTGTGTGTGTGTGTGTGTGTGCGCGCACACGCGCCATACAAGAGAGGGGAGAAGGAGAACATTGCTATGTGTGGGTGAAGCAACCCTCAAAGTGAGGATATCCTTATTCTTTGTATATGTATGAAGAAGAAAAAGAAAAGTGTATGCAGTGGGCGAACTGACAAAGGACGTCCAGTTTTGGGCAAAGGCACTTCGCCTTTACCCAACATATGGGATACTATATTGTTATCTTAGTTAAATGCAAAAACGTATCTTTGGATGTGTGAGCTTTCAAAGAATGATAGTTTACAATGAAAAGATTGTATTTTAGATCAAGAGGTAGAGGATGAAGCATATATTCTTGAACCATTTCTTGAGCATTTAATTGAACCATTTGAATGGACCCAAATATTTGTGATGATGGATGTAGGTGTGAATGAATCAGCTCCTACAAAATCTTATGATGTGGAAGGATATGACACAATCCCTATCTAGGTGATGTCAAGTGAGTGGAGATGATGAAGGTTTAGGAGAGGATTCCAAAAATGAGAGAACAAAATCGAGGAGGATGTACTTATGTTAGAAGAAACAACAAGCAATCTCCATAAATGATTTGTCTAAGTGAGATAAGGTAAACAAAGCTACATTTTATGATGCCACAAATGTGATAGAGGAGGATCTAGTCACTTTGTGGTTTGAATAAAAACTTAGATCAAGAGTGCATTTGTTGGCAAGAAATGGGAAGAATTTTTTATTTTTGTTAAAAAAATCCCTAACCGTGATGCAACTGACAAAAAAAGTACAAAAAGAAGGAAGAGGTTAAAAGCAAACCAAGACACATTCAATGTTAGCATTGAAGGGTAAAACTCATTACCTTATAATTGTGTCAAGAACTAAAAAATGGGATGTCATTTGTCTTCTATGAGATAGAGCATAAATATTTGGTTTCCCTAATTGTAGTAGTGCCAAAAAGGTTGACCACCATGAACACTGAGAGAATAGAAATGTATCAATAGATTGGGCATAGGGCAACTTTACATTGACCAAAGTGTAGTCAAGCTAGCATGGCTAACAAGCAAAGCATCTATATTTAATTTTTTACATAACCTTTGTCAAGTTTGCAATGTGGGATCTATAAAAAACTAATCCACAACCTATAATGGATTGAGAGGAGCTTTGGTCTCAAAACAAGATGAGAAGCAATTGCATCAATGGAGACACAAAAGAGCTCATAATGCATCAAAAGAGAAAGTTATATCACTCATTATAAAGCCGTAAGCCAACACACTTGGCATACATATAGAGACATCAAGAGAGTCTAACCACTCACAAGCACATCAATTGCTATTATATTTGAGAACTCAAGCTATTGCAATAATTTACAGAAGTGTATAGGGGATTCATTCTAATCATAAATCACAATGTGAATGCATCAAACTATCAATCATGAATTGGCCTCAACGGCACATAACACATGCAAGGTAGTCCCAAATCAAAATTGCAAGCTTATGCAAACATTGTTGTTACGAGACTAGGCACTCCTGTTGTATATGGTTAACTACAATTGGGATACTTGGCTTAATGGTTAATTATGTGATGTATATTTGAGTTTACTAATATTGAGTTGATGACAATTTGTAGATTGGAATTCTGGGAGTTGAAAAGGAGGCGCTGGAAAATAATAACCCTCTCGGCCATTTTACCTCTGCACAGTATTGTAGACTTTTTATTCAATAAGCCACTATGGCTGCTTGTAAATAGCTTTAGTGAGAACTCATCCTTATGGGACATGCAATAAGTGATGTGCTCCTCTTAAGTATTAATGTGGACTAGATGTAAAAGAGGGGCTTCCAATTTTGACACCCAAAACTCAAATAACAAATTAAATACCAAACTCCACAAGAAGGGGTTCGTGGAGTTTTGAACTATGATTTAGGCCATTCACTTGCAAGATTCTCTGCTCTTCTCTCTTATACTATGTTAAATCATGATATATACCCTCTAATTATTTCTACAGATCTTACAATCTCTTACACTTTGTCTTTGTCAAATCTATTCTCTTTGTGTGTGTGTGTGTGTGTGTGTGTGTGTGTGTGTGTGTGTGTGTGAAGCAACCGAGGTACCAGGGATTGGAGTCATTGGCTCCCATCATTGGCTACATTTTGGAGGGTGAGTTTCCACCAGACTTCACAAAAGCTCAGAAGAGGAGACTCATGAAGAAGGCAAGCATGTATGTCTTCCTAGAAGGCTCCCTCTATCAAAGAGGGAAGGATAAAGTGTGCAGAAGAGTACCAACTATCGCGGAAATTCCAGCCATTCTAAAAGGTTTGCATGAAGAGGCATGTGGTGGTCATTTTTCCCAAGAACTAACTGTGAAGAAGATTTTCCTTGCGGGGTATGTTTGGCCAAGCTTGCATGTGGATGTTCAACATTGGTGTAAAAGCTGTCACAATTGTCAGATAAATGGAAATAGAAGGTTGGTGCATGGCCCGAGGCAAATCGTGCTTGCAAATGGACCCTTTGAAAAGTGGGGCATTGATGCTATGGGTCCTCTGCCTAGGACAAAAAATGGTAAACTCAACATTCTAGTGGCTGTAGACTATATGACTAGGTGGGTGGAAGCACAAAGTGTGGCAAAGGTAAATGAGAGGACAGTGAGCAAATTCGTCTACACTCACATTTGTTGTAGATTTGGCACACCTTTGGAGATTGTTTCTGATAATGGTCCAGGGTTTAGAAAGGGATTGCTCACAGAAGTCTGTGAAGAACTTCACATTCTACATCGTCATAGCACACCATACTACCCACAGTCAAATGGTTTGGTGGAGAAGGCTAATGGTGTCATTGCAGGAATCATTAGAAAGATGGTGCAAAACAAGACAAAATTATGGGATGACTTCTTGGATGGTGCCTTGTGGGCATATCGAACCACATATAGGGAAGCCACGGAGTTCACACCATTTCACTTGGTCTATGGTCAAGAGGCTTTGCAACCTATCGAGCTCAACATTCCAACAATGCGACTTCATGGCAAAGGAGCACAAGATGATCAAGAGGTATGGATGGATCGACTTCTTACGTTAGTGGAGCTTGAGTGGAAAAGAGAAGCAGCATATGAGTGCTACAAGAGGAAAGCCGCACAAGCAAAAGAAACGCACGACAAGAAACTGAAGGACAAAGGCATCAAGGAAGGAGAGCTTGTGCTAAGGTATGACAATCGACTTGACAATCGTTTTGATGCCAAGTTTGAAACTAGATGGCAAGGGCCATACATAGTCAAGAAGGCTTTCAATTCTAGTTACTATCAGCTTATGGACTTGAATGGTAAAGAGCACCCCAGGAAGGTAAACGGGTATCGCTTGAAGCCCTATTTGAGTCGCCTTCTACCAAAGGATCTACCAAAGATCTGTCCAAAGGCCGCTGTCTCATGTAAGTATTGTTACATGAAGCATGAGTGTAACTCCAGCCAAAATTCTGAGGGGCCAAACAATGAAGATTTTGTCAAGGACTCTGAAGCACTCTCTTTGGAAAAGATGCTCTATGATGGTACATGAATATACCATCATCCTGGGGGAGGGCTAATGATAGCCGTTTTTCGGCTCTCCATAATTGCCATAGTAAGTTACTCCACCCTACCAAATTCACCCAAACGCTATGGCTATCCCTACCATTTCACTGTACATAGGCGTGTGTGAGTTAGGGGGCTTTTCCCATATCTTCTTAAAAACCCTCAGCTAGCTAGTCACTGGGCTAGTTGAGCCAAAAAAATAAAAAAATAAAAAAATAAAAGTATATTATGGCCTCTTTGTGTGTAAATATTTCATTGTATATATGGCCTAAATATAGGGATTTTTTATAATTATTTTGGTATTTTATTTAAATATTTCTACTTAGGTGTGTGTTTTATTAAACCTATGTACACCTTCTTTCATCCTCTTACACCATGATTATATTTTTTGCCAATATGTACATACTCTAACCTCATATTTTTCCTTTATACAAATCACTCCCACATTTTCACCCTCACCCTCGTGAAAACAAAAAATTGATTTCTACTCATTGGTTACGTTTATTATATTATTTACTTGCATACCTTTTCCTCTTTCACCCAAAATAATTCAAGGAGGGACCATATCATATGATTCCAATATCTTTCCATATCCAGAACTCCTCCATATTTTTATTATTATTTTTACTCATTATTCTAACACCATGTGCTCATTGAGCTAAAGTCCATGAATAGTCCATACACTAGTCCCACCATGTATATATTTCTTTATTCACCAATAATCCTCCTCCATGCATGGGTCAAGGGCAACTTGGATGCTTTGTATTATAATATGACAAAGGAGGGGCTCACTCTTGGATGCATTGTACAAATTCAACAAAGGAGGGGGCCACTAAAAGACTTTTGCAGGCATAAAAACAGGCTTTTTGGTGAGAATTTTGGCACCTATCTCCACTCCGTATTTAGAGCGGTGGTCAAAAGAGAAAATGTAGCCCACGCTCTGAATAATTACCTCAAATTTTTTCATGATTTTTGGAGCTACCAACGGTGAGCTATGATTTTTTGAGTGGGACCCAGTCTGCCCACTTTTCTCACAAGTAGCCCTTAGTCTTCTCTCACCCTTCCACACACCTACTCACTCTTACACATCCCTCCCTCTCCTTCCCTGACTCAAACCTGCAATTTCCATGGCTTCTCCCACCCTCTTCACCATTACCCTTCTCTCTCATCCCTATAGTTCTTTTATGAACCTCTACATACATACACCCTCTCCATGTCTCTCTCTATTGCTTCTATGTTACAATTTCATTTACCTCTCCTAAAAATATCTAAAACTCAGCATCTTAACCATGATAACTTCTGCAAATTGAGGATTTTTCATCAACAAATCCTCTTTTCATCGTGGTGGTCAACCGTGGCGGTGGCGTAAAGAAGCGAAGAAGAAGAAGAAGACCAGCGGTCATTTTTTCCACAATCTACACAAGGGTGAGTTCAAGCTTCTTCAAAGCTTCACCATCTCAATGATTCTCTTTTAATTCACCCCTCTTCCTTCATCAAATCAACTCATCCTACCCATTGTAAATGTATCATTAACAATTCTAGTGATTATTACCACTAACAACTAACTTCTCTTGTAAAAATGCACCCACACTATCAACATATGGAGTAGGCAACCGCACAAGTAAAACAAATTCACTCACTCCCATGGAAGTTTCTCTCCTTTCACCACATCAATAATTCTCTTACTTGAGCCCACATCCATGTGACTCAAGAGAAAAGAGAGACCCCATTCTCATTTGAAATTCATAAAAATTCATAATCCTTGATCTTTCCTAATAAAATTGATTAGGCTTAATCCTAATTAAGGCTTCTAAAACCTATAAATAGAACCCATTCCTCCTTGTAAAAGACATCACTATACCATTGCACACTAGATTGAGCGTACCACACGCAAGTTCTATCTTGGTTGTAAAGAGAGAGTAAGCTTTCTATACACCATCACCTTGGTGCATAGAAAAGCTTGAGCTAGTTTGAGTGAGTGCGAGTAGAAGATATTCTTCCTACCATTGTTGTATCTACCCCAACATCAATGAATTGGTAGTTTTGGGTGCAATTCATGTCCAAAGGCTCACGCTTCTCCTCCAATTTGGCTTGGCAAACTCATTCAGCTTCATAAGGTGACTTGTTTCATTGAAGGTTGTTGTTTTGTTGCTTGTGATTCATTGGCTATTGTTTGGCTACCATTGTAAGAGGGTGGATGGTGAGAGGGCTCCCATAACCCTAAGACAATGTGCTAGTGATGCTATAACCAAATCTTGTCACTTGATTCCGTAAGCTCTAAGTTCCTTTTTGTGCAAAATATAAAGTTGAAGCTAAGTTGTACACCATCTCTCTCTCTCTCTCTCTCTCTCTCTCTCTCTCTCTCTCTCTCTCTCTCTCTCGTGTTTTAGTGTGTGAGAGTGTTCCATTGGTGTTAGGGTTAGTGTAAATTCATTGCTTGTTTGTGGGTTGCTCTAACGATTCTCCTCTTTTGCATCCTAGTTCGCTCTTAAACTAGGTGGTGCCCCTTGTGTAGTTGGGATTTGGCTGTGGGTTTGTTGTTTTGGTTTGTGTTGTGTTGTGCCCCAGCCCCATTGAGCAGCACAGGAGCCTTGAAGGGTGTCTAGAGGTTGCTCTTCTTGTTGCCCGCCCCGGACCGCCTCAATATATATACATACAAAAGAGAAAGAAATAAAGAAAATCACGCAATCATGACACATCTTCCATAGCCACCTACGATTGCTGAGCAGCTCGCTAATCTGCAATAATCTCTCACTTATGAACGCATGTGAAGGCAAGAACTTGAGGATAAATTACTACACCTTACACATGTTGAATCTTCATT
This sequence comes from Adiantum capillus-veneris, assembly GCF_014529385.1. Lineage (NCBI taxonomy): Eukaryota > Viridiplantae > Streptophyta > Polypodiopsida > Polypodiales > Pteridaceae > Adiantum > Adiantum capillus-veneris. The sequence continues at coordinate 46,408,943 of NC_140937.1, forward strand.
GGCACCAAAAGCAAACAAAATTAGTAAAAAAACCTTCACTTTCAAGGATTTTGATGGCACTAAGGATGCTAGTACGGTTCTAGCAAGGGTTAGTCAGCTAGATGACTATTTTCATTATGAAGATTTTCCCAAAGGTGAAATGGTAAAGTGCATCTAATCATCTCTCCAGTAGCGCTATATTGTGGTGAAACACCACCAAACAGCATGGTACAAGACCATGTACGTTGCATGCATTCAAAAAGTTTTTTTTACGTTAATTTTTATCCACATAGTATAAAGCTAAAGCACGACGCAAGTAGGAGTCAATTTGACAGGGTCAAAATGAAGATGTTCAGGGCTACACCAATCGTTTTTGGAACTGTTTAATTCAATTGTAAGCTATTGAACATGTCAGTCGCGCAGGAAATGGAAGCGTAAGTATATATCTAGCTTAGCACTAGAAATTGGTGATGAGGTCAAAATGAAGATGTGCAGGGCTACACCAATCGTTTTTGGAACTGTTTAATTCAATCATTTTTGGAACTATTGAACAAGTCAGTTGCAAGAAATTGAAGCATAAGTATATGTCTGGCTTAGCACTACAAATTGGTATTGAGGTAGATATTTTTGAGCCAGATTCAGTGTCAAAGGCTATTAATATGGTTCTTGATGCGGAGAACAAGAAAGATGGACAACCTTCTTACATTGAACAAACTGCTAACACTAATCGTAACAAGAGAGCTAAAGTCTTTCTCTCCTAACTTTGAGAAGAACAAACATCAAAATGTTACCTTTTTCAAGAGACACACATTTGACAACTCTGCTACAACTTCTCAACCCTATGGCAACAACAACAACAGCGAGGCAACCAAATTTTTTATGACCAACGTCTTGCTCAAAACTCTAATGGTAACAAACAGGTGAAGTGTTTTAAATGTTTCCAATATGGCCACTATACAGAGAAGTGCCCAAATGGTCCTGCTAAGAGTAGTGGTCAAAATGAAGATGTTCAGGGCTACACCAATTGTTTTTGGAACTGTTTAATTCAATTGCAAGCTATTGAACATGTCAGTCGCGCAGGAAATTGAAGCGTAAGTATATATCTAGCTTAGCACTAGAAATTGGTGATGAGGTCAAAATGAAGATGTGCAGGGCTACACCAATCGTTTTTGGAACTGTTTAATTCAATCATTTTTGGAACTATTGAACAAGTCAGTTGCAGGAAATTGATGCTTGGCTTAGCACTACAAATTGGTATTGAGGTAGATATTTTTGAGCCAGATTTAGTGTCAAAGGCTATTAATATGGTTCTTGATGCGGAGAACAAGAAAGATGGACAACCTTCTTACATTGAACAAACTGCTAACACTAATCGTAACAAGAGAGCTAAAGTCTTTCTCTCCTAACTTTGAGAAGAACAAACATCAAAATGTTACCTTTTTCAAGAGACGCACATTTGACAACTCTGCTACAACTTCTCAACCCTATGGCAACAACAACAGCAGCGAGGCAACCAAATTTTTTATGACCAACGTCTTGCTCAAAACTCTAATGGTAACAAACAGGTGAAGTGTTTTAAATGTTTCCAATATGGCCACTATACAGAGAAGTGCCCAAATGGTCCTGCTAAGAGCAGTGGCCAACCCAATGGCCAATCTAATCCAAAATCCAAACCAAAGAACTTTCAACAACAATCGCCCCAATGGTGCTACAATTAACCTCATCAAAGATGCTAATCCCAACGACAATGAAGTGGAAGCTAATTAATGTGAGGGATATGATCATGAGCATGATCACGATGACAACCCATCTTTAGGTACTCCTATATCTCATCACACTTTGTTTAAAGTGCAAGGCACAGTCATGGGTGAAAGTGTCACCATTCTTTTAAATGATGGCAGTAGCCATGATTTTATTTCTGCACGATTGGCACAACTCTCTCTCTCTCTCTCTCTCTCTCTCTCTCTCTCTCTCTCGTACCATGTCCCTCACTCATAATAATCAAAATTTCTCCATCTAAGCAACATTAGCACATCAAAAATTTCCACTTCTCTCTCACACTCAAGCCAAAAGAGCAATTTGAAAACAAGGGAAAACATATTTGATGCTGGTAATTTAAATCTCTGTTGAAATTGAAACTTCACATAACTTCTCATATGATGATTTTCTCTCACAATTTAAGAGTTGTTTCATGCATGACCTACCACCTGGAATTCCACCTTCACGTCCAAAAGACCACAAAATAGATATTATATCGGGTAGTGAGCCTCCTTGTAGAGCACCTTACTGTGTAAATCCGACTGCAAACAGGGAGATACAAACTCAAATCCCTGACTTGCTTGATTGAGGACTTATAAGACCTAGTAGTTCACCATACGGAGCTCCAGTACTTCTAAGAAGAAAAATGGGACCTTTCGTATGTGTATCGACTACAGGACTTTAAAAGAGATCACCATAAAGAATAGGTTCCTTATTCTCAGAGTGGATGATTTGTTAGACAAACTAAAAGGAGAAAACATTTTACATAAAATTGACCTTAAATTGGGGTATCATATAGTCAAAATGTTTGAACAGGTTGTCTACCAAACTGCTTTCAGAACAGAAACAAGACACGATGAATTTCTTGTCATGCCATTTGGTCTTACAAATGCACTCACCACATTCACACGCATGATGAACATAAATTTCATTGACCGTATTCATAGTAAATTGGAACAAGAGCATAAAGAGCACTTAACATGTGTATTTGATCTGCTTGCACAAAACCACTTGTATCTGAGTCCTGAAAAGAGTTTATTTTTCCAACACCTGAGATTGAATATTTTGGAAACATTGCATTCAGTGATGGATCAAACCCAAAAATGTGTATGAACTTCGTTCTTTTATTGGTCGATGCAGTTATTACAGGAGGTTTGTACGTAACTTTACAAATCTCATTACCTCACTCTCTTGTTAAAGAAAAATTATCCTTATGCATGGTCTGACTTGCAAGGAAGTTCCTTCAATGTACTCAAGAAACCTTTGATAAATGCACATGTACTTTTGATAGACTATTCTTTGTCGTAGTCACTGATGCTAGTGGAAAAGGTACATTACGAAAAATATAAACCCTCTAAGGGCCCTTTGGGATTAAGGTTAATTAGAGGCAAGCCAATAAGAAGAGGGTGGTGAACACACTCTATGCTCTCAAAAAAGTAGGGGGACAAAGTAGTCTTACACTTCTTAATGGCCTTTTACATAGTGAGAAGATGGGGGGGGGGGGGGGGGGAGTGTGGTGGGCCATATGGAACCCCTCCAACTTCCCTCCTTTTTTATTCGGTTTTGAATAAATCTCAAAATTTTGAAATTTTTCAAAATTTTCAAAACTCAAATCTTATCTTCTTAAAACCTCCCTAAACCTATTTTATGATCAAAAAAACATTTCTTGACCAGAAAAAGTCAAACCGTGCACCAAAAAACCCTAAAATTCAAAATTTTTCAAAAACTTTTGAAACATCATTTTTTACTATCCAAAGCCCCCCCAAAAATAGTCCTCGGGTAAAAAGTGATTTTCTCTCTCTAGAACCCCTTTTCCAACCCCTCTTTGGTTGCAGCCATCACACTCACCCTCTACTTCAACACTCTCTCTCTCTCTACACCATCTCCATTGTTGCAGCAAGAAAGCTCCTCTCTCCTCCCCTATCACCTCCCATTGCCACACCAAGCAAGGGTTATCCACCTTCTCCTTCACTTACTCCCACCTACATTGTAGCAACAAGCAAGGTCTTGCTCCTCCTCCTAATTGTCTTTGTTCAACCATGGCCAGCTCTACTCCGCAAAGGCGGCCAAAGGTAAGGTCACAACACTTGCATGGCACAACACAAGAGGTATAGATGATGAGTGGGTGCCACAAGAGCTCACCAAAGGTGGTTGGGTATACATGCAGCCATCTGCTATTGTCCCTCACCGTGTGCGAAATCGTGCAAACTTGGATCATCATTGGAAAGGAAAGCTCTTTGGATTCAAGAACCGCAAAGACAAGGGGGCCTTAGCCATTGTGCAACATGTTTTCTTAATTTCAAGCATGCTATTGCAACAACCACCTCGATTTCCAACATATTGCAAGTACATGTTTTGAGAATACAAAGCTAGGTGTGAAATCACATTGTAATGTTTTTGTGGATTCATACTTAAAATTTGGCATGCATTTATAGTCATATGTCTATCCACATTGGTTGAGGATCAGCCATGACATAGTCTCTACGATACATTCAATGCTATACATGCGGATAGTGGAGCAACAATTTTCGCACATCTTTGCCCAACCAAACTGGTTCAAAGAAGGATTTTCTTCTATTCTCACTCTTATATTGTGCCTACTTCTACACAAGAGTTTGGAAAGCTTGAACCCATCAAAGTATCTTCCTTATTAAGTATGGAGTGGCCATAGCCAGATTTGTGGTCGGTAGCATCTTTCAAGCAAAAGATGATAATAGATGTCCAAAACTCTTTGAAATACTCTAAAGCTTCTAGGTCTGTGGGCTTGAGTTGGTGTTTGCCTATTCATTGTTTCGTGCACATTTTTAAGGAGTTTGGATTTGTGGAGACTACCACAATGCTTATATGTAAAGATGTGCATTATGAAGAATTAGGAAGGCTTTTAGAAGAGGACTGGGGTTTTGTGGAGGGCATGCACAATGAGGATAGATACCATTGTAAGGTTGGAGCTTCAGGTAATTGGATGCGCTATTTAAAATCCCGCACCTCCTTGTACAAACGATTTTACTATGATCGTTGGATGTGCAAGCTTGGAGTGTGGACTCCCTTGCAGAGTGTAGATGGCGCTATTGCAAGCTTTGACATTGTAGCGAGGATGCCCAATGATGCTTTGGAGTCTGTCCAAGTGAACAAACATTGGACTCTCAGTAATGTGCAAGAACATTTGGCTATTATGGGTTTGGAGGCCCTTCAACAAGTGCAATTTTGTTTGCAAGGTCACAGGGTGAGAATCCTTCCACCACATTTTCAATACATCATAGTTTGGTGATCATTGGCTACTTATTGTAATGAATGTCCACAAATTGGGAAGAGAATGGAAGACAAATTGAAGGTCGAGGAGGACTGGGGCATGGATGGAACTATGCTATCGCTCTTATAGCTTTGTAACTCTTACAGTTTTGGAAACAATCCCCGATGTAATCAACATAATTTTCTTTGGCAAATTATGACTTTAATATAATTTTACACATTGAGATGAAGGTTCTTTTTTTTTGTGAAAGTGTCTTTTTCTTAAAAAAAATGAGGAAAGTGCCTTTTTTTTAACAGGGACCATTATAAAAGGGGGGTTGCATAACTCATTCACACTTTTTACTTTCGCAACACTTGAGCTCCTCCACTATCTGTCTGCATCCCAAACTAGACATGGACGCCTCCAGAGCCTCTGCATCTGCTCCCACATCCACCCCTTTGTCACGCTTCATCCTCTTCCTCGAAGACACCAATTACAAAGGGAAGTTGGACCTCCACACCTTCTTTACTCGTCTCCCCAACCTTGACGCCACAACTGCCCCCTTCACATGGATGCATTCACCGAGATTTCAGCGTTCATGGAGGAAAACATCATAAAATATTCTGTATCTATCACCCCACATGCAGGGATTTGGGTGCCTTGCGATCTTTTGTGCTACATACACAAAGGTGATTGCCTATTCTCCAAGCGGTTGAGACGGTTCCAAGAAATTACCACCGACACATGCCATTTCTTGGACAAGCAAGCCACAAGGGTGTCAGCGCTCAAGAAGCGCATGTTGGGGGTGGAGTACCTTTCTCGACTGGCAACATTCATCTTCTTTGTAAGTGAGGAACCTGATTTGGAGGAGCTCCGCCTACCACACCTTCAGGTTGGGTCCTTCATCAAGGACACCAAGGAGCAGGAGGTTGTCCCCATGAACCTTGCAGCGGAAGGGCAGACACGTCAGCTTGAGTACCCCAGGGGGTCGAGGAGGTGCTTGGAAAATCCATCATTGTGGCTAGCCCTAGTGACACTCCAGTGCCACTACCATTGACGGATGAGGCTATCCCAGAGGTAGAAATCACCCACTTCTCCTCAGTGGTAGTGGATGGGGAGGAGTATGTGTTTATGCATGACTTAGAGAAAGCATTTGGTATGCACATGGATGAATGCTTGAGCGTGCTATGCACCAACACCAAATTTCCCTTAGACAGTGCGCCACATGCCCTTGACAGCAAGCTCTTGCCACCTGGGGACTCTGTTACCTACACTATTGCACTTGCTAGTCCGGAGGTCCTGGAAATAGAATAGCTGCATGTGGATGAAGAAGAATTCCATGCCGCGCAAGCCAAGGTTATGGCCGCTAGGATGCCTACTCCACTGCATAACCCCCCCTCTGATGATCCAAAGCTTGTGGGTGTGGTGCAAGGGAGCATTGACTTGGGTGGAAAGAGCAACAGGGAGGAGGACGACAAGGAGCAGGAGGTAACTCTATCCTAATTTTAATGTTTTTTTTTTAGCCTTCATTGTCTTTTTTCTTAATGTTAACCACCGGTGTCCGCTTTTTGTAGTCATGGGTCGGGCTTGTCGGTCCAGTAGGAAAAGGGTAAGAATAATCGCCGATGAGAGGCGCACTCTAACTGGAACATTCAAGGGTTAGTTGGCTAAGCATGGGCGTCCAAGTGTGAATGGGAGAGCTCATATAAAAGTCACATAAACCAAAAAATCACTCATTCTCTCATTTGTGCAATTGAAGAGTGCTCTTGCTCCATCTCCATCTTCTTCTTCTTCATCTCCTTGTGGGTGTGTATGCGTGAGAGAGAGAGAGAGAGTGTGTGTGTGTGTGTGTGCGCGCGATCGAGCATTGCAACGACAGCACAGTGGCAGCGAGGTGGTTGAGCACGGCATGACGGTAGCTACTTCTTCACGGCAAGGAATCCTCCACGAAGGCAAGCGTAGGGCGGTGAGTGACACACCCTTGATCTCTTGAGCTTGCTAGATTAGTCTCGTTGCGTGCTTGCAGCCATTTGTTGCTCGCACACAGTGTATGGCAAGTCCCTTGCATTGACACGTACGACAGACGCGCACATTTTTGGCTCCGCTGCCAAGGAAATGCCCTGCATTAAGCTCGAGTAGCACTCTATGCTACTTTGTCGTGCATTATGAAATGTAGGAAAGGTAGAGAAAGAAGGTTTGTGGCTTGTTGAGCATGATTTTTTATCTTTGTTTTGCTGCATATACTATTTTTGTTAATAAGATATTGCAATGTATCGTGTTTTCTCTGTTGATAAGGTGATAAAATTAAGGTAGTAGATCTATAATGTTAGTTTTGTAAGGTACAGGAGGTAGATATGTTAGCTAATGAGTTGTTGTAGTACTATGTTAGTGTGTAATAGTAGCTGTGTTAGTTGTAAGTAGGTAGGTTAGGTGTGTGTGTGTGTGCTCGCGCGCATAGCGCGGTCTCGGTGACCTTATCCCAAAAAAAATGAAAAATAAAAAAATTTTAAAGGTAGGACCGGGATCGGGAATATTCCCCAGGCCCAAGCCCAAGCCCACACTCATGCTCAGGCCTCAGCCACTCTTTAGAATTACCTATTTTAGCCTCACGTATAAGTAAAAATTGACCCTTTTGAAGACCATTGGAGCTTCGGGTAACCGAACGTTGTGTTGTAAAGCATACCACGACCCCCTGAGCGATACGCTCGTTTTGAGCTAACACATGCTTTAATCCAAAAACCGATCAGTAAAAAATATTTAAAAACATCAAAAACGAGGTGCAAAACACCCAAAAAATCAGGCGGTTAATCTTTGAGGGTATTCACCAACGCTTGTAGGGTGCCAAAGGCACATGCATCTACACTCTGGTTGTGTGCTAGAGGCCGGGAAACTAGTGATCATTTTGATTTACGCAAGTTCTCAATACCCACCTACTTTAGGTTCCAATGTAGTACCACTCAGGACCCGCATATAGCATCTAGTGACTCTTCCTCTGACTACAACGTCATGGAGGGTTACCCAATGCCTAATCCTGATAGCTCAAGCCAAGACATGCATGCCATGGGCCCATGGTCCGGGACGAGCGTGCTTAGCCGCTTGAAGAAAACCTTTAGTAGAGCCACTTGCTCCAAACATAGAGCTAACGATGTAAATGAGGGGGTGGGGAAGTAAATTCGCCATTCATGACCAACGTAGACCCTATGCTCTTAGAGAGTGTGCACATGAGTACTCTATTCACTTCACCCCCTAACTCTGCAAAGCTATTCCCCTCCGAGGTTATATTACTTGATGGTAGGAGTGTTGCCGAAGTACAAGAACTTGAGCGGTATATCATCGCGGCTAGGGAAAAGGAGATTGAGAGCTTACGCAAGGCGGAGCAACAAAGAGAGTTAAAAGCAAAAGCTCCTATGTCAATATCCTTGCTAGGAGAGCAATCGAGTGCTCCTGAATTAGCGACCACTAAGGGTCAACCCATAGAGAGCCACATTGCATCTAGTTCAAAAGACACCCCTAGCACCTCAATCCTAGATGGAGCGTTCTTAAATGAGAACTGGGAGTACAAACTACAAAGGAAACTCTAACCAACCTATACACAAGTCACACCTATCACATGGGTTGGTTAGATGTCCTACAATCCACAACAGGGTCTACTAGTGTGGAGGATCAACAACAAAGAGTTTGTGAGGTCATGCATAGGGTTATTGAGCTAGAGAGACAGAACAACGGATCCACATGCCTTCAACGGGTCTCATGAGATTCTTGGATATAGGAAGGCTAAACAACCAACCTTATCGCAAATGGAGACTCCCTTGGTAAGTCTGATGGATCCTCCATATGTTGTTTCGCCAAGGGTCTCAGTGAAATCTGAGCCCACAAGTGATAGCTTTACTTTTCCAAGTCTAGCTCATCTTTCCCTCGATGACACCACAGCTACCATGCCTACCCCAATGATGGGCATTCCAAGAAACATGCCATGGACCTCATTTGTTAGTAAAGCACCACTACATGGTAGCTCAATTCCTGCAACGGTACCTACAAGTGTGTACCAATGATATACACCTATAGGTCCTCGTACTCATGTATCCTCTACCCCTCCCCCATTGTTTCAACAATCTATGCTCCACAACCACAACACCCAAGTTCTTATTTCCATGGGACCATATTGGCTAGCATTACCATGTCACATCCGACGTCTGCTATGCCTAGGGCCACACATATGAACTTTGGGCCGCCACATGGCACGACACTGTACCAAAATTGGAACCTAAGGGCTTCCTATGTGCCAATCCCAATGCCAATACATACTCCACATGTAGTCTTTGGAGCACCTTCACCCATGGTGCCTGCTCACTTAGGTGACCTGGCAACATTTACTTAAGCTATCGGTCGATCTATTGTTGAGAATATACATAACACGCCTTATAGAGAACCTAGAAGTAAGGCAATACAGATAGCCAATCTCACACAAAAATTTAGTGGAGACGGGGATGTGCGAAAGCATATCAAAGTGTTTGAACAAATATGCGATTCTCTAGGAGAACACAATGACTGCATAAGAGTAATACTTTAAGCCTAACCTTAAGTGGGAAGGCAAGGGATTTTTAGAACCCTAAGGGTGGCAGAAAAAACGATTTACCCTACTCTAAGGAGACTGTTCTTGAAAGAATACATACAAGAGGGAGTGCTTTGGGGTGTAGCCTCTCAACTCAGAAAAGCCCAACAAGAGGAAGGAGAGTCAGTGAGAGACTTTATTAGTTGCTTAAAGCATTTTAATTCTCGTTGTAATCCAAATGAGCGCTTCAATAATAATCAATTGCTTGATAGATTCATTAGGGGGTTACGACATGAGGATATCTACAATGGCCTAGTCATTAGAGGTATCACCACTTGGGAAGCGATCACCACCAATGCGATCCAATTGGAGGATAATTTAATGATTCAAGGAGAAAGAGTGTCTATGTTGAGCCTAAATCTACTAGCTCGCAAGCATCAAGGCATCAACCAATGACCCTAAAGCCTATTGCTAAGGAGCCAAAGATATCTGAGATGACTTTAGCAGATCTCACCAAGGCCATTCAAGAGAGTCTTAGAGACAATCGTTCTCCGTGAAACAATCACATGTATCCAAGAAGGGAGCAACAATGGTGCTCAGTATGCTATGGACCGCATAGTACCAATGGATGCCCTACTTTTAGAGTAAAATTCAATGGGAACTGCAATGTATGTGGGAGGTATGGTCATCAAGCTAAGGATTGCATAGTATTTAAGCGCGCAATGGCCAATAGACCAACCTTAGCATGGACAGACATGCCTCAAGTGCCTGCATTGATGCCGGCCCCACCTCTTGAACAAACGTCACAACACATAGTCCCTAGGGCCCAAAATGTTGTTCAAACAACACCCTTACCACCTCCAGTGCTAGGACCGCAACCACCACATTTGAGAATCACTTCTGTGAATCGAATGGGTTGTGAGTCATTGATTGCTTGTTTCAAAGGCTGTGAGGAAGATATAGACCCTAATACTGCCTATGGGATTGATGCGCTTGAAGAAAGTCCACAATACTACATGGAGGACTATTGGGGACAAGTCAAACCTGTCTATCAAGTAGCTTCTCTTTCTGCAAGAGTCCAAAATATCATTTACACTGCTAAGAGACGACCTCTTCAATGCTATGAGTATGGAGGTTCACATGGTGTAGATGAGTGTCCTATTAGGCTGCAAAAGAACGCTTCACCAATGCAAACCAATCAAGCGAGAACGTCTACAATGCCAATGCTCATGTGTAATCGATGTGGCATAGATAATTTGATTTCCCAATATCCGAATAATCCAAATGTGCCAAAGATCACCCCGTTAAACTTGATTGAGGTTACTGAGGAGCCATCGCAAAGTACACATGTGGTACCAGTAAACGTACTCACACGATCGATGCTCCAAAAACAAAATTATATTCTTGAAGAAAGAGACAAGAAATCAATTGACCAATCTTAGAAGAAGAAGAAAACATGAAGGAAGAGATCCCAAAAAGCAGCGAAGTCAAACCCCAATTCAAAGACCAACATAGAAACTGGTGGCGACCCCGTATATATGAACGACACTGAAGAGGATTCTGATTCAGGTGAAATCATGGAGACCAAAATGACCACTAAGAAAGAAACCAACAAGGAGGATTGTCATGAGCCACAATGGACAGGATCCAAGAAAAAGATAGGAACTTATCCAAACTCTACAGAGGAGATCGAGCAAGTCAAGCAATTAAGGACTTTGGTAGAAGATACCCAAAGGGATCTAGAGCCAACACCTAGGCAGATCCAGATTACAGACTCAATATTCCCTACGCAACAACAACCGCACCAAGTCCATAGACCCTTAGCCATACCTAGTGTAATCCAAGAAGAAAGTGACTTAAAGTCATGGGAAAGTGGGCGTACTCACTTCTTGTTGGAAAGAATTTTTACAGAGGGACTACCTAATCCTATCGAAGAAATGGAGATCTCATCTTCTCCACGTCAAGGGAATCAAGCCCAAAAGATGTCGTTAAATATTTCCAAATTGATGGATTTCATGGCTTCAGAAGTCAGAACCACCATCATGTTCAAACTATATGGAGATCCTAAGCTATTCTTAGCTCTTAGAGCTTTCCTCAATGGAGAACTGAAGGTCGGGCTACCACAATTTGCACAGATGGATGGAGCTAAGGAGATGCCAATAGAGGAGGAACACTTAGATCCACAACCCAACCTAGATGAGAACCTTGTTGTAGAAATACATGTTAGCAAGTTGGGACAATACTTTGAGGGCGATGAATCCAATGCGACCATACCAATCACTGCTAAGGGATTAACTGTGAAGGGAATCCTTGATGGTGGCACTGGGGTTAGCATTGTGACTAAAAATTGATGGGAAACTATGGGAAGACCTCACCTTGGGACCACAACCATAGTAGTAAATATGGCCAATGGGTTTGTTATTAAACCTATTGGGATGCTAGAAGATCTCAAGATCAAGTTCTTTGGACATACTTTCATTGTTATGATTCCTCCAAGCACACTATGGCATCTGAGATGATCTTAGGGCGTCCTTTCATGAGGGAAGCAAAAATGGTGCATGAATGGTCTAAAAACCATGTCTACTTGCAGTTCCAAGATTTTGTTATTCGAGTAGATCTTGTAACTGGTCGAGCGCATCCTCTAGGAAAAAGGTTTATAATTGATCATAGATCTTTCACCACAGTTCACTCGGCCGCATTGCAATATTGTTACATGTGTAAAGCAGACACTGATGTTGGGGAAGATTCTCCTTATATAGATGTACTACCTGGGATGATTGAGTCGGACAATGTGGATTGGGTCCACCTAGCAGCAACCATAAATATTTGGGGAAACAGGGGGACAACTTGGGTAACCCTTGAGGGGGATGAAATGCCACCACTCGTACCCTTAAATATGCTAGAAGCTATGTATATAGCTTCTGATGACCTACAAGATGAAGGTTTGACTGGCATTGGAACCAGTAGCGTCTCACAAGACTATAGACCACACGATTTGGGTCAGAATCATCAATTGAAATTGACTCTGAGGACAAAGACTCTAAGTTAAATCTTAGTCCAAATGTGGGGACAAACCATTCGGGGTCCAGTGCTACCCTAGATGACGATCTATCCAAGGGAGCAGAAGACACAAGTAGCAATTCATCTAGTGACTCTTCACTAGAGATCGGCCGTAATAAAAAATTAGACAAGAAGAGTAAGAGATATAAGAGGTGAGGATATCGAGCAAATGTGTATGCTAGAATAAATGAAAAGAAAACTACCACGGAATGGCTTAATTATATAGGGACATGTGATGCTCATCGCAAGTTGGTAGATAACCGGTGTGAATACCTTCAAAGCATTATGTGGTGTATTCCACAACCCATTGACATCACACAACTAGAGGCTACAGAGAAGCCAAAGTTGAGCCATACCATAAGGAGACGACAAAATCAAGAGTTAGCTCAACAACAAAAGAAATCGGAAGTGAAATCACAGTCCACAGAACAACAGGACCCCACAGGCTTACACCCTTCACCTAAACATTTCAAATCCTACACCATAGAGCAATGTAAGGTTGTGTATACAAAGGCTCAAAGAAAACCTATCGATGGAAGCAATGGAGTGTATGATGATCCAACGATAGTTAAGGAAATAGAGTTAGCAGACCCAGGAGAAGTCTCCAAACCAAGATCTGGCAGAAACTGAAGAGTGTGTATTAGAGAACTTCTCAAGGAATTCAGGGATATATTTTCTTGGACATATCATGACATGAAAGGTGTTCCACCTTCTGTGGTGCAGCACACAATCCCCATGAATAGCATGGCTAAACCAATTCAGCAACGACCCTATCCAATGAATCCTATATATGCAAAGATCATTCAAGAGATTGAAAAGCTTGTGAAATGCGAATTCATATACCCTATTGAGCACTCAGAATGGGTGTCTCCAATAGTGATTGTGCCAAAAAAGAATGGGAAACTCAGAGTGTGTGTGGATCTGAAGAAGGTCAGTGCCGCCACTAGGAGGGACCATTACCCTTTCCATATTCATAACATGTGCTTGAAAGAGTTGCAGGGAAGGAAGCTTATAGCTTTTTAGATGGGTACTTTGGCTACAATCAAGTCATAATTGTGCTAGAGGAACAAGCTAAAACAACCTTTATAACCTAATTTGGAGTGTTCGCATTTCGTGTTATGGCTTTTGGCTTAACCAATGCCCCTAATACTATATTAGAGAGTTTGATACTTTAGAGCCAATTTGGGAATCATTAATGTTTTGAAGATTTGTCCATATGGAAAAATGTCAAATTGATTTTTAAGACCAAAGACTTCCACAAGGTAGTACTTGAAAATATATTCCAAACCATGCTCTCAAAACTTTGGTTAAGATTTGGTCATGTGGTCCAATCTCAAGCTTCTTTTGAAAGTGGGAATCGAGAAATTTCCAAATCTGCTAATATGGTGTTCCCTGCTACCTTTCAAAGATTAATAAACATTGCTTTTAGAGAATGTTTGAGGGAGTTTTGGAAGCTTTCTTAGATGACCTTTGTGTTTATTCCTCTTGGAAAGAACATCTATCATGCTTACGGAAAGTGTTTGAGAAGTGCAGATTGTATTGCGTCTCCTTAAACCCTTTCAAATGCCAATTTTGGGTTAAACGTGGAATCATTTCAGGGCATATAGTGTCCAAAAATGGGATTTCCACATATGAGAGAAAAATTAAAGCCATTGCTGAATTGCCACCACCTACAAACTATAAAGGAGTTCAAAGGTTCATGGGCCATGTTGGTTATTATGTTTTAAACTTTGCCGAGATAGCTCATCCTTTGTTCAAGCTTCTTATTGAGTTCCACTGGACCGCGGAGTGTGACCATGCTTATGAGTCATTGAAAAAGACCTTGACTAGCGCTCCTATTCTACAAGTGCCCGATTGGAATGCAATTTTCCATGTGCATATTGATGCATCAAACTTTGCTATTGGGTGTGTTCTAGCTCAACCAGGAGAACATAAATTGGACTACCCCATTAGCTTTGCAAGTTGTCAATTGAATGATTCCGAGAGAAACTACACCACTACAGAGCGAGAAGGTTTAGGTATGATTTATGCAGTGAAGAAATTTTTCTACTACCTTCTGGCCAACAAGTTTGTTTTCTATGTTGATCATCAAGCCTTGTTCTATCTAGTAAATAAAAATTGTTCAACGGGAAGAATTACACAATGGTTGTTAATTCTCCTTGAGTTTAATTTTGCCATTGTGGTGAGATCTGGTAAAAGACATGTCATGGCGAATCATTTGTCTTGCATACCCAATGGTGAAGCCCCTACTGGAGTCGATGATAAGTTGCCCGATACTTCTCTATTCCTAGTCGAAACCATACCTGAATGGAGTGAGAAGATTGTGAACTTTCTAGTTAGTGGTTTTCCACCCAAAGAGCTTTGTAAGGACATAGCTCGAAAACTGTTAAAAGAATGTGAACTTTACTCTCTCATTGCAAGAAATCTCTATAGGCTAGGGAAGGATGATATTCTTAGACGTTGTGCCCGTGAGGATGAGTATTTATACATACTGCAAGAAGTCCACATGGGTATAGCCAGAGGACATTTCTCAGGGGAACTAACAGCTAGAAAGGTGTTGCAATCAGGCTATTGGTGGCCTACCTTATTCAAGGATGCATCACTTTTTTCAAAAGGTCACGCAACAAAAGGATAGGATGCCTTTACATCCTGTTAAAGTGACTCAACCATTTGAAAAATGGGGTTTGGACTTTGTAGGCCCAATTAGTTCAGCAGCTCATAGCACTCAATCTCGATATATTATCGTTTCCACTGATTATGTAACAAAGAGGGTGGAAACCAGGGCGACACACAAGGCTGATGCAAGGTCAACTGCCAAGTTTCTCTTTGAGAATATTATTACAAGATTTGGTTGTCCCTTTGAGATTGTGAGTGACAATGGTACTCATTTTATATATGGACTGATAAAAGAACTCACTACCAACTTCATAACAGCTCACCATAAGTCCACACCTTATTATCCACAAGAAAAATTTGGCAAAGCTGAGAGTACCAACAAAACTCTCATCTCCATTTTGACAAAGAATAGTTGAGGCTCATCGTACAGATTGGTATTTAAAGCTTACATCAACTCTATGGGCTTATCGTACTGTGTACAAAGTTTCCATTAAGTGCACACCGGTTAAGATGGTGTATGGTCAAGAAGCGGTTATGCCATGGGATTTTGTCATTCCTAGTCTTTGAGTAGCTTCTCAAGACGGTTGGGATGGTAACCCCTTAGTTGAGCAATTATATACTCTTGAAAGGCTAGATGAAGAGAGGCAATTAGATGTGCAAAATGCGCTTGTGGAGAAAGATAGAAGGAAGAAATGGTTTGATCGTCATCTAAAGAACAAAGATATCAATGTTGGTGATAAAGTCCTCATGTATGGAGTGCGTAACAAAAAGAAAAAGTTGAAATGTGCGGGAAAAGGACCATATAGAGTATGTGAAATCACCCCACAAGGAACCATTCATGTTGAGACTCTAGATGGAGTTGAAACCATTGGATTCCTCAATGGTAGCAAATTTAAAGGATATTATGATCCTTTAAGCCAAGAGGAGCTATATGCCATCCATCAAAAAAAGGTAGCCAAGGCACAAACAGAATTGAAAAAGATACAAGCTCAAGCTGAGGCGAAAGAGCGACAACAATGCATAAGATGCCAACGAGAGGCCAACCTTGGAGTTACACATGCATTCCACGTTGAAACAGAGGATGATTGGTTGGACTCTGACACACCTCTATGATACCCTATTGAGCTAAATAGTGCTTATGGAAAAGTGCTATATAACGCTTTATTGGACACGGGTGCTAAGTATAATCTACTATCATATGGGGTGTGGTGTCAGTTGGGAAAGCCACCTCTATCTGAGAGTATTATCCAAGTCAAGGGTGTCAACAAGAAAAAAACTGCGGTTTTTGAAATCTGGCACACTTTTGTCAATGGGGTTGTAGCTCAAGACTTTTTGGTCAAGCTTGCTGGAACTATGGAGAGTAATATAAACCTAGGACGCACGTGGATGATAGCCACCAAATGCACTATTGATTGGGGGACAGGGGGTGTCACAACGTAGAAAATAACTCTTAGCCCTTCCACTCAAGCCATAGTCCCTGAGATATTGCCTCTTAAGGAAATAAAACCCAAAACATTGCATGTCCAAGAGGTTGAACCATATTCCCCATAGCCCAACTCTCTAGAGCTTCAACTGATGTAGTTGAAACAAAGCTTGAGGCACACAAAACCCATCCCAATATAGTAAAGAAAACATACAAGTGGGTCCGTAAAGCTTCTTTAGCGACCATAGATAGTGCTAAAAGACAGGAGCCTGGTAAGAGACGCCCCACTCGCCCCAAGAAATGTAAAGAAACGTTGTGTTGGCTACTATGAAGGAAATGATTAAATCTGGGTGCCAAAACGTAAATTGTGCTCTTACTTGTCACCTGGCCCATGTGAGCCCAATCTTGTGGGTCCAAAACAAATTGAAGATCGAGGAAAGGAAAAAATCATGGAATGCTATACACCTACTCCAGAGCTAGTTTGGGTACCAACGAAGAAAGAATGATTTGTTCCACCTAGCTCAGGAATAGGGACGTCAAATGAAGCTTCTTGCTCTTCATGTAGTTCCTATACGAAAATAGAAGCTTCGACACAACCTCCACCTACTATTGTACATATCCATACAAACAAGGAAGAGTTTGCACCTCCCGTTGTAAGTTCACCACCTCCCATACAACGTTGCAAATAAAATCATGGGAAAGTACCTTACCACCCTTGCAACTAGATGAAACGCATAGGGCGGTCAAAAACTATTGGTTAAATCCTTCACGCATAACAACTTGGAACAATTGGTTTCAAAAGGTGACAACATCATTCCAAAAGGTATGATATACCCAAGGAAGGGGGGAGTGTTTCCTGACATCCATCATTCACTTGCTTCCCTCCCAACCTTCCTCCCTGACCTCTCAATCTCCAATCCTAGGGAATGTATATATAAAGCCTTATACTCACAAAAACAAGATAAAAAAGTAAAAGAGCAAGAGCCATCAGACAATAATGTGGAAACTTACAAGTTTTATACATAGCACAAAATCATAAAAACACATTTAGCTCTTGAGCTAGTTTGGGTGCCAAAGAAAGAACGATTTGTTCCACCTAGCTCAGGAATAGGGAAATCAAATGAAGCTTCTTGCCTTCATGTAGTTCCTATACGGAAATAGAAGCTTCAGCACAACCTCCACCTACCATTGTACATATCCATACAAGCAAGAAAGAGTTTTCCCCTCCCGTTGTAAGTTCACCACCTACAACAATGTTGCAAATAAAATCATGGGAGAGTACCTTACCACCCTTGCAACTAGATGAAACGCATAGGGAGGTCGAAAACTATTGGTTAAAGCCTTCACCCATAACAACTTGGAACGACTGGTTTCAAAGGGTGACGACATCATTTCAAACGGTATGATCTACCCAAGGAAGGGGGGAGTGTTTGCTGACAGTCATCATTCACTCACTCCCCTCTCAACCTTTCTCCCTGAATTCTTAATCTCCAATCTTAGGGAATGTATATATAAATCCTTATACTCACAAAAACAAGATAAAAAAGTAAAAGAGCAAGAGCCATAGCACAAAATCATAAAAACACATTATGCACAAGAACACGACCCTTGTAATATTTACACTCTAACCATCATCTATTTGCGTGTATAGATATGGCTAGTGCGCTAGAGTCATCCACTCCTGCCTTGAGTGAGAGGTACCCTCGTTACTTTTCACAAACGTTCCACATGGTCTTTCCGGTGCTTGCATGTGAATGGGATTTGGTAGGTACGCTAGCATGTGAGAGGAATTTCGAGGAGTTAGAATGGTTGATACGTCTCTTGACCACGATTGACCCATACTTAGTAGAGAGCGTTTCTCCCATTGCACAAGCCTACCCTTTTGACCAAGATGACTATAGACGTCTAGTGACCTTCTTAGTAAACATGGGTACCTACGATGAAGAAGAAGATTTAAATGACTACACGGATGGCACATATGGTCTCACGGATGATGACTTTGTTTTTCTCGACGACGAGGATAGGGGTTAGCCTTAAAGTTTTCCCCAAATCTCTACAATATCCTATTCCCTTGACTCTCTAGGGAGAGTTCAAATAATTAGATTAGGGTTCCTTATGTTTTTTAATTGTTTGCAATAAGGGTTGGTACCTTTATCCACTGATGTGCCTATGGAAGGTGGATGTCTGGTGGTGACTATTGTGCAGTTTGTGACTACATAAGGATACCTTCTAAGGACAACGACAATGCATGTTTACATGTTACAACGGATGTTCTCCATTACATTAGGTGTACTTTATCTATGCTTTCCACAGTTACATGTTTGCATTTTGTCAATTAAGTTTCTAACAATGCATAAAATTTATGAAGTTGTGACATTGCCAATTTAGATTTCATAATTTTTTCAAACTTCTAGTACCTTGTTCTTCTCTTTGAGGTTGGTCTATTAGTTGGTTTTAAGTAGGTATCAGGACCTTAGGCTAAACTAAGCCACTTAATTGTTGACTTTAATTCTTAAATAGTCTATTAATTATAGTAACTTTAGTAATGTTTTAGGCTATGAGGATATAGTTCTCTCTCACTTATTCCACCTAAGTGTGACTTGTGTTGTAGAAGTCCATGTGTTAAGCTGGTATTTGAAACCTCGAGTCTCCTGGTTAGTTTATGCTCAAGCTGATATTTGACACCTTGAGTCTCCCACCTTGCTGGTATTTGATACCTCGAGTCCCCTAGCTACTTGTAGCAACTATGGTAATGCCAAAAAAAGAAAACAAAAAAAAAGAGAAAAAAAAAAAGCAAATAGCGCAAAATTCCTTGTATTTATGTTGATCACACTTAAGTGGTATAAGTGACAAGATCACTAGTCTTTAGACCCCGATGAGTATTCCTAGGGTTAACTACTCTTTAGTCAATATTTTTTAATTAACGTTAGACAATCTAGTACTTACTTTAGCCCTAGCTCTTGTGTACTTATTTTAAATTCAACCTAATAGACCTTAACTCAATTGCATTTCATAGGTACTACGCTTGTTCTAGTTGACAATGTTACAATTCATGATTTTTTTTGCATTTCCTAGAATATCATGTATGCATCTCACTTATTGCACGCCTACACATGCTGCCTTTGAGCTTTCACAATGTGCTTTTCTTTTGACACAGGTACTCCTATCATGGATCCCAGATGTTGCATTGTTATATTTCGAGGGCAAAATCTACATCAAGAAGGGGGGCATGTTAACCACCGGCGTCCACTTCTAGTAGTCATAGGCCGGGCTTGTCGGTCCAATAGGAAAAGGGTAAGAGTGATCGCCGATGAGAGGTGCACTCTAACTGGAACATTCAAGGGTTAGTTGGCTAACCATGGGTGCCCAAGTGTGAATGGGTGAGCTCATATAAAAGTCACCTAGACCTAAAAATCACTCATTCTCTCATTTGTGTATTTGAAGAGTGCTCTTGCTCCATCTCCATCTTCTTCTTCTTCATCTCCTTGTGTGTGTGTGTGTGTGTATATGCATGAGAGACAAAGAGAGAGAGAGAGAGAGAGAGAGAGAGAGAGAGAGAGAGAGTGTGTGTGTGTGTGTGTGTGCACGCGATCGAGCATTGCGATGATTTGCACGACGGTGGCGAGACGGTTGAGCGCGGCACGGCGGTAGCTCCTTCTTCTTCGCGGGGCGAGGGATCCTCCACGAAGGCGAGCGTAGCGCGGTGAGTGACACGCCCTTGCTCTCTTGAGCTTGCTAGATTAGTCTAGTTGTGTGCTTGTATCCATTTGTGGCTCGTACACAGTGTACGGCAAGTCCCTTGCATTGACACGTGCAACAGACGCATACACTTAACCTTGACTGGTTTATGATAGGACGTCCTGGAGGTTGATGAGTTTGCATCAAGGATGGGTGGCAGGAGGACGGGCTTTGGACCTCATTCTTCCCTTGCGCATTACCTAGGAAAACTCCCCCCCGGTGATGTTGCCATTATACATAATGAATTCACTCCCCAATGCCATTTTATGACGTGGTCGTTGAAAGCTCTGAGCAAGGGTTTATGTCTGTGCACCATTGCTCAGACTGCCCATCTTGTGTTACTAGTGCGTAGATTCCTTGTATGCACAACATTTTAATACTGGCTTTCGGGGTAAAGTCCTTGCCGAGATAGGGATACATGCTTCTGTTGGCTCAACCCACCCTAAGGGGATAGCGCAATCCCTCTTGGCTGGGGAGTTGCCTTACGTGCAAGAGAGACGCCAAGATGGTCAACAAAATTATGAGCTCCTCAGATGTATGATGTAAAATCAACTTTTTAGAAGTAATAAAATATACTTTGATTAGTTTCTCTATCTTGTACATTCTTTTCAATGTGACTCCTCAATCTTGTAAGTTGCTAAAATTGGTGATGTGTTTCAATAAGTTGTGTCTTTGCTTACAGTAACAACACAGTAGAAGTGGGATGCACCTGATATCTGCTTTCAACTTACATCAATGTTGAGCCAGCAGAGGATCACACCCACATTTTTGCTCACACTCATCATTTTTGTAACCATTGATTGTAATAAATGTTTTTCCGACATTGATTTTGAATTGAGCCATTCATTAAGTAACGGGACTCAATTGAGTTTCCAGCTTGTAATTCCGAAGTAATTTCACTTGCTGATGTAATTAGTTAGAGATGTTCTCCCCTCCAAGGCTGAGGTATATAAGCCAAAGTTTTTGTAACCTGAGGGGATTCAGATTATTAATCAAAAGTGAGTTTTTGAGCGTCGTGACTGTGTCTAAGAGAGAGTGAGAGAGAGAGAGAGAGTCTTATCTACTTGCTACGCGAGCTACGGAGCCGCCATTGGAGAAGCGACACCGCCATTGTGTTAGCAACGGCGAGAGCTACGCACTGATACCAAGAGTGTGCGCTATCGGCTTCTATGTGTGGTAAGTTCCTACGAGCTTCGGTGTGAGTTTTCTTCCAACTCGTGTGTCGGAATAGAGCGTGCAGCATATCTATAGAACCACAACGAGTAGAGCTACACATTAGTACCATCGGGGTCAAGTTTCGGTCACCTGTATTTTTCGGCCTGTCTTCATACGCATTTACCGCACGGAGTGGTTATAGGTTGATTTTGCAGTTCAAGTCTTTAGGGTGTTGTTCTTACCTAGTGCATAGACTTCCCCTTGAGTTTGAGATCGATTCAATGATTCTAGATCCTGTTTCGTATAGCATTCATTCGTAGTACGGATTTCAGTCACTTGCGTATTTTAGAACTTAGATTTGATTTCCTTAGTAGTGATTGTCATTAGAAGGTCGAGTAGGTGATTTGACACCCACCTAGTTGTTTCCATGCGCCTGCGGGTCAAGCTTCGTCCTCGTCTGACAAATTCTGTTGTTGGTTGAGTTCTCGCTATTTAGCTTCCGCTAGCGGCGTAACCGCCTTAACATTTGGCGTCGCTGCCGGGGACGAGAGCCCTAAGTAGGTGACCTTAGACTAATCCTACGAGGTGAGTCGTATAAACTACTTTGTATACTTTAGTTAGAAAAGATCTAGGAGTGGTGGACTCCGAAGATCTCGAGAGATACTAGGAAGTGGGGCATTCCTGGGTCTTCCGTGTTGACAGTATTTTTAGTTTAGCTTAGATTTGTTTGTTGTTTTGTTGGTGTTGAGTAGTTTTTGATAGAAGAAGAATTTGCTAGTCCGTGAGTGACAGTGGATATCTTTAAAATCACAATTACCAAACCCATTTTATGATTAGGAATAGCTTAGGTAGGACTTCATTTGATCCTGATCTAGAGCTAGTAATCATTGGAGTATTTTCTTGATATGGTTGATTGCATGTTAGATCACTAAAACTGTCGAGTTGGTAGTGAAACTTGCAATAAACAAAAGTCAGAGAAATTTTCTGTGTATCTAGGAGTTGCTGAGCACTTGAGAAAGCTTCAGGAAGGATTCTGTGCCAAAAAACTGGAAATCTGCAACTTTAGACATCATACGCGTATGATGTCTAAATGACCAAATAGAGACCAAAACAGAAATTTTGACTTTACCAAAGTGTTCAAAAGGGGGGTTATACCCTAATTTCAACTTAAAACAAGAGCATTAACACTCAAAGAAACCCGAAAAGACAAGTCGGAGTCCAAGAAACGCAAAGAATAGGAAATTTTGGATTCAGATCTTGTTTTTACATTCAAACCTGACAAAAACACTTGAAACTCAATTGTAAACATTGGAGAAGGCTTAAAACCAAGAATAGTCAAAATCTGGGACAAAAGACATCATACGCGTATAATGTCTTTTGGCACATCCACTGCTTATTTTTGATATCTGACCTGACAAGATTGTTACAAGCACTGTAGGAAGCATAAATATCAAGTTTTGACCTAAATTGATGAAAAAGACATCATACGCGTATGATGTCTTTGACCTAATTTTGGACATATTTTGATACTTTGCCAACACAGATCCATTGTAATAGCTGTCTAGAGGTTATATTTCAAGTTTCATCCCATTTGGATCACAATTGACCCAAAAAACAAGTCAAAAGCGGAAAATTGCCAAGAAAAGCCTAAATTAGCCATAACTTGCTCAAACAGAGTTCAAACTGAATTTTGTGAGTGGAAAGAGCATAAGGGGGCTACTGAGAGTGAGCATAACCAAAATAGTCTAAATCTGTGAAAAAAAGACATCATACGCGTATAATGTCTTTTTCAGCATAACTGCAACAAAATTCTCACTTGATGAAACAGAAGTTGTCCAACTGACAAGATTAAACAATTGACCAAGTATCAATCAGTTTGGATCAATTCTGACCACAAAAACTTGGGGAAATCAAATTGCCGAGACGGAAAAGTTAAAGTCCTTTAAGGGAATTGATGAATTTGAGATCGGGCAGGAACCTCCAGAATAACCAACCAAAATAAGGGGAACCAGCAAGTGTCATATCAACCGAGGGAAGTGTAAACCAAAGTTGGGTGCAACCATTAGAGCCGATCTTTGAAGGAAGTGTCTCTGATACTTCTTCGGAGAGATCTTACGAGATTTTCACCGAACACGTGGAACACCTGAACCTGAACAACAGAAAAAATATGGCAGCAGGATCATCAAACCCTTCCGCCACCATGAAGCTACTGTTCATAAAATACCAGTACGACAATGAGCAAGGTGCCAAGATCTACAAAGATGGAATGGACCGCTATTGTGTAAAGATAGAAGAGAGACCTAGTGAGTTCAAGGACTTAGTGCCTGTGAGCTATAGCGGAGATAGATATCTAGATGACGAGGGTACCATGTACTTGGTAGTCCTAAACCCTAACATTGTGGACAAGTGGGGATTGATGGGCACCAAGGCCAAAGTAGATGAAGAACTTGAGGAGAAAGCACCAATAATGAACTTCCCTGATGCGAGGTTAAGAAGAGAGAATGAAACTACAAGGATCAACACTGATAACATCTATGTGGGGCTATATAAATATAATAATGGGGAGCAAGATCTCTATTATAGATGTGAAGAACCCTACACTGGAGAGTTGACAGACCAAAAAAGACTTTATGTCTTTACCTACACAGAGGGTTCGGAAGTGAAAATTGCCGCTTACGACAAGTATGGCAGGCAATACTCAACAATGGGCAAGAAAGAATTAGAAGGATATACATACTTTGGGGGACCACTACATCAGTATTATGTTACTTCTAGCTCACAAAGACCAGCACCAACAAATGGAGGGCAAAACCCAATGACGACAGGAGGACAAAGAACTCAGGCTGCTGACTCTTTCAGTCAACCTCAGTACTCGAAGCCCGGACCAATGGGATCATTACATTCCAGAGAGTCAATGGATACGAATCGAGGTAGTGCAGTTCCAATCCCCATGTATACCACTCCAGGTCCAAGGTTCGAAGCGGAACCATCACATTTACCTCCTAGTAGTAGATTCAGGGCAGGGGAACCGACAAGGGTAACCCATGAAGTCCATGATGCTAGAGAAAGCTTTAGCCGGGACACAGGAGCAATGAGATTGGTAGCAGACCATAGACGTATGAGACCATCTCAAGTAGCGAAGTGTATGCCAAAGAAGTATGGTGGTTCAGGAGATCCGTATGCACATGTGTCACTCTTTAAGCAAGTCTTAAGAGCTGAGCAGATAACAGATTTCCATACACAATACGAGGGATTTGGTCTTACTCTAGAAGGTACGGCATTGACATGGTTTCAACCACTGAACATAGGGGGATTCCATGACATTGACCATTTGCTAAGAGAGTTTGCTGAGGAATTCTCAAAACGAGGGATTAAGCACAATACGGTCTCACAAATATATGCTTTTAAACAGAGAGAACACGAAAAAGTGAAGGAAGCTTCACTTCGCTTCAAACAATACATTGAGAGATGTCCAGTACGTGAACGACCACAAGATGACAGACTATCTGTTCTCTTTATTGAGGGACTGAGGAACGACACTCTCAAGAAGGACTTGCACTTGAAAGCTTGTACAAGTTTCGAGCAAGTGACGAGAGAAGCATTGTACTTAGTGGATAACTGTACGGTTTATGGAGAGGTGTCAGCGGATACAGATTTTGCATCCAGTAGCTCCTCCTCCGTAGCGAGCGAGACTACCACTAAAAAGAATGTTCAAACAACAACCATGCCAAATGTGGAGCAAATGATAGAAGATGCTCTAAAAAGGATGGCACCATACCAAAAACCATTGCCAAAAACTCTGAAATGGTGTGCTATGGAACAAAAATGGACGAACCACCCAACAGAGGAGTGCTATTACAACAAAGGGTATGTAAGGGAGTGTCAGTATGCACCTCCTGCTCAATTAGCACCACCTCAAGTACATCCAGTACCTCGATACCCAACGGGAAATGTACCAGGACCTATGGGGATAGAAAGACCGCAACCGGTATTGGGACAACAACCACCTTTACCAGGAGCAAGACCAGTAGGCATTAGATATGCACCAACCTTAGAGAATCAGGAAGAACAAGCCCTAGTGCCTGTTCAAGCCTATTATGAAGAATCTGGTGCACACATGTCTCCAACTGTGTATTACCCACCAGAAGAACCCAAACAACCAGAACCATGGGGCATGATTGGGAATGTTGGAATACCAACAATTACAAGTGCTTCTGATGAAGAGAGATACAATTTGGACGCAAGAACATTGATGTTCATAGCTCATGGAGGGTTAACAGGACAAAGACCATCCTATCCACAAAGGACGAATCAAATGGGACCAAGACCAGCACTAGGACCCTGTTACAAGTGTGGAGGTGACCATCTGATGAATGTTTGCCCACATACGGAAATCATTAGAATTAACGCTTATTGCACTGAGTGTGGGGTTACTCACTTCATTGAGGATTGTTCAAAGAATCCAAACAAAGTGCAAAAGACGACATTGAATATGCTAGAAACTATTCCTACCAGCAGTGGGTCTGAAAATGAAACTCTGATACCAACGCAAGTTGTTACTAGAGCTCAAGCTAAGAAAACCACTAGAGAACCTGAGAATGGAAAGTTAGCGACTAAAATGGTTAGTCCAGGACCGCGGAGTCAGAAAAACACATGGAAAGCTAGAAAAGCACGCATGAAGTTGAGAAAAGAACGTGAAGACGCTATTCTAGCTGAGGAACTAAAGCGAACTAAAGATAGATTAGAAAAACTTGAGAGTCAAAACGGGAAACGAGAGATGAGCCCGGAAAGAACGAAACAAAAGAGTATCAAAGAAACAACGAGCTTAAGCTCAGGGGGATCAGTGCTAGTCGACAAAGTACACGAACCATTGGACGCACTGATGAGAGCTTACGAAGCTAGGTTAAAGAACAACCAAACACAAGAACAGAGGTGGATGACATACCCAAACGCGGAATTGAAAAAGCAGAGACTTGAAATGTGCCAGAGAATGATCGAGACTGCACAAGCCTTATTAGAACCACCAAAAGAAACAATGAATTGTGGAACGGAAAACCCAATTCAGCAAGAGACTATTGTTTCACGGGTAGCTGAAAAGACTCCCAGTGCACAAAAGCCTGAAAATACACACAAGGATGACCGCATAGTGTTGAACACAACCGATCAGGAGATAGAGAGTTTTCATCCAGTCATACAGAGGTCTTACGGAAGAGATGAGGATTACAATGAATTTTGGAAACAAGTGAGAGAGGCAAACTTTGCAAACGAGCTAAGTTGCCAAGCTAATCAGACAAATTGGGAAAAGGACATCAGGAATCCTCCCATAGTGGAATTTGAGGCAGGATCTCAAGTGGACTTGGATCTGCAATCTTACTGGGGAGATGGGGGCTCTGTTAGAACAATGGAGAGCAAACCTCACTCACTGAATACCTTACCTTCATACTTAGGAGAGTATGAAGCAAAATCCGAGACTAGAGCACTTCCCTCACGAAGAATCTCATCAGAAAAAGTCATGGACTCGCAAGGATTGATAGAGATCTTGTCAACACCAGTGACATGCACTATCACTCTAGCTGAGCTTTTGAGGCTAAGACCACATATGTGGACCACTGTAGGAAAATGCTTGGAGAAATTCGGGATAAAAGACCCAACATCGAGACTGAAAGAGGGTATACAAGAGCTGAGTAAACCACAAAAGAACGCTAAGCCTGTACCCTTAAACAAGGTCGGAGAGTATTGCGAAGGTGAAGAGGGGAATACAACCTTACCAGTTGAATTCCAAGGAGTAAACACGATGGCAATACTAGACAGCGGAGCTGGGGTAGCCATTGCTACAAAAGAAATCTGGAAAAAATGGGGGAAACCAGCAATAAGGAAGACTAGGTTGAAACTCCAATTAGCAGATGGACACATGGAGAAACCTATGGGGTTATTAGAGAAAGTTGTAGTGACTTCTTGCGGCATTGAATACGAACATACTTTTGCTATTGTCGATTTTGGCAAGGAGAATAACTATGATATCATATTGGGAAGACCATTCATGAGACAGTTGAAAATGGTCCAAGATTGGGGCTACGATCACATATACCTAAGAAATATGGAAACCACTACACGTGTGAACCTGAAAGACCATAGCTACAAAGATGTGAACCGAACACCGGTGGAGGAGTTTGATTCTGCTACTTTGGCGGGATCCGAATTTCCAGCTTGGTTAGGTAAACCCAAGGAGTTATGGATGTGTGGAGCCTCGAAATGTGGAAGTCTGAAACGAGAAGAATATGTTTTAGAAAGGGGTATCGAAGATGAAACTTATATAGGAGAACCCTTTCCAGAGGACACGCTTGAACCATTAGAATGGACACACATTCTAGCAACCCTAGATGTTTGTGCAATTCCGGATGGTCCCACAACGAAATTTTGCGACAAGGAATGGTACGACGTGGTTCCGTACTTCATGTTGAGAACTGTATTCGAAAAAGAAACTGAAAAGAACGATACACTGGAAAAGGAAGATGAAGAGGAGGTGTTTCACGACATTCCCGATCATCCTAAGTGGGGAAATGAAGCAGACAACGAGTCAACGGACAATTCAAGCGGAAACGAAGAAACTATAACGGATGTCCGATTTTATGATTTTCCGAACCAAACTAAACAACGCCAGAAACGCTATAGAGCAAAGAGAAAAACAAAGGGGGTTAGAACCAATCCGATGCCTAGAATAAGAGGAAAAAATCAATTCCTAATGCTAGTAAAGGCGGAAGATTGTGTTAAGGACAAGATTTCTGGAAGAATGAGAGGCAATGATCAAAAGAGCTTACGAAAAGACAAAAGAGGCTCAAGAAATCAAGTTCAAAGGAATGGAACGAAAACAGAAACAGAAAAATCAGAAAAGAACAAGCGCAACAGAGAACACACGGAGTCCAAGTTAGAACGTAGAAACAAGTACAGAGAGCTCAAGAAAACTCTGAAAGAAGTTTGGACGACAGAAATTGAGAGTGGAGAGGACGAAAACGCCAAAATCAAGGAAAACATGGATGTTCCCTCTCACTATAGGAAATTCACAATAGAGGATAGGAAGGTGGTATTAACCCCACCTATTCGAGAGAGAAAGGAGAACGAATCTTATGACGGACCGGAGGATGCAAAAAAAGTTGATTTAGCAGCTCCAGGTGAGCCACCTAGACCGGTGTACATAGCCACAGATTTGTCTCCAGGCGAGGAAGAGAGACTTTTGAGTCTTCTCAGAGAGTATAGGGATGTGTTTGCATGGTCTTATAAGGACTTAAAGGGAGTTGACCCATCGATATGCCAACACACAATCCCACTGAAACAAGACGCAAAGCCTAGCAGACAGAGACCATACACATATAATGATACGTTTGCTAAGCGAATCAAAGAAGAGATAGATAAGCTAATGGAAGCTGAATTCATATACGAGATTGAACACACCGATTGGGTATCTCCGATTGTGGTGGTACCCAAGAAGAACGGAAAACTCCGAGTGTGTGTCAACTTAAAGAAAGTGAATGCTGCAACAATCAGGGACAATTATCCCCTGCCGATAACTGATCATGTTCTAGAGCGTGTATCAGGGAAAACAGCATACTCCTTTCTTGATGGTTTTTCAGGATATAACCAGCTAGCCATAGCACTGGAAGATCAACATAAAACAGCTTTTGCAACGGAGTGGGGAATTTATGCTTATCGGGTTATGCCTTTTGGTCTAACCAATGCTCCCGCAACCTTCCAGAGGCTGATGACGCATGCTTTCAAAGAATACTTAAGGTTGTTTCTAGAAATATACATGGATGACTTATGTGTACATTCTCTTCTGAGAGATGAGCATCTAGAACACCTAAGAAAAGTATTTGAGAAATGTAGGACATATCGCATTTGTCTCAATCCTGAGAAATGTGTGTTTATGGTCCGACAGGGCAGAATTCTGGGACATATTGTCTCACAAAACGGAATATCCACGGATTTAGAGAAGATAAAAGTTATAGTGGATATGCCTAGACCAACCAATGCGAAACAAGTACAGAGCTTTATGGGACATTGCGGATATTATAGACGATTCATTTACATGTACGCTATAATAGGCCAACCACTTTACAGGCTAATAGTGAACTTTGAATGGACAGAGGAGTGTGAGGAATCGTTCAAGAAATTGAAAGAGGCACTCATTACTGCTCCAGTCTTGAAATCACCAGATTGGGAGAAGATATTCCATGTGCACATAGATGCTTCGGCATATGCAATAGGATGCATTCTGGCTCAGCCAGAAGAAGGAAACATGGATTTTCCTATCTGTTACGCCAGTCGACAGCTCAACAATACAGAGAAGAATTACACCACAACAGAGCGAGAGCGATTAGGAATGATATATGCTGTGAAGAAATTTCGGCATTATCTTCTAGCCAACAAGTTTGTGTTTTTTACGGATCACCAAGACTTGCTCTACCTAGTGAATAAACCATGCAATACGGGGAGAATAGTGAGATGGTTCATTATCTTACTGGAATTCGACTTCACGGTAGTAGTAAAGAAAGGAAAAACACATCTTAGAGCTGATCATCTTTCGCGATTGACGAATGGAGAAGACCCTATAGGAGTAGATGACCACATGCCAGACGCGTACTTGTTCAACATAGAAATGATACCGAAGTGGTCTCAAAATGTCGTTAACCTATTAACCTATGGAGGAGAGCTCGATAGAAGAGAATACAACCTGAAACATATTACTATTCAGCAATCCAAGAATCTTCAATTGGTTGTATCAATTGGGAAATGATCATGTTTTACGACTATGCATCAATCCTGAGGAATATAATATATATCTGCGCGAAGCACATGTTCAGGAATGTGCATTTCATTGTTCAAGAAGGAACACATATAGGAATTTGTTACAATTGGGAGTCTATTGGCCAGGAATGAAAGAAAGCGTACATGAATATGTCACTGTATGTATTGTATGTTCATCAAAACCGCCAGCAGAGTATTCGACATTATATCAGATAAAGATCGCTCCAGAATGGAGTCAGTATATTGTTGAATATCTCACAAATAGAACTTTCCCAGAAGGAACGTCAAAAGCTCGTCAGAAATCTGTAGAGACAGAAGCTAGAGATTACGCTTTAATAGGAGATCAACTCTATAAGAGAGGTAAAGACAACCAGCTTAGGATTTGCGCATCAGAGTCTGAGTATGTGATAATCCTAGAGCAAGCTCATGGAGGAGTAGGTGGAGGCCATTTCTCAGGTGATAAGACAGAAAAACTTGTCTTAGCCGCAGGAATATGGTGGCCAACATTACATATGGACGCTGAGGAATACGTTAAACGGTGTGATGACTGTCAGCGGACCAAAGTACCACTTAAAAGAGATGATATGCCGCTTAGACCAATGATGGGGGCAAGAGCTTTTGCAAAATGGGGGATTGATTATGTCGGACCCATTTCACCTCCTGCATATAAGACTCATGCACAATACATCATTGTGGCTACAGACTATCTAACAAAGTGGGTCGAAGCAAAGGCAACTCAAAAAGCAGATGCCAGGACCACGGCACAATTTCTATATGAATACGTCTTTGTACGATATGGATTGCCAATAGAAATTGTGAGTGATCGAGGCACACATTTTATAAATGAAGTGATAGAGATCCTTCTAGATGAATTCATGGTAATCCATAGGAAATCAGCCCCGTATCATCCACAAGCAAACGGACAAGCTGAAGCAACAAACAAAACCATATGCACGGTCCTCACGAAGATTGTATCTGAGTCGAGAACTGACTGGGACCAAAAGTTGCATTCAACATTATGGGCATATAGGGTAGCATATAAAACATCAATAGGAACGACCCCATATAACATGGTTTTTGGGCTAAATGCTATCTTACCAATAGAATTCTTGATTTCAACCTTAAGGGTGGCTAAGGATCTAGAGTGGACAGGGCACGAGCTTTCTGATAGAATAGATGACCTGGAAAAGCTAGACGAGCTTCGCCTAAAAGCAGTAGCTTCTATCTACGCTCAAAAAAGGCGACAAAAGGAATTTTTTGATAAGCATGTGCGGACTAAAGAGTTTAAGGTTGGGGACTATGTCCTAGTTTACACTCTGAAACAGCATGCTAAGAAGCTTAAAAAGCGAGGGATGGGACCTCTGGTGATTAAAGATCTATCACCAAGTGGAGCCGTCAAGCTTGCTACATTAGACGGAGAAGAAATGCCCAATTGGATTAGTGGATGCAGAGTGAAAAAGTATCTTTTGCCGCTAACCCAAGACATGCTTCTCAAAATACATCAAGAAAAGCTGCGTGTCCAGAAAAAGAAAAGATTTTGGAGGAAGCGCAAGCCGAGGCGAAGGAAAGAATGGAGAAAAGAAGACTACTGCGTCAGAAACAGCGCAATGAAGGAGCAATACGAATAAACGCAGTCAGTATAACAGAAATGGATAATGACAAAGAAGAACCCATCATTGAATGCAAAGTAGGAACCAACCAAATCAAAGCCAGAGCACTATTGGATTCAGGAGCTCAAGCTAACCTACTTTCACTCAGTTTGTATAGACAATTGACAAATGACACTAAACTACAAACTGCCAAGCAAGAGTTAAAGAGTTACTCTGAGAATTCAATCAAAACTGTCGGATGCACAGTTTTACATATACAGATTAACCAATATGTGTATCCTCATATGTTTTACGTGGTTGAAGACCAAGCTACACAACACCATTATTGCTAGGACAACCATGGCAGAAGCAATACAATGCAATGATTGACTGGAGTTCTAAATCAGTGCTTATCAAATACGAAGGTGAAAGTCAATCAGTTAAGTTCACCAAAGGAGCAGAGCCAACTCCAAAGGACGAATCCAAAGACAAAGGTAAACAACAACCAGAGAAAAAGAAGAAGCAATGGCAACCAAAAGTTTCTATACAACCGGATTACTCTTCGACGAGGAATTCTCAACAGTGGATAAGGAAGACAAGCAATAATATAACAGCTCAACCTTGGGAAAAAACGGAGTCAAAGTTGGTATGGAGACCAAAAAAGGTTGTGCCAGAGAACACAAAGGTGGAAACAGAGTCTTCAATACCAGACAACAGAGTGATTCCAGACAATCAAGGACAGTGAAACAGATCTGGATTCCAAAGAAGTTCATGACGGCACAAAGCTATAGCAAGCAAATTTGGATCCCAAAGATTTGTAAACAGGAACTCCCTTCAGTACAATCAACGGAAACTCCTAGGTATTTCAAGGCGAGGAAATCAACACAAAGACAAAGCAGGTTTGGGTCGCAAAGAGTTTGTGGCAAGCACAAGCGAAGCGGAAGCAGATTTGGATTGTGCAAAAGAACAACAGGTAAAGAAGAATCCATCTACTGATTCTACTACCGAAGTGCCAAAACCAACCCAAAACCCGACCACCAATCCTTCAATCAAACAAAGAGCAGCTTTATTGGAAAGACTGTTGTATCATCGCTCTACAATTGCATTGGGAACTTATGACCAAAACAACTACAATGCTTCGCCCACAGACACTTCATAGTCGTCCGGGAGGACTCAGACTAGGAGGGGGGGAGGTATACACGTATACAGGAGTTACAAAGCAGCTACAAGCGCCAAAAACAAAGAAAAACAAAAATTATATTACAAGGGCAGTGTCTTACATGATTTTGCAATTTTTATGTTTGATTGCGGATATTGATAATATTTATGCCCTTATATACCTTGTTTTGCAACAAGAAGAGATCAAATGATGAATTTGGGTCTCTAGACGTGTAAATATCACTAAATAAGAGTGTTTTTGGAGCTAAAAAGTGGAAAAAAGTGGTAATCCAAGTCCAGAAATCACAAATAAGTGTATATTCATATACACAGGGTTACCAGCTATTTATTGTGTATGTTTGGAATTTTTTGGCTTCAATTTGCTATTTTCCTTTATTTTTTATGATTTTCTTAATAAAAGTAAAAGAAAAATAAAAAAGCAGGTGAAATGAGATCGGAAAAAAGAAAAGAATAGACGGTGATGGTCCTAATGACAAGGGCAACCCATGGTAAAAATTGGGTACAATTCTGAAAAAGTTGCGGAAAGCCCGAAATGACAGAATTTTGGCAAAGTGGACAGATTTCTCAGAAACAGGTCAAACGGAGTCCAAATTGAGAAATTTCAAATCCTAAAGTGCATTTCATGACGAGATAGGAGCACATGTCAAATTTGGTAACAAGTGATCCGGGAAGTCCGAAGTTAAGTATTTTTCACATCACTTTCAAGCTCATTTCCACTATTACCTTCTTGGAGAGAGCAAAGAGCACACAGGAGCATCCGACCTTCTACCGCCTTCTACGACTGCTACGAGAGCTCAGAGGACACCAGACATGAGAGGTAGACTCGTTGCCATAAGCTTTTGATGCTTATCGTTAACTTTTGTCGCGAAAACTGACCAAAACCAAGAAACAAGAGCAGACGGGGAATGGGGAGGAACGCTAGGTAGGGGCACAACCGCCTAACCAAACCTTGCAAGAACTTAGAGGTGGGTTACCCTAACATAGAAGATGGGTTTCTAAACTCAAAGCTCGAGAAAGAACGACTTGAAAAACCCTAGGTCAACAGAGCTTGCAAGAGGCAAACAGAAAAAAGTTGTCGAAACGACACAAAACTTCTCAGGAAGCTTAACAACATCGAGGGCAATGCAACCATGGAGTATCTCCGGGTTTGGATCACCAAAAGTAGGTCGGAACAACCGATTCGGCTGCGGACACACAAAGCGTCATTTTGGCATAACGGCTAAAATTGACGACGAAATGACATGAAACTTCACAAGCAGCTTCAAATATACATGGATGACTTATGTTTGCAAGCAAAACCCAAAAGAAAGCTGATTCACTTACCGATGGTGAAAAAGACGCTTTCGGGCAACCAAATGGAGAAAGATGGAGAACGGGGAGCCAAAGTCAAGTTCAACCAAATAGGTGGCTTCACAACATATCCAATGAGCTGGAAATGCAACTCTCGAGAAGAAAAGTTGAAGAAATTCAACTCCAAGGCAAAAAGACGACTTCGGAGACTGAAATGCCTAAAGGGGGCTTTTTAGCTAAACTAATGACTTTTTAAGTTGAAAACTAGTTAGCAGGGCTTAGGGCACTAGCACAAAGCATTCTTTGCACAAAAAGACCAACATTTCAAGAAAAGACATCATACGCGTATGATGTCTCACAGCATGATTTTCACATCCATTTCAACATTTGAGTGCATAGCCTCATTCCACATGTTAATCACATCCTATGAACCAAGTATCATGAGAATTGGAGTTAGAAAACCCAAGGAAAACCAAAAAGACGCAAATTAGGCCATAAAATTGATTTTTGGTCTTAATTTTGTCAAAATAACTCCAAACTCATTGAAACTTTGTAGGATTGTTGATTAACACATCTACAAGCTATCTGGAACCAAAAAGCACCATTTTGACACAAAAGACATCATACGCGTATGATGTCTATTTGCACTTACAGAGCCAAAACTGCTCATTTGGCATCATACATCCATTATATATATCTAATACATGCTACATATGAAGTTTGGAACCATTTGGTCAAGTGGATCACCACACTAGCCCAATTGAGAGAAAATCCTTCATCCAAAGCCTATTTTAGCCCAAATTCAACATACTCAAGTCCAAACCAAGTTTTGAGTAGAGACAGTCCTTCACTAGTACATGGGGAGCCCACAGAATCAATCCCATGAAAAATTGATGAAAAAGACATCATACGCGTATGATGTCTCCAGAGCCATTTTTAGCCCAATATCTATCCAAACTTCATAAATCCACTGAATAAGCCTATCTAAAGCCAAATCCAAGCTTATAGAGAAATTTGGTCCAAAAATACACTAAAAGACATCATACGCGTATGATGTCTCACTATGTGATTTTGGCACCTCAGGGCTTCAACCACCAAACAGAAGTGATCTACATGCCATTTGAAGGTGAACCACCAAGTTTTATCCAATTTGGATCATAAAATCCAATTCCCTTTCAAAATTTTGCCAAGAGCCTGAACTGGACTAAACTGGCCAAAACTTGACCAAGTGGGATCCAAACTCAAATCCAAGCATATGATACTCATGTATACACTATCAGCTACAAGCACAACCAATATGAAGTCATTTTGACACAAAAGACATCATACGCGTATGATGTCTCCAGCATGATTCTGAGCCCAGTTTGCATATTTTTTCACCTACCCTGCATCCTTAGGCCCTGAATAGCTCATGTTTCAATTTTCAAGTCATTTGAATAGTTAAAAGCTTCATTTCGGCTTTCAGTACTAAAAAGACGCTAACTTCTGAAATTGGAGTTACAGGATCCATGGATTCTGCCAAGTTATCGGCAACGAAGAGAAAAAGACCGACAATCAAAGATGCTCTTGCAGAAGCGGAACCCTTTGACATTCCGACAGAAACCCTCAAGCCAACCAAAACTTGGGTGGAGGAAGCAGTACTGGAACAAGAGGGAATAAAGATCTACCAGGGGACTTTCAGAGATCCTCAAGGGCAAGCGGTGGATATACCGATGATCCCACAAGAATTGGTGGATTATAGCAGGTCAGAGAATATCAGCAGGTACCTGGAAAGGGCAGACTTGCACAGATTCTTCACCTCGAGACCATCAGGTGTAGATACAAGAAGAGTGTATGAGTTGGCAACCTCCATTCAGAAGGATGAGAAAGCCACATTGACAGCAATAGATGGAGAGAAAGTAGAGGTACAGATCACTCCACAGCTCATTGCAGATGCATTGAAGCTGAACAACAAAGGGAGCTCTGTCAGGGAAAGAAGGGAGGCTATAGAGGTTTATGGGTCCAAGAAACAGAATGCAACTTATGGAGATATGGCAGACCAAAGAGCGGCAACCCTTTGCCGACTGTACAACCAATTTCTCCATATTTGCAGTAAAAGACCGCAAAAGTATACGACACCGCCCCATGCCATTGCAACTACCATCACATGGGCATTGAAGAGCAATATGCCAAAAGAGGTGAATTACGCTCAACACATCCACAAGCAAGTAATTGCCATGCACAACGAGAAGCCAAAGTATATAGGAGGAGCTGAAGTTCTGACAAGAATAGCTTATGAAGCTATTGGAGCCAGAGATCAATGGCCAAAGGTTCCCTCCCAGAGATCAATGGCCAAAGGTTCCCTCCCAGAATGAGTGGCTTAGAGAAGCCGATGAGGAGGAAGAACAGCCTGAAGTATCCAAGAGGGCGTACACAAGAGCACGCAGGAAACTAGAAATAGTTTCAGAACCTGAAGAGAATGTGGATGAGCCGATTATGAAGAAAGCAAAGAAGAAGGTTTCTCTCAAGCAAACCAAAAGTCAGAAAGCGGCAAGAATGGAAAGACTGGTGGAGCAGTTTAGAGCGGAAAGAGCTCTAAAGGGGGACTTTGAAGAAAAGTGGGTGCCAGACCCCACTAAAGTCGGAACTAGCTCAGCCAGGCCACATGTTGATCAATATGATCAATATATTAGAGCTTATGAGGAGTCAGAGGCAATACTGGAGCAGCAACCTATCGAGCCATACACTGAAGAGGAAGTACAGCTTTTAAAAGCTGAGCTGCAAAAGGACGACAAGGGGAAGAAGAAAGTAGATGAGTCTACTGAACCTCAAGAGAAAGACGGGCAAGCAAACAAAGGGAAAGCCAAGATGACTGAGGACAATCAGCCCTCCTTTACTGATGTACCCAGCCCAAAGAAGACGGAAATCATTGTGGAAGAGACCACAGTAGAGATGGACACGGCTGGTATGGAAAAGCCGGAGGCCGGGACCAAGGAAAAGGAGATAGATCCAATTCAGCAAAAGAAAAATGATTATGAGGATCTGGTAGCGATAGGGTACACTGAAGAAGAGGCCCTTGAGGCGGTTTATGGGATCACCCTACAAAAACGAGATGATCAGAGAGGGACAGAGGAAAATACAAAGAGTACAAAAGAAAGTGATGAAAAATTGGATGAGCAGAACGTACTAGAAGAGCCGAAGCCAGTGGAGGTGGTGGCCGAAAAATATTTAGAGTTGACAGATAAAGATGAAAAAGACATGCACATGGTGCATGAACTGCTCAACAAGATCAAAGAAAGATCCAAGGCAAAGGAAGTGGAGATTGGGACAGCCAAACAAAGGGAACCCGAGTTGCAGAGGAAATTAGAGGATGCTATGACTGAATCTGAAAGTCATAAAACATCACTCTACGATGCGGAAAACGAGAGAGATGGCTTGATACTTCAGCTAGCTGAGGCCTCAAGAGAAGTAACAAGTGCACAGGAAGCAAGGGAGCGGATGGAAGACGACTTGGAGGCGGCTAAAGATGAGCTCATTGAGCTAAGGGAAAGAGTCGAGCTCCAAGAAAGAACAATCACTAGACTCAGGACTACCCCTAGAGCTAGCAGAGCAGGAACCGAACAAGAGGGAGCTCTTGTACCAGCTCTGGAAGACCAGGTCCGAAGCTTACAAAGAGAGCTAAAATTAGAGCAAGTGCAAAGGTTGCACATTGCGGAGGGATCATTGGCAGCAGAGGAGAGGCTCACTTTAGAAAATCAAACACTAAGAACAGAGAATGAGACCCTCCGCAAACAGCTCCAAGATCTACAAGAGCAACAAAGAAGAGAGACAGAGACACCACAAGAAGAATCAGGTGGAGCAGCCATAGAACTACCAGAAACTGGAGAGGCAACCACAATTGAAGATCCAGCCCCAGTTCACGAGGTGACCTCAACTTCAGGAATCTCTGAAGAAGAAGAACAAAGGCTCCATGACCAAATAGAAAAGTCAGCAGAGGAGAGTGCCAAGGCGGAAATGGAATGGGAGAGGAGACTCCTAATGTCCATTAGACTTCAGGGATTAGACACAAAAGTTCTCCATGAAGAGTGGATGCAACCCAGCCTGCCTTTCCCTTTGATGAAGTTTGAAGTGATAAAAACGAAAAAGAGAATAGGGGAGGAGCAGTATGTCGCTCTTTACGAAGGCGACATCACAAAAGAGGAACAATCAAAGAAGATTGTAGATTCGCAGCCTAGATGGAGGAAAGGTTGGTTGAACAAATACCCAGCCTACCTCATCTACTTGGTAGAGGCACCAAAGGAGATTCGGGAGGATGCAACCTTCTGCCCGGTGCCAAGAGTCAGAAGCTGGAAAGAGCATGGCAGGATTGCAAAAAAGAAGCCAAATTGGCTTAATTACCCAAGGATGCCAGGACCAAAGGCAGGAGAGAGAATATTTAAAGCCTACATGGTGAAAACCCTAACGGGCACCATCAAGCTCTTTACTGGCTCTCCTGACCTTTCGTGTCAGATGCTCAAGAAAATTTGCAGGACTCTCTTAGCTTGCATTGAAGTGTTCGCGCCAGATAAAGCCACGACCTCGAGTCTAGTATCGATGGCCGACACAGTGACTGATATGATGTATGACCTTTCATTGCAGCCTTCTCCAAAAGTGTTGCACCTCCTATACCAGAGGATTATGTTTTTGCCTAGCTTCCACATGCAAACATTCGAAGAAGCTTTCTACACCAGCTTTTTCACCCACGAAAGCAAAATATTCGGCCCAACCTTGACCATCGGCAACCTGCGATACGAATCACATTTGCAGATGCTCAAGATGACAGGACTTTATTGACCAAGCATAAAGGTCATGTCAGGGACGACATGAACGCGGAGGGGGGGGAGTGTTCAGCCAGCAGAGGATCACACCCACATTTTTGCTCACACTCATCATT
Source organism: Adiantum capillus-veneris (assembly GCF_014529385.1). Taxonomy (NCBI): domain Eukaryota; kingdom Viridiplantae; phylum Streptophyta; class Polypodiopsida; order Polypodiales; family Pteridaceae; genus Adiantum; species Adiantum capillus-veneris. The sequence continues at coordinate 46,448,225 of NC_140937.1, forward strand.
TTTGTAACCATTGATTGTAATAAATGTCTTTCCGACATTGATTTTGAATTGAGCCATTCATTAAGTAACGGGACTCAATTGAGTTTCCAGCTTGTAATTCCGAAGTAATTTCACTTGCTGATGTAATTAGTTAGAGATGTTCTCACCTCCAAGGCTGAGGTATATAAGCCAAAGTTTTTGTAACCTAAGGGGATTCAGATTATTAATCAAAAGTGAGTTTTTGAGCGTCGTGACTGTGTCTGAGAGAGAGTGAGAGAGAGAGAGAGAGTCTTATCTACTTGCTACGCGAGCTACGGAGCCGCCATTGGAGAAGCGACACCGCCATTGTGTTAGCAACGGCGAGAGCTACGCACTGATACCAAGAGTGCGCGCTATCGGCTTCTATGTGTGGTAAGTTCCTACGAGCTTCGGTGTGAGTTTTCTTCCAACTCGTGTGTCGGAATAGAGCGTGCAGCATATCTATAGAACCACAACGAGTAGAGCTACACATTAGTACCATCGGGGTCAAGTTTCGGTCACCTGTATTTTTCGGCCTGTCTTCATACGCGTTTACCGCACGGAGTGGTTATAGGTTGATTTTGCAGTTCAAGTCTTTAGGGTGTTGTTCTTACCTAGTGCATAGACTTCCCCTTGAGTTTGAGATCGATTCAATGATTCTAGATCCTGTTTCGTATAGCATTCATTCGTAGTACGGATTTCAGTCACTTGCGTATTTTAGAACTTAGATTTGATTTCCTTAGTAGTGATTGTCATTAGAAGGTCGAGTAGGTGATTTGACACCCACCTAGTTGTTTCCATGCGCCTGCGGGTCAAGCTTCGTCCTCGTCTGACAAATTCTGTTGTTGGTTGAGTTCTCGCTATTTAGCTTCCGCTAGCGGCGTAACCGCCTTAACAATCAATTCTGGGGATAGTACCAAAAACATATGAGTGAAAAGAAGTGTAATTTGTAATGTCATGTTGCATTAAGATTTTCTTTCACTTAATCTAACCATTTTTGGGTACCCTAAGGGGCAAACAATGCTAGAAAGTGCAAAAAAAAGGGTGGCCACAAGGCCGCGCAGGTGAGCCATCCACAGTTTTGGATGGCTCACCTGCGCGTCCTTGTGGTTGGCCACCCTTTTTTGGCACTTTCTAGCCTTGTTTTCCCCACAAGAACCTGGAGAAGGTAATATGAACTTTAGATTAAACTTTCCAAGCACATTACTCCTTCCTTCAACTCAACTTTCTAGTTCCCTGTACCAAAGTACCAAATCACATTGTATCGTGCTGCATAAACAACTGGTTTCACTCTATATCAACAGATTTGGTCATTTGGATGGTTCATCTGTACGCCCTTGTGGCCAGCCTTTTTTTTGCACTTTCTAGCATTGTTTGCCCCTTAGGTGACCAAATCTGTTGATATTTGAATTAAATTTACCTCTTCATGGCCAGAAACACTTAACTTAAACAAAGACAGTAGACAACTCATAATCATTTTGTCATTGCAACATCAGTGAGAAGAGTGCTCAATACAAAAATGGATGTGTAACTTCGGCTAATGCTCAAAGTACCATCGCAATCAGCGTGCAAGCTGAATATCCTTTGGCTGTTTTGTCACTCTCTTTGCATGTATGGCGCATAGGTTGGTATCTTCCAAAACCGATATGATGTGGGCCTTTGTAGCTTCTTAGATAGCCTCCAACGCTATTGCTTGCATCCTATACTGATTTCCATAGCTTTGAAGCACCTCCTTCACTGTGCAAGCAAAGGGGGCGGGTCGAATTAAAAGTTTCGTAGTCTTCTGGTAGTGCCGGATTTCTGCAAATTCCCTTGCTATTTTTCAAAGCCGCTGAGGTTGTCTTGGGGGCACTTGCACATTTGCTGGTTGTTTGGCGGCGTTTAGGCTTCTTAAAAAACTTTGACTTATGCATGTTTACATGCTTTAGGGTTGGATCTGCAGCCTCTTCAGAGTCATCCTCTTTACTTGTCTCCCGATCTTATGTTGTTGGGAGAGCTCCCTGGCCACGAGGCAATGTCTTCCCCCCAATGGGCACCCGATGTGTGCGTGGTATATCAGCTCGCTGTGATGGTGGCTCTGTCTCTGATTCGCTATCTATATGGACCACCCAGGCTCTGGATGGTCCTGCTTGCGAAGTGTGGCGTGGCGGGTCCTCCCTATCATACTCTGCTGTTTGTTGGGCATGCTCTTCTCGCCAACGCTGGGCATGTTGCTTCACTCTACGTCAAGGTGTTTGTTGTGGAACATGGGAAGTCTCTTCTGCCCTCGATGTCTCCTGGGCCTGACTACCATGCCCACTGCTAGAAGAGTGCCTGGATGGCCAAGTGTTCGTCGTCGTTTTCTTGTGCCTTTGAGCCATGCTGACTTCTCATCCTTGGAGGGTGTTTCTGTTGGCAGGCGGATGCTCTTTTGCGGTTTGTTTGGTGCGCGCCATTGGGTATGGTAAGAGCTCAACTCCGCTTTAGAAATGAGTGATTTATGAGAGAATTCAATATTTATAAGGGCCCTGTTCACACTAATTTTGTTAAAAAACTATTATTTTTTAAATGGATGCATCAAAAAAAAAATTAAACATGTCAAGAGTTGGACCCTGCGTTCATGTGTAGTCACTCACGTAGAATCCACTTAGACCCTTGTTGCACTCTACATTGGCGCCATGCAGCATGCTTGGTGGGGCCTTGCGACTTTTGCCACTTGTTGTTGTGCTCTTGACGACTCCATTTCCGCACTTCCCTAGCACTCTTGGATTGTTGCGCACGCTCTATTGTGAGCTTACAAGCAAATGTTGTGCGAAAAAATCAGTTGAACATCTCCTCCAAATAATTGGATTGCACCATTCCACCACCATGTCGAGTATTTTTGAAATATACCCTCCTTGCTCGATAATGGGACTTCTCCATGCTTGAGTGCTAAAAATCTCAAGCGATCCATATATAAAAGATGCACCATGCGCAAACAGATATGTTGTTCACATAAGTAAACGATCCACATTATTTAATGAAAACAATCCCTTGTAGTAAGTTCACCACGTACATGGCTTATCATGTAATGTGTGATGTTATTTTCACCCCAAGAAAGGGTGAAGACCTTGGTAAAATCTGCCACGGCTTCTTGAAATGTTTGGCGTTGTTCTTCTGTTGTGATGTTAAGGCCCATAAGCTTGATCATTTTATCAAAATGTGCCCAAATTTGCTTGCGCTTGTTTGCAAGCTTGCCATTTGAACCATTGTCAGTAGTAGCTTTGCATAACTCCTTCAAAAGTTTCCAAAGGTTACTTGCCTGCTAGTTGGAACTGTTTTGAGCATCATATCGATATGGCTTTCCTTGGGTTACTTTCTTGAAAAAGTGTCTGGATTTTTGTCCACTCATTGACACTTGTTGCGCAATTTCATGGGCCTCGCCTGTGTTTCTTTGCAGCAACGATAGACACATTTCATCGTGACAGCCAATAGAATTCAAGAGTGCCTCCACCCTTTCGAACCCTTCCTGAGATTTTTCCAATGGCTTCATTGTGAAAGCATAGTCAATGTGGAACTTCAATAGTCTATCAAAAATACGCATGCATGCATATAATGTACAAAAATGTGCATTCGATAGAGGAAATGGAAATATTGGATTCCAAGCCTGGTCCTTTTCTGCACGGCTTGGGACATTGAGCATGGGACATCTTAAAATAGACGCTTTCCATTCTCTGCCTTCATCTCCGACATCACGCCAATCTAGCCCTTGTTCTCCATCCCCTTGCCATGGAAGCACTGAACCGACCTTTGCAGAGCTCTTGTGTGATTTTTGTCCGCTAGGTTTGTACCCTCGAGTGCAAAATGAACAAGACATGAGAGAACAAGCCCCTTGTTTGCAGACAGGCAAACACTTTATGGTCTTCAAGTCCTCATTTAAGTGCCACTCCACATCATAGTGTTAACCCTCACGGCTCACGGACACCCTATCACCTACGATGGATGATTGTATTATTTACTTGGTAGAGTCAGGTATCGGGCTTGTTAGTCCAATAGGAAAAGGGTAAGAATGATCGCCGATGAGAGGCGCACTCTAATTGGAACATTCAAGGGATTAGTTGGCTAAGCATGGGCACCCAAGTGTGAATGGGGTGAGCTCATATAAAAGTCAACTAAACCTAAAATTCACTCATTCTCTCATTTGTGCAATTGAAGAGTGCTCTTGCTCCATCTCCATCTTCTTCTTCTTCATCTCCTTGTGTGTGTGTGTGTGTGTGTGTGTGTGTATGCATGAGAGAGAGAGAGAGTGTGTGCGATCGAGCATTGCGGCGGCACGACGGCGGCGAGGCGGTTGAGCGCGGCGTAGCGGCGTCTCCCTCTTCTTCGCGGCGAGGAATCCTCCACAAAAGGAAGCGTAGAGCGGTGAGTGACACACCAACGCCATCTTTGAGCTTGCTAGTTTAGGCTTGTTGTGTGCTTGGAGCCATTTGTGGCTCGCACGCGGTGTATCGGCAAGTTCTTTCCATTGACACGTGAGACATACGCGCACATTTTTGGCGCCACTGCCGGGGAATGCCATACACTAAGCTTGAATGGCACTCTGTGCTTCTTTTGTGGTGCAATTTCAACAGTAGGAAAGGTAAGGAAGAAGGGTGTGTGTGTTGAGAAGAAGGATTTTGTGTTATACTGTGTATTTTTTTTGTTAGTGGAGTTTTCAAAGGTACTGTGTTTATTCTCTGTGTATTAAGGTTGTTAGTTTTCTTTGTTAATGGAGTTTTCAAAGGTACTATGTTTATTCTCTGTGTACTAAGGTTGTTAGTTTTCTGTGTACAGTAAGTAAGAAGTAGATCTGTGAGAGTTAATAGAGTGTGTTAGTGTGTAACAGTAGGTGTATTAGTTAGAAGTCATATTACCCAATGGTAGAAGCCTTGCCGAAGTGCAACAGGTTGAGCGATATATCCTTGCAGCGAGGGAAAAGGAAGTCGAGAGCTTACGTAAGTCGGAGCAACGAAGAGAGTTAAAAGCGAAAGCCCCTATGTCAATATCCTTGCTAAGAGAGCAATCGAGTGCTCCTGACTTAGCAACCGCTAAGGGCCAACCCCTAGAAAGCAACATTGCATCTAGCTCAAAGGACACCCCTAGCACCTCAATCCTAGATGGAGTGTTCCTAAATGAGAACTGGGAGTACGAACTACAAACAGAAACTCTGAGCGACCTATACACAGGTCACACCTATCACGTGGGTTGGTTAGATGTCCTACAATCCACAATGGGTGCTACTAGTGTGGAGGATCAACAACAAAGAGTTTGTGAGGTCATCCATAGGGTTATCGAGTTAGAAGTAAGGCAGTACAAATAGCCAAGCTCACACAAAAATTTAGTGGAGATGGGGATGTGAGAAAGCATATCGAAGTGTTCGAACAAATATGCGATTCTCTAGGAGAACACAATGACCTACATAAGAGCACTTCTTTAAGCCTAACCTTAAGTGGAAAGGTTGGGGATTGGTATAGAACCCTAAGGGTGGAAGAAAAAACGATTTACCCTACTCTTAGGAGACTGTTCTTAAAAGAATACATATGAGAGGGAGTACTTTGGGTTGTAGCCTCTCAACTCCAGAAAGCCCAACGAGAGGAAGGAGAGTCGGTGAGAGACTTTATAAGTCGCTTGAAGCATTTGAATTCTCGATGTAATCCAAATGAGTGCTTCAACAATAACCAATTGCTTGATAGATTCATTAGGGGATTACGACATGAGGATATCTACAATGGTCTAGTCATTAGAGGTATCACCACTTGGGAAGCAGACACCACCAATGCGATCCAATTGGAGGATAATTTAATGATTCAAGGAGAAAGACTGTCTGTTGAGTCTAAATCTATTAGCTCACAACCATCGGGGCATCAGCCAATGATCCTAAAGCCTATTGCTAAGGAGCCAAAGATATCTGAGATGACTTTAGCAGATCTCACCAAGGCCATTCAAGAGAGTCTTAGAGACAATCGTTCTCCGTGAAACAATCACATGTATCCAAGAAGGGAGCAACAATGGTGCTCAGTATGCTATGGACCGCATAGTACCAATGGATGCCCTACTTTTAGAGTAAAATTCAATGGGAACTGCAATGTATGTGGGAGGTATGGTCATCAAGCTAAGGATTGCATAGTATTTAAGCGCGCAATGGCCAATAGACCAACCTTAGCATGGACAGACATGCCTCAAGTGCCTGCATTGATGCCGGCCCCACCTCTTGAACAAACGTCACAACACATAGTCCCTAGGGCCCAAAATGTTGTTCAAACAACACCCTTACCACCTCCAGTGCTAGGACCGCAACCACCACATTTGAGAATCACTTCTGTGAATCGAATGGGTTGTGAGTCATTGATTGCTTGTTTCAAAGGCTGTGAGGAAGATATAGATCCTAATATTGCCTATGGGATGGATGTGCTTGAAGAAAGTCCACAATACTACATGGAGGACTATTGGGGACAAGTCAAACCTGTATATCAAGTAGCTGCTCTTGCAGCAAGAGGCCAAAATATCAATTACACTGCTAAGAGACCACCTCTTCAATGCTATGAGTGTGGAGGTCCACATCGTGTAGCTGAGTGTCCTATTAGGCTACAAAAGAACTCCACACTTATGCAAATCAATCAAGCGAGCACGTCTACAATGCCAATACTCATGTGTAATCGATGTGGCATAGATCATTTGATTGCCCAATGTCCAAATAATCCAAATGCACCGAAGATCACGCCATTAAACTTGATTGAAGTTACCGAGGAGCCATCACAACGTACACCCGTGGTACCAGTAAACGTACTCACACGATCGATGCTCCAAAAACAAAATTATATTCTTGAGGAAAGAGACACGGCATCAATTGCCCAATCTCAGAAAAAGAAGAAAACACGAAGAAAGAGATCGCAAAAAGCAGCGAAGTCAGACCCCAGTTCAAAGACCAACATAGGGACTGGTAATGACCACGTATATATGCGACGCTGAAGAAGATTCTGATTCAGGTGAAACCATGGAGACCAAAACGACCACTAACATAGAAACCAACAAGGAACATCTTCATGAGCCACAATGGCCAGGATCCAAAAAGAAGATAGGAACTTACCCAAACCCTACAGAGGAGATTGAGCGAGTCAAGCAATTAAGGAGTTTGGTAGAAGATACCCAAAGGGATCTAGAACCAGCACCTAGGAAGATCCAGATTACAGACACCGTGTTCCCTACGCAACAACAACCTCACCAAGTCCATAGACCCTTAGCCATACCTAGTGTCATCCAAGAAGAAAGTGACTTAAAGTCAAGGGAAAGTGGACGTACTCACTTCTTGATGGAAAGAATGTTTACAGAGGGACTACTTGATCCTATCGAAGAAATCGAGATCCCATCTTCCCCACGTCAAGGGACTCAAGGCCAAAAGGTGCCGTTAAACATTACCAAATTGATGGATTTCATGTCTTCAGAAGTTAGAACCACCATCATGTCCAAACTATATAAAGACCCTGAGCTAGTCTCAGCTCTTCGAGCCTTCCTCAATGGAGAACTAAAGTTTGGGCTACCACAATTTTCACAGATGGATGGAGCTGGAGAGATGCCAATAGAGGAGGAATACATAGATCCACAACCCAACCTAGATGAGAACCTTGTTATAGAGATACATGTTAACAAGTTGGGACAATACTTTGAGGGTGATGAATCCAATGTGACCATACCAATCACCACTAAGGGATTAACTGTGAAAGGAATCCTTGATGGTGGTGCTGGGGTTAGCATTGTGACTAAAAATTGATGGGAAGCTATGGGAAGACCTCACCTTGGGACCACAAGCATAGTAGTGAAGATGGCCAATGGGTCTATTGTCAAACCTATTGGGATGTTAGAAGATCTCAAGATCAAGGTCTTTGGACATAAAATAAGGATTACCTTCATTGTTATGGATTTCTCTAAACACACTATGGCATCGGAGATCATCTTAGGACGTCCTTTCATGAGGGAAGCAAAAAAGGTGCATGACTGGTCTAAAAACCATGTCTACTTGCAGTTCCAAGATTCTGTCATTCGAGTGGATCTTGTGACGGGTCGAGCACATCCTCTAGGAAACAGGTTTATAATTGATCATAGATCTAACACCACAGTTCACTCGGCCCCATTGCAGTATTGTTATACGTGTAAAGCGGGCACTGATGTTGGGGAAGATTCTCTTTATATGGATGTACTACGTGGGATGACTGAGTCGGACAATGTGGATTGGGTCCACCTAGCAGCAACCATAGACACTTGGGGAAATAGGGGGACGGCCTGGGTAACACCTAAGGGGGATGAAATGCCACCACTCGTACCCTTAAACATGCTAGAAGCAATGCATATAGCTTTTGATGACCTACAAGATGAGAGTTTAACTGGCATTGGAACCAGTAGCACCTCACAAGACTATAGCCCACACGATTTGGGGTCAGAATCATCAGTTGAAATTGACTCTGAGGACGAATAATCTAAGTTAAATCTTAGTGCAAATGTGGGGACAAACCATTCAGGGCCGAGTGGTAACCTAGATGACAATCTATCCAAGGGAGCAGAAAGACACAAGTAGTGATTCATCTAGTGACTCTTCACTAGAAATCGGCCGTAATCGAGAATTAAACAAGAAGAGTAAGAGATATAAGAGGCGACGATATCGAGCAAATGCGCGATCTAGAATAAGTGAAAAGAAATCTACCGCAGAATGGCTTAATATATAGGGGCATGTGATGCTCATCGGAAGTTGGTAGGTAACTGGGGTGAATACCTTCAAAGCGTTATGTGGTGTAGTCCACAACCCATTGACATCACAAAACTAGAGGCTACAGAGAAGCCAAGTTGAGCCGTACTGTAAGGAGACGACAAAATTGAGAGTTAGCTCAACAACAAAAGGAATCAAAAGTTAAATCACAGTCCACAGAACAACAAGACTCCATAGACTTACACCCTGCACCTAAACATTTCAAATTCTATACCACAGAGGAACGTAAGGTTGTGTATACAAAGGCTTAAAGAAAACCTATCGATGGGAGAAATGGAGTCTATGAAGATCCAGCCATAGTTAAGGAAATAGAGTTAGCAGACCCAGGAGAAGATTCTAAACCTGTTTTCATTGCCCAGGATCTGACCAAGACTAAGGAGTGTGTACTTAAAGAACTTCTCAAGGAATTCAGGCATATATTTGCTTGGACATATCATGATATGAAAGGTGTTCCACCTTCCGTGGTGCAGCACACAATCCCCATGAAGAGCATGGCTAAACCAGATCAGCAACGACCCTACCCAATGAATCCTAAATATGCAAAAATCGTTCAAGAAGAGATTGAAAAGCTTGTGGAATGCGGATTCAGATACCCTATTGAGCACTCAGAATGGGTGTCTCCAATAGTGATTGTGCCAAAGAAGAATGGGAAACTCAAAGTGTGCATGGATCTCAAGAAGGTCAATGCCGCCACTAGGAGGGGCCATTACCCCTTGCCATATTCAGAACATGTGCTTGAAAGAGTTGCAGGGAAGGAAGCTTATAGCTTTTTAGATGGGTACTCTGGCTACAATCAAATCACAATTGCGTTGGAGGACCAAGCTAAAACAACCTTTATAACCGAATTTGAAGTCTTCGCATTTCGTGTTATGGCTTTTGGCTTAACCAATGCCCCGGCTACCTTTCAAAGATTAATAAACACTGCTTTTAGAGAATATTTGAGGGAGTTTTGTGAAGCTTTCTTAGATGACCTTTGTGTTTATTCCTCTTGGAAAGAACATCTATTATGCTTACGAAAAGTGTTTGAGAAGTGTAGATTGTATCGCATCTCCTTAAACCCTTTCAAATGTCAATTTTGGGTTAAACATGGAGTCATTTTGGGGCATATAGTGTAAAGAGCCTCTTCGAACACGAGGCAGTGTGGAGGCATCGGCGGCGGAATCCCCACAACAACCGCCACCGCCACCACTAGAGCGCCGGTGTCTAGACGAGTGAGAAGATTGTCTCGTCGACACCGAAGCTTCCAAGCGCACCGAATGCTCCGAAAGAGAGGGAGATGCGGATGGAGTAGGAATGCACGATGATGCGCCAGAGCGATGACGCTCCACGTACCACTGTCTCTGCTGCGGTGACAAAGAAGAATGCAGTCATTTTTGTCCCGTGGAGATCTACTCGATATCTTTCGGAATCACATTTCTGACACTTCTCCATGTCTATGTATTCCCCTCTGAAAAGAATGCAGTCATTAGGACAAGCGTGGATAGAATTGTAATCCATCCCCAAGTTTCGCAAAATCTTTCTTGCTTCATCTCGGGAATCTGGCATCACATTGTCAGCTGGTAGTATGTGCTCTTTAAGCAATCTACACAACATAAAAATACGATACAGTCGTGTAAAAATCTATCAGATCATTATACATTTAGAGTTTTATTAAAGTAAACTAATTGTAATAGATCACCTGAAAAGCGCTGTGACGCTAGTGTCACTCCATCCAAACTTTGCCTGCTTGTTGAGAAGAACCAGGAGTGCTTTCAATCTAGAAATACGTGCTCCATTATACAATGGCGTATCGGCTTCACTTTTCATATCATCATAGATAAGCCTTTCTGAATCCATGATCGTCTCGATCATTTCATCAATCTCGGGCTCAAACATTGCCTCGTTGGAAATGTGCTCTGCATGATCATCCCCCGAGCTGTCAGAGGCTACATCTTGTGGCCTCACATATGCTGCTTGACCAAAGCGCCTGCGCACACGTCTATTGCGTTGCAAGATTGCTGCTTGTTGGTCAGCGTCAGAGTCTGACGAGTTATAATTGGCAACAACTCGATCTATAATAGATGGATTGAGCTCGTCAAATTCGCGAACGTGCTGCAAAGAAACACGTCTTGTCCGTCGCACAGCATGCTTGCATTGATTACAAGGACATAAGACCCTCGTTGAGAGATAGGTGTTTCGGTTGGACGGTCCCACATCCTCGTCACTACTCATAATGAGGATAAAAATCTTATAATCTGGACAACAAATTTAATATTCTATTGGCATTCTTCGTCTTATCTCTCTCTCTCTCTCTCTCTCTCTAGTCATGTCCAATCCCCGCACACCTCGGTCTAGAGGTGCACGGAGATCAGAACCACCGGGTTATAATCTCGTCTTTATTGGTCAATACCTATATTTGTGGGTACAAGAAATCTACAGACCCACGTCTACATGATACTGCATGTAGTGGACAAAACCCCTTTGCCTCTTCTCTAGCTGTAGCACTTCACAGCATCTTAACATCTTTTCACTGTTCGTGTAACTCTAAACCCTAAACCGTAAGTAATTCTTGCGTGGACTCGATCTAACGTAAATAAGCGTAAATCTAAATAAACGTAAATCTAACTAAAAATAAACCTAAATCTAATTTAACGTAAGTCTACATCTAACCTAATCTTTAACGTCTTTTGGGATAGTTTCCTATGACGTTAAAACTCTCTTCTTCTTGTGTGTGTGTGTGTGTGTGTGTGTGTGTGTGTGTGTGTGTGTGTGTGTGTGTGTGTGTGTGTGTGTGTGTGTGTGTGTGTGTGTGTGTGTGTGTGTGTGGGTAAACCTAAATAAACCTAAGTCTAATCTAATATAACATAAATCTAAATCTAACGTAAATTATGTTATATTAAAAACAAAGAACTAAACTAGCAGGGATTATAAGAACCTTAAAACTGATTTAACACATAATTTTTCACATAACTCGGCAAGAGTTGGCATTCTCATCACTAAAGATGTGAGAGTTAACTTCCGGCGGTGACGCTGCCTCATCTCCATCCACATCTGACGACAGCAATTGGCCCTTTGGACCGTTCTTGCTCTTGTTACTAACTTTGAAGTTGCTGTTGAATGACTAGAGGTTGTCTAGATGGTCATTGTCGGGGATGTAGTGACTCTTGCCGCCCTGAAGATCCACCTTCTTCCCTATCTTCTGAAGACATTTCACCAGTACTTTTGGATCGACGGAGCCCACCATGAGTGAAGGCAGCAATACCCTATATTCCATTGAGGGCTTTCTTCACCCGCTTCATGCAGGCATCGCAGTCTATGGAGACCTAAATCTAATCCAATATAACGTAAATCTAAATCTAGCGTAAATAAACGTAAATCTAACTAACAATAAAGCTAAATCTAATCTAATTTAACTTAAATAAACCTAAATCTAATTTAACGTAAATCTACATCTAACCTAATCTTTAATGTCTTTTATGATAGTTTCCTACGACGTTATAACTGTCTTCTTCTTGTGTGTGTGCACGTGTGTGGATGTGTGTGCCAATAAAAAGAGATAAATGGTATAACCTTTCTATCACCCATGCCAAGTATGATAGATTGGTTATGCCATTTCCCTCTTGAATAATAGGTCTTGAGTTCAACTCCTCGTCGGCTAGATCTTTAGGTCTTTTAATTTTTATTAGTTTCCTACGACGTTAAATTGGTTTCTCTCTCTTTCTCTCTCAATGTGTGTGCGTTTTTTTGTTTATGCATGTTTTCTCTCTCTTTTCCTCTCTCAATGTGTGCGTTTTTTGTTTATGCATGTTCTCTCTCTCTTTTCCTCTCTCAATGTGTGTGTGCATTCTTTGTTTATGTATGTGTGTGTGCATTTTTGTTTATGTTTGTACTCTCTCTCTCTCTCTCTCTCTCTCTCTCTCTCTCTCTCTCTCTCTCTCTCAAAAACACTATGTGTGTGTGTGTGTGTGTGTGTGTGTGTGTGTGTGTGTGTGTGTGTGTGTGTGTGTGTGTGTGTGTGTGTGTGTGTGTGTGTGAGAGAGAGAGAGAGAGAGAGAGAGAGGGAGAGAGAAAGAGGGGAAGGGAACATGAGAGTGAGGAGAGGGAAGGAGCATACCTGGCTCTCCTTCCTCTCCTCGTGTGTGTGTGTGTGTGTGTGTGTGTGTGTGTGTGTGTGTGTGTGTGTGTGTGTGTGTGTGTGTGTGTGTGTGTGTGTGTGGAGAAGAGAGAGAGAGAGAGAGAGAGAGAGAGAGAGAGGGAGAGCGTTACCTGCTTCTTGCTTGAGGGCGCCGAAAAACTCAGATCTGAGATCTAAGTTTTTGGGCGCCCTCTGTTATTTTTTTTAGCCCAGTCGGCGTCGCTATGAGCGTCACAAATTTACTTGTAAATTTACGACGCTCATAGCGACGGCGGGAAATTTTTTTTTTGAGCGTCGCTGTGTGAGCGTCGCTAATATGAATAGCCTCTTGTAGTGTGAATGATGCCGAGAGAAACTACACCACTACAGAGCGAGAAGGTTTAGGTATGATTTATGCAGTGAAGAAATTTCGCTACTACCTTCTGGCCAACAAGTTTGTGTTCTATGTTGATCATCAAGCCTTGTTGTATCTAGTAAATAAACCTTGTTCCACGGGAAGAATTACACGATGGTTGTTAATTCTCCTTGAGTTTGATTTTACCGTTGTGGTGAGACCTGGTAGAAGACATGTCATGGCGGATCATTTGTCTCGCATACCCAATGGTGAAGCCCCTACTGGAGTCGATGATGAGTTGCTCGATACTTCTCTATTCTTAGTCAAAACCATATCTGAATGGAGTGAGAAGATTGTGAACTTTCTAGTTAATTGTTTTGCCCCCAAAGAGCTTCGTAAAGACATAGCTCGAAAACTGTTAAAAGAATGTGAACCTTACTCTCTCATTGCAGGAACTCTCTACAGGCTAGGGAAGGATGATATTCTTAGACGTTGTGCCCGTGAGGATGAGTATTTATACATACTACAAGAAGCCCACATGGGTATAGCCGGCGGACATTTCTCAGGGGAACTAACAGCTAGAAAGGTGTTGCAATCAGGCTATTGGTGGCCTACCTTATTCAAGGGATACATCACTTTTTGCAAAAGGATGTGATGAATGCCAACGTTACAAGATCACACAACGAAAGCATAGCATGCCCTTACATCCTGTTAAAGTGACTCAACCATTTGAAAAATGGGGTTTGGACTTTGTAGTCCCTATTAGTCCGATAGCTCGTAGCACTCAATCTCGATATATTATCGTTGCCACTGCCTATGTGACAAAGTGGGCGGAAGCCAAGGCAACACGTAAGGCTGATGCGAGGTCAACTGCCAAGTTTCTCTTTGAGAACATTATTACAAGATTTGGTTGTCCCTTTGAGCTTGTGAGTGACAATGGTACTCATTTTATAAATGGAGTAATAAAAGAACTCACTACCAACGTTATGATAGCTCACCATAAGTCCACACCTTATTATCCACAAGAAAATGGCCAAGCTAAGAGCACCAATAAGACCTTAATCTCTATCTTAAACCAAAATGATGGAAGCTCATCGTACAGATTGGGATTTAAAGCTTACATCAGCTCTATGGGCTTATCATACTGCGTACAAAGTTGCCATTAACTGCACACCATTCAAGATGGTGTATGGCCAAGAAGCGGTTATGCCATGGGAGTTTTTCATTCCTAGTCTTCGAGTAGCTTCTCAAGAAGGTTGGGATGGTAACCCCTTAGTTGAGCGATTATATATCCTTGAAAGGCTAGATGAAGAGAGGCAATTAGCTGTGCAAAATGCACTTGTGGAGAAAGATAGGAGGAAGAAATGGTTTGACCGTTATCTAAAGAACAAAGATATCAATGCTGGTGATAAAGTCCTTATGTATGGAGTGCGTAACGAAAAGAAAAAGTTGAAATATGCGGAAAAAAGACCATATAGAGTATGTGAGATCACCCCACAAGGAACCATTCATGTGGAGACTCTTGATGGAGTTGAAACCATTGGATTCTTCAATGGGATCAAATTTAAAAGATACTATGATCCTTTAAGCCAAGAGGAGCTACGTGCCATTCATACAAAAAAGCAACCAAGGCACAAACAGAATTGAAGAAGGTACAAGCTCAAGCTGAGGCTAAGGAGTGACAACAACACATAAGACAAAAATGAGAGGCTAACCTTGGAGTCACACATGCATTCCATGTTAAAACCGATGAGGATTGGTTGGACTGACACAGCTCTACGATACCCTATTGAGCTAAACAGCACATATGGAAAAGTGCTATATAACGCTTTATTGGACACAGGTGCTAAATATAATCTGCTATCATATGGGGTGTGGTGTCAGTTAGGGAAGCCACCTTTATCTGAGAGTATTATCCAAGTCAAGGGTGTCAACAAGAAAAAAACTGCGGTTTTTGGAATCTGGCACACTTCTGTCAGTTATGACAATGGGGTTGTAGCTCAAGACTTTTTGGTCATGTCTGTTGGAACTATGGACGGTAATATAAATCTAGGACGCACGTGGATGATAGCCACCAAATGCACTATTGATTGGGGGACAGGGGGTGTCACAACACAGAAACCAACTCTCAACCCTGCCACTCAAGCCATAGTCCGTGAGATATTACCTCTTAAGGGAATAAAACCCAAAACATTGCATGTCCAAGAGGTTGAACCATATGTCCCCATAGCCCAAGTCTCTAGAGCTTCAACTAATGTAGCTGAAATAAAGCTTGAGACACACAAGACCCATCCCCATATAACAAAGAAAACATACAAGTGGGTCCCTAAAGATTCTTTAGCAACCATAGTCAGTGCTAAAAGACGGGAGCTTGGTAAGAGACATCCCATTCGCCCCAAGAAATGTAAAGAAACGTTGCGTTGGATTCTTAAAAAACTATTGGAAGCCCAAGGCTACTATGAAAAAAATGATCAAATCTGGGTGTCAAAACGTAAGTTGTGCTCTTACTTGTCACCGGGCCCATGTGAGCTCAATCTTGTGGCTCCAAAACGAATTGAATATCGCGGAAAGGAAATAATCACGAATGTTACACACCCGCTCTAGAGTTAGTTTGGGTACCAAAGAAAGAACGATTTGTTCCACCTAGCTCAGGAACAGGGAAATCAAATGAAGCTTCTTGCTCTTCATGTAGTTCCTATACGGAAATAGAAGCTTCGGCACAACCTCCACCTACCATTGTACATATCCATACAAGCAAGAAAGAGTTTTCCCCTCCCGTTGTAAGTTCACCACCTACAACAATGTTGCAAATAAAATCATGGGAGAGTACCTTACCACCCTTGCAACTAAATGAAACGCATAGGGCGGTCAAAAACTATTGGTTAAAGCCTTCACCCATAATAACTTGGAATAACTGGTTTCAAAGGGTGACGACATCATTTCACAGTATGATCTACCCAAGGAAGGGGGGAGTGTTTATCGACAGTCATCATTCACTCACTCCCCTCTCAACCTTTCTCCCTGAATTCTTAATCTCCAATCTTAGGGAATGTATATATAAATCCTTATACTCACAAAAACAAGATAAAAAAGTAAAAGAGCAAGAGCCATAGCACAAAATCATAAAAACACATTATGCACAAGAACACGACCCTTGTAATATTTGCACTCTAACCATCATCTATTTGCGTGTACAAATATAGCTAGTGCGTTAGAGTCATCCACTCCTGCCTTGGGTGAGAGGTACCCTCGTTACTTTTCACAAATGTTCCACATGGTCTTTCCGGTGCTTGCATGTGAATGGGATTTGGTAGGTAGCTAGCATGTGAGAGGAATTTCGAGGAGTTAGAATGGTTGATACGTCTCTTGACCACGACTGACCCATACTTAGTAGAGAGCGTTTCTCCCATTGCACAAGCCTACCCTTTTGACCAAGATGACTATAGACGTCTAGTGACCTTCTTAGTAAACATGGGTACCTATGACGAAGAAGAAGATTTAAATGACTACACGGATGGCACATATGGTCTCATGGATGATGAATTTTTTTATTTCGACGACGAGGATAGGGGTTTAGCCTTAGGGTTTTCCCCCAATCTCTACAATATCCTATTCCCTTGACTCTCTAGGGGGAGTGCAAATAATTAGGTTAGGGTTCCTTATGTTTTTTATTGCGTTCAATAAGTGTTGGTACCTTTTTCCACTAATGTTCCTCCTAGAGGTATTCTTTGTGTTTCCTAGTGTGTACAGGAGCGTGTTGTTGTTGTTAGGATCTGGACCTTCATGGAATCTTTATAATCAAGTGCAATTATCAACGCAAACAGGTGTTTCTTGTCCATTAGCATTGCCCCTTATTTTTTTGCATCCATGTTTGTCTGCTTTGATTGTGATTGGTAGCATAATATTCAGCACATTTGCTTAGTACCAAACATTAAATTCAATGTAATTTTTTGTCATAATCACTTGTCTAAATTTAAAAAGCAAGCAGTCCGACTAAGCTAGTTTGACCAAGTTAGGTGTTACAGATCTTCTCTTAATACCATGGGGAATGCCTTCCTAATAATCAATGGTTACTTAGGTTCTTAATCTGATTTAGGCAGCATTGTGTGAAATGTACTAGGGCTTTCTAGTAGGCTTGACCCTATTGACCTTTAGCTTAAGTATTATAAAGGGAGTTTACTAGTGTGATGAGCCTGGGGAGGTGTAATAGTGTTATATGACACCCCAAAGTTACAAAATTAAAATGCTGAAAGCGAAAAAACAAAAAAATCAAAGTGCCACAATGTAAAATCTTAAGCTGGAAGAGAAATCTCAGCTTGATTTGGTACTTCACTCACATGTATCGCCTATGGTACTAGAGCCCTAGAGGTTCCCAGTGTGGGCGCTTTTCCTTGAAAAGCAAAAAACCCAAGACATACAAAATAAGCACACACATCAAAATAAGCATGCACATCAAAATTAAATCACTGTGAAAAGACTTTGGGGGGTCAAAGAAAAGGTAATCAGTCAGACGATGATTTCATGAGAAATTCCTTATCGTAGCTTAACTACAAGGTCTTCTAGGTATAGCCTCTAGTCAACCCTCCAACATGAAATACTTGGCTCTCGCGATTCAACAACTTAATTGACCAGAGAAAATTAAGAAGCTTACCCATGATATTAATAGTCGATCTTTAGTCTCTTTCGATCATTAAACTAGCGACCCCAGAATTGTTTAATTTTTTACCTTTACAACTGTTTATGCGTTTGATTATATTGCAATTTAATGTTTATTGCTGACAAAAGGTTTGAAATTTTGTTACCAATCAAATTGTCTGCCTACAACTGCATATGCTTTTTAATTGCTTATGAGAATGCAATTACTGTGCCAATGTTGTTTGATTTTGCAGTGACTGAAGGAAGCTAAGGACATTCATCTCAAAAGCTCTTCCAACTCGACGACCGTGCTTCAACTCAATAGCTTCCGAGGACGAAATCTACATCACGAAGGGGGGCATGTTAACCCTCACGGCTCACGGACACCCTATCACCTACGACGGATGATTGTATTATTTACTTGGTAGAGTCAGGTACCGGGCTTGTCGGTCCAATAGGAAAAGGGTAAGAGTGGTCGTCGATGAGAGGCGCACTCTAACTGGAACATTCAAGGGATTAGTTGGCTAAGCATGGGTGCCCAAGTGTGAATGGGGTGAGTGCAATTGTGCAATTGAAGAGTGCTCTTGCTCCATCTCCATCTTCTTCTTCTTTATCTCCTTGTGTGTGTGTGTGTATACATGAGAGAGAGAGAGAGAGTGTGTGCGATCGAGCATTGCGGCGGCATGACGGCGGCGAGGCGGTTGAGCGCGGCGTAGCAGCGTCTCCCTCTTCTTCGCGGCGAGGAATCCTCCACAAAATGAAGCGTAGAGCAGTGAGTGACACACCAACGCCATCTTTGAGCTTGCTAGTGTAGGCTTGTTGTGTGCTTGGAGCCATTTGTAACTCGCACGCGGTGTATCGGCAAGTTCCTTGCATTGACACGTACGAAATACGCGCACACATAGCTATCAAAACCCTCAACCTCCAATTTCTCACCTGCAATTTGGAAGTGTATTACTTCTGTGATGTATGGAGTTCTCTCAAAAATCCATGAAAGTACTTTATTGGTCTCTTTGGGCACCTCAATAGCACCTAACCACCAGCTGTCTTTCTCTGATTGCACACTAAAAGATGGGGCGACTGAATCCCTTCGCTTGGTTTGCAAAAGGGCCTCATTCATTAGAGTGACACTTAGCCTCTCTAACCTTCGGCCTTTCACTATTTGACACTCATCAAGTTTTAGCACAAATGGATGAATACGTGCGTTTGTGTTCCTTTGCACCAAGGGGTGTTTCTTTCAAATATGTGATGGTGTTGGCAAGTTTCATAATGTCGGAATCATTTTCTTGCATTTGTTGTTGAAGAGTTTCAACCTCCCTCTCCAAAGAGACAATACTATCTTGTAATGCCGCCGTCTTGAGCTGAAGAGCTTGGCATTCGTGCATCCACATATGCAAAGAAGCACATGCACCCATACACAACCACTTGCAATAGCCTAATAAGCTTGCTTCTCCCCTCCCAAGATATTGAAGAAATATCGAAAGGCTATTAAAGGATGGATGGAAGCGGTTTATAAGATCGTAAGGGTACAAATGGCCATCCATCCAAATGTCAACATTGTCTCATCGACGGCGCGACGTTCTTGTGATGACCTTTGATCCCCTTCAATCACTCTCACATGCGGCCTTCGGTGCAAATGCCGTGGGCAAGCGAATATGTACGCTTTTGGTGTGCGGAGTACGTGGTGGTGGAAGCAAACGATTTGTGATATTCGTAAGCACCAAGGTCGCTGTTGCCGCGTGAGGAAGCAAAGGATGAAAAGATAGAGAGGGAAGGGAAAGCGAAAGGAGAGAGAGAGAGAGAGAGAGAGAGAGAGAGAGAGAGAGAGAGAGAGAGGAAGATGGGAGGAGAGAAGGGGGGGGGGGGGGGGGGAGGGGAGAGATTGGGGAGGAGGAGGAAGGTAGGGGCAGGGAGAGAGAGGAGAGGGAGAGAGCAGGGAGGAGGAAGAAAGAATAAAGTGTTTTTTATTTTTTGGAGGAAAAGATTTTGAAAAATGGACTTTCAAAGCTTGTAAGTTTTAAAAAAAGATCAAATTTTAATTTTGAATATGTATATATATGTTGGAAGTGAGTTTTAAGTCAAAAATAAGTAAAAATAAGCTTTTTGAAAAAAAAAAATTGGCTCTTAGTAACCCACGTTTTTGCTGATGTGGCCCCCCCTAAAGTTTCAAAAAGCTAGAGAGAGAAAGTAACCTCTTAGGTCCACATCTTACATTTGTCTTTAAAAAAAGCAAGAAAAACTTACTCAAAACTACCTTCTTCAATGCTCTTATCCCCTTAACCCTACACAACATTAGCTTTAATCCCTAAAAATTAAGATTCCGTACAAAGCCCATGCAAAGTCCATATTTCTCCTAATGATAAATCCAGTTCTAATGCAAGATAACCATCCACTTGTATTTGAAACTCGTAAATTTACCCATCTGAAGAAAAATTTAGTACATATAACAAAGAGTTGACTGCTGTTGTATATACTTTGAAAATTTGGAAACACTATTTAATGGGTGCTGATTTAATCATCAAAACTGACCAACAAAGTATTTACTGTCTCAACCCTTAATAGATAATAAACATATTAAGTGGGCTGACTTCATTCAAAGTTTTCAACCCAACGTTCAATACCAACTTGGTAAGGAAAATATTGTAGCTGATGTTTTGAATCGAAGACCCTCTCTTAATAATCTATCAATCATTATGGTTACTTCATTTGATTCTATGCCTGACACTTATGCACAAAATGACGATTTAAAAACCACATGGTTACATATGTTTGACAATTATGTGCACACATTTTTGAAATACACTATTCAAGAAAACTATCTTTATTTCAAACAGAAATTGTGTATAACTAAATCTTTTCGTACATTGATCATTGAAGAATTGCACAAACCATCCTATGCTAGATATGGAGGATTTGCTATTACTTTTTAAAACTTATGATTTCTATTGGCCTACTATGAAAATTGATATTAAATAGTATGTTTCAACTTGTTTGATTTGTCAAAAGATAAAAGGAACAACATGTAAGAAATTGAGACTTTTGCACCCTCTCTCTATTCTTGAAAAACTTTAGGAACACATTTCAGTGGATTTTGTTTACTAGTTTTACACTCACTATTCAAAAGAATGATATGATCTGAACTATTATTGATCGTTTTTTTAAAGAAACATACTCCATTCCTTGTAAGAAAACACTTACAACACATCAAGTTGCACTTCTATTTCTTGAAGCTGTCTATACTTAGCTTCACATTGGCACATCAGAATGCATTCCACATTAGTCTTTTAAGAACTTTCAAAGGACCCCTACCCACACATCACATTTATGAGAATCCACCTTCACTTCTGGACCAAGAAGAACAACTCATCAATACACAAATAGTTAATCACGAGACCACCACCACACGCACCAGCATGGTTTATAATCGCTATCTTTTGTCTTTCAAAGGCCACCCTAAAGAAGATGCCGAATGGATGCTGAAAATTTTTTACGTAACTTCTCAGACCTTTTCCACACTTTCCATCACTCATGGTCCAATTGATTCTCTATTGAAAAACTGATAACACTTGCTATCCTTGATGAGAGGAATGTTACGAAATTGGACACCCTCCTGTTGTATGTGGTTAGCTGCAATTGAGATAGTTGGTTTAATGGTTAATTATATGTTATCTATTTGATTTTACTAATAGTGATTTGATGATGATTTGTAGATTAAAATTTTAAAAATTAAAAAAGAAACACTAAAAAATAATAACCCTATCGACCATTTTATCTTTGTACAGTATTTTAAACTTTTTATTCAATAAGGCACTATAACTGCTTGTAAATAGCTCTAGTGAGAACTCACCCTTATGGGACATGCAATAAGTAATGTGCTCCACTCAAGTACTAAAGTAAGACTAGATATGAAAGAGGAACCCCCAATTTTGACACCTAAAACTCAAATAATTATCCGTTGTAGCGTTTATGTCTTCTTAATATAATTCTCTCGTCCTTTATGGAAAAAAAAACTCAAATAATAAATTAAATGACAAACTCCACAAAAAGGGGTACAGTGGAGTTTGGAGCTATGATTTTACACCATTCACTTGCAAGATTCTCTCATTTTCTCTCTTAGACTATAGTAAATCATGTTGTGTACCCTCTAATATGTTTACATCTCTTACAATCTCTTACACTATGTCTTTGTCAAATCTATTCTCTTTATGTGTGTGTGTGTGTGTGTGTGTGTTGTTTAATCTAGGTGTGTATATACTTGGATTTGAAAGAGAAGGTGACATGTTGATAGTGATGTCTATGAAAAATTGTTGAATTGTCCAAGCAACCGGTTTCTCCCTCTCTCAACAATTGCAACCAATGCAACCCAAAAGACCCCATCTCAAGCAAGAATATCAACAAGCACTTGGTGTGCCCTTACAACTACATAACATGTTAGGTACACCAAATTATCACCAAAGCTTGCCATCACCTCCTCTTTTCTAAAATGAGGCAAACCATTTGCAACCTCGCCTCCTTTGAGATGCTACAATTACCATAGTTAGTACACGTGTTAATTTAGGACATGGATTTTCATTTGTACTTATCGGTCACAAAGTAAGCCTATATATGACGTCTTTTTTAATGTGTTAGTCAACATATGCTATGAATTAAAACAGCCTCATTAGGCACGACATTTCAATCACCATCTTGGTGACTAAAATGTTAGCAATATGGCTCCGCCAATTAAGCCAACGCACTCAAGTTGTTAAAAGGCCTTGTTTATTCAACTAAACATTGAGCATCATTGCATCGTAGCTTTAGGGTGATAAGCAAGTTCTCTTTTAACAATATAGATCATCTTCTCACTATGTGGTCCCTTACACACTAACACTTTGTTGGGTGCAGGCTTTGTTGCCCCTCACACCTATGTGAGACCCCCCTTTCATACCTAGCCACATGATCAAGCTATGTATATGTCTATGTGGGAAGTCTACTCAACAATTATGTGTACGGTGTGCAATAAGTCACCTAGTGCACATGCATACATGAACTCAAATATTTGCTCCAGTTCTGCAAAAGAGCTTGTGCTTTGTACGAACCTGATACATAATAATTTGGTATCTACTCTCTCTCTCTCTCTCTCTTGCTCGATCGATCGATCGATTAAGTAGCTATATTTAATTAGTCTTCTTTATGACATGTATTAGCCATGAATGCTATATTAGCTTATCCACCATAAGCTCTATCACACCTAGCATAAAAGCAAGGCTAAGGTCACATGTCCATTTTGAAACTTGACCATGAATACTGCAACAATCAAGTTTCCCCTGTCGAGAATCACACCCCAACAATCATCGCATTTATAACCCGCACCATCATTACAAAGGAGACTCACAATTCCGATTTATGAGTCTAAAAAGCAAGACTGGTTTCTAATATAAAAAAAGCAGCAATTGTCAATATAGCCACGGCAGGGCTTGTTCATATGGGATAGAAGACTAGCTACAACTATCTCTATAAAATTAAGATAGATGTAGAAAAGCTATCAAAACCAGAAAGGTGCGCTGTTCTAGTTCCAAGGAAACGAAACTCGATCAAAACCTAAAGCAACCAAAACACATACCTTGATCAAACCATGTTAATCACCGACCGTTGGCTCATATACCAAAACATTCACCTGTTCAGATGTAACTGAAGTTCAATCATCCTCACCAAAATGAAAAGCCACAACTCTCCTTATTTTACTGGAAATAAAAAACTAAGAACAGCAATCAACCAGAGCTTTAAAGAAATATGGTCGAACGTGAAAGGAGGTGAGAAGTAACACGTCCTACAGGACCACGAACAGCACCACATATTCGATTTTGCTACGTCAAAAAGAGTGTACAAAAAGAAGCAAGGCATGGAACAGATTAAGACAGATTACCTTGTTATGGATTGAACAGATTAAGACAGATTACCTTGTTATGGATTGTAGCAAACTCTTTGAAAGATTCTCCCCCTTTCCTCACATACACCGACCACTTCTTTCCCAGCCTTTCTTAATGCCTGCATCAATATACATGGAAGCCCATTTTGGCAGAATTTTGGCCTAGAGAAACAGGTCTCTTAAGCGAGAGTGCAGATAGTGCAATTAGTGACTCAACGTTACTAGCTCGAAGGTCAAGAGTGCAGTAACATAGACATCAGCAAAGATGCGCCGTTACTGTGTCTGGAGTATCTTTAACCTCATTCAACAATGATTGGCCTGGCTCAACCGGCCTCAGTAACTCCAAGCCTCATGCGTATTCAAAATTGAGTTAATGAAGTCTTCACCAAAAAATAAAAGTAAAAACTACAATGAAGCTATAATCCACAGTATCCTATGCCCAGTTATCCGTGAGATATGTAACACAAGTTTGTTTGTACCAGTTTGTTCTCTCCTCTCTCATGCAGTACTTAGGGTAGATGTCTTCTACAAGAAGACTCCACTTGTGTGTCATCCACAGCAGCAAACAAAAAGAATATGTCTTCAGCATGGAAATTATTGCTTTCTAGGGACAAAAAGCCATTACTCAAGTGCTCCACTTCGTTGCCTTATTTCCCCCAAGGAATCCCTCATCGTGTAGCTTGCAGCAAGCAATTCCTTTTGATCAATATAAATTTACCCAATTCGCCCAGGGGCATCCACTAAAGGGGATAGCCAAAAAAAGCCACCAATACATAGACATCAGTGAAAAAGAAGCAATTGGTTGCATACAGAAGCTTCTCCCATCGTGATACACACACAACCATAACATTGACCCCTCCCTGAGAATGTTCAAGAGGGAAGATCATCTCTTCCAGAAAAATAAGCTTGCAAAGGACAAGTGAAACACTGAAGCACAATAATTTGTTTCATTAGTGTCAGTTATTTACATAAGCTCAATTCATATACAGATGCTCACTAGCACCAGGCTACTTAATTCACACATCTAAGACTTGGCAAGTGACCAACTCAACAGACCCAAAGTTTTTCCTAGCTATGGTCTTCCATTGCTCAGACTCTGTTTCGGTAAAGCTTCCACTAACTGCTGCAGAAGAAGATAGAGCAGAAGCAGAAGCAAGTGGGAAAGATTGTGCAGGGCCGGCAGCCGGTGAGCCTGTAGATGGGCCAGCATTAAACATGTCGGCCCTCAGAACAATTAAATGATCATTAATGTCCTTAGTTATTACATGCAACATATTCCTGATGCCTGCTAGCAAGTAAGGAGACTCGGAATCAGACAAGTCTAGCAAAATGGGTACCTTTCTCAGAACAACCTTCCAAGAATCAGCCTCACTATCGTACACTTTGATTTTGCTACCATCCAATGAACTTGTTGGATCCAGCGCATACAAGCTCCCATCCACCACTACACTCAACTTCGTTCCAGCTTGTTTGGCTGGCCACCCTTCTCCCATACCTCTCGGCATCTCGCTCCAAGTCTCTGAAACTGGATCGAAAACTTCCCCTCCCACATCCACAAAAAATGGCCATGAGTACAAACTCTGCGGTACAAAGAGCTTCCCCTTGTACGATGCCATGCCTGTTGCGATGGGTTTCAACATATCAGCCAAGAATGCAGTAGGTAAAACCTGAGCTTTGGTAAATGGCATGCTCCGGATCGGAGTCCATGTGTTTGCAGTAGGCTCATACACTTCCGCCGACTGCAATGGGGTAAGTCCTGCATGCCCTCGGTTCACACCTCCAACTGCATAAAGCTTGTCATGGAGAAGAGCAGTCTTGCAATAAGCTCTTGGGGTTCCCATTGCAGCTGCTTCCTTCCATGCATTTACACGGGGGTCATAAAGCCAGACAGAGCGCATAGCAGATGCCTTTGAAAATCCCCCCAGAACATAAAGACATCCTCCTACAGAACCAGCCGCACAACCACAAAACGACGACTTGTCAGTGGCATCTTTGCGCCCGAACAAACCTCTCAAAAGCTCTTTCACTTTAAAGCTTGACAAGCCCCACCATCCATGCGAGGCTGAGGTCGAAATAGACACTGCATCATCATCAGGTACTATGTCCGGCATGGGAGGTATTCGCTGCCACTTGCCACTGGCAGGGTCAAGAGCATGCCAGGACAAATTCTCCTCATCATCCCTAACCAACACATACAGCCACTCCTCTGTGACTCCTAGCTCCTTCCTGATGTTGAAAAGCTCTGCACTTATGAAGGTCTCACGCCAGCGGCGACACACGCGGCGGATGGAGGAATGGCACCCTCGTGGAACCCTTGCCAAGATGCTTACCGACAGTTCATCTGGAATGCCCGGGATGAGCTGTGCATTGTCCATCTCTGTTTGCACCGTGGCTAGGCGTGGCCTTTTGCACGACGTTGAAGGAAGCAATGGGGGTTCTGGGGACGGCTGCCGTGATGCAGTGCTGAAGAACGTGCCCATGATGAGAAAGCTTCAGCACCGCATAGGAAATAATCTAATCCTCGATGGTGGATACAGGAAGGAGCGCCATCATCAGAGTGAGCAGCAATGGTAGATCCGCTCGATGGAGAAGCAACCCATTTTTTTCTCTGAAACGCAGTCTCTCTCTCTCTCTCTCTCTCTCTCTCTCTAGCTCTTTGGGCACTTGTCATCTGAGTATATAAGCCCTTTCTCTCGGCCTGCCATGGCAGGCCTCATAATTTTGTATGTTCTTGAAGAATAATTCTCTACACAGATCACAGGTTCACAACTAGTGTGGTGGGTGGCCTTCAAGAGGAGGGAGAGGACATTTGTACTTGTTAGGACCAAGTGTGTTCTCAATGAAGAATGTCTCTTAGAATGCTAAGATATGTCCACACAGGATGAGCCCAACAATTGCTTGGTTATTGCAAGAGATGTTGTATCGTTGCAAATCAAGTGACATATGTGTGCATCCACAAGCCATGTGTTGTTGCTGGACGCATTGACAATTGAAAGCAAATTTGTGATGACATTTCCGTGCAAGGGTTGCTAGAACATCATGTTGTTCTAAGTAAAGCTCTTGTGGCCATGTCCGTGTGCTCTTTTACGGATGCAAAATATCCTAGGAAAGTGAGACATGATTTTTCAGGAATACTATGATTGTAGCATATGCCCAAAATATGCAAGAATAGCAGGTTAATGGAGTTACTTCCAATAGATGCAATGCACATTGTAATGAAGTGCCCTATGATGTAAGTAGAGCCACAAACAAGGGAAGCAAATTCATCATGAGATTTTGACTGAGATGGTTTTGACTGATGATTATGCAAGCCGTTTGCAAGTTCTTGATTATAGCAAAGTGGGTTTTCCTAAAGATGGTTCTACATTTCTATGTGATATTGTTGATGGAGGAGATGATGTTGATATTCTTATATCTCATTGGTTTTATGTCTTCATGCTTGATGACATAAGAGAAGTTTTTTAGAGAGCAGAAGTCAAAAGTTTTCAGTTTTAGGGAGATATCACTGATTGGACAGTTTTGCGGCTAGAAAGTGGATTTCTTTCTATTTTCAAAGAGGAATGTGAGCAAGCCATCTTGGTGGTGCTTTTTATGTGTGAAGAATATTTAAACCTATTATTTTTAAGCCTTGAATCAAATCAGTTTGATGAAGAAGCAAATCAGTTTTGGTGTAACTTGAATCAGAATTTTTAAGATAATCAGTTGTTTTGGCATACAAAATCTAAATTAGGTCTCCCAGTGTTTCATCTACATGCAGAGATATTGGATGTGTTCAAGAGGCAGTGTCTAATGGTTGCAAAGTTTTCATCCTACCTTGAATCTTTCTTCAATTTTTTTGAAGAGAAACCTGAAACTGACCCTGAATCTAAATCTGAACTTGAACCTACTAATGTGTTCAGTAAGCCATACCAAGCCTTTGCTGAAGAAGAGGCTAAGGAAGAAAATATGTTGTTGCAGAAGAAGTCCACTGAACTGAAAGATCGTTTTATATAGTTGTAGTATAAGGGGGGAACAATAGGTTCATGAACAACCTGAACCAGAGGGTGTTGAATGTGAAGGGAGACTGATGGATAATGCAGATCAAGAAGTTCAAGAGCAGATAAAAGATAAAGTTCCAGCCACAGGACAGGAGAATGAGGCAAAGCATCTGCATAATGGGGAGGCATTATTGAACAGTATCACGGAAGTGTTGGCTAAGAACATTGAAGAGCATACAATAAATGAGGTTGCAGCTGAGATGGAAGTAAGTATTGACGTAGAGGAAGAAGTAAAGGAGGAGAATTTGCTATTGCAGAGGTAGTTTGATGAACTGAAACAGCAGTATGAGGAATTGAAGAAGCAATTGGAGCAGCAGAAAAATTATCAACTTGAACAACTATATACTTAGAGTGATACTATAATGTTGGATAAAATTAAAACTAAAGTTTAAGAACAATTAACTGAAGGTGCAGTCATAGTTCCAATTGCAGTTGCAAATGAAGAAGCAGATATTGCAGGTGGACAACAGAAATGTAAAGATCCAGTATTGGTGAAGATATACTCAGTAAAGAGACTACTGAGGTTACAAAGGAAACAATGAAAGCACCTGAAGATGAGATGGATGCAAGAATTAATGGAGAGGACAACACAACTACTGACCAGGATGAAGATGCAAAGGAGCAACAGGATGAAGCTGAAGTGGATGCAAGATTTGGTAAAGATAGTAAGGAAACTGCAATTGAAGGGGAAATTTCAAAGCAGCCTGAAGTTAAAGATCATCTTGATGTTGAAGTTTCTGATTAAGGAATTGTGGGTCCTCACAATGTTTGAGAAACATTGCCCATCGGGTGTGCCAGGTGTTAGTGCCTGATGTGTCAAGGCATTTATCTTTTTTGGACTTTTAACTAAGATCTTAGCTTTAAACCTTAGGAGCATGTTTACACAAGGTCTTTATGCCTAGGTAGTTGGAAATACCTGAATGATCACATGGCAAGTAGCAATTTTTCGGATGTAACTAACAGGCAGTTTGCATTTTTCAATCTTCCTGCATCCGTACTGTTGTTTTGGGCCTGTAGTTGGACATTGATGATGAATATAGGGTAGAACAGTACTTTCTCTTGCTTAGCCATGGTCTCTTGTGTTCATACAATCTGCAGTTTTCATGGTGTAATGTGCAGTCTCCTGCCTCGTTTTTCTCTACACTGTATTGATCTCCTGTTAGGGCTATGAGCCCCTAACACTTCTAACAGTAATGCAAAATTATCCGATTGCATTAAAAGTGACAAGCTAGATGCACTTACATCGTGATTCGCATTTCCAATTTGCTATGTGCCTTGCTTGGCAGTTGATGTCTCCTTGTTGTCTGGATTTCTTGGACAATCTTCACAAAAGTGTCCACCGTTCGTCCACAATCTGAGCAATACGCCATGACTGGTGGTATTTCAACTAGCTTTGTCATGTCAAGCTCTAGCTGAGAAGTTTTTGCTTCTATGCTTGCCAAGTTGTCGACATCTTCTTTTAAAACACTGAGCATCAAGCTATAGACTGCTCCATCTTGACCTTTGTACCGTCTTTGGCTTGGTTCTCCCATTAGACTAGCTTCTATTGGTTGATCTGTTGGATCTTGCAATTCTGGTTCTCGATTATAGATCTAACAATTGTAATCCATGTACAATGATCCTGATTGCATATGCACCAACTGTATGTTTTGCTGGCTTGTGCAGATTTTTGGATAAACACTTGGGTTGATTTTTTGCACCTCTATCTGCACTTCATCTTTGAGTTTGCCATACCTGGCTCCACTGAAGTCTGTGAACATCTCGGAGTTCTCTGAATCTGGCTTTACTCTGATCAATAGGATCGTGGCTCCTGTGTTGCTTTTGCTACTTATAAGATACCTATGGCCTTTTGAATCTGCATATAAGACCTTATCTCCATTGTTGCCATATAGCTGTAAAATCTGCTCTATTGCAATTGTGCTTGTGTTGCCACTGCTACTGGCTTGCTCTGCTATAATTGAACTCTCGGCTCGATTTGAGTCCACGTTGGCTTGTTCTGAAAAAACATCTCTTAGCAGAGTTTGGTATCGATTAGCAGATTTTTGTTAACCGGTTTTGATTGAACTGCTTTAGGCAAAGCACTTTTGCAGTTGACTTCTCTTCAGACTCACAAGAGTTGATGAACTCTAGTTGGAAAGTTCTAGAATTGATATAGGCCCTGAATAGCCTAATTGGCTATCCACCGTGATTTGTGCTCCTATTCGTCACTCGAAGCTCAATTTGCAACGCAATTGCTAACACTTGCCCGTTGTTGTCGGTTTGCACAATGACTTCTAGTCCCTAGCGTTCTTTGTCTGAACTGTGGGAACATTGTCCAGAACTCGGCTAGAATTGTGATGACCTCGACTCGAATGATCACCAACTCTTTTTGCACTTCCCGATTTTCTTCTGGTGATTTTCTGATGCTTCTAGCTTTTCTGCGGTTTGCTCAGTGTGTGACTCGTCCGACAGTATGTTTTCTGCTTTTCTGCTCTTTCCGGCTCTTTCGGCGACTTTCTTTTTATTTTTATTAATTTTTATAAAATTTTGAACTTTTTAATTTTTTTAGTATTTTAATGATTTTTTTAGAAGAGTTTTGATTTTTAAAGAATTTTCTTGGTAATTTTCTAATTTTTTTGCAATTTTTGTAATTTTTATGGAAATTTTAAAGGTTTTATGATTTTTAAATGGTTTATTATGATTTTTTGACCACTTTTTGATTTTTTATGGATTTGTTTTGAGGTTTTTATTTTTTTGTGAATTTTTTGATTTTTTAATGAATTTTTTTATGAGGTTTTTATTTTTTTGCGAATTTTTTATGTTTATTTTTTGTAATTTTCTAAACCTTTTTTTATTTTTGATTGGATTTTTCAAAATTTTTAGTTTTATGGTTTTTAATGATTTCTGTGATTGATTTTTTTTTTGAAAAATTTTGATTTTTAAATGCGTTTTAAAATGTGTTTTTGTAATGCAAAATAAATAATTTTAAAAACACTTTTATTACCTGGCCTACTTACCTGGCGGGAGGTTGACAATTGTTGACCTGCGAACTGCACGGGGAGTCGTGGGCGCTGATTTCGGGGGTTGAAGGTGGCGTGCAACAGCGTGAAACGCGGGCAGGTTCGGCCCTGAGCGCAGTAGAGAGAGACGACAAAGTTAATGGCGCAACAAAACCATTGAAATCACGAACATGATATAAAACATCAATAATATCATCAGTAAATTGAACTTCCTTGAAGAATATGCACTTCCAATCTCCATGATAGAATCCGCAAAAGCACCAACATCATAAAAATCACTGATGACACATCATCATTCAAGATATCTTCCGTAGCATCAAGGTTTGAAGAAGACTCCATATTGTTGATTTGAGTAAGTTGAAGATTCAAATCCTCAATTTGATTATCCTTATCGAAAATAACTTGCTTAACGGCATCATGAACTTCATATCAGTGAGAAATATGCAAGTCAAGCTCCGCTCGAACCTGAGAAATCTCCATCATCAATGATGTCTTCTCTTCTTGAAGTTGACTGATTTTGGAAACCGCTTCATTAGCCGCAACCATATTTGAATACCTCTCATTCTCCAGCGCCAAAGAAATCTTATGGGTCATCTCAACTTGAGAAATAACAAGACTTTGTAGCTCAACAAATTCAAGTACATAACTTCTTTGAAAATCAGTATCATCAAGCTCAGTATTAATCTGCTTGCTTATTTTCCCTGCAACTTCAACTTCTTTTGGAATTTCAATTGTCTCTTCAACCTTCATATCTTCCTAAACTTGAACAGCTTCATTTTTACTTTTGACATTATCTGCAGGTGATATATAATCTTCAATAATAAAAATCTGATTTGAAGTTGACTGTTGTGTTCCTGTTTCCTCAGGATTTGTGAGTGCAACTGCATCCTGCACTATATCTTGAACTTGATTCTTTTTAACTTCATCTTGTATCTTCTCTTCAATAATAGTATCCATCTGCACTTGTACTTGATTTGGGCTAAGCTGCACCTACTGATTTAGTTTATCATATTCTTGTTTTAAGTCATCATACTTCTTCTTCAGGTTCCTCTCATCTCCGTGTTCCCAACTTCATCCATCTTTGCATATTGTTCATTCTGTCTTAATTGCAATACCTGAATCTTTTGGCCCTTCACCATCACAAATTGAGTCTTCAAGTCTTCATATAGCTTCAGTTTAAACAAAATTATCCTACTTTGCTTCCACTTTATGCATTCAGTCCACTGCAAACATTCAAGCAAAAAGTTCACTTCTTGATTCATATATACAATCCCCTGCAAATATTCACTCTCTTGCATATTCTCAGTTCCCTGTAAGTACACTGTAGCACTCTTTTCTTGCAAGTATAGTGTGTAATCCCCTGTAAATATTCATACTTCAACACACACTTAGTCTCCATCACATAAACAGTATTATGTAAATGTTTAGTTGCCTCTTGCAAGTATTCAATATACTACAAAGATGAAGCTTCTTGCACTTCAAAAATCCCCTGCACTTGAACGTGAATTTGAAATTTGTTGATTTCATAATCTTCCACAACATCCTTCATGCTTCTTTCATCCAAACCCTTCTTCCACTTGATCCATTTCCAAAAGAAAATAATTAGCAAATTCCAAGAGAGGCTTCCACACCATTGAACACAAGTAGAAATTTGTTGCAAACACCCCATGTTGGACTTCTCTAGACAAAAAGTTGCTTCAGTCACTTGACTCCTGCATCCTTTAATTATAGAAATCAAAGATTGAACTCCATTCTTCACCTTTGAGAACCTGTAGTTTGCTTCTTCTTTGTCAAAAACTGCTTTTTGAATATCTTTGACAAGATATTGATCCTGTGAACACTTCTTGATTAATGATTGCTTCTCTTCTTGAAGTCCATCAATCATAAAAATGGCTTGATTTGTCACCACCTGAATAGAATATCTCTCATTTTTTAAATCTAATGAGAGATTTTTGATGATCATTGCTTGAGCAACAATAAGACTTTGAAATTCATGAAATTCAGGAACAAAATATCTTTGCAAATTAGTAAGTTTTTGTTCAAGGACCTCCATTATGGAATTTTGTAAATCATGGACCTTCGGCATTGAAACTTGCAATTCAGGGACCTGAAATTCAAGATCCTTGTCTTCACAACCATGGAAATTGGATTTCGGTCTTCAAAACTTCAAAAAACACTTCTCCATCAACGCAAACACATGTTGAAATGTCACTCGTGGGATACTCCTTATCAAGATACATCAAAAACTGATTCATCACATCATCTTCATCATCAAAACACATTATGTCTTTAACTATATTCATCTCTTCCCATTCAATACACTGTAATATGATCTCTTCCTGAATTTCATCCTCTTCAAGATTGATGTCCAAGGTTGGTATATGGGTTGGTATGTGGTATTGGTGGCTTCTCTTGCTCACCCCCACTTGGATTTCCTTCTTTTCAATCACCAATTATTCTTTTGGATAACTTGCCTTCTGTTCCTGCAAATAGGTGAGTCTCTTCGATGTGAGGTTTGGGGATAGATGGCAGTCCTCTTGGCTCCTTTGGCTCCTTTGGCTCATGAGCTTCTCCTGGCTTTTGTTGGGTATGCAAGCCCGGGTTCAATGGCATCTGTCTGTGGGAACACCCTCATAGTGCATGCAGCTATAGACCACTGCTTTATTGGAGTTTGCATGATACACATTTTTGCTTTATATATGTGATTGTGTGTGTAAGGTTTTAGAAAGAACATATCAATCAAAAATAGTGAGTTCTTTTGTTCTCCAACTGTGTCGAATTCTCTCTCTTTCTCGCTTCTGCTGCACCTCCTCCTTGCCATGGCTCCACGATGGCAACCTCCATAGCCCGCTGCCTCAGCAACTGATATTAGAGCCCAGGAGGGCGCATATCAAAACACTGCATGATTTGGCGCCGACAAGGTAAACCTTGGAGGTCGGCATCTCTTGAGGCTAGCAGATTGCAAGCGCTATAGGCGGTAAACCATTTTGTGTGCATATCAAAAGGCAGGCGTGTTTCTGCAGGTGGTGGAACAATCAACCTAGGGTGTTTTCAATTGACAGCAATCACCAAGGGCAGTTGCATTTCAAAACGATGTATGTGGTGGGCAGTTTTGCAAGGAGGTTGGAATCCACAGTTGGTAATTTTGCACAGCATCTCAAAACGCTCATAGTAGTCTAGCTAGCACTTTCGTCCAGGAAATCATCTCAAAACGCTACTTGTTGTAGCCAGCCAAACAGGATGAGGAAAGCACTTAAGGGTGAGTTTGTTAGTAGCTTTTGCATGCTTCTCAAAAGGCACGCGATAAGGCTAGTAGATAGTGGATCAATTGCTAGTATATTAAAAAGCTCAAGGTTTGACAGTGGCAATCCGTGCATATCTAAAGAGCTAGGTTACTAAGGCCAACAAGTATCTTTTCAAAAGCTTCAAGCGGCGGTGATTAGGTGATAACCAAAGGAAATTTGCAGTAGAGGCTCCTCCCTCACCTAGTTGAGCTTAGCATGATTTCAGCATTGGTCCGTGGCTTTTTTGATCGATTACAGAACATGAAGATTTCCTTCAAGCACTCTAAATATCAACACAGGGTTCAACAACTATTTTCTCAATTAAGTATCATAGATTTTTCTGTCCATTGTCAATGCAATCACACTTGCGTTTCAAAAGCCTTGTTTTAGCTTACAAACTGTCAATTATTGCCATGCAAAAAACTTTGTACGGGTTATAGACACTACCATGAAATAAAATGGTAAGACCACCCTTTGTTCTTTGGTCAGGTTCTGGTATGTCTCACACTGATGGTTGTTTGAGGGAAGTACACACACACACACCTATGCCGTAGTCAAGGGAGGGACTTCTACTCATGGTTTCAGGTGAATGGACTCTTCCATGGTCTGTATCAAGTCCATAGTCAGTGGTTAGGGCTTGAGGGGGTTTTGTTGGGTATGCAAGCCCAGGTTCAATGGCACCTGTCAATGGGAACACCCTCATAGTGCATGCAGCTATAGACCACCGCTTTAGTGGAGTTTGCATGTTTTCAACAGCCTTTTACGGTTTTAAACCTAAAACAACCTCAATTTGTCAGTTTTCAATTACCAATAGTTTTTCAAGCACCTGCAATTTCAAAACCTAAAGTTTCAAAGCTTGAATCGGATTTTTTAGCACCTGAAGTTTTTCAACCTGGTTTTGATGTCCTTGATATGGGATCAAAGTTGTAGATACTCAAATTACTGAAGAGAAGAAGTTGATTCAAGAAGGAGATGTTGTTCAATGCAAGAGAGATGAAGTCCAAAAGATGATGAAGGAAGAAGGAGGAAGCTGCTGAGGCAACGGGCTATGGAGGTTGCCACCATGGAGCCATGGCAAGGAGGAGGTGCAACAGAAGCGAGAAAGAGAGATAATTTGACACAGTTGGAGAACAAAACAACTCATGCTATTTTTGATTGATATGTCTTTCTAAAACCTTACAGCATGTATAAAGCAAAAATGTGTATTGTAATTCGCTCCCATGTCCATTAGGACACGCACAACAGGATTGCCAAAGTGTTAGGGGCTCACAACCCTAACATGTAATCAATACAAGAATGCTGTAGTGTAGAGAAAAACTAGGCAAGAGACTGCACATTACACCATGAAAACTGCAGAGTGTATGAACACAAGAGACCATGGCTCAGCAAGAGAAAGTATTTCTCTACTCTATATTCATTATCAACGTCCAACTACAGGCACAAAATAGCAGTACGGCTGCAGGAAGATTGCAAACTGCAAACTGCCTGTTAGTTACATCCGAAAATTGCTACTCGGGCCATGTGACCATTCGGGTATTTCCAACTACCTAGGCATAAATACCTTGTGTAAACATGCTCCTAAGGTTTAAAGCTAAGACGTTAGTTAAAAGTCCAAAAAGATAAATGCCCTGGCACATCAGGCACTAACAAGAAGCACCAGTAAAAGCACTGCAAGTTCAAAATCGGCATAAAGATGCACAGGCACCTGAAAAACTTAAAGTTGATTCTTTGAACAACAAATTCTTGCATGAATTTGGTCAATATTTCCAGATATCACCGGATGTTGAAAAGACTATTAGGTTTGCAAATGATTTTGCATCCACTACCACAAGTGTGCAGTCATTCACGAGTCTAAGG
The DNA here is from genome assembly GCF_014529385.1 of Adiantum capillus-veneris. NCBI lineage: Eukaryota > Viridiplantae > Streptophyta > Polypodiopsida > Polypodiales > Pteridaceae > Adiantum > Adiantum capillus-veneris. The sequence continues at coordinate 46,484,145 of NC_140937.1, forward strand.
GACACATCAAACAGAATGATGTTAGCATTGTTTGGTACACATAATTCATATGCTCACTATGTAGACCAAAAAGGAAAACTGTAAAAAAGGATCAACCAGTGTTTGAATGGCCCACATATGAGCTCATAGAAGTGCGTCCAGTGATAGATCAGAAAGGATGGTTCATTTCAAAGGAAAGAATCTATTATAGCCCATCCTCTCTAGAGCTGAAGGATATTAATCGAGTGAACCCAGAAATCTGTTCAGAGCCAAACTCTCCTCCATCGAAAATCAAGCTTCAATGTTGTAGCCAAACGAGCATATACTTTGACCATAATAGTCATAGATATAGAAAAGAGTCTAGCATCTATGATTCCTTAGGTCTTGAAACCACAGGAGCTCATATCATAAGAGACGCATGGGATAGACAATATCAGGGCAAAGATAATGCTATCTACAGCTTAACGTTGGGAATAATTTGTCATGTTTCACGAAGATACATAGGAAACTATGTAGAAGGTTTACAAATGCCAAACATCAACAATGCTACCCAAAGTGTACCTTCACAGTCCCAAAAGGTGAGACTAAACTAGAGCCAAACAATTTTGAACTCTTACAATGAAGCACGCTATAGTGATCAGCCTAGGAAGGGGCGAGTTGCAAATCCATCAAGCTCAGCTTATGTACCAGGAAATGCTACACCAGTTAAAAGCCCTAGAGCTTCTAGCCAACAGATCCCTTCAAGGCAGAAACCATTGAAAGATCATATGGTTGTTGGAAGTTTCCAATTGAACCAAATTTCCATCAGAGTCTACAAACAAATGCCTCTATGAAGATCATCAAGGACAAAAGTTTTAGCTGATCTCCACAAGTCAAAGTCAAAAGCTGATAAGTACAGTAGTGTTCAAAATAGGTGATCAAGTTCACATATGCATATCAAGACGCACATGGTAATGAATATCAACAAGATCATGATCTTGTACAAACCCATACGGATAGCCCAATTGAATTCAAGACTATTTGAAGATAATGCAAAGCCTCAAGCTACCAGAACAGGTGACAAAAAAGTCAAATTCAATGGGAGCTAAAGTCCAGAAAGCTACACAAAGATCACCACCAAAATCTCCTCCAAAGAGACAGATTCTACCAGAAAGTACAATGGATCTATTAAGATCAAATGCTACTCAAATGGAGGCAGATAATGCTCAACAATTGCAAAAAAGTACATTATTACAACAATACGAGTCGACATCAACGGAAGCAGGTGATCAAAGCAAAGAAAATACATATAAATCTCAACCAAAGGATGCTGCCACAGCAAAAGAAGTCAATTCAGACACGAATCCTAAAACGATCAAGTGCAACATTGTTGGTGAGATGAAGAAAAACTCTGAAGTAAAGTAAAGCTAGATTTTCAAATAGACAAGAACCTCATGTCCTTTATCACTTGGAAAAGATGTGGCCAACCACATCTGGAATATGCTCCTGAATTTGTGAGCATATCTGGAGGCAAACGACCAGAATGCTGGGAAATCATCTCCACCACCATGGAAGTAAGTTCACAGATCATCATAGCTCAATTCCATGTGATCACAACAAAAGATATGCCAGACAACATCATAATGGGAATACCAATGGCTCAGAAGATGTCAGAGATACAAAATGCAAATAGTATGCAATCTTCAGAGACAACAAAGAATGAAGCCCAAGACTGGTCACCCGCGGACGATAGCACAAATTCCTTAAGCACAGTCAAAATGGAAACCGATGCCAAATAAAAGCTAATTGAAGATGATTCATCTCCATTGAATAGAACTTAAAAAGAGATTAAAGAAAATCAGGCAATAGCAAGTGCAGATCAAACATAGCAAAGAGCAAGCACAAAAGCTATTGAGCAAAATATACCACCAAAGCCAAAAGTTAAGAAGAATGAGGTTACAAAAAGTCAGGAAGCAATGGGAAGTCCAAAGATCTAGACATTGCCAGCTAAATTAGCTACTGTAAGTCAGAGTGGAAAACAAAGTGTGAAGTCACCCTCCATAGAGACACAGTTAGATCAAGATGAGACCATGGCAAAAGCAGGATAGAGATCTTCAATAGAACCAGCAATGAGAATAGTTGTAGTTCCCAACATTACAAAAGGAGAAAGTGTCAGATGCAATGCTCTAATGGGTAAAGAAGCAAATTGCAATATGGTTGCAGATAACATTCAGAGAATTCTAGCCATTACTCAAGGCAAGCCAGGTAACAGAGAAATCATGGGTAAGGCTACAAGCCAAGAAGAAATGGTTGCTACCCTTAGCATCCAAAATCATGAAGAGCAGGTGAAGTTTCAGGTGAAGCCTTCAAAGAAAATGCTTGCAGATGTCATCCTTGGACATCAGTGGTTAGACTAACACAAGGCCTGCAAAGAAAATACAATGCTATTACTTTCTTTTCCAAAGTGTTGCAAGCAACAGTTACAGGTACCATTCATGCTGGAATCAAAGTCGCAAAAGTCACAGGAATCAAAGACAAATCTTGTAGACAAAGGTAAAGCTAAAGTGGACCCTCCACCGATTAGCACAGAGGTGTGACAGCATATGCCTCTACATTAAAGAACCCTCATAGATCAGCTTCTTCAAGCAAGTCCGGCTTTCAAAACTTCAAGTCAATTGCGGCCACAACTAAAACCTCTAAGGAGACACCTAGAAAAGCAAAGGTATATCAGCCAAAGTACTCAAGAAATCAAAGGAAAGTAAAGCAAGTGTTTGCTCCAATCAATTTGGTCAAATTCAATGATCCAGTTTGGGTTAAAGACAGAAAATCAACACAGAAAAACAAACACATGGGATGGATATCATCACAATGGAGCTTAAAAGAACAGGAATACTATAGAGGTAACAGACAGATATGGGTACCAAAACCACGAGTTAGAGCATATAAAGTAACTTCAAGTCCCTCCCAAGAAATAAGGCCCATAAGGTATCAACCTCGACAATATCTTAGGATATTCCTCTTGGACAAGGATTCTACACAGGTTATACAAAGGTTTGGCTATCAGTCAACCACAAGTCAACTGCAGTTATACCACACCTGCATGAAGATCTCAAGAGCTCAACAAGACCGATAGCTCAAAAAAGTCAAGAAAGGAGATACAAAGTTCATCAAGAGATTTGCATTCCTTAGTCTCCCAATGCTCCTAGTCAAAAGCCAAATGCCAATAGTGAATCTTTAGGCCTACAACAACATCAAAGAATCCTATGAACAGGTCCAATTGGAGAATCAAACAGATAATGGAGTTTACAATCAAAGAAGGACAACCCAACCAACGTGAATGCAGATTCAAAGATGATAAAATAGGTATGGCAAAAGAAACCTTCAATGCAAACTTGGTCCTTCACTAATCCTCTTTTTGAGGATTCAAGCTTACTTTTACCAGAAGATATGTTTGTAGTAAGCACAAGAATGTAAAGGGTCAAGTCGCCAAGGTGCAAAAAACATTCTTTGGCATAGTCAGAGTCAGGTTGTTGAGCCATAAAATGAGCAAATCATTAGTCCCAAAGCTTCAAGTCATATTAAACTCTGTGCTAGGAGTTGTATTTATTAGGCTTATGCTCAAGCTGGAAGAGTTAAGTTGTGTCTCTCATGCTGGATGAGATGAGCATAAGAGTCAAAGTCTATTAACTTACAATAGGTGGAGTGTCATAGAGACCAACACTCACACACAGTGCACAGTAAGATGAGAGCATATATCCTCGTCAACGAAAACCATTCTTAAAGGGGTGCCAGCTTGTAAAGCTATGTCATATGCTTTTATAGCTACACCATCTTTTTAAAGAACCCCTCAAAATCTTTCTTGCACAGCATATTGTTTTCCATGCATTTTTGTGTATGCATAAATAGGATATCCCATCATTAAACATATGCATTAGACACTCTTTTTTGCTTCCACCTATGTACCTTGAGTGGACTACAACAGGCAAACCAATGTTCCATCGTGCTACCCTCTCATATTTGTTGCGTTTTTAATTCCATATCTATCAGCAAATAATCCCTTGAGTACTTTATTAATATTTCCCATGCTAATGAGTACTCCAATAATGTGCATATCCCAAAGGCACTTTTTTTCCCACTGGGTCTTCTCCCTTTGGTCATGCAGGTAATAAACCCTAATTTAGAACCTCATCACTCTACTTCCCTTGTACATACTTTTCATAAATAAACAGTAGCCTCATTATTATGCTATTGCAACGGACAAATGCAACATCATAATTCACAACCAACATATTTTGACCAATGAAGATGTTGCAACAAATTGAACCTAATCAACAAATTCAACGACAAATGACAACGATCAGCCCATCAACAACCAATCAAAACCTTCCACAGCCTCTAGGACACTTTTCAACAGTGCCTCGGGGACGGCCACTAAAATCGAAAGGGGGGAATGTTAATTGAGTCAATGTGAGTTAACAGAAGCTTCTAAAGACCAAAGACGTAAGGATGCACATCAAAGATCAACATGAAGAAGCAGTGAAGATTGGAGTTAACACATTTTTCATGTTTTCCCAAAATGGTCATATATTATAAATTCTCGATTTATTTTAAATCATCGTAATATTTTAATGTGTTACGGGTTCAATGGGAGTTCCAAGCTGTAAAGAACAAGTCATTATTGAATAAGTCGTGGAGCCCTAAAGGCCTTTGGTGCCCGGACATTGCATATTTTTACCCTAGGTATATAAGGCAGTATGTAAAAGAAATTAGGGTTCTCAAGCTCATTTGTTGAGAGCACTCTTTGGTGAGATCTCTTGAGGTGTGTGGCTATGGAGTCCTTGAGCTTCTCCTTACTCATGTGACTTGATTAACACTAATCAATGCTTAATTCTCTTTCACTATGCCTCTCTCATGCTTCTTGTGATTGCTAATGATGCTTTGATTAGCTAGATTGTAACTAATTAGTGGTTAATCCCTCTCTAATCTTGTGTGACTGCCCTCTCTTGCTTGTGTGTGCATGTAGGTTTGATTGGAGTGTGGTGATCGATAGATATACGTGTGTGTGTTTGCAATTAGTGTGTTGCATGATATGATTAGTGTTGTGTGCATCTTGCAACCGTAAGTGTGTGTGACTAGGTTGATTGGAGGTGAAGGGAAGTGGATGTGGAGATTGCTCATCATTGTGGCTTAGCTCCTCCATTGGCCAAGAAGCTTCTGGATTTCCTTGGGTCATAAGTCTCCAAGTACTAGCAAAAGTCTGGTAGGAATCTAGTAAGGCATCAAGAAAAGTCTGCACAAGGGAACTGTCTGAAATGACTTCACCTGCAGATATAAGTTGCTCATTGATATCCTTGACACTAGCAAGGAAGGTGTCCATATCATCTTCCTCATGCATAATCTTCGACTCCAGCTCTTTACGCAACAAAGCAATTTTAGCCTCATTGCGGCTTGCATAAAGACCTGCTAGAATATCCCAAGCCTGTTTTGCAGATTTTGCTAAACGGATGTGAGGAACAATGGTGCGCTTCATAGACAACGCAATCAATGCATGAGCCTGCGCATCCTTTACATCCCAACGAGCTTGTTCTGCCGTAGGCAAAACAACTCTAATAGCAGCAATCCTTGCAGCAAGACCTGCAACATCCTCAACATCGCCTACATCCTCAGTTATAGGACGTACATCAATGCCCTGCACAATGTTCCAGACGCCCTTTGACACAAGAAAATCTTGCATCATATAAGCCCACATAGGGTAGTTGTCCCCATCCAACCTGTCCTCAGCAGCAAACATCTTGAACACATCTGTGTTGTTGTTGTCAGCCATGGTAAATGATGCACCTGATGTGAAAACTGCTCGAAAATAGGAGAAATGGAGCAGGAACAACACCTGCTATATAGCACAAACCGTAGAAGACTATAAGGCACATGTTATGCAGAAAACGGCACTGATAGAAATTCTGCACAAAATGACAAAATAGCTTGTGCAGTACTGCTTGTAGTGGAAACGGAGGCCGAAATGAGCCCAAATCAAAAATATGAGCAGACCCAGCTCTACAAGCTATCCCGAAATATTTGTTGATCTGCGAACGCTTGCCAAAGCTCACTAAAATCGGAGAAAGTGAGCAGGCGTGTACTGGAGCAGCTGGCGACTAAGCCCGGGAGGATGCAACCTGCTCTGATACCAATTGTTGGAATTAGGGTTGCAAAGAGACCCACACAGCTTGGAGAAGACGAAGGAAGCTCAAGGCACACAATAGAGAGTGTATTACTTAGTGTGCAATGGAAAGATAGATAGCCCTAGAGTGATGGGCGTATATACAATGCACGGGGGGAAAAACCTCCTAAAGAGGGAAAAATGCCTCGGCGGTCCTAGTGTGTTCACACACATCACTACCACATGTAAATGGTAACAAATTGATCACATACGCATAGAGTCATCAAAATTTCATGTAGGGAAATTTTTTAATGATCTTTCATAAGGAAACATATTTGAAGTTTCAATCATAACTGTGATACACATTAGCAAGCATGTCATAATATTCTAGTGAATTGGGCCATGGGTGTAGAAAACGATACACACAAGGAAGCTCGCGGTATCTAATCAAAACTCTTTTCTTGAAGGTTGATCAAGTGTGATTGGTGAGCATTATTGATGTCACTTTATTGTAAAACCATCAATTGCGGATCCTGACTCCATCAAGGGCCATGACAATTGGTGGGGCTTTTTGAAATTGAAAGCGTCGAGTCAACTTCAAGTCTTCAATCCACTTGATTTGCTGTAGATCAATGCTCAAGTGATCAATGTGACGTGCTCGAATGAAAAAGGTCAATCCATGAACCCAGTGACTTGTATATAACCACATGTTAGGTGGGTCAAAATTTACATGAGGTGCAAAAAGCTTGCCGAGAATAAGGAACGCTTTCTCTTGGAGTTCAAGGCTTGGTGATTGGCTAGCAGTGTGGTACATTGCTTTACAGACAGTTACATAGTTGGTATTTATAAATTTATTCTACAAAAAAAAAAGGATAACAGTTTCAAGCTATATTATCGTGCATTCAAACCCAAGAATAGTGTAGAATGTTTAGAACCTAACCTTTAAACCTAAGGCTCTGATACCAATTGTAAGGTTCCCTAGAGATTGAAGCGTCTTGATAGTTATCCTTCCTTTATTCTCAAGTTCTATTGATAACACCTTACTTAAATTCAAAGAATAAGGCTACGATCAATAGAAGAGAGGAAGTCCTCTATCCTTTGTAGTCGTGGATGTAAGCCTGTCATGCACCACAAGCTAGGTCGATAACCCAAGGGTTAGAATGGAATATAGATCCTATATTGCAAAAATAAAATCTCATTGACATACAGGTCTAGGATCTGTAGACAACTTCTTTTTCCCCATGTTTAAGAATTGAACCATTCATCTAGTCCTAGATGTGATATGAGACTTAGCTAACACATATAATTGTGAAAATTAGTCAACTAATTAAATCCACACATCCATAGACATAGTTCTATTTGGATCCACCTTGTATAGTGCACTCACCCATTTCTCTTGTTTTTTAGTTACTACCACATTGTTTTACATATACAATCAGGGTTTCTTCATTAATTATGGCCATAGGTTCTTTTTAAAATCCCTTCAAACATCACCCAAACAATTCTTTTCTCAAACATGGCCTAATGAAACAATCATATATTTTTTACAAAAATAATTATTCAATTTTATGACTTTGCAACTACCCGTGGAGTTTCTCTATCTAACTAGCATGACCTTTATAAAGGTTTTCTTTTTTGCTAACCCCACGAAGTTGGCAATCAAAACTTTTCTTATTGCTAATTGCTAGGGATACTCGCTCATCGTGGGATGCAAGTGTTGCTAACCACAACTTATTCTTTTCTAACCACGGTAGTTCCTCGCTAACCGCAAGCTTCATCTGGAAAGAGAATCCCCATGGATAGCCCTCAAAATGATGCTATATACACAAAAATTTAGGAGAAGAAGTCATTCGTCAAGCAAATGCAACCACCCTTTTAACGCAGAGGGCGATGATAATGAGAAGGATGCAAAAGTATGGATCAAAGCTATAGACAATTACTTCTCCATTGTTGCAAAAAAATTCACTTGCAAACCAAGCAATGCTAGGAATGTTTTGCCTCTCAAGGGAAGTAAAACTATAATGGAAACAAAATTAACATGACATGGGAGTATTGGAAAACTCCCAGAGACGGAGGGAATTAAATAAATAGTACTTACCTCCTGCCCATGAGGCAATAAAGATGAGTGAGTTCTTTAGCTTGAAACAATACACCTTATCCTTGAAATAGTACTACTCAAATTTTATAAGGTTTAGATGTTACAAACAGCCAATGACCATAGAATAGCAAGTAGCCCGTTTTTATCAAGGCTTAAGGTAACCATTAGCTCGTGACTAGAAGCCATTAAACTACCACAATACAAATGCCTTACAACGAACTAAGCCCTCAAAGTGAGGCCAAAAACAAGAATTTTTATATCCCCCAGCTTTAATTTATTGATACGTAGTTTGCTATTTTTTGTTCTCTTGTTCTTAGTCACCTTGATCACCTCAGAGTACTTACATCTATTTGCATCTTCTCAAATTGCTTTGTATCAATGAACATCAATTGAATACAAATTTGCAATACACTTGTATCATAGAATACACGAGTATGAAGATTTTTTTTCATTTGTTGTGTATAAGTATTTTAGGATTCAAGTTTTTCTAATTCTAGAAGACAAGAGTACTTCAATCTTATATTCTGAAAGACAAGTTTTAGAACTTCTCTATTTTAGAACACAAGATTATAACAATTTTGTATTTTAGAATACAAAATTACAACACAAGTGTATTCTAGAAATACAAGTTTGTAACCCATGTGCATTCTGGAATACAAGTTTGTAGCACAAGTGTATTGTGGAATACAAGTTTGAAGTACAAGTGTATTCTTGAATACAAGTTTGTAGCACAAGTGTATTCTGAAATACAAGATTGTAGCATAGGTGTATTCTAGAATACAACTTTGCTGCAATCTTCTATTCCAAAACACAACAAGAAGGTTTTGCTCTCTCCAGAGGTCGTATCTAGGTATGTCTTTTCCATCTCCATCTCCATCTCCATCTTCATGTTCTCCATCTCCTTGTTCTCTGTGTGAGTTTACTTTATCTTCACGTGTGTACTTTGCATTGTTGTGTGGTGCATTTTGTTTTTGCGTTTTCACGTTGTTGGACGGATACGCCGCAACGGACGTCAGCATAGCGAGAACTCACCTAACATATAATGTCAACTGAGGAAGGAGCTCGACCCACAGGCGCATGGAAGCAAGCAAAGGGTGTCAACCTCTACTCGACCGACTAATGACTACTTCTTACAGAGATATCAAATCTACATGCCATCGGTTTTGTGAATGTGAGAGTCTCCTATGATGCTACCGCAAGCCAAAAGCCCATTAGACGTTCTCGAAACGTTACGAAACTTGAGGGATATTCTATCAACACCAATAGGCCACTCTCCCTAAGGTCCGTGACCAAAAAAACCTACCCAATACCCTCCGTGCAGAAAACGCGTAGGATGTCTAGCCGGTTTTTGCAGGTCGACGTTTCCGAAAAATAAAGTGCCTAATGTGTATCTCTACTCGCTCTGATCGCGTGGATATGCTGAAATGCAAAAACGGACAACAGTTACTCACCGAAACTCCAAAAGTAGCTCGCGGATGAATCTGCCAAAACACAGACGAACGCGTGTGATGTAAGCATCAACGCGTAGCTCGGCAACACACTGCTGCTCTCCGTTGGAGATTCCGACCACCGTAGCTCCTGTAGCACACACACACACACTCTCACTCTCTCGCAGTCTCCCAACGACACAGAAGATCAGATTATTAGAAGTCTCCTTACAAAGCTTTAGGTTTTGGCTTATATACTAAGCCTTAGAAAACCTAATGTCCGACCAAAATGACCTTATTTGTCCCTAGGCTTCTATAGAGCTTAATTACAACACTGTGAGCTGGCTTTGCTCATCCAACAAGCATCTGTGGCCTAAATACAATTGTCGACTTAAAATATTCCCGTAAACATTACAAAAGTGGTCGTAATGGCTCAAAATAATAATAACGGGATATTCGATGATGTCCATGAGCTTGTATCTTCACATTACAACATCCATCTTTGTCTTCATCACTTTATCAACATCTTTATTGGGAATCTTTAGAGAATCTTTGAGGAATATTCATGGAATCTTTGTGGAAGCGTTGTTGAAAGGTTGACCTGTCAACACTCTCCCCCTCCGAAGTCTTATCATCCTCGACAAGACCCTATGTCTGCAGTGGCCTCAGCGAGTGCTTCATGTTTTGGTGTTGGTTGAATCTTTTGTTGTTGCAGTTGCTTCTATCAGATGCTTTGTATGTTGTAGAGTTACCTTTTTCTTGTACATGTAGTGTAGTTGAAGCCATACCTCTCCCCCTCCGATTGGTTGTTGTAGCGTGAATAGGTTGAGTGAGGTTTGTTGTTGCAGCAAGTCTTTACCGTGGCAGCTCTATATTGCTTGTTCTTTGGCTGCATCTTGCATGGGTACCTGTAATCTTGAAGCCTTTTTGAATTGTTTCTGGGCCGCTCCCCTTGGATCCTATAGTTGATGAGCACGTAGTTGTTTGGGAATGTCGTTGGGTTGTTTTTCTGTGTTTTAAATAGAAAAATAGTAAAAATAAAATGTGGCGTATATTACAAAATGAAGGTCTTGGATACCTGGATAGGACTAAAAGGAAAAACCCAGTGGGAAAAAAATGCCTTTAGTCACCATTAAATGTGAGGCTATATGTACTTATGTTTGATGTAACCGAGTTTTGTTGAGTTAAAGTACTTATGGCCGTATGGCTACTATTATTGATTTGATATACATTGGATAAGTGTTAGTAGCTTGAAGTCAGAGTCGTTGTTGTTGAGCAAATGCTTATGAAACCTGTTACCGCTTCGTCATTGTCATTTTGTTGTGTAAGTGCATGGGTGGAACACAAATCGTATCAAATGCAGATGTCCAATGATGGGACATTATATATGCTTGCACAGATAGATGCATGGGAAACAATATGTTGTGCGAGAAGAGTTTGAATGGGTGCTTCCAAGAGTGAACGTAGCTAGAGAAGAAAAAATATATTTGACTTCAAGAGTTGTCGTTACTCACAAGAAGGGTTGTTGATGCTCGAGGTTTTTTCACTCTCCTCACTGTTTTCATGTGCGTGAGTGTTTTTTGTTGCTCACCTATCCAGCATGAGCGACTCAATTTTACAATATGCTCAACTCTTCCAGCTTGAGCTATAATCTAAATATCTAGACTCATAGACCACAAAAGTTATTAAGACATGAAGGTTGGGTCTGACGCTTGCTCATTTAGTGGCTCAGCTACCGGACTCTTGACTCTTGTGCCATTATTTTTATGGCGACTTGACTTACTCTCGGGAGCTTTCGACAAAGAATAGGTTTTGAAATTCAAAACTCACATCCTCGAAGAGAGGATTTGTAAAGGACCATATTGGCAATATTGGTTTCTTTTGCCATACCTGGGTGACCTTGGTTGTCAAAATTTCTTTTTGTTGTTGGTGGTCCCTTGGTTGAGAAGATTGGCTCGCTCCATTCTTCGTAACACTTTGTCTATCATGTCTTGCCATTTCTTGAGAGCTAGAGATGACTTCAATCTTCTTCGTTATGTGTTGTTCTTTTGGCAACCATTTGTGTCTGCATCGTGTGATTAGTGTGTCTTTGCAGATATCCTTTGCCTTGACTGTGACATTGTCCTTGATTTTGCCTTCCATGAAATTGCGATTATTTTCAAGCTGAAGTCGTTTTCTTGAAGAATGTTTACCTGGCATCTTTGGTAGCAAGATTCTCCGATTTCCTTGATAGTAACCTTGTGCTTGAAGAATTGTAGATGGCACTTCCCATGATGTTTTTGATGTCGTATTGAGATGTACAAGAGTGCCATTTTTGGGATTATTTATCGATGAAGTCCTATGTTGGTATGAAGGCCAGTTGGATTTGAAATTTCCTGCATCTCTTGTTGGTTGGTCTCCTTTGGCGATATAAATATGAGCTTTGTTGCTTTTGGGGACGCTTTTTGAAACCTTTATCCACCACATAAGCCAAGGTTTGTGGTTTTGGTAACCAAAGTTTCTTTTGACCCTCATAATAGCCTTGCTCTGCTAAGCTGTAGTGGGAGGCTATCCATCCCATGTGTTTACCTTTTGTCAATTGGCTAGGCTCATTTACCCATATTGGATCCTTGACCTTTATTTCTTCAGCTTTAATGTAGACCTTTGAAAACCTTTGGCGGCTGTGATCTCGCAGTGTAGGGTATTTTGGTTGAAAGATTTTCTTTGGAGTCTGTCTTTCATGTGGAAGCATGTGGTAAATTGATGTCAAAGCTCTGTCTTGAACTTTTCGGGGCTGGATTGAAGACTCTGATTTAAGGGGCTGCTTCTGTTGGTAGGACATTTGTGGGCTCATTTTGGCTTTGGCTTTGTCGGCAGCCCCCGATAATCTTGGAGCGGTAGTAGGCTGGCTTCTTGAGAGCTAGTCGTGATGACCATCATTGAAGATTCAAATTCTTCTTCAAGTGTTTTTGCCCATAGCTTGGAAAATCAAATGTGTACTCATTTTGGTGGAATCCACCACTAGGAATTTGTCTTTGATTACCTTTGACCGTAGTTTAAGGGTAGCTTTTGCAATCCCTAAACTTGTGACAGCTATTCCATGTGATATAGGAACCATTACCTGAATTTCATACAGTTCTGACTTACCTAGAAGTAACCACGGCCCATAAGACATGACATTAGTCGTGGCAGTGCAATCTATCTCTGCTGTAAAATTGAATTTCAGTTTCTCATGCACATCCAACGAGAATTTAATCTTCTTGTTGGCTACCAAGTAACTGATGTCCTCTTTGCTTTTGGTACTTGTCTTGGACTTTTGTGCCTTGGAAGCTTTGTCATCCTCTTGTATGTTGAACTTCTTTGTCATTTGACTGGTTGTAGCATGTCCCAAGTGCTTACTATCTTCTGCTGTAGCTGCTTGTTGGTGTTCATTGCTAGTTTTTGATTGTGACGCCTTGATTCTTGATTTCAAAAGCTCTCTGTCACTATTGACTTCTTCCAGCACTTGAAGGTCATTCAATGTTGACTTTTCTTCTTGGAAATGTTTTGAAGCTTGCGTAGCAGGATGTTGAGGTTGACTCTCTTCTTCTGATGCAATGGTCGTCGTGGCCTTTGGTTTCCATGGGTTTTTGTAGAGTTTCTTCTCAAAAATATTCATTCATATCCTGTATTGCTTGTCCTTGGTAGTCAATCTTGGACTCCGTCATTTCCTGTTCTTCTATGCATTCTATGTCTTCAGTTACATCTTCTTTTAGCTTCTCATACTCTTTGATTTGTTCAATCACCAATGAAGAGTCCACAGTAGAGAATTTATTTGGTAGACATTCAGCTTCATCCATTGATTCTATTTGCATGTCTTCCACTTGTGACGTGGCACTAAGATTTTTTGTTACCTCTGCCACCTCTTCTTGTGTTGGCTCACTATCGTCAGAATCTTGGCTTCTTTTGCTCTCGAACTTTGAACTGCGAGCTTCATCTTCATCACCTTGTGGATGCTTTGACTTGTCCTCACTGAGGTTCCTTAAACGATCTTGAATTAGTTGATTCAATTGATCTTTTTTGAAAGCCTGATTCTCTATGATAATGTCGTTGACACCCTTGACTTCAAGCAACTGTGTCTTGAGCCCATCTTTTGTGCTCTGTGATAAGATCTGCTTCTTTTCAGGAGATATCATTGGGGATTCTTGCTTCTGTTCCCTTGTTGTCACTGTCTGAACTTTGCTTTTGGCTTGTTGCTTCTTCTTTTCCATGTAGAGATTTGTTGGGCAGTCCTTCACTAAATGACCAATGGCACATTGGTCGCAATATGTTGTTATCTCAACATGTGCACCCTTTGGACGAGGCAGCTCTCCATAATACTGCTGATAATGGTTTCCTGTGGTATCTAGATACAGATATGACCTCTTCTTTGCATGCATGAACCTGTAAATTACGACTGACTTAGGTGTATCCACTGGCTTTGTCTCTTTATCCTTCATCGTCTTGTCCTTGAGAAGCTGAAAATAGCTTCCATTATTGCTTGAATACAAAATCAAATCACTATCCATGCTTTCTAGCAGTTGTAATGCTAATTCTTCCATCAGTATATGTGCTTTAACTTGGGGCTTCTGCATAGCCTTAGGGCTATGTTTCCGAGTTGATTTTGACGAGTTCTGCACCGAGGGTGAAGATCGAAACGAATTTTTGTTTTTCGTTTCCTTTGATGGTGCTTTTGGACGGGGTCCAAGTATGTGGCTTACAGGTTTCCCACAAATGCTAAACTCATCCATATTTTTCACATCGGCTATTTCATAGTGCCTATTGTATTTTTCGACCACAATGACATCTTGACCTGACCTTCTACATTGGGCATTGTGAATTTCCAGTGGTTTCTCCTCCGGCTCGGCATCTTCCAAGGCTTCTTGAAATTCCACTTGGACTCCTGAAAAGGACACTACTTCTTGTAAACTGGACTTCTTAATCCCACTCTTGAAGATATAGGGTCTCTTTGTTGAGTTTGAACTCCCCCCACCTGAGAGGGTTCCATATCTGATGTTGGCATCTGTTTAATGCCTGATGATATGACTTCTTGTGCTTTGTTAAGAAGCTCTTGAGACCGAGCTAGTTCTTTTTGAAGTTGTGCTATCTCCATAGAGGGTACTTCCGACGTATTCCCTGTTTGTGCAATTTGGTGTGCTTGTGCTTTGTCTTGTGCTGGTGTGGTGCACGAGACTTGTACCGTGTCTTTCCATGTTGTGCCTTGTTGTGTGTCATGTGGTGTGTCACTCATTTGTGTAGTGACAGCTGTAGGTGTCAATTCTTCCAGGTGCGTAGTTAGAGGTAAACCCATGATGAGATGGTATACATTACCACCTTTAGACATGTAGTCTTCTCCTCTTGAGCCAAACGCTTCTGCTGCAAACATCGACCGTCTTCGTCTCCATAGAGGGTACCAATTTCTGTTTTCCATCTTCTGCTGTGTACAGAAAACTACTTGGAGGATATGTGTAGATATCTGTAAGTTGATCTTTGTACAACATTTCTATCTCATTGTCGATGTATTTTCCGTGCCTCATGTAAATTGATCCCAGACAGTCTTCCATGAAATCTGGATGTGGGTGTAGTACATTCTTCGTTGTTTCAACTTCCACATATTGAGATGTCCGAGTTTCCTCTGTATCTTTCTTTGTCTTGATGTACAAATTCTGATTGACATCCTCATAGCATGGCAGTCCTTTGTACTGGCCAATCAGATAGATCCAAATTTGCTCTCTTGTAATTTATGTGGATGTACTTGAAGCTTCGTCTCGGCTGGTCTGATTCCTTTGAGACACCATTGCTTTCGTCTTGACTCCCTTGTTGTACCTGTTTAGTGATAGCTCTAAATGCTTACGTTAATGCTAATAAAAATTATTAGCACCCTTGTGTCGGTCTTTTTCTCTTGAGGTCCTTCAGCTTTTGTGGATTCCCTAATCTCTGAGTTTTTTGAATTGGGCTTTGCTTGAACTTCTTAGCTCCCTTGCTTGCCAAGGCTGATACTGACTTGTTTGGCTGCTTGCTTTGCCTAGAGCTTTTTAGTAGGCCTCGATCTAGTGGAAGCATTGTGATAAGTTATGCAACTTACCACTATACTACAACGACTTCTCCCTTCGTAGCGATTCTTGATTCGAGCTAACCTGTGTTCACTTTAGCACACAATCTGCAAAATTCTATTTAGCTGGCAAACTTTTTCACAATGAACGCAAAATTCTTGATGTACCCTTGACAACCACACTTGTGCCTTGAGCACCTTCTAGTGGGTGACTAATGGTTTTTCCAAAAGATAATTTCAATTTGCTAACTTAGCAGTCTTTGACGGTCAATTAGAAGGTCTAGAGACCAAATCTGGTTTCAAATTTCAGCTTCCCTGACGATGAAAATCTCACATGCACTCGAGTCTGCTCTAGGTCGATTTGAGTGGTCTGTTCTAGAGCTTGGGTCGACTCTAGTCAATGACCTCGCTTAAGGCTCACTAGCCCCTCTCCTAGGGAAAAGTCAAAACTATGTTCAAAACCGTGCCCGTTTTCTCACAATTCTTTCGAACTGTCGGTTTTAGACACACCTGACTTCCGGATGCAATTTGAGGCCTTAAACAATGTTTTTTTCAAAGTTAACCTAAATGGTTGCTCTAAGATCTGTAGTGTCGCTCTTAGGCTATGTTTTGATATAAAAACTTTTCCGATCCGATACCGTTTGTGAAAGTTATGGCCAAAACAGTGAAATGCAGTTTAGAATGGTTAAAATGAATCCAAATTCAATCTTGAAAAAAGTTATGCAATCCTTGAGACACTGGGAACACCCCTGTATGATCAAAATTACAGTTGGTCCCTAAAACTGGCTTGGAGACATCCTACGCATAGGATGTCTATATGCTCAGAATTGAACAAAATTTGGTCCAGAGACTCCCCTTAAGTCTAGCAACACAATGGTATGCTCAGAATTTCATTTGGACCTAAACATGGCCTTGTGACATCCTACGCGTAGGATGTCTTTTTGCTCAGAATGACTTGAAATTGTCACCCCAGCTTCTCCTTGATGTGTTGATCACAATGGTGTGCTCATAAGTTGGTTTGGAATCCTAAATCAAGCTGGAGACATACTACGCATAGGATGTCTAAGTGCTCAGATTTTGTCCAAACTTGATCCCAAGATTCTCCTAGGGCTCATCAACCCAATGGTATGCTTAGATTTGAATTTGGATGCCAATAGGTCAAGATTTGGGCTGCATAAGCTTCTAGTGCACTCCAAGAGTAGGATGTCTGGAAATTCTCGTCTTTGCTTGGTAAATAGGCCAAACAAGGTCCAAATTTACTTTTTTTAAAATTTTTTGGAATCCTTGAGACACTGGGAACCTCCCTATATGGCCAAAGTAGAATTTTGACCACTTTATGACCCTGGAGACATCCTACGCGTAGGATGTCTTTTTGCTCTGTTCAGCTCAAACTTGCATTGTAGCTTCCCCTTGATGTGCTAAACTCACAGCTACTTTTACTTTTTGATTATGACACCTATAGGTTGGTCAAATGATCAAGAATCTTCTCTAGAAGCCTGATGTCTCTTCTAATGAATACCCAATTCAAATCAACTCCAAATTGGACCAAATTTGCCTAGGAGGACTATCTAAGGCTATATGACAGCATGGTATGGTCACAGTAGAATTTTGGTCTCAAAATCATGCAAGAGACATCCTACGCGTAGGATGTCTTTTTGCTCAGAATGAACCCAAACTTGGACCAAAGATTCCCCTAGTCTTCAGCAACCCACTGGTATGCTTAGTTTTGAGTTTGGATGTTAAAAGACCCCAAAACTAGCTATTCTTACCTTTTTCAATCAAAAATGCTAAAGTCTGTTCAATCTTCCTTTCACTGACCCAAATGAGATGAAATTTATCACATGCACTCAATACAACATTTAGAACATGCCTTTGGAGTCATCCTATGGTTTGGTCTCAAAATTAGGCCTTGGACACAATTTGGGTAGGATGTCTGTCAATTCTCATCTTTTGGCTTTGATCTGTCAAAATTTGGTCAAATTTCCACTTTCCAGGTGAAAATAGGGTAGAACCTACCTTCTAAACACATTGGTAACCTCAGATTTTCAAAAAAATGCCCAGATCACCCTGTAGACATCCTACGCGTAGGATGTCTACTGCTTATTTTTTCAGACTGAAGTGTCCCTGATGTTTCCTTATGCTCTCAGCAAGTGCAAGTATGCTTCACAATTGCAAAAACATGCAAAAATCACTCAATTTAAGCCTTTTATGAAATTTTACGTTTTATGACTCCTCCTTTTGGCTTTTGGTCAACAAAAATAGGGAAAAACACTCAAGTCAATATGTTACTGGGGTAAAACCTACCCTCTAAACCCACTGGTAACCTCAGTTTCCCCAAATTCCCTGCCAAAAGTGCCCTGGAGACATCCTTCGCGTAGGATGTATACTGTCTTAAAATGCAATTTTTTCCTGGCAGTAGTATTCCCTATGCTCTGTAGAGCTCTCAGCAATAATCACAGAAACTTTTGGACTTCAAATCAGCTTCCAAATACAATTTACCGTCTTTCCTACTTAGCGTTTTCCACTTCTCTGATGAGCCTAATAGCAAATATGACATGCATAAAGTACTCTAGATCAGCAATCAAGATATCTTACTTACCCTACTCCTACTCATCAATGTGAGATGGTGATTTTAATGTCTTGTTTGCTTCCTAGCCTCACACGAACTCTCAAGTCAACCTACCACCACATCTACCACTCCAACTCCTACTCTCTACACCACAACCTACTACTACCTAATACTACCTAAGACGAAAGATCCAGGCTAGACACACGCTCCCTAGACTCCTCCTAAGACCTAGAGAGTCCACCACCCTCTGATCCTATCTAAATGTAAAATAGTACTCTGGCAAGCCAGAGGACCTCTATCCTCAAGGACTAGTCTCGGTCACCTACTTAGGGCCCTCGTCCCCAGCAACGGCGCCAATGTTGGACGGATACGCTGCAACGGACGTCATCATAGCGAGAACTCACCTAACATATAATGTCAACTGAGGAAGGAGCTCAACCCGCAGGCGCGTGGAAGCAAGCAAAGGGTGTCAACCTCCACTCGACCGACTAATGACTACTTCCTACAGAGATATCAAATCTACATGCCATCGGTTCTGTGAATGTGAGAGTCTCCTATGATGCTACCGCAAGCCAAAAGCCCATTAGACGTTCTCGAAACGTTATGAAACTTGAGGGATATCCTATCAACACCAATACGCCACTCTCCCGAAGGTCCACGACCAAAAAAACCTACCTAATACCCTCCGTGCAGAAAACGCGTAGGATGTCTGGCCGGTTTTTGCAGGTCGACGTTTCCGAAAACTAAAGTGCCTAATGTGTAGCTTCGCTCTGATCGCGTGGATATGCTGAAATGCAAAAACGGACAACAGTTACTCACCGAAACTCCAAAAGTAGCTCACGGATAAATCTGCCAAAACACAGAGGAACGCGCGTGATGTAAGCATCAACGCGTAGCTCTCCTCGTGGGCAACACAATGCTGCTCTCCATTTGCGATTCCGACCACCGTAGCTCCTGTAGCACACACACACACTCTCTCACTCTCTCATAGTCTCCCAACGACACAGAAGATCGGATTATTAGAAGTCTCCTTACAAAGCTTTAGGTTTTGGCTTATATACTAAGCTTTAAAAAACCTAATGTCCGACCAAAATGACTTTATTTGTCCCTAGGCTTCTATAGAGCTTAATTACAACACCGTGAGCTGGCTTTGCTCATTCAACAAGCATATGTGGCCTAAATACAATTGCCGACTTAAAATATGAAGTTCCTGTAAACATTACAAAAGTGGCCGTAATGGCTCAAAATAATAACAACGGGATATTCGATGATGTCCATGAGCTTGTATCTTCACATTACAACATCCATCTTCGTCTTCATCACTTCATCAGCATCTTTATTGGGAATCTTTAGAGAATCTTTGAGAAATCTTCATGGAATCTTTGTGGAAGCGTTGTTGAAAGGTTGACCTGTCAACACACGCGCACGCGAAGTTTAAAGGCAACTTTCGGGTCCAGAACTTTGATAAGCATATTCAGCATTGCGAGAAATTCTCCAACAGGTGTCTTACGGTTTTACCACTCCTTCGGAGTTGTTTATGCCCTCAGAATTTTGTTTTGAGCATCACAGCAGAAGATAGTTTTCAGCCATACAAAAAAACTTCCTGTGTATCTTACAGAAAATATGTATTGGTGTGGAGGTTACAATTACACATGCATGATGGATTGTAGATACAAAGAGAGCTATGTTTTGTTAATCTTGTGCAGAGAAAGTTTCCATTGGTTGTTTGATACATTGGTTGCGTAGATCTTTGTACACATGGTGCGGATTTATTGTTATATGCATAAGGACACAACAAGAAAGCAAGTGTGATTCTTCTATTCTTGATGTACTTTTCAATGAGTGTAGGTTGGATGGTATAAACTAATCTCTTTGGTCTTCCTTGGTCAAACAAGTGTTACGGCATTAGCCGCACATGCGGTCCTGCGGAGGTCTGGACACTGCGGATCAGGAGTCAGGAGTTAGGATTCATGCGGTATGCGGTGGTCGGAGCGGCAGTTCTTCATAGGATATCATGGGACAGGAGTGTGTGCATCGTTCCCAATCTGCGCTGGAGCAGCGGTTGTATATGGAGGGGCATACCTGTCTTTTGATGTAACTTAAACAATCTCTATGATATTCATGGCATCATCTATTGTACTCTGTGTCTGGATTACAGATGAATGAAGCAAGGGTTGTTCTGTGTCTGTGTACTTTGTACTTCCTTCTCTTGTCATTCTGTGCGTTGATGTTCATATAATGTAGTTGTGGGTAATCATTCTCGTAATGCCTATTGCTCCTGTGTGGGAAATAGCCATTACATCTGGCGACCACGATGCGTGATGAACGGCCTGCGATGAATATGCATGTGCACTAGGTCGCAGGGTCTGCCTGTCCCTGTGGTTCCAATTGTAGGAAGACGTCGGAGGAGAGGTGGTTCATATGAATTTGTTTTTTCTTCACCGCAGATTGAGGAATCTGTATCTCCATCACCAAGCCCGGTGCGTGGTAGGAGGTTGCGGCGAGCGAGACGTACTCCGCGCAGTCAGCCATGTCCTCCTGTCGTACGTTCACCCTCACCCACACCGGTTGATCCACCACCGTCTCCGATAAGCAGTCCGGGAGTATCTCCGCCACTGTCCCCACCTCCTAGTGCTCGTCAGCTTTTTCCGGGGGGAGGAGGAACAGTTGAGCAAGGAGTGATGGCTCATCCTCAGATTAAGTATAGTCGGTTTCGAGGTCTTTCGAGTGAAGACCCGGATGCACATTTACGCCAATTCAATAAAGTTTATGGATTGAATCATCCTGGGGTGGTGATTTCTCCCCATCAACAGTCAGTTTTTGAATCTACACTCTCAGGGAATGCTGCGAAATGGTTGTCCAAATATCCTGATGATCATTTCCAGACGTATGTTGACGGATCCAAAGCGTTTCTACGAAGGTTTCGAACGGAAAAGACAGTCCCCCAACATTTGGAGAAGCTTCGAACGCTCCGGCAGAAGTCATTGCCAGTGGAGGATTACGCTGCAAAATTTCAGATGCTTTTGCAGAGGGTACCTCAAGCACAAAGACCGACAGCGGAAGTACTGAATGACTATTTTTTGCGGGGGCTCAACAAGGATCTCAGAACGGCTATGGCGACAGTGGATAAAGTAACTACTCCACTGGATACTGTAATTGCTAGGGCTGTAGTAGCAGGAGAGGCTTTAGAGGATACGGAACATCCAAAGAAGTCAAAGAAGAAAGATAGAAAGAAATCTCATCGAAAGTCATAGGACAATGGCAGTGATAGTTCGGAGTCGGAATCCGCAGGATCTGATTCCTCGGACTCAGGCAACAGCGATTCGGGAAAAGAATCGGAAGAGACACCACGGAAAAAATCCCAACGTCACGGGAAAGGTGTATCCTCCGGATCGACGGAATTGGCTGCAGTGGCTAAAAGCCTGAAGAAAATCTGGTGTACCCAATGTCGGAATCCGGGCCATGCTGCTCAGGAATGTGCAATGAATCAGAAGTGGTGTGCGATTTGCACAACCAATACTCATAATACAGTGGAATGTTATTTCAATGGCCGGGGTCGTCGGAGACGAGGGGACTCTTCTACCTGGCAACAACCACAGATAGGGCAGGGACAAGAGCCTGCTGTGGCGATGGCTCGTGCTCATACACCAGAGCCGCCTCTGCAAGGTCAAGCAAGAGGACGGGGTCAAGGGGGAGGATGAGGCCGCGGAAGAGGTGGCCGAGATCCTAATCGCCCCAAGACATGCCTTTTCTGTTTGGGGAATGGTCATTGGCGATCTGAGTGTACTGAAGCTATGGAATACGATCGGAAAAAGCAGGAACGCGCTGCAGGGAAACAGCATAGTGTCGCTATGGTTCAGATTGAAGGATTGGAGGAGTCTGACCCAGCGGTTTCATTAATCACGCGATCGGGTAAAAATGTGGTTCCAATTCCCGATGTGAAAATTCCGGATTGGACGGCTCAGGAAGAGGTGCGAAAAAAGACCGTGTCCTGGTTGCCACAATCCGCACCACCAGTAAAGATAGCAGGACCATCGACTATGCCAACCAATATAGGCCTGGAAATAAGGGAAGGGAAAGCTGGAATTAAGGGTGATATTAAAGAACAAGAGGAGTGGAATTCAGTTTGGAAAGAGGTTCTCACGTCACCAATTCAAGTACCTCTGGGTTCATTGCTGAAATTGGTCCCGAATTTCCATAATGCATTGCTGCGACAAACGGCCACTGAGCTGAGGGAAGTCGCCATTGGGAAGGTTGAAAGTG
The DNA here is from genome assembly GCF_014529385.1 of Adiantum capillus-veneris. Lineage (NCBI taxonomy): Eukaryota > Viridiplantae > Streptophyta > Polypodiopsida > Polypodiales > Pteridaceae > Adiantum > Adiantum capillus-veneris. The sequence goes on from NC_140937.1 coordinate 46,506,663, forward strand.
AGGATGATGATTCAGCCCCGTTGCCGGCGAATAGGATCACGGATACCCGTATTCCGAAACTTTCAGTTCGATACCATGGCACATACATTGACAAGGTATTCTTGGATAGAGGAGCGGGGGTAAACATTATCACCCAAGCAGAGTGTGAGCATTTTGGTCTCAGTGATTGGGAGCCTGCACCCTTTGTAGTCCGCATGGCAGATCAGCGAAGAGTGCAACCAGTGGGTTTACTTCGGGGTATTGTTTTGGATGTAGCAGGCTTGTCCTTTGCTGTTTCCTTAGTAGTTTTGAATATTGAAGATCATAATCACGATTATCACATTATCTTGGGGAGACCCTGGTTACGACAAGCGAGGGTAAAACATAATTGGGAAGCAAATATGCTTACAGTAAAGAAGGGTAAAAGAAAAGTGCGTGTGATGTTGGGAATATGCCGAAAACCAGTTTAGGCAGCATGGCCGGTGATAGCAGAAACAGTTAATATGGTGGAAGGATTAGAAGAGGATGAAGAGGAACAATTTCTCAAAGCAAATCCGGATTTGGTTTCTCTATACCTTGCGGATATTTCTCTGATTTCGAAAGGGCATTCGGTGGGGGTTTCAGGAACTCCAGGAGGAATAGGGGAGCCCCAACAACAGGTGCTTCCAAGTCCTGAGTCACTGGAGGACGTGATTCAACAAGAACGAGCGTTTGAGGCGCAAATGGAAAAAATTACAAGGATTAAGGAAGATGAATTAGAGAAGGTTTTTCTTGGGGAGCAAGCGGAGTCGCAGCCCATATACATTAATAAGCAATTGGAAGCAAGTTTTAGAGATGATTTGATCAAATTACTGACAGAGTTTAAGGATGTTTTCACATGGGAATATGCGGACATGCAGGGATTGGATCCTAAGTTTTATCAGCATACGATCAATCTGGAACCGGATGCGGTGCTCGTGAAGCAGCATTCGTACAGGATGAATCCGAATGTGGCAAAGCAAGTTAAATTGGAAATTGATCGCCTGTTGGAAGTGGGTTTTATTATCCCTATTGATAATCCGGAATGGATTTCTCCAATTGTGGTAGTACCAAAGAAAAATAAGCAAATCCGAATTTGTGTGGATTACCGAAAATTGAATGCCGCTACTGTTCCAGATCCTTTTCCTCTCCCGTTTTTGGATTCCATTTTGGATGATGTAGCAGGAGATGAGATGTATACTTTTCTGGATGGCTTTAGTGGATATAATCAAATGAGAATGGCATTGCGGGATCAACCAAAAACAGCTTTTATTACCGCATGGGGAGTATTTGCCTGCACAGTAATGTGGTTTGGATTGCGGAATGCACCTTCCACTTTTCAACGGGATATGTTTCAAATCTTTGGGCCTTACTTGACGGATTTTATGCGGATTTTTCTGGATGATCTCAGTGTTTTTGGAGCACAATTGGAGCATTTGCAACAATTACGGTTATGCTTTACGAAATGCAGAGAGGAACTGGACGAAGAGCGGCTGCAGAGCTTTGCGGTGCTGCAGGATCTGCAGTCTAGGCGAAAAAAATGGCTGGATCGCCTGAAAGCACGGCAATTTGTTCGAGGACAGCTGGTCCTTGTCTTCAATTCCCGTCTTGGGAAGATGCCGGGGAAGCTTAAATTAAGGTGGTCAGGACCATTTTGGATTTTTCAAGCATGCGGGCCTATTTCTTTTTATTTGGCGGATTTACGGGGGGAGGTTATTTTTGTGCCGGTCAATGGTTTCAGACTGCGCCATTATGTTTCACCTACCACGATTCAGTGCCCCTTTGCTGCGGTACAAGAGCCGGAAGCCGCCTTAATCATGATTGGGGATTCTTTTGCATGCAATCTTGGGAAGCGGGAAAAGATCTATGATGGTTGCGACACCGTGGATCGCCGTATTTTGGGAACTCGTTGTGGAAGGGTTTTAGTTTCGTGTGTCGCGCGCTCTTAGTGTTTTATTCTCTACTCCTGCATCTCATCGCCACCATGACAGCTTCTCTTTTGCAATGTGTCCCTTTCACTCCCGTGCAGCAGCTCGCGCTTCGACGAGTGGACACATGGCTGCAAGACTTGCGGCTACGTGTGTTCGCCAACCTGGACTGGCAAGGAATCCCAGTGCACCCGCAGGCAGCACGTTTGATCGAGCAACTCGCGGCTGGGGATATGGTGGTCCTCAACAATCAACAGATACAGTTGACAACAGAAAGAATCTCAAGATGTTGCTGTTTACCCAACGATGGTGTGGTGCGAGCCTCCCATGTGATCCCTACTGCAGATGTCGAGCAGGAATTGGGCTTGAAGGTCAAAGGGGAGTATAAACTGTAAGGGTTGTCAGATGTGGCAACCAGGGATGCATATCGGTGGTTCCTTGAGGCGATTTGGCTACAGGCCAAAACGTATACTATTTCGACCCGAGCTAGAAATGTGTTGCATTCGGCCAACTTTGGGCCAGTAGCTTGGGCAGCAGTGGTCAGAGAGCGACTACTGGCGGAGTGCCAACGAGTGATGGCACAGTTGGGGAGGGGTACCCCAACCAATACAAAGGTGGGCCAACTGCTCACATTGATCTTTCCTTTGAGAGAAGTGTTTCCTCTCACCCTGCGTCCTCTTTGCCACTTTGAAGATGATCGCTTGGTGGTCCAAGGAACTAATCCTCCTCTGTCGCAAACACAAAGCTTGGCAGTGCCGGCGGAGAGGAAAACACAGCAGCAACAAGTGGGTACTGTGGAATTTCCTGGTTCATCGACGGCGGTGGTATCCTCTGGAGCCCAGGGGATGGCCACTACAGGTGCAGGATCAGCAAGCCGCAAGCGCGGCCGTGCGGAGCAGCAATTTTCAACACCACCTCCAGCAACTGCATCTCTTGTTGAGGAATATTCTGCGGTGGCTCGCTGGCGCCGCCGAATGCAGGAAAGAGTTAGCAGTACGACTCCCTTGCGGATGAGCTCTACGGTTGCGGATGTCCCCGCTCAACCGAAAACGTCGGGTATTACGAATGCGGCTGCCTCGACGGGAGGTATTCTCCCCGCAGTGCTACCATGGGAGGCTACGGCAGCAGCGACCCCTGCTGACCAATTACAGGCATGCGGCACATTTTCTAGCAGACTTGCAGAGTCTATTCGTGCGGCCTGGCCAGCCCCAGCCACAGAGGGACGAGTCAATGAGCTGGAAGCGCAGGTAGCGACTTCGCAGACTCGGATTAACGAGTTAAACACTCAGAATGAACAGCTGACTGCCACTACTCGCTAGCAAGGGGCAGAAATACAAAGATTAAGAGGGGCTAATGCTGAGTTTGTAAGATCTATTCAACAAGAACTTCTTCAGTTGAGAACACAGCATAGCCTAGCTTCTTACTTAACCTCGCACCCTGGCGATGTAATGATCAACATGACTGATTTGGATGCATTGGCAGTGGAGATGCAAGAGGATCTCCGAACTTTTTTAGATAATCAATTACAAAGCTGGAGCACACGCTTGGCTGCTGAGGTGGGAGCACAGCCACCCGCTCAGCAGGTTGTGGTGCACCAACCCGAGTCATCCAACATTGACAAAGGTAAGAGTGTTGTTCCAGAGGGTTTTGATGTTGCTGATTGGGCACAAGCTACAGAGGATTGTGTTGAAGCCCAGGCTCATGTCTCTCGTTTGCAAAAAATGATTCGTCGATTTCGTAAGGAGAGGTGCAGGGTCTGTTTTTGAGTGGAGACCTTAGCTCATTCCTTTTCTCTCAGTCTCCCACCTTGCCCTCCATTTTGGGCTGCTCTTAATCGCTACCTTACTCGTTATTATCCCTTGCATACACCTCTTGCTCCTCTGCCACAGCCGCCTCAATCTATCTCCTTGCCAACGCAGTTTATTCCTCGGGCTGCCTGGCCGGAACAAATTGAGATAGATCCATGTCTTTTGGATGAGGTCTATCGAGCCCATACTGTAGATTTTCAGGGCTTTGGCTATATTGATGTTTCCTCTTCACCAGAGCAGGGTGCAGAGCAACCACCAGAACCTTCCAACCGGAGGGGCTGATTGTGGGTTTGCGCAATCCACCGTGCGTGCTAGGTGTTACGGCATTAGCCGCACATGTGGTCCTGCGGAGGACTGGACACTGCGGATCAAGAGTCAAGAGTCATGCGGTATGCGGTGGCCGGAGCGGAAGTTCTTTATAGGATATCATGGGACAGGAGTGTGTGCACCGTTCCCGATCTGCGCTGGAGCAGCGGTTGTATATGGAGGGGCATACCTGTCTTTTGATGTAACTTAACCAATCTCTATGATATTCATGGCATCATCTATTGTACTCTGTGTCTGGATTACAGATGAATGAAGCAAGGGTTGTTTTGTGTCTGTGTACTTTGTACTTCCTTCTCTTGTCATTCTGTGCGTTGATGTTCATATAATGTAGTTGCGGGTAATCATTCCCGTAATGCCTATTGCTCCTGTGTGGGCAATAGCCATTACAACAAGTACTTGCTGTAAGAAATTTGTGAGATTATGTGGTTGGCTTGGAGATTGAACCGTTGAGTATTGCTCTAGCCCTCCGCAAAGAGATCGTGTGAGTACTATTGTAGCACCTATTGTTGTTGAGACACTAGAGCAAGGGAGATGTAACTAGCATAATACACTTCCTTTTGGTATCATTTTGTTAACATATAAAGATCTATTGTGCCATAACTAAAGACAAGGCTTTGATTTTTTTGCTTTAAATATACATAAATTCTTACTTTTCTACTTAAGAAAGCCTTGAAATATAGTTCACTTACTCTCTCACGTAGCAAACTTGCTCCCATCAATCCTCACTTTCAAGCACTTAGGATGCGTGTGTCAATCATTGGAGCAGATTCTATAAGACAACTGCTTCCACCTCCTTTCGCTTTTGAAAGTGGTGCTCCTCGATGACATTGTTAGCTGCTCATCAATTTTTAGAACAAGCTCAAGGTATTGACGAGACTTTACTGATGGTTCCTTTACAAAGAGTCATTGTTCCCCCTAGAGGTATGCTTTCTACCTCTCATTATAAACAAAAAAAAGCATCAACTCATGATGTTCAAATCCTTTGGGAGCATGCATGACACAAGAAGTCTGAAGGTCATGCTCGGTCAATTTGAGTAGGTGTTTTTGGGCACAATCAAACAATTATTGAACCTCTTATTTATTTATGTCATTGATGATAAAGGTCTCAACAATAAGGAAAGCGTTTTCAAAGTGGTAGGTTATCTTGTTGATGTCAGAGAAAATACCTCGCACAATATCTTAAATTGTCTTCTAGAAGGGAAAGAAAAACAATTTGTGAATGACAAAGAGAAGAAATATGCTTTCAAACTTGCTTCATAATTCTAGTTTTTAGTTTTGTTTATGAATCTTTGTTGCAAAAGTAGAGATAATCTTGTTACTTAACTTTTTAAAAAATTAGATGCAGAATTTGGGGTTTGTAAATTATAAACATGGGTTTTATTTGCATTTTTCATCAAATTGTGAAATCACAAAGTTTATATTTTATTAATTGGTCAAAATTTGATGTGATTATGGGAATGTAATTTTTCTGAGTTAAACATGTGATTGTAAATTCGTCAATTCTCCATTGTTTTCAAGATCAATCATTGTTAAATGAAGCGTGATGTAGAAATTTTAATATTTTTAGCCATAATGTTTTTTGAAAAAAACTTGCGAGCTTAAATGCTTATTTTTCAATTTTTTGGGATTTTTTGGTGTCAATCAAAACTACACCTCATGCCCTGTTGTAATTTTTGATGACCGAGTGTTTATGGAGGAATTACTTATTAGGAAGGAAGTTTTGGCCTATAATTGACCATAAGAGCTTAAGTGGTTCTTTACACAAGCAACATTGAATATGTGACAATGGTGTTGGGTAGAACTTTTGCAAGAATATCACATTATCTATCACCCTGAAAAGGAAAACATATTTGCAGATTCACTCACTCAAAACTCATTTTTGAGCCTCACATTTGTATCCAACAACCAAATCATTGAAGGGATTAAAGAAGTTGCATCATCCATAGTATCAAAGGAAACTGTACCCTCGTTCAAAATGGAGAATCAAGAAATATGTAACCTTCAATGCATCACTTTTCATATGATGACCATTGTCTCTATAATAGAGATAGGTTATGTGTACCAAATGATCTTAATTAAACAAGGCTATATTGGTCGAGACCCATGATAGCCCTACTTCAGGACACCCAACAGTTATACAAAGATCCTCAACGCGGTACGCAAAAGCTTCTACTAGATGGGGCAAAAGGAAGATGTGCTACGCTACATTCACCAATCCTTGGCATGCCAACGGTTTAAAGCAAAGAGAGTTAAACTTCCCAGTAAACTTCAACCACTTGAAATTTCCCAAATGAAGTGGGAGTGTACAAGTAGGGACTTTGTCATTGGATTTCCTATGGTACAAGAAGGATATAGTGATAGTTGACTTACTCACTCAAATTTCATATCTCATTCTAGTCAAGATAACCTTTACAACCTCTAGCATTGCACGACTCTTGGTTGAAGAAATTTTTAGATTGCATGGATTTCCCAAACGGATTGTAAAAGCGATTGGAATTTGAAGTTTACTTCAAATTTTTGGACCTCTCTCTTCAAGGTGATTGGAACTTTAGTACTTTGTACCATCTCCAATGAAATGGGCAGACGTAACGAGTCAACCAAGTCATTGAAGATATTCTCAGAGCTCATAGTAGTAGCAACAGATTCAATTTCTACCTCTAGTGGAGTATGCTTACAATGCTTCACACCATCTAAGCATTGGTATGACCCCATTTTGTGTCTTGTATGGTCAAGAATGTGTCTCTCCACTCAACTTTTCAAATCCCACCATAAGAGTTCAGAGGATTCTTGAAGAGACTAAAAGAAAAAATAAGGCCATCCTCAAGAATGTGCAAGCAGCTCAGGATTGCCAAAAGCAGTATGCTGATGATAAGAGATTCGAAATAAGATTCAAGAAAGGAGACAAAGTTTTTCTTCAGATTCACCCAAAGAGAAGTAGCTTATCACTTGGGAAGTACACGAAACTTATCCCATGTTATTATGGTCCTTATATGAAGTAATCAAGTGTATTGAGTATCTAATCTTACAAGTTGAAGTTGTCATATCAATTCAAAGTCCACGATGTGTTCCATGTGAGCTTATTGAAACCCTATATTCCGAGTGATGACCAACTCCTTGATGATAAATAAATTGTCATGCCAAATCAAAATATCCTGGAGCTCCAACCCTTTAGAATTTTGGAATCTCAAGAGAAAGTCCTTCGGAATCGGATTCTCAGAGAACAGCTTATTCAATGGCAGGACTATCCTAAAAGAGATGCTATATGGGAAGATAAAGCCACCTTAGAGAAGGACTGTCCTCATTTTTTCTCGAGATGAGAACATCTCAAACCCCTACATTGAGGAGTTTGTCATGTACATGAATTTTTATCAATAAATTTTTCTTTGTCTTAAGGTCCTTATTCTAAGTTTTGGAGCATTTGTAAGTATATTAATAATGAGAAGTTTGTTCAAGACAATCGAATCTGAAATCAAACATTCTATGTGCAAGTTATGTTAATTACATGTTTTATATCTTAAGTAATAAAGAGAAGGTTCTAAACGCCTTATTTTTAGGAAAGTGGGTGTTGAATAATTTGTTGCTCCCGGATAACCGAGAGAAAAGGACTCCAAAAAGAGAGGCCGATGTGAACTCATAGCTAAAAGTAGAGGTCGTCCATAATTGACTACACAAAAAGAAATGATTCGGGAGACTTGTATCAAAAATAATGATAAACAAGAAGGACCCAAAAAGCATGCACCAAGAATAACCTATCCTAGAAGCCTATAAAAAGAGGGTGAGGGTGAGTATAGAATGGACAGAGAGCAAGAGCAACGGAACTTTGCAGTAAAATTTTTGTGTGGCAATATGAGCATGCCATCCAAAAACTAACCCCTTCACCCCTATCTCTCTTCAACTCCTCTAAGACAATGACTAAGGCGGCCACTAAGGTGGCAACCAAAGCATAGTCTTTGGCATACTTGGCAACAAGGTTATGAAGGCTTTTTTTTTTTGGCAGCGTTGTTTGTACACAAGGGAAAACCATTTACCAAGACTTAAGACATCTTGAGAGGTCACCCATCCCAACACTGTTTTGGTCAGAGAGCGCTTAATTGTAAGGTAACCATTGAGTTAAATCAAGAATATGAAGGAACATCTCCAATTAGCTAAGCATGCATATGTGTGGGTGTATTACGGGAGTATGCACTAATAATTAGGTAGTAGAATCCATTGTTTTTGTGTGATTTTATTTACCTACATCACTCTCCATATTGTTATCAATCCTCCTTAATTACCCTCTTCCTAATCACTTGGATATGTAGTATGTAGCATGCTTTTCTTCCAACATAAGGTTGTGTAGGTGGTAGGAGGTGTTCCTAGATAAATGGATGCATAAAACTCACACTAGATTCATATCCTTATGTAATTTATGAATGGTTTATAAATATATTTCCTTGTTGTAACTAATATCCATGTGGTTCCAACTGATTCTATTATACACCCTTTTATCTTCTTTGTGTATTGTGTGAGCCCCACCAAGGAAGAGAACATGAAGACCCAATGTTTTGCTTGAACCTCTAATGAATCCTCAACCTTTGGCGTCGGAGACTAAGGTTTTTGGAGGGCATCCTCAACCGTAGGTTATTGTTGCATCCTCTCCTAATTTGGTAAGTCATTTGTCAGTTTCTACATTGGTCATACATAAGTTGAACTTAGTGCTTAGCTTAGGATGTCCTAAATTGATCAAGAATGTGATTATTATCACAACAAGCAAGCATGTGTTTTCATAAATTAAATTGAAAGAATAGTTTGGCAAAATAGGATAAACTTGCTTGATCACTATGGAAAGTTATTCCTAGAAAAGAAAGTTGTTGATATGGCATGCTCTTGCAAAATATAGCTTGCAGTTTAGCAAGAAAATACCACGGTTAGCAAAGAATAAGTTATGGTTAGCAACCCTTGCATCTTGCAGTGAGCGAGTATTCCTAGCGGTTAGCAATAAGGAAAGTTTTGATTATCAGCTTCATCATTAGCAAATAAGAAAACCTTTACAAAGCCTCTATTGGTTAGATAGAGAAACTCTCCGAGTAGCAAAAAACTCATAAATATGGATAATTATTTTTGTAAAAATATAAGACTTTATTAGACCTTGTTTGAGAAAAAATCAAGTTTAGGTCATGTTGAAGGGATGTATGAAAGAAACAGTGGCCGACATTAATGAAGAAACCCAATTGTATTTGTAAAACAATGTGGTAGTAGCTAAAAAACAAGAGGAATGGGTGAGTGCAGTGTGGAAAGTGGGAGGTTAGTATCCAAATGGAACTATATCTATGGATGGTGAACCCGATTAGTCGATCACTTTTCACAAGTATATGTGTTAGTTAAGGATAAGTCTCGTATCACGTCTAGGACTTTATGAACAATAGTCGTGTCTCTTAAACGTAAGAAAAAGGTGTTGTTTATAGATTCTAAGTATGCCAATGATGTTTGTTTTTGCGATATAGGATATGGCGTCTATTATAACCTTTGGGTTATGGGCCTGGCTTGTGGTGTACGACCCTTACATCCACGATCGTGAAGGATAGAGGACTTCCTCTCTTCTATTGCTCGTATTCGTGTATGTTTCACAATTGGGATAAGGTGTCATCATAGAACTTGAGAATAAAGGAAGGCCAACTATCAAGTCCCCAATCTCTAGGTTGGGGGCCTTACAAAGGCAATACCTTTGTTATCTAAGATGACAAGGCAAGGGGGTGTGGTTAAATATTTCTATGCGTATAGGTGGAGGTGACATGCACAGCACGTCACGGTGCTTTTTGATGGAGCACCATTAACTTTAAAAATAAGAAGAGCAAGCTTTCATATACTCGCAGATACACACACATAGCATAGTGGTGACCTCGAGGGCATGGTATTGTTGGATCAAATTGCGCATGTGCATCCAGTGTGTTGACTTTTTTGCCAAAGCTTGTTAACGGATTGTGTTCGATTGGAAACCTGCTTGGTCTGCTTTTCCACGAGAGCAAGCAGGCAAAAATTTAACGAAAACCCAAGATCCCATGCGGGAGCATCAATACTACCTTTGTTGGTGGACGCAAACAACATGCAAGTACAAGCTCTGTGATTCGCAACTATAGAAATATTTCAACTCTTGCTTTCCCTCCTCTCAAGCATGTGTTGTTTGTTTTTCATGTCCCACACTCTCTCCTTACGGTCGTCACATATGGTGGAATGTGGGTGCTGCATTAATTACACTCACGAGTGCCAGGTCAGTCCAAGCTTGAGTAGTAGAGACGAACAAAGATGGTGGGCTTTGCATAGATGGTGTAGCAGCTACAAGGTGAGATGAATAGATCCGTGCAGAAGCTAGTATTCTATAGGTGCAAAAGTTGACGCAAGATATTAGGTGAGCAATACTTTGCTGCATTTTGATAGCAAAACCAACATCAATAGTCGTTGTGTCACCTTGCCCAACACAAGCAAAAGCTACCAAAATGCAGAAGCTAGTATTCTACAGGTGCAAAAGTTGACGCAAGATATTAGGTGAGCAATACTTTGCTGCATTTTGGTAGCAAAACCAACATCAATAGTCGTTGTGTCACCTTGCCCAACACAAGCACGCTACATTTTATTCAACATAACCAATCTATCGTACTTGGGTGATAGAGTGGCTATTCTATTTCTCTGTGTTTCTCTTCTATTCACAAGCACACATTTGTTATTGGGGGTTTTATGTTCATGAGTTGAGTGGAGTCAGCACTGGGCTGCTTGCTGTGGGAAACCGATGAGAGAAAGATGCACAACACAAGAGAATTTGGTACAAAAGACATCTTGAAAACCGTAAATTGTTATAACTTAACAAATTCAAAATCTAAGTACAAGAACTTGACCTCAACAGAGGCATCGTGTATTCTTAAATCTGTTGAGATCAGGAGTGGACGCACGAATGTCAAAGCTTTACCGCTTCAGTTTCCTTTCCTTGCTCTTCTCAACCACCTTCAAGCCATTTTAGTATTTAATGTTCTCTTGTGAAATTGATGCATACATTCAAGGCTTAAAAGGACAACTCAGATCAGCCACATTGTGAAGGATGGAGAGGTGATTCTGTTTGTAGAGCTATTGTGCATGTGGCGAGGGTTCATGGGTTTGGAAGTTAAAGAGGTAGCACAGAAGGCTACTGATGAATGAGTGAGGAAATTTGAGAATGAAAGTGCTGAGTGATGAGTGTGTATGTGCATGGATGCGTGCACGGCTGTGCATGCGGGAAGGGGGAAGAGCACAAGCTGTGTGGGTGGAGTAGCCTCAGAAGACTCAAGATGAGGAGCTCCTTATTCTCATATGTAATGAACAATAAGGGTATGTACACACATGGACGGATGGCCAGACACTGGACATCTGGGCGGGCAAAAGGCGGAGCGCCTTTAACCCAACATCATCTCCCACTTAAAGATGATGCACCGATAAGTGAGCCCTACTAGCTAAACTACTAGTATGTACAACAAACTAGGTGAGAGACTCTCTCAACCTACACCCACTGGCTCACTCTGTCGATCTACACGCAGTCGTATCGGCTTTGGTGGTAGACGAGTGTGCGCACCCACACTAGAGCGTGCATGTAAATCACGCAGACAACTCTTTATGTTCTACAAAGCTCCACGAAGCATCATGCTAGTGTCATCCACCGTACAGCTGACAATCCCTGTTGCAAATGCTCCCACTGCAGCTGCTAGGTCGGGCCCCGACAATAACAAGTCAAATATGAGATGCCCGAACGCTGACAAAATTTGCACAAGACTGGCTCTACTCGCCTCCCCTGTCTATCTAAAATCAATGCATCCTCAGGACTATCCATCGCGTATGGATGTGTCAACACCGACACTAGGGAAGCTACGTCCCTCTCACCCATAGGCAAAACTATGCATCCTGGCACCAACTCATCAGCCTCTAACATGAGCATGTCAAAATACTCCATATCTGTCAGCTTTGTCTCTGTCTCTAGGAAGCAAACCTTCTCTACCTTTGCTTGCACAAAGTCTGACAACTCCTATTGTGTCCCACTATAGTATTGCCGCTCTATCTCTGTCTCTACAAAGTCTACTAGCACGTCCTGCACAACTAAATGCTTTGTCTCCTAAGCTTGATGGACATCACTGGCAAAAACGGCACCTCTCGTCTCTCGCTCAAAGCATGCTAGCAACAAAACCGAGACTACGTTGTCTCGAACCTCCGACACATGCATAGGATATACCTGGCCGCTACGGGCTCCTTTGGCAATCACTAGTGAACCGCAATGCATCTGGAAAGACTGTTGTCATAATAATCAATATCTAATTCTCCTAAATGATTTTCTCATATTAAACTGATCATTTAATGTGGGGAAGTGCCAGGGGAGAAAAAGCTAGAATATTGGTTAAGCTAGCCGACCGGCCACAGTAGGGATCCAAAGGAGGGAAAATAGGGATCTAAAGGGGGGGCCATCTGCAAAAGAGCCATGTGCAACAATGGGCTAAAAAGACCCTAAGGTTCAGCCCATTAAGACTTCCAAAATGCTAAGGTTCCAAAATTCAAAGGTTGTGTCCAAAGGTCAAACCTAGGGGAAATTGGATGATTTGTGTGTGTAAAAAAAGCCTTTGCATATCCCTACATGGGAGGGGGTGAGCCCTGAAGGTAGGGGATGAGAGAGGAAGTCACACACACACACACACACACACACACACACACACACACACAGGCTCCCTTTACACAAAGGGAATGAGGGACACATGTCAGCTCCCTAGGCCAGATGCCCACAAGGTGTGGCCAGTTTCTATTGGATGACCTTTGAAGTGGACCAATGAGAATTAAGCTAGAGTAAATCTAGTTTAATTAATTAAAAAACATTTAATAAAAGAAACCAATGAGAATTAAGTCTCCTAGAAGACTATTGGGCAGTCTCCCAAGGGTCCGATGAGCATTCAGGAGCCCAATGGCTTGCCTGATTCCTATTGGCCAGGAGGCAAAGGGGTCCAATGAGAGTTTAGTTTAATTATTTAATTACCTAAAGCTCTCACAAAAGGGGAAAGGGGGACACATGTCAGAAGGCTATCACTTATGCTGCTTAATGGTCATTGGCTTGACTTGGGGAGAGCCAATGAGGGCTCGCCCAAGAGAGAGAGGGGGCTGATTTTTGCAAGGCATTAACACACACACACTCACACAATCTCATGTGTGAAGCAAAGAAGACTATCTCTTCCCAAGCTTTAATGAAGAGCTCATCACCTACTCCAAGCTTGTGAGATAGAAGCCTACATCAACACTCTCTTGGCATGTGGATGCAAATCCAACCAAGAGCCAAGATTCAATGCATGCTCATCTCCTCTACCAAGCTAATTACTAAGCTAAGCTATGCTAATATGAGTGATTATGTGAGGAGATGTACATCTTTCTCGTAAGATACTCCTTCTTCCTCTCAATCTACTCTCATACCCTGCTAGCTCTCACCATCTTCGAAGGTGTGTGAGGTCTTGGGTCTGAGAACGGGGATAATTCAAGTTATGTTTGCTAAGTGTTTTGATTAGTGCATGAAGCTTTCATCTTCATTGCACTAGCTAGTCTTGAAGGAACACAAAGAATTGTATTGTACAATGTCTCTCTTGATGGGAGAAACCATAATACAAAGCCTTTTGGAGGGGGGCCCAGCTCCATGCAAATCCGGTCCTCAACTGTTGTCATTAGCTTAATTTCTCTCTCTTTTGAAAGTATTGTCGATGCTATCTAACTAGGTGTTATGCTTTTTGTTGCTCTCTCCACCCAAGCACTCTTGTAATTCTCATTAGGAATCTATTCTAATGAAATGCCCACTATGTTCATGCTCATTTCCGCTACACACAAGTTATTAGGCCATTAAATGTTACAACTGCTCTCTAAGCAGTACCTGACAACCAAACGCTGCCAACTGTCTCACTAAGATCAAGCTCTGTCTCAGCTGAGGAATGTAGCGTACATGTCGTAGCGTGTATGATACACCACTGGGCAATGACAAACAAACATCTCCTGCACCCTCTATGTCAAACGCCGAACCATTGGCCACGTACATACAACCAAGTCCCCACTAGAAAATGTGCTAAACCACTCACGACACGGTGTGACGTGGAAAACTGCATCGCTATCTAGTAATCACTATGGAGAAAGTGTGCTAACCATAGACAAATCTGCAAGAGGTACACTCGAGGCAAGCATGACATCACCGTCACTGGCATAGATTGCCTCTAAAACTGCCTCTCTAACATTTTTCAAAGCCGTATCTGCATCTCACATACATCTCTGTTGCTATCTCATACGTATGAAACAACGGCGTCTGATGTGTCATGTGTGACCCCAATGCCAACAACACAAGTATCGGCAAGAATGAGACCATCGTCTCTCAATGTCACACATGTGTGCTGCCATAAGTGAACGCCAAAATGGCAACAAAGTGGGAGATCACTCGACCACTATGCTAATCAAGCATAAACCAACTAGTAGCTCAATAGTGAAAAACATGTAACGTGCATGCTGTAGTCTCACACTTGGAATATACGTTGATGTGAGAACATGAGGCAAAATCAGAGGAAACGTGTAACCACTATGAGCATTGCCATAAATGTATGGCTAAGAGCCAAAATATGATGAGAAATCTGAGAAAAATCTGACAAAATCTTCCCTATAAACTGAGCAAAACCTCAAGTACAATCTCAACCATAAACCATGCCAAACTAGCAACAAAGTGGGAGGTAACTCGACCATTACACAATGCTCAGAATCATGATCAATCGCATCAAAAATGACGCTCACATATGTCCAAAAGAAACTCCACAATCTGCAAACTCTACAAGCATAAACTGGGACAAACTGCTCAACTGAGCGTAAAGCGCATAACCATATGCGCAAGTAGAGAGCAAACTAGCTCAAAACGCATCCCACAAGAGAAACTGCCTACAAAATATGTGCAAAAACCTCTGAAACGTGTGACTGTCTATCTGTAGCCACATAAGCATATGTCAATCCTCACTCCTGCGAGAGTGGGTACAAGAACACCAAACTGTGTCCAAATTGTGTCCAAACTGACAAAACCTGTCAAAATCTGTCAAAGTGAGAGTAAGTACTCGATCACTGTCAAAGTGGGAATATATCGTCCACTGTAGAAGATGGCATAACACTGCAAACTTTTATGGCGAGAATACGGGGAAAAACGAATAGAATTTCCTTTGCAAAATGAGTCAAAACTCAACGCAAACCGCAAGCCAAAAAACTATAGATAATTGCCAGAGTGGGAGTCAACTCGACCACTACACCATCAGAGTGCAAACTGTGAATACATGCAAACCATGGTGAGAATCTGAAAAAATCCCGACAGAGTTTCCCTTGGAAACTGAGTAAAAACTCAAAAAATCTCACCAAATCGCATGAAAACTAGACACACAGTGTCTCAGTATACAGATCCACAAATGGTCTGCATACGCTGCCAAAAGCCTGGCAAACTAGCTCACTCCTGACCGAGTGGCTCTATGGACGTGTACCTGTCCAAAAACACCTGTAAACCTGTAAATCTGCTACCTGCGAGCTATCTTAGCTCAAGTTGTATCCACATATGCATACATAGCATGAAATTGCACCAAACTCTGCAAAAGACTACTCTCTAGTGCTCCACACAAGCTGCACTGCAACTTGTAAGCAAAACCGCTGAAGAACTAGCAACTACTACCTCATCGATCACGTCGATCGAAAACGATGTCCAAGAGTTGTGTGCGCTCAAGGGAAAAACCTGCTCTGGAATGGTCCGTCAAAGCCGTATGTGTCGGTATGTGCCATCGAAGCTGAAACTGGAGATGACCGTCGAAGTCGAAAAGCCGAGGATGGCCGTCGGAGCCGTCTTCCGCCGCCGGGCGGAAGTGCCAATGCTATGACTGTCTATACTCGAAGTCGAGAAAACGCTCGATGTCGGCTTTCGTCGACGGGCGAAAGCGCCCTAGTCGAATAGCCGCAAATCGGTGTCGAAACCGATGCGCCAAGCCAAGCTGTCAATGCTCGAGGCCCTAGACGATACTAGAAGACCGAACTCAGGCCGATGCCGGATAACGCAGGGCTTACTCGTCCCCACATAGCCAATGTGTTCTTACACAGTTTGCTTTCTCTCAATCTCCTTTCACTCTCCAAGCCGTTGTACACCAAACTGTCTTGAAAAATACAGTCTCTGTGTTTTGGATTTTCGACCCACCTGCGCTCTGAATCAGAAAACAATTTCTTCTATAAAGTTGTAGATCTTGAAGAGATCTACGTTTTGATTAAAAAAAAAATTGCAATCGGAGCTTCCTAGCTCAAGCTATGGCCAAATACTAAACACCTGTCAAGCTACCAAACTTGGACGACCTGCTTCTCAGTGTCCTTAGCTCATAGAAAACTTGATCTCTCTCCCCTTTTTCCTGGTGGAGTGTAAGCTCCTGTTACCTTGATCTCTGAGATCTACTTGTCAAATCCGTGTCGGATCCGCTGTCGAATCAACCCGATCCGGTGCCGTGAAGCGCCGAGCTCCGATCGAGATCTGTCGTCGCCAAGAGATCATCGCCAGCCGTAGCTGTGACACCAATTGATGAGTGCGCGTGTGCGCGGATGCGTGTGTGCGGGGAAGGGGGAAGAGCACAAGCTCTATGGGTGGAGCAGCCTCAGAAGAATCAAGATGAGGAGCTCCTTATTCTCATATGTAATGAAGAATAAGGGTATGTACACACATGGATGGGCGGCCAGACACTGGATGTCCGGGCGGGAAAAAGGCGGAGCGCCTTTACCCCAACACTGAGTAGGGCACATGCTCGACCTTACAAGTCAAAGGATATAGGTGAATGATGGTGCTCTGCAGACTACACAGTCGTGCCTCTGTACCATGTAGGCACGTCTATGCTGCTTGTTATATAAGGCTCGAACAAAGGACTATATCAAGCTCAAAAACTTGTTGAGAATTGGCCACACATGGCAAAGCTGATTGATAGGTTTGTCTTGGTTTGTCTTTGTAATGAGTATCTTCTGATTCAATCAATCAAAAAATTATGCATTTTATTAAAATACCCGCCTCTTTTTCATTAGCAAAAAGGGGAGGCATCACTAATTAAATAAGGCCTCATCCCTTTGGGAGCCGGGACAGGCCAAAACCAAGAGTAGCAATAATAAAAATAGCGAGTAGGTGCTACAATTTTTGAAAAAAAAAATCGGAGTGAATCTTGGCAGATGCGCAGAGAAGCAAGAGTGGCGCTGTGCCTTAAGGTGTCGATTGCATCGCAGAAGGGGAGCGCATCTCGATTGCAGCGGGGAGCATATGTGGACGCAGTACGTGGAGCCGAGGGGCAGATGCAAAGGTAGGATTTTTTTTTCTTTTTTTAATACGATAGGCCATATGGAGCAAGGTCACCTGGGCACTGAAGTGGTCACAGGAGGATTAGTCGGGCGTTTGATGGGGTTGGTGGGGGTTCGAATTCGAAAAACCCTTTTGTAAGGGTAGTGAAGCATTCACGTGAGATGCTCTCAAAGATTCCTGAAACACCCCTACAGAGACAGCGCGGCCAAATTGACAGCGCGAGGTCGGGGCTTGAAGGGGAGTTCTGCCGCCGACAGGGCACGTTGGTTGGTCTCCAGAGAGGGGAGCGAAGAGGTATCACAGCTGCAGGGGAATAGGGCACAGGGGAACCTGGGCGAGGACAAGGAGGGGACGTCGTGCCGTTTTAAAAAAGGGAAAATTACCAAAATACCCCTCTAATTTGAGGAAATTCCCAAAATACCCCTCAAATTTTAAAAATTCCCAAAATACCCTTGTATCTATTTTGGTTGGAATGTTCAAGATTTTCTAATCTTCATTCGTTTTTGACAATTGAGATTCGCTTTTGAGTGCTCAGCATGTAATTTGTCACCAGTTACCGTCGCAAAAAAGGCAATTATGTCTAAAAATAATGAAGCAATTCATCTCCAAAGCCTACGTAACCAACTCAAATTGTAGTTTTAGCATCTTGTACGATAGACAATCACTCTTCTTGTGAAGACCTACAAAAAAAATTATTTTTCGAGAAATTTAGTCTCACAACCAGGGGTATTTTGGGAATTTTTGAAATTTGAGGGGTATTTTGGTAATTTCCCCTTTAAAAAACGTCAAGCAGCGAGCTGGGAAATGTGAGCGGTTCTCTCTCGGCGTGCAGCATAGGGAGGTCGCCGAGCAGCAAGCTGCGAGTTCAAGGCGAGCCCCAGAGCACTGTTGAAAGGCAGGCCGGACGAAGCAGTTGATGGGTTTTGAGAAAAACAGAGCAGAAAAGGTGGCAGATCTGGGAGAAATCGACGAGCCTGCAGAGACTGCAAAGCTTCTTTTGAAGACTCTATAGAAAATTCTTTCTTATCGTCACTTATAAATATCAAAGGGTGGTTCCCACGCCAGCTTCGGACCGATAACAAGCAGGGTCTTAAAATTGATCAGGCCGTTAGTAAACAAAGGTTCTGGCTTAAAAGAACTAGAAACCCTCTGAGCTTTCAAAGCACTAAACTTCAAGAGCACCGCGAAATTAAAGAAAAGCTTCGACAGATAACAACTTCACTAGAGCGTACTGTTCTAGAACACATAAAATCAAGAGAGGCTACAAGTGTGACATTGGGAGTTTGAAACACTCTAAATTTCACCAATCCTTAAGAGTGTAACCAAAAATTCGAGGCAGTAGTGTTACAGGGTAAGACACTCGAGGTCACTTTGTATCACTCCTTGAAGTAATCAAAGAACCCACATGGCTTCAAGCGCCAGAAGGAAAAAATAGGGCAAGAATGTTGTAGTGCAAGACTGTGGCTGATAAGGCCATTAATGGAATTCTAAGTGCTACTCCGTAGATATATTTTGAGAATGCTTCTTTTTCTGCTGAAAATACCAATTTGCAGTTGCAATCCTCAACCCCTTCCTCTTCAACACTTGCCCAAAGAAAGAAGAACACACATCATTTTCATGTTGATATATTGCAAAAGTACGCACCATTGTAAAAACGCAAGAGGGGCCCTTTCTTATCTTAAGGAGAGAAAGAACTTAAAAGGATGAACAAGGAACATCATTAGGATTTGTGGACCGATGGGTCTATTTACCCAAAGGGTCACTACAAGAGGTACTTCACATTAACGATGCTCGCAGTGCGACGCTCAAAAGTGAAAATCCACGGCGTTGCTATGGGCGTCGCTATTTTATTTGTTACATAGCGACGCCCATAAGGACGCTTATAGTGACACCGACAGGGGTAAAAAATAAACCGAGAGCGCCCGAAAACTCAGATCTCATATCTATGTTTTTGGCGCTCAAGCAAAGAGGTATGCCGCGCTCTCCCTCTCTCTCTCTCTTTCTTCCCCACACACACACAGACACACATACACGAGGAGAGGAAGGAGAGCCAGGTATGCTCCTTCCCTCTCCTCTCTCTCATGTTCCCTTTCCCTCTTTCTCTCTCTCTCCCTCTCTCTCTCTCTCTCACTCACACACACACACACATTGTGTCTTTGAGAGAGAGAGAGAGAGAGAGAGAGAGAGAGAGAGAGAGAGAGCACATGCATAAACAAAAAACTCACACACATGCATAAACAAAGAATGCATACACACACACACACACATTGAGAGAGGAAAAGAGAGAGAGAGAGAGAGAGAGAGAGAGAGAGAGAGAGAGAATGAGAGTAAAGAGGAGAGAGAAAGATATAAAAAAAGAGAGAGAGAGAGAGAGAGAGGAGAAAACAAAGAGAAAGAGAGAGAGAGAGAGAGAGAGAGAGAGAGAGAGAGAGAGAGAGAATAAAAAACCAAAGAGAGAGAGAGGGGGAGAAGACGAAAGAGAGAGGTAAGGGGAGAAAACAGAGAGAGAGAGAGAGAGAGAGAGAGAGAGAGAGATTAAGTTAAGATTTAAATTAAATTAGGCTAGATCACATTTAGATTTATGTTTATGTTGAGTTTAAGATTATGTTAGATTTAGATTTACGTTAAATTAAGATTAGGTTAGATTTAAAATTAGGAAAGTATTAAAGGTTAGCTAGCTCTGTTAGATTTAAGTTAGATTACATTTAGGTTTAGGATTTAAGATTGGATTAAATTTAGGTTTATGTTGAGTTTAATATTAAATTAGATTTAGATTTAAGATTAAAACAAGATTTGAAATTAACTAGATTAAATTTTGATTTAAGTTAGATTACATTTAGATTTAGGTTAGATTTAAGATTAGATTAGATTTAGGTTTATTTTGAGTTTAAGATTAGATTAGATTTAGATTTATGTTTGATGGATAAGCTTTTTTTAGATTTAGGTTAGATTTTAGTGCATGTCAATGAAGGCGCATTTTGTCCAAAGAGCAAACACTAGTTACACAACAATATGTATATTCCCATCAGAATCTGACACCTATTAACTCACACACTAACCATATTCAATTAGCCACGAATCACCACATGTTCAATTAGGTTAGATTTAAGATTATATTTTGGATTGTATTTTTATGAGTCTACCTTCGGGATTACGGTAAAAAAATTAGAGTTAAACGATTAACGGTGATCCCTCTCTTCCTCTCTACGGATGCGACCTTAAGTTGGAAAGCTTTCAACGGCATGATACTTAGATTGGAGCCCAACATGTAATGTGCTAAGTAATACCTCGAACAAAGATCTACTGTGAAAAGATGTTAAGATGCTGTGAAATGCTACAACTAGAGACGAGGCAAAGGGGTTTTGTCCACTACATGCACTATCAAGTAGACATGGTGTGTAGATTTCTCGTACCCACAAATATAGGCATTGACCAATAAAGACGAGATTATAACCCAGTGGTTCTGATCTCTGTGCACCTCTAGACCGAGGTGTGCTGGGATTGGACATGACTAGAGAATGTGAGGTAGTTTACAGTGTGAACAAAGAGAGAGAGAGAGAGAGAGAGAGAGAGAGAGAGAGAGAAAGACGAAGGATGCCAATAGAAGATTAAATTTATGTCTAGGTTATAAGGTTTTTACCCTCATTATGAGTAGTGACGAGGATGTGGGGCCGTCCAATCGAAACACCTATCTCTCAACAAGGATCTTATGTCCTTGTAATCAATGCAAGCATGCTGTGCAACGGACAAGACGCGTTTCTTTGCAACACGTTCGCGAATTTGGCGAGTTTGATCCATCTATTATAGATCGAGTTGTTTCCAATTATAACTCGTCGGACTCTGACGCTTGCCAACAGGCAGCAATCTTGCAACCCAATAGACGTGTTCACAGGCGCTTTGGTCAAGTAGCATATGTGAGGCCACAAGATATAGCCTCTGACAGCTCGGGGGATGATCATGCAGACCACATTCTCAACGAGGCAATGTTTGAGCCCGAGATCGATGACATGATCGAGATGATCATGGATTCAAAAAGGCTTATCTATGATGATATGAAAAGTGAAGCCAATACGCCATTGTATGATGGAGCACGTGTGTCTAGATTGAAGGCGCTCCTAGTTCTTCTCAACATGCAAGCAAAGTTTGGATGGAGTGACACTAGCGTCACAGTGCTTCTCAGGTGATCTATTACAATGTGTTTACTTTAATAAAAAACTATAGATGTATAATGATCTGATAGATTACTTACACAATTGTACCGCATTTTTTTCGTTGTGTAGATTGCTCAAAGAGCACATACTGCCAGCTGATAATGTGATGCCAGATTCCAAAGAGGAAGCAAGAAAGATCTTGCGGAACTTGGGGATGGATTACAATTCGATACACGCTTGTCCTAACGACTGCATTCTTTTCAAAGGGGAATACATAGACATGGAGAAGTGTCCGAAATGTGATTCCGAGAGATATCGAGTAGATCTCCACAGAAAAAATTCCACAAAAGGTTTTGCGACATTTTCCTCTGCTTCCTCGCATCAAGCATTTCTTCGAATGTAAGTCCATGGCCGCCCTAGCATCATGGCATGAGGAGAATAAATCTTCGAATGGTGTGCTACGGATTCCTGCAGATTGTGCAGCCTGGAAACATATAGACAAAACATGGTCGAATTTTGCCAGGGAAGCTTGAAATTTGCGCTTACGCCTGGCTATGGATGGCATAAATCCATTCGGTCAAAGATCAACATCTTACAGTGTATGGCCCATTGTCATCGTCAACTACAACATTCCCCCGTGGTTGACTACGAAGAAGGGACACCTATGGCTAAGCTTCATTGTGTCGGGGCGGTATAAAGTGAAGAATATGGATGTGTATCTTCGTCCACTATTGGAAGAGCTACAACAACTATGGATTGGCATAGAAGTGGTGAATATGAGCCGACACACAAGTCGACGGAATGCTTTGATCAAAGGCATTCTAATTTGGACCGTGCATGACTATCCCGGACTAACAGAATGCTCAGGTGATATACACTCAAACTCAAACACTGTAAATCTTGGTTTTTCTCAAGCTTATCTATTATCATGTGTATACATGCAGGGCTTCAAACAAGCGGATACAGAGCATGTGTCACATGTGGACCTAGACTGAATGCATGTCGGGCGCCCTCATTGAAGAAGCAAATCTACAAAGGTCATCAAGCGTATCTTCTAGAGAATCATGTGTTACGCAACGGCTTTTTGGGAAGAGAGCCACGGAGGATGTCTGCACAAGCATGGTTAGAGCAGAATGAGATGTGTGATGATGGTTTGCCCTCAGGGATGAAGAGACTCTCTCTATGGTACGAGTTACCATATTGGCCCCGACTCATGATCAATCACTTTCTCGATCCAATGCACATATTCAAGAATGTGGGTAATCTGCTATGGGATCATTTGATCGGCAAGAAAGATACTTTGGGATCCAGGGTTGACCTTAGAAATGTGGATCATATGGAGCAATATTGGCCGCAGACAGAGCATCCGATGGATCGATAAAACTCCCTAAAGCGCCATGGATTTTCACAAGAGCCCAAGAACGCAAAGTAAAAGAGACCATTCGATCTATGCAGGCCCCCACTAGCGTAATGCACTTGCTCCGAACGTGTTTTACTAAAGAAGAAAAGCTTACGGTTTGAAGTCACACGACTGGCATAAAATGTGTCAGGTATGTTTGAAGTGGAATATGTCATAGTGGGAATTGTGTAACAAATTCATGTGTGGACTTTAATATCATTGCTGCACGTGTTTTGCAGTTTATTTTACTGGTAGCCATTGAGGGATGTTTGTCTCTTGACGTCCGTAACACAATCTACAAACTTGCGAAGTTGGTGCAATGGATCTCACAAAAGGAGATCAACATAGACTCCATACCATTCGCCAAAATAAACGCTGCAAAGATTGTGTGCATGTTTGAGAAACACTTTCCTACTACCATGCTAACCATTCAGGTGCATCTTCTTATTCACATGGTTGATGAGGTGGAAATAGCTAGCATAGTACATTCCAGATGGATGTTCTTTTTAGAACGTTTCATGAAAACGAGCAGGGACGACGAGCACTGCGCTCCGAGTGCGATGGAGATTGAAGCTGCAATCACGAAGGAAGTGATTTGTCTCTGCTCATAGATGTTGCTCGTCCCACCGCTAGATCTAGTTGATCGGGTGAAAGAGACGCTAAGAAGCATCTATGAGTAGAGACGGATCACCTTCGCGATTGCAGCTTTAGTCTCCATTGCACCTGGAGTGCAATGCTTTTACAAATTCACAAGAACTTCAACAAAATTTCTCTACACAGGAATCCCTCCCCCTTTATGAGTCCTCTCTCTCTCTCTCTCTCTCTCTCTCTCTCTCTCTCTCTCTCTCTCTCTCTCTCTCTCTCTCTCTCTCTCTCTCTACTTGTCCATGTTTTCTTCTCCATTCATTCAATATTAAGATTAAATGTTCATGTGTTTAATGCAGGTATGGATGATGATGAGTTTCTTTCTTCTTTGTCACCTCAGCAGAGGCAGTGGTATGAGGATTGTCATTGCTTTGGAGCACCATCACACGTTCCTACTCCTTTAGCGTCTCCCTCTGTTTCGAAGCATTCAATGCGCTCTGAGGCTTTGGTGTCGAGGAGACGATCTTCACACTCATCTAGGCACTAACGCTCTAGTGGTGGCGGCGCGGTTGTTGTGGGGATGCCGCCGCCGATGCCTCGACACCGCCTCGTGTTCAACGAGGCTCTTTACCCTCCCCTTCTTTGTCCGCCCCCACACCAGCCACGGCATCACCATCTACGCCAGGTTTTCGCGGCTGACGGCCGTTCCTAGCAGGTACACACTACTACCTACTCCTCCGAGAGTCACCCCAGTTGTTGACACTCCTCGCTTCGAGGCCCAGACTCCAGTGGAGACACTTGACATCCGTACCCCCATCGACACGCCGCTAGAGACCCCTATCGGGACACCCAGGTTCACGCATCATCGGCGAAAGGGCTTGCCTTACTCCGTCGACTTCAGCGATGTCATCATCTTGGATGATGAAGGCAAGAAGGTGATCTCGCGTATGCGCGGTCTTTGCTCTCAGGTGTTTAGACACTACATACTAAACATCTGGAGTGAAGTACCAAGTGATTTAAAAGGCAGAGTCGTCAGCCCTGATGGACATTCTGAGTTCTCGCGGTGGCATGGTTAGTATTAGGGTTTAGTCTTTTCTATTTGTTGTATTGTTTTGTAAATTATATGTTTATACTTACAGAAAGTTGTCTTATTGTTTTTTTTGCAGAATCGGACAGATACGCCGCTTGGACGCGATGAGACGTCTGATTAGACGACGTCAGTCTAGCCGTGTAGCTAGATAGCATTAGTTTCCTTTTGTCATAGCATATCTATCATGAGATGACGTGTATACGTCTTTTTGTAACTATTGGAAAACCATGTATATGTTCTCAATAATGACAATGGTGTTGTAACTATTACATTTGCAAAGTTTAACAATCAAGTGATTTTGCCTATAATGTCGTCAGCCCTGATGGACATTCTGAGTTCTCGCGGTGGCATGGTTAGTATTAGGGTTTAGTCTTTTCTATTTGTTGTATTGTTTTGTAAATTATGTGTTTATACTTACAAAAAGCTGTCTTATTGTTTTTTTTTGCAGAATCGGACAGATACGCCGCTTGGACGCGATGAGACGTCTGATTAGACGACGTAAGTCTAGCCGTGTAGCTAGATATCATTAGTTTCCTTTTGTCATAGCATATCTATCATGAGATGACGTGTATACATATTTTTGTAACTACTGGAAACCATGTATATGTTCTCAATAATGACAATGGTGTTGTTAACAATTACATTTGCAAAGTTTAACAATCAAGTGATTTTTTTCCTATGATGTGTACAATTTCATTGATTTAACTTTAATCCAATTTACTTTTGTCAGTTTTTATCATTTACTTTTGTCTACAAACAATACTATGGATGATTGAGTTAATGGTTATATTGTCTTGTGGGTGACTACTTTGGGTCTATATCTAAGCTTGCACTTTCTTTCAAAGGTGAATCTGGGCTTATCTTGGATTCATTTAGGTTTACTCTATTATTGAAACTTTCAATATGGTTGATGGGTGGCAGGGAATTCAATGCCCTGTCACCAAAAAAATTTACTCTCGAGCATCGCTATATAAGACTCTACAGCATTGCTATGAATGTTGCTATAGGTAGCCTGTAAGCGTCGCTATGGTCTTCGCTATATGCATCACTATATAGCGACGTTTCTGTATCGACGCTGTTAGCGACGGTCTTAGCGAGGCCAGGGAGTATAAAAACCCAATGTATTTCCGTCGCTAACAGCGTCACAAGTGCACACAACCTCTTGTAGTGGGTCCAACAACAAATGTGTCACCTCCCTTTGTCAATATCACTAACCTTTTACATTTCACAGGCGATGGCAAGGATGGGTTCTTTGGCTAAAGTCAACATTTGGAAATGCGAGGACTAAATACATAAAAGCAAAGAGACTTTCTAGCGATGGAGAACATGCAGCTGATGAAAGTGAACGAGTCATGCACTCAAAAGGTTTTATCAAATAGAGAGACAATCCAAAGCCTTGAGAAGAAGATCACAAGTTTTCATAACAAAGACACCATGCTTGTGCGTCAGAAAATAAAACAAGATCTATGCAACATAGAGAATATGAAGACTGGTAGTGGCGGTCTGAAAATGAATATGAGCCTTAAGATAACACAAAGTTTTCTTATGGTTTTGTTGCATGAGGTGTTTGAGAAAATCGGTACACCATTCCATATTGAAGCAACATTCTTGGGCAAGGGGGGTAGAGAGGTACAATATAACAAGCACAACAATCTCTTTGTTGATCTTGAAGCATTGCAAAGGTATACATTTCACTTCTTTGATATGAGTTGAGAGGAGTGCAATGGGGTTCTCAAGTTTGCATTAAGGCTCAACAAGTGTGAGGTCCTAAAGAACAAGAAGCTGAAGAACAACGAGTGTGAGGTCACCATTACCCTCATGAACAGAGCTTTGGATCCATCAATACCCAAAGAGGACCCACGATAATTTAGCATGCAGTCCAAAAATAACATTCTAACATTAGGATCATTTAAGGTCCAAAAATAACATTCTGACACTAGGATCATTTAAGTTATACTTAGTTCAATCTATAATAACAAAAATATTGCATATATGGTTCTTGATTTTATGTTTTTATTTTTTATAACAGGTTGATAAGGAAGATTTTGAAATCCTTCATTGGATTTTTAGTCAAACCCAATTCCTTTTATCATCAATGAACAAAGAAACGGAGATGTGCTTTCGGTGGAAGGTTTTTGTGACTATACATCTGAATGGCACGTGACTTAAAGACTCTTAAGTGCATGTATAACATAACACACGGTGCAGCTATGGAAAATCCATGCTTATATTGCATGGCTAATGCCCAATCTCTTGAGAGTGTGCAATGGATTAGAGCTCCCAACAACAGACATCTTCAAGATGAATCTTTTAGGCCAGTGGTTGATAATTCTCTGAGTAGAATTCACATCTATACACTTCATGCACTCTACCAAATAAGTGAAAAGGTGGTTCATTTGTACATATGTTTTGCATAGATCTTAAAGCCAAAGGGTGAGTCGAAAAGAGTCATCAAAGCATTAGAGGGAGTGCTCTTAGACATTGGTTTGCATGAGGCAATGCCAAAACTGAAGAAGACCCTAAGATGTCTCAAATTTGTTACAAGGTACTTGGGAAATCATTGATAGGCGACGTCAAGGCCAAAAGGTTTCGCCTCAAAAACTCTCATAGAGAGGAGAGGAGAAACCTGCTCAACAAATGGAAACAGGTACACAGAGTGGTTAAAGACAATGATGGTGGTGGGGCAATCCAAAATCACAAGGCAAATGAGTGGAAATCACTTGATAGAATCTTCCACTACATAGAGCAACATTCTTGGGATGAAAGTAATCTCACATCATTTCAAGCAACCTTGCTAGATTGGAAGAAGGCATGCCTGGTGGGGTGGGGTGGGCAACACATCACTCATTGCATGGTGAGCTAACATGCTCCCTATACAAATAACATTTGAAAATCTAATCACCATTTTGTTTTATTCCAATGCAGCATATATTGTTCAACCATGGTCCATGTTTTGCCAAGACATATGGCTCATTGTCAATATGGTCCACACAAGGCATGGAAAATACCCACTACATAGCAAGAACAGGTTACTTTAAGCATGTCATACATGGGGGAGGCAAGGATAGAGCCAATAGCCTATTAGAGTTACACCAATGGACTTATAGACAAATTATCCATAGAGCAAGGTAGAAGGAGCTTCTTAAGAGCTCAGGAATTACATGTTCTTTACAACACAGTTACAAATTAAAAAAAGAAAAGGTCTTGAGGAAACTCAAATGCGGAGGAGTGCCATGCAAGGTGTGGCAACAATCACAAGTCTAGAGAGGGAGAAGATGGGTCTGACCCCATCACTTTTATCCTCTTCATCGTACGTCCTTCTTCCTCACTGTGTACCTCTTAGACGTGCAACCCCCTTAGATGAACCCTCTATTGATGGGAGCATCCCTTGAGCATCAAGCATCTTCTTTCCCTAAGAAATAGCATTTTCTTGTATGGATTTAAGCTCTCCAAGCCTTCAACTTCTAACTCCAGAGCCTGAGTAGTGAGATGTGTAGGATAGGAAATAGGGGGCTCTGAGTGCTTGGCACTCATATCCAATGGCAAAGACGTGTAACGTAAATTGTTTCTCTATCACAATTAGCTTTTTTGCATTCAGTGGCAGGAGATACCCAACACACAATCTTGTAATGACTTTCATTGCAAACAGTGGGAATTTTTCATTTTATGATCTAAAAAACAACATTAAAACATGTAAGGGACATAAGTGAGGTGCATACATTAGAGTCAAGTCCTTGAATTGTTTTTACAAACCTTTCTGTGGTTGAAATGACCGATGTAATGAGACATTGCTGCATCCTTGCCTTGTACTTCAGTGACAAGGCCTTGCCTTGAGCCTCTTACTCTTCTAAGGAAACTATCGTCATACACAAGCACCTATCAACAAGCAGATTGATCTCAATATTGCATCATTACCATCTCCAAAAATATCAAAATTCCTTTAAAAAATAATTACCATCTGATTCTCGTCCATTTCTAGCATGGATCGTCCCCATAAGTGAATAGATTGACTATTCTCTATCTGGGTTGTAGGAACCATAGGGATGCTCATGTTTTCCAAGCCA
This sequence comes from Adiantum capillus-veneris, assembly GCF_014529385.1. Lineage (NCBI taxonomy): Eukaryota > Viridiplantae > Streptophyta > Polypodiopsida > Polypodiales > Pteridaceae > Adiantum > Adiantum capillus-veneris. The sequence goes on from NC_140937.1 coordinate 46,535,357, forward strand.
AGTTGTCTTCTGGTTGATTGAAATTGCTCCTCTGTTGGAAAATCATTTTCTCTAGACTTTGCTTCATTGAATGTATCTTTGAGCAGTTGTCCGCGCCTAAAGTGAACTGTGTATCGTGGATTGTTGTGTCAACAAGGAGATGTTGGTCCAATCTATCCTCCACAAATTTCATGTCTACCTTGCAATTGCGGCTAGCAGTAGTCCTCCCGTATATTTAGCTCATGCATAATGCCCGCCATATCAAATCTGGGAATGCAATTTAGAGGCAAAGATCCTTCCTCATTTGAGATATCTTGCTTGCTTCCTGATGCTTCATTTGCAAGAGAAGAAAGAGTTAATCTTTGCATCAAATGTTTCCTTTATACCTCTACCCACTCTCCTTCTAGGGTCCAATTGTACCTCCACATCCTCTACCTCTTCCTCTGGCACCAACGGGAAACTACCAAAATTTAATGATTGGGAAGCCTCCTCTGACTCACCATCCACCAGCAAGTGCAAGTACCAAACAAACCACGATTGAATTCCACTAAGTGACGCTTTTTATACTGCCTTGGGCATCTGTCTTAGACAACTAGTGCATTAGAGGGACACCTTTCTAGACAGTGATCCAGTCTCCTTGTTATGTGCACTTCTCATGGGCAAGATTGGTTGGGTGCACATAATGCATGCCCTCAATTTTCAGTAAGTTTTCACAAATGACTGCTTCATACTGTGGCAAATATGTCTGTAGGTACTCAATTGAGCAATCAATGATCCTCTAGATAGAAAATATTGCATTAAACATTCCTGATAGTTGTGATGCACGGTGATGAGCAAGAGTGCCGTCTAAGAACATGTATAGTTTTTCTTCACATGTTTCTTGCCCTTCATCATCTGACTCCAAGACTATGTTCTTCATGTTTGAAAGAAATAGCAAACAAAACTACTCTTATATATTGAATGGTAATGGGAATCAGTACCAAGAAAATAGGGAGCATAGAGCATTATCCAAAGTCCATATTCGCTTAATTTTGACCCATGTGTTGAGGTTATTATAGGTCACATGATGGGGGTCAAAACCAAGCAAATAGGGGGCTTGAAGAATCCCCAAGGCCCCTTTTTGTTTGGTTATGACCCATGTGCTAGTTTCATTACAAGAAGTCACGTTGTACCCATGTCTTTTATATTGAACGGTAATGGGTGTCAGAACCACGCAAATAGGGGGCTTGGAGAATCTCCCAAGGCCCCTTATTTTCTTGATCTAACCCATGTGTTGAGCTCAATTTAGGTCACGCGATGGGGGTCAAAACTAGGAAAATAGGGGTCTTGAAGAGTCCCCCAATGCCCCTTTTCGCTTGGTTATGACCCATGTGTTAATGTCATTACAAGTCACATTGTACCCATGTCTTATATATTGAACGGTAATGGGTGTTAGAACCAAGCAAAGAGGAGTTCTGGAGAATCCCCCAAGGCCCTTATTCGCTTAATTTTGACCCATGTTTTGAGGTCATTACAAGTCATGGGATGGGGGTCAGAACTAGGCAAATAGGGGGCCTTGAGAATCCCCCAAGGCCCCTTTTTGCTTGGTTTAGATCCATCTGTTAATGTCATCACAAGTCACGCTATACCCATGTCTTTGCAGCACAGAGGTTCAAACCAGGAAAATAGGGATTCTAGAGAATCCCCCAAGGTCCCTATTTTCCTTGTTGTGATCCATGTCCACCAAACATTTGTTACAAGTTTGGCTTTACTTAGGCTATGTTCACGCAAGGCCTAGTTATCAATAATAGATAACTAATCTCACTATGCCCAAACATAGAATCAAATGAATTACCATATCTTTGCACTATCACGTGAGAAGAAGTTATTGATAGAGCCTCCCAACTATGCTTGGAGAATCTCCCTTTTGTCTTATATGCAACCATGCAAGGCCATTTGTAACTATGTTTATTTTGGCATAGTAGTATTAGTAACATCTTACTAGTTACTATAAGTCGCGTGATTACAATGTTACCCTATTACTCAAACCCTAAGCCTTCTAACCCTAACGACTACTTTCCCTTGAAGTGTTGCTCCCCTTGTGCCCTAACCCCGTGACGTAGAGGCTTCGGTGCATGCAGAGGTGCAACATAGAGGCAGAAGAGAGCAAGCCACACACACACATACACACACACACACACACACACACACACACACACACACACACACACAGAGAACATGTTGAGGCAATATGCAATAGTACCAAGGTGGATGGTGGCATGGCAGGTAACATACTCAAAGCTTTGGAGGTCATTAAGAGCAAGATCACAAGAGGTGGCTGAAAGAAAGATGGTGAAAAGGCAAAGGCGGGGGAAATTGGTTTTTGTTGTTTAGAGATGGAGATGGCAATTGCAACAGCAATCAGTTTCTGATATCTCGTTCCCTTTTGAGTCTAAGTGGCCACACCAAACAGTTACTCAAAAAAGGCACGTGGGTTGTACTCACAAGGACAACCACTGTAAAACGCAATAAACGAACCCACATTCTCATGCAGTATGGCCGACTAGCCACCATCAAATTATAAATGTGACTCATTAAGAGGCACATGCTCCAAATTTTACTCTCTTTTATGCCCTGAGTTGTAGTGCTTGTGCTCCCAACCCTCTTATTTTTTCCTCTTCTACCTCTCCAGTTCTCCCATCCCTCTTTCTGCATGCTCTTCTAGGGCCTCGCTTTGTCGACGAAGAACTACATGGAGTCTGAGAGGAATGCTTTTATACTTTTGTGCTTGGCTGATTCGTGAGGTCAATACCAAGCACAAAAGGACGGAAGAACTGTGGTTCTGGACCTCTTCTTTGCTTGGTACTGACCGTCATGCTTGTAGTTGTCCTGTTTGTTTCTTGGAGCCCCCTTTTGTGATAGGGACATTTTCTCATAGAGTGTACTGTGGATTTTATGTGGTTTATAGAGATGGATTGTGAAAAGGCCAGGCCTAGAAGAGCATCAAGTGAGTCCTTGCATGCTTAATCAAGAAGGCACCGATACAAGGGGCACAAATGTGTCCTACAGGAGTTGCACAAGATTGAGCGACACATGCAGTTGGCCATCCCGCGGCTTCCATTTCAACGATTAGTGAGGGAGATATGTGAGCATTGGAGAGTGGGCATGCAATGGGCTAGCACTACTCTTCTCTGCCTGCACAAGATTGCAGAAGACTATCTCATTGAGTTCTTCAATGATGGCTACATCCTGGCTACCCATGCCCATCGCGTTACAATTATGCCACGAGATTTTGATACCCTTTGAAGGCTACAATTCTGCCACAATGGGTTGCTTCAGCTAGTGTCTATCTGGGATAGTCAAACCATGGATATTCTTACCATCCCCCTCTCCATCTTGGTGCGCAGCAGACAAAGCCTTCATAGGTTTCTCACAACAAAGATACCCAATCATAGGTTAGGAGGCATAGTCACTCCTCAGTCAAAACGGATGGGCAGGCAATTCTTGAGCCCAAGGAAGTCCCCGAGCAAGCTACAACTCCCCCCAGGAGCCTAATCCTGCCAAGGTAGAGCCAGAGATATTCAAGGAAGAGCGAGATCCATCCAAGGTAGAGAAAGAGCCAGCCAACACATAGCAAGAGCGTATTTTGGAAGACTGGCATCTTATTGAAGTTTTGTGTCAAGTTTGGTAGATTGAAGGAGAGAAAAGGGCATTTATCCCACATGCAATGTAATGGTGTATGGCCAAGTATAAAAAGGGCCTTTTATTTCAATGCAAACCATCCAAGCTTGTGTACATGAAGGCTATTCTTCTTATGAACTTGTGGTCATGTGCACTTAGCTTAATATCGTGTTTATGAGTCCAAGCTAATCTATCTTGGAACCTAATTTGCTTGAGTCACATTTCCTATGCACACATTCTTGTCAAAGTCAATGATGCGGCAGCGTAGAGACCAAGGAGAGAGAGAGAGAGAGAGAGAGAGAGAGAGAGAGAGAGAGAGAGAGAGAGAGAGACTCTTGAACTAATAAGATAAGTGAATGTGTATACAATGGAGGCAAGGGGTTGCTCATATAGCAATCCTAGTAAATTTTCCTACCCAAGACTCCAGGGGATTCACTCTATCTACAAAATGGGATGCCACTTGTGAGCTGACAACTTTGATAAAACCCATATATACGACTCATATTAGGGATTATGACCCCCCTTTCTACGCTTATACAATAATCAATGCAGAAAACTATCATACCCCTATCTTACATATACAATTTAGTTCTCACATGATCTAATTGAGTAAATCTAGTCAAAGAGTGTGTAGCATAGTGATTGGCAATGTACAAAGGAAACACTTTTGTTGATAACTAAATGTACCCTCAATGTGTCTTAGTTTAACTTTCAAAATATGTGCGTGTTCACCTTGCACTCTAGCTACTCTTCCGATTTGGACCCATCTAAATTAGTCAAAAACATGGTTATAAAGTTGTGTTAGGTTCTCCATGTAAATTTGCATCTATACAAGCTTTTTATAGCTTTCATCCATAAACAAATGAACTATACTCACAAAACAAGCAATTGATACAAAGCAGTGTTAGTTCTTGCATGTATCTTTGTAGCTATTGACTCACAAGTTTGAGGGAAGACTCTTTTGGGAAGCCATGATTTGGAAACACAAAAACTTCCTTTCATCCCCCCCCCCCCCCCCAAATATGATACCCTCTCCCTTATTTTTAAGCTTATGAGATAAATTATTGGGGGCCTGCCCCTAACTTATACGCTTATGTAAATTGTAGAAAAACCCCCTCCCCTGCACTTATGTGGTGCGGTAAGTTTTCCATGGTGAATCCCTTGGGCCCAAGACTTTGACAAATAAGTAAAATAAATACCTAAAAGCCAAACTAAATAATAAGGTTACATTGGGCAATTCACTTGAGATGCCTAAAATTTAACACCCTCTCTGCAGCTCATAGTGGACATCAATAGTGAGACCAAGTCGATGAAGAAGCTACCATGGACACCCCAAAAAGTGGCCACCAACTGGATACACCTCGGTGTTGCTCTCCTCAACTTTGTACCTAAAAGTAATGCCATCTTGAGCATCGGTTGCCTTTGTAGAAACTTTCAACTGTAGACCATACTACGTCCAATAATCCCCATTCATGAATTGTAAACACATACATCCAAAACATAAAAATCCAAGATGAACTGTTGGAACACATTCTGTCCATGATTTGACCAACAACAATGAATTGGCTAGCCCATCCGTAGTGTTTTAGACATCTGATTGGTTCCCTGTAAGATGCATGTGTCTTGAACTCTAACCTACGGGTCCAAACACCAATAACTTGAACTCCAACACAAGGGTCCAAATTAAATATAGGGAGCATTTCTTGCCCCTCTCTGCCACTCACGAGCCTCTCTCTAGCTGAAGCTACTAGTGACACAAATCATTTGACTAGAAAGCTGACGCCGAGGCCATTGTGGCCACCGCCAAGTGTGCCATATCGATATCCTTTGCCAAACCTTTATTCCTGTAATCTCTGTCTAGCTTGCCTTTGACTTTATCTTCAAGTGAATTCCTGCTTTTGCCTTTGCCTTCAAACTCTCAAGCCAAAAAAAGCGTTGAATCATAATCATGACTGTGGTCGTACCTCCCGGGTACCAAGGCAGCTAACTGAGTACTAATACTGCCATCCTTGTCTAGCTGACCTTTGCCACTCTCCTCTAGCAAACTCTGCCATTTGCTTTTGACTTCACAAACTTGAGCCAAACAATTTATTGGGTTCCTTGAGAACTGTGCCATTGCATAGGCTGCTAAAAATGGATGATTGACAATCCGTTATCCATAGCCACTTGTTGCTTTTGGTTGATGTTTTTGCAAGTGCTCAAGAAAGGGGAGGACATTTTGAAGTTACAAGACTTGGTAGTCTTGCATCTTCTCGCACTCCAATAGGTTGCACGAGTCCCGAGTCGCTCCACAAATCCCACCTTCTTTGTTGTAGGTGCTCCTCAAATCCCACCTTCTTTGTTGCACCCAAGCCAAAAGAACTCCAAGCTGATGCCTATCCACTCCTCTGCAATCCAATTTCCCGCCCCTTAAGCTCCAAACTGGTCGCCTCTCCCGAGCTGCAAGATTGGCATGAAGCCGCTCCCACGTACAATGCTCGCCGCACCCTCTACTTCTATTGCCTTCTCCAAACTCCAAGAAGAAAGCAGCATCCGTTTATTCTAAGTTACCCCAATCGTATTTTATACATTTTTCAAGGATTGAGCTAGCCGTTGTTGGGCTAAAGGAGTCTGGGACACCATGGGCGGGCTATGCTACTATAAGTAGTCATAAAGAACATGGAAATCCAAAGTTTGTATCTTTGAGGGGGGTGTTGAAGTTTTGTGTCAAATTTGGTAGAGTGAAGGATGGCAAAGGGCATTTATCCAACATGCAATGTAATGGTGTATGGCCAAGTATAAAAAGGGCCTTTTAGTTCAATGCAAATCATCCAAGTTTTTGTACATGTGCAATGCTTCTTATGAACTTGTGATCACTTGCACTTAACTCAAGATCGTGTTTATGAGCCTAAGCTAATCTATCTTGGAACCTAATTCTCTTGGGTCACATTTCCTATGCACACATTCTCTCCCACATGCATTATGATTAGGCTTCATCCATCATATCTCTTGTGGATACTGATTTTCAACATCTTTTAGAGGAAACCAACACCTTATGAACTTGTGATCACTTGCACTTAACTCAAGGTCGTGTTTATGAGCCCAAGCTAATCTATCTTGGACCCTAATTTGCTTGAGTCACATTTCCTATGAACACATTCTCTCCCACTTATGCATTATGATTAGGCTTCATCCACCATAGCTCTCGTGGATGCATGATTTTTAACATCTTTTAGAGGAAACCAACATTGATAATGAAGAAGAACTGCAACAATTGGAGAATTCAGAACCTCCTCGTGCAAAGATTCACATGTCAAACATATCAGAGATAGACTGTGTTTTCAGTCTTGATTGATAAGATTTCATGTGTATGCATGATTTTGCCAACATCCACACAACGGATGTAGTCAGCAACCTTGCTATGTGGTACGTCTTGAGGTTATTATAGGTCACACCACTAGGGTCAAAACCAAGCGAAAAGGGATCCTTGGAAATTTGCAAAGGTCTCGATTCGGTTGGTTTTGAACCTTGTCTTTGTGGCAATGGGGGTCATAACAAAGCAAATGGGGACCCTGGGAAATTTTCCAAGGCCCCGATTTTCTTGGTTTTTACCCATGTCTTTGCGCTATTGCAGGTCAGAACCAAGCAAATAGGAGCCAAGAAAATTTTCTAGGGACCCCATTAGCTTGGTTTTGACCCATGTCTTTGCAGTATTGCAAGTCATATTTGCTTGGTTCTGACCCCAATTGCCACAAAGGCATGGGTCAGAACCAAGTAAATAGGCACTTCGGAAAATTTTTCAAGGCTCCAATTTGCTTGGTTCTGACCCATGTCTTTGCAGCAATGGGGGTCATAACCAACCGAATATCCACACTGGAAAAATTTCCAAGACCCCGATGCACTTGGTTCATACCCATATACACTAAGCAATATAATGGCTACTATCAGGAGAAAGTTCAAGTATGTTGTGTAGAGCACACATTGTTAGAACTTAATCTAACTGCTATCACTAAGTACCTATTGGTCAACGCACCCACACAAGTTGATAACTACAGCTGCGATTGGTGGACGTGTCTCAATGCTCTTCTCCTTGTTAGCCAAATTTTGGATGTCCCAAACGTAAGTATTGTGTGTTGTTTCAATGCCTGTATTGTTGTAATGTTCATATTAAAAGAGGCAACTTCTTTTCTTATTATCACCCTTCTATAGGACCTTCAATTAGATAACTATAGCCCCTACGATATGCGTGATTTTTTTGTGATGCCATTTAGCATATTATATTACCAATCCAGAGATAGCAATAGAGGAATGCAATCAAGCTAAGGAGTTTGAGAAAGGCCGCATTGAGGAAGCAATGCAATGCGCCTAAGAGTGCCAAAATGAGATTTGAAACATGCAAGAGGCTCTAAATCAATATTATGTGGACACCGTAGAAATGGAGGATTAGGTTTCACATCAGCGGTAAGCTGAAGCACAAGAAAGGGAACAGAGGAAAGCTGCAGCGGTGCAAAGTGCACGGGAATCCAGGTAGGAGCTCCATGCATTCGAATGACGCAAAAGGGCACTTTAGGGAGAAGGAGCAACAATAGGGGGAGAGGGCAGGGGAGTAGTGGCAGCAACAGGGGAAGGGAAAGGGGAGTAGTAGCACGGGAAGGGAGTGGTAACATTCACCACTTGTTTATACATTTTGAAAGAAACAATACAATGTATAAATTTTTGAAACAATACAAAGCGTACAATTTTGAAACAATGAGGTTTTTTAGCCCACAAATTGTCTTTGTATTTGTCATTTTGAATTGTACATATTGGATGGCATGGCATTACAACTCATTCCGTGCATACATTGGGTTTTGTGAGGCATAGTGCATGTGATCTGCAAGAAGAAATCAAATGAAGTATATTTGAGAGGGACTCCTTGCCCAATGTTGGTTTCTCCTTGCGTCTTGGAATCCGAGGGAAAAAAAAGACAGTAGTATCCATATCTTATGCCATTAAAGACAAATGAAATTTCTCCATTTTGTAAGTACCTTTATGGTTTTGAGACCGAATGCATACACTTCTGGCAAAATTGGAAGGTCTTCATATGTCAGATCTACCCTAAGTTGCATAAGAGATGTACTTGGCATTGTTTCGACCATAGTAAGCAGGCTCTCTTAAAAGCAGATTGTTTGTTATCAAATTTAGACTCTATATCTTGGTCGTCGAGTGGGATAAGTTGTCCACTTAGAAGATGATATCTAAAATAGTAAAATGACACTATGAAATTTGGAGAGCTTATAATGTACTTGCAAATTATGGACTTCTTTTGCAAAATACAGATTATGCCTTGTAGGCTATGACTGTTTTGTATCCCAATTATCATATAAAAAGTCCAAACAACTCTCATACTTGCAAATGAACATTGTTGTGGTAGTTCTTATTTGCTCATTCAAGAAAAATTCTACAAACACTTCAACATGCATAAATAGAGTGAGCCTAATAATCTTTGTAGCCATTGAATACTTAAGGGACTTTTGTATATCCTGAAACAACTTGTTCCTGAAACTTTCATTAGTCTGAGACATTGGCAAAGACTGGTCCTTGTCAAATGGAAGTGGCAAAGTAGTTACACAAACCCAGCCAGACAACATTTTGGGTTCCAAACATGACATATCATCAAAAAATATTCCACTATCTACAAGTTCCTCGTGCGATCTTCCTTGGTATATTTGCTCACCAATAAATGCATGGAAAGCATCAAAAATACATGGTACATTTTCTCACCGATAAATGCATGAAAAGCATCAAAATTCCGAACTATGCTCTCAACTGGTTGCCAATCCAACCTGTTCGATGGCTGTAGCATACCAAACATATCAACCCTAAACCTACCAAAATAATCATACACTAAATGAGGTATACGCTCAAAATAACTTACAATTGGGTTGATGCTGTGGAAAACTAGGAGGAGATGTTTGCAACCTTAAGCTCCGGTTCCTGTCGACAGATTAATGCCATGCTAAGTCAAGCGGCAGCAAAACCCCAAAAAAAGCCAATGTTAATGTAGAGCACAGCCCCAAAAACCAATTTTTACAGAGAATTTAAATGGCAACGGCTGGTATACCATACCCCGAAAACACCTCGAACAGTAACAATGTAGTGTTAACAGCAACCCAAAACCTAGTAGAAGGGTCAAAGCCATGCCAAAACACCATCACCATATATTCTTACCGACCAACAAGGACCTTAACTAGGTTTTGTTTATACAGAGCGAAATCCACATAAATAACCACATTATCAAAACTTGCTACAAGACCATTATAATAGTGATAATGCCCCTTAAAAAAGTAGGTCTGCAAATAAATATGCATGGGCAGAGTGGCAAACCTGAGTAACTTGTGTTGCAAGCTCCATACTTCACTGTAAAAAAGACACACAATCCTACTTTATGCAACAAGAACAACAACCAAAGCTAAGTGAGGGGAAGGGTTGTGCCCTCACCTCTTTAAATAGAGGAAGGATGAAGGCCGCCAATCCTGTGTAATGAGCAGAGCACCATGAGTGGAGAGACCCCCTCTTTCTATAGCGAGGCCGCCTACGATGCAGTATGAGATAACTACCCTAGCGCCTTCACGGCCGATATTACCCAAGGCAGTAAACCGCCCCTTTTTTTTACCGAAACATATTACTTGTATCTCAGAAGGGCCAAGTCCCATGGTGGAGACCCAATATAGTGAAGCTTAGGAAGTATGTGTACAATAAATTAGGGGTTTTTAAGTAACACTCTGTGTGTGTGTGTGTGTGTGTGTGTGTGTGTGTGTGTGTGTGTGTGTGTGTGTGTGTGTGTGTGTGTGTGTGTGTGTGTGTACCCGCCCTGTCCCAGACACCAAACACAATGAGTCAATAGTAGGCCCATTGTGAATGGGCCTACTATCTTATTAGAGAAATGAGATTTTCACAGTTAAAGTGTAACCCAGGCCAGTCATGTTGAGTAAGAGATTGTATAATTTTATTGACTATTTGGTTTCTAACTAAAGTCATTACAGCAATACTTTCTTATTAGTAATTTTATATCCTCCCAGGCAAGGAGACAGTTGGAGAAAGAGTAGATGATCAAATATAGCAGGCTAATACAAGTCCTAAGCGCTGCTTTGTGAGGCCTATTACTATTCCTCTTAATGAACTCCAAAGGTGGCAGAGAAGATCTCTTTTCCACACATATCTTAGGTCGTATCCTCCAACACAAGGAATATGAAGGGAGATAGAAAGGTTAAGGAACTATAACAAAGTGCAAAAAGCCCCATTGGATGTTACGAACTCTTGTAAAGAAGTAGGTTCAATCCTTAGGCAGTGAGGATATATAAGGCAGATTTCCTTAAGGAAGTCCTTATTGTTGATGCTTAGTATGTCATCCATATATCTGTAAGTATGTCCGAACATTGAAAGCTTATTATTCCTACATTCCCTGGCTTTGAGAAACCATTTGTATTCAAAGAAGGCCAAGTAAATATTACACATAAGTGGAGAACAGGAGAACCCCATGGGGATGCTCAGGCATTGGTTAAAACAATGTCCTCCAGAAAGGATAGTACAGTCATCAAGCAACCATGAGATGTAAAGACAAAGCTTCTCTTCATTGAAGTGTAAGGGGTGTACAGAGTAAGTCTTTTTTAACCACCTAGGTTTTTTGGAAAGTGATATGTACAAAAGACTCTTCTTCCTTGCATTGGATAAATCCATTTTAATAACCTTGGCTAGAACATTCTTAAGGCCAAGATCCCCATCAAGGGGAATGTTTTCATAGAATTGTGTGATATTTGATGAAAAAATATGGAAGATTTGTTTAGGGAGGTTAAGAGAGACCTCAATAGAGTTTTTTGTTATCCAAGTATTTGTAGAAAGTTGTGGCAGATTTTCTCTTTAGAGGCACAAATAAGTTCAAACTCATCTAATATTAGGTCAAGGCATAGAGTGATATCCTTGGTGATATCAGTAAAGATACCATTAGAAGCGTCAGATATCCATTTGAAATTTATGTTTATGTATCTTATAGGTGGGAAAAAGTACTGGTAGTTTAGTGTCCTGTAAAATATAGCCTAATTTCTCTAAGTGTCTTGAGATGCTACTGGTAATTGTTGGTAAGGAAGAGTTAATTTTAATGAATTCTTTCTTAGAAACCCGATCACGGGCAGTATTCTAGGCTAGGTTTTTGCAGATAAGAGGACAATTAGAGCTTTTATCCAGCCCGACTATGAACCAATTATTAGATATTTTTGGAAAATGAAGATCAAGCTGTGTTGCTAACCAGGCGTTATCAATGGATAACCATTTTCTAGGAATTTGTGACATTTTCTGAAAGAAGAATTCTTCCACAACTTTTGTTAAGTCCAATAGGACTATCTTCTCCAGTTGGAGAGAACTGACAAGGTCAGTTAGGCAGCTAAGTACAGGTCATAAAGCGAGGTAAGGGTTTTTGGGAGAGTTAGGTATGTGATTGAGCCCATTGGCCAAGATTCTTTGTATTTTGATATTTTCAATAATGCTAAGATCACAAGTACAAACATGCATACCATATGTATCAAAGTTTTTGCAAAATGTGGTGAATTGATTGCATGTACATTCGAGAATTGATTCATGCCAAAGAAAATCATTACTATAAACCAAGTTTCTTACGAGTTGTTGATACATCCAACCAATGAGTACATTATCGAGAAGTTTGTGATTGCCAAAAAGTAGGTCAAAAGCACTCACAAAAAAGAGCTTTAGGTTGTATCCAATTGAGAAGTACATTGTGGAAGAGACAATGTACGTAGATATAGCCTTGGTTTGGAGCTACTTTGTTGAGAAACCTTCGTCCGCAAGGGCTCGTAGTAACCTGCAATTCCACCAAGGATTACATTTCAAAAAATTCCGGATGGGGGAGTTTCTGCCTCTTCCCCTATTGTAGCTATGAGACATTCCCCGGTTAGAGGAAGAGCTGGGTGTTAAAAAAGAAGTGAAAGAGTTGGGGGTAGTAAGAGAATTGGGTCTTTTCAGATCAGGGAAATCATCCTCATCAATACATGGTTTGAGTAAGCTAGTGATGATCTTTACACCTTTGTAGTTAGCATAAGTGGTTAGGTAGATTCCAGGTTCATCAGATTTCAGTTCCTTCAAGATATCCAGCATTAATCCACGAAAGATGTTAAAGGCAATCTGAGCAATCACTATTTGTTTAGCTTGGCCGCTCAACCAAGAGCAAATAAGGGAGAGGTGAAAATCCATCGGTTCTTCTAGGAAGAGTCGGTCAGATGGTTGAGAATAAACCAAATGGCATGATCAAACCACATGATGCTGGATTCACAAGAGGCTTTAGGGTCAAGAAATCTACAGGCACATTTAACATAGGGCCGAAAAACATTCCAAATGGATTCTGTGTAGAAGTCCGGGTTACTTTTAGCAAACTCCATGTTCCCTTTTGTATGGATGTAGAGGCCAATATTGGAAGGGCATTTAGAATGGTCAATGAGATTGAGGTTGAAGGGTGCTTTGATGAGCTCTCCTTTGTCAAGAAATTGTCCACCTTTAAATATCTTGAGTCTGCAGTCTTCGACTAGTGAAGGCAGGGAGGTTAGCAAGGTAAACCCAGGTTTCACTTAAAATAGGTGCTAAGAAAGCCTTGCTGGGCAGGACCCAAAGCTGATGGTCCCCCAAAAAACTTGATTTCAATCTGTCTAACAAGTAAGAAAGGAAAAACTTTAGAGATTTTTGGCACCATTTTCAAGAGGTTAGAGTCATTGAGGGAACAAAGATTACTCTGAAACTCTTTGACGGCTTCAAGAGTTGCACTATCCCTACAAAAGATACCACCAATTTGAGGGATAGTAGGGGTAGCCGGGGTACAAACAAAAGATGGATTGAGGCCGCACAGCTTCCTCAAAAAGTTAGACAGATCGGCCCCAGAAGAAGAGAATATGGCAAGCTCTTGTTGGTATTGTAAAGAGAGTATGGGAAGTTGGGCTATGTACTGGGAGATCAAATTTACCCCTTCCTTGGAGTCCTTGTCTAAGGTATCCAAAAATTTAACCCAATCATTAAAAGATTAACTTAAAACCACTGTCCAAAATGTTCATGTCTATTAGTTCTTTTTAGAAAAATCAGTTTATTTATCTCATTAAATGTCAGTAATTGTATGGTTTCTTTATAGCCCAATGTTTTGAAAGACCTTTAATATATATATCATTTTGATCAAAAGGCCATTACCACTTTTGATCCAAGTGTCCTAGTTTAACCCATAGGTTAGTTTTTTATGCCAATTTGTTAGGCCCGAATTCTTAAGTATCATAAATCATTAAGTAATCTAATTATTAGCTTGAGTTATGTACCAATACCAGAACAACTTTGCCAATTTTGTCAGGCTCCGATTTCACTAGCTTTACTAAGTATCATGAATCCATAAAGTGTTTCTCAATAACAATTATAGATAACTTCCATTTTTTTGAAAAAAACTCTCGGCTTTTGTCAAACCGAATCAACAATCTCGTATTCATTTACGGATGTCATCCTACCAGAGTTTGTATGAAAAAAAACCACTAAAAGAACCCAAGTTAAGAAGATTAGTAAGGAGAAAAAACCCATATATGTTACCAATACTGTCAACTTCATGCGATATAACTTACTACATGGGATCCTTTGTAAACGTAGCAATCCCAAAAGTGGCATGAGGGAGGAAAAAAACCCCTTAACACTACTACGCAGTAGTATGTAGAAATTTCCATGCGTCTGATATAGAGTCTCAACAACCTCGATTCTAAGCTAGAAAAACGACAGTATCAAGTATAAGGTCCCCCATTTTTCAGTGTTTAAGTATTTCCACATTTAATCACCATATACTAGTTGTGCATTGGTTACCAAATCATCCAAAAATGAGTTACATGCATTCTACAAGCTTTAAAAAAAACAACCTTTTGTTCACAAGAAACTAAGCCCCTTTACACTACATAGAAGTATGCAAAAATTTCCATGTATCTGATATAGTGAAAAACAACCCCAACACTTAGGCCAGGCAAACGACAGTATCAATTATAAGATCCCCCATTATTTTGTATGAATAATGCCACATCAAGCACCTCTTGTATGGGTTATCAAAACATCTTCAAAAATGATTTACAGGCGCTATAAAGCCAGAAACTAATTACCTAAGATAGCCAAGAAAAACCCAAACAGTAATCAGTATGATCATTAAAGAATCCATCTTCAATTGCCTAGTTATACAGTCGCAAAAAAATATATATAGCAAAGGAGAAAAACCAGGTATCGTCAGTTGGTAACTGCACGTTTTAGCTGAAGGAAAAAAAAACATTAATGTATCACAACAAGGTATCAAGGTGAGTACCGACCTGAGATGGTAGCTCAACAACTTCCATTGCTGCTTAGTAACAAAAAAGCCCTCACACCTCTCCTTAAAAAACACACGCAGAGGAAAATAAACCCATAGACTAAGTGAGGGGCCATAGCACCCTCACCTTATAGCGTCTCCTGGCATTTTCAAGGTGAAGACGCCCATGATCAAGTACTCAGTAGCTATTGCCTCCCAAGCCACCTCTATGACCACTCCTGCTTACATACGGGGAGTTTGAGAGAGAGACCCCGTGTAAGGGGTATCATACGCATTGCAGTGTAGTGGTTTTTTCCACTATCTTGTTGGTGCCATCTTTGTAACTTACAGATAGAGAAAACTCCATGGAGAGTTAATAGTACAAAGTTCATCTGATAAAACTCGTTTAAACACATGTTTCAAGAAAATTCAAGAAAATATAATAAATTTAAATTAATTTACCTAGGCATCAAATCTAGTATCCCTTTTATAGTTTCTATCCACTTCAAGAGCTTTTCAACATCATCAGCATTAGCGGTATTCAATTTGTACAATGAGCTCGACAATGGTATTGGCCCTAGGTAATCGTCAAAACACAAGCTACTACTTCCAAGTTCTTTTGGAATGATAATATCAATGTCACAAATGATTTGCAAGTTAGCTATCATGTTTGGTTGTCCTATGAAATTGGAATTTGAAATTGGGTCCAAGCTCTTATGAATCGGGACGCATCACCTTGGGAGGCCAACTTCAAAGGCATTGGTGGGAATAGGGCCGACTCCTCATAAAATCAAGTTTCAAAGGTCAAAAGTTAAGGTCACAAGGTCATTTTTAATAAAATAGCTGTGCGAGATTATCATGGGAGAGTAGTAAGCAAGAGTTAGATGGCAAAGAATTACCTGTTAAAAGACTAGGCATGCAATGGGCAGCCAAAAGTGGTAAGGGCGGACAAAATAACCAAGGTTAGGTGGTCAAATAAGGTGTATGTTAGGTGGTCGGAAGAATTTTAAGTGGATGGCTTTGAAGTTTGGTCAAGTGCAATTCTGGTTGGGTAATCGACCTAGAAAGTTTTTATTGGGATGGCCAGTCAAGGGTATAATAGGGTGGACATGCCCTTGAGGATTTGTTCCCTGAGTACCAAGTGGGTGGTCAACACTGTTCGAGAAATATCATTCTTGTAAACATACAAAAGTCTTTTTCTTGAATTTGCTAAGAGGACATGTTAGGAAATTAGGGGTTTTTTTTTCGAGTTTTTACACTATTTTTCTCTATTTTGGGGTGGAATTTCTCGTTTTTCCCTCAACCGGTAATTTTTTTTTTTGTTGAAATTGAAGACGGCACGATATTAAGCTGAGACACATTTTTTTGCTAACACAGGTGGTCAACCAAATATTCGAGGGGGTGGAGAAAAGGTGACTCGAGACCAAGGGGGCAGCCAGGGCCTTATTTTGTTATCGCATTTGGTAACCGGCCAAGAGGCTAAATACGAGGGGTGATTGCACCGTTAAGGACTGTGAGTCCTTGAGCTGAGTGGGCGGCCAAAAGGGGTGGCGAGTGGAGGCAGCTAGTGCTTTAATAAGCACCACTGAAGTTGCATGAAGAAAAATAAAGCAGCGACCAGAGCTGTGACGCAGACAGTGCGCAAGAGTGAGAGATAAGAGGGCAGTCTGCAGCGGCAGTTTCAGCCTGCATGCACGACCAGGGAGTTACCAGCGGTCCAAGGCGACCTTGTTCTCAACAGGTCCAGTGTGTTTTGGTGATGCCGAGAGTTAGAAGAAGGTAGGGACTGCAGTGTGGAGAGAATCAAAGCCTCCAATGCCTCGTGCATCGCGTGATTTGGGCTCGATTGCAAGGGAAGAAGACAATAGCGCAATAGGTACAAAGTCAATGTACTTTATAACAGTAAATTGGCTGACAGCACAAGCTTTGGGGCTTGTTCCCACAACTGTGAGAATTTTCTTTTGTGTTGAGAATGGTGACTGCAAAGACGTCCGTTCGAAAATCTGTACTGGTTCGGTGCCTGTCTCTTGGAATTGTCTCGGGAAACCTTCCAATTTCCTCTTTCTTCTTCTACAACATCACCTATATTTCCCTCTATCGCTTTGTTTGCCAATTTTATCCACCTGCTTCTTTATGAGTATTCGATATCCATCAATAGATGTTTAGAATTATCTTGGATAGTTGTTATCTCTATTTTAGGTTCAACCTATTCTACCTCATCACTAGCCATGGATTGAATCCGGATCAAGGCTTACCATATGTAATCACAACATTCACAAAAAATAATTGGATTCAATCTTCACGATCTTGATACTTCGTGCAATATTGACACGCTTATTCTTAGATCTAGTTTGTTTTCTCTCTCTTCGGCTTATTGTGGAAAGCTATTCCCCTTTGTACCAAGACAGAAATGAGGGAGCAAATATTGATTTTTGTCATAGATTTAAATTTTTTTTAAAGCTAAATACCTTGGAAACAAATTACATAAAAATATATAAACAAAATTAAACTTAGTTATAATGATTGATCAAGAGAATCTCCATGGTTGTGAATTGTTGTTCTTCGAAGAGAAAAATCTCAATTTGCATCTTTATCTCCATGGTCATCGTGTTTCCAAGAGCATCACCTCACTCTGATACCACTGTTGGGAGAAAAGGGGGGGATCGACCTCTTAAATTATTCAACACAAGCTCCCAAACATCACCATCAACCTGTCCACCTCTTCTTCCAATTTCCAAGCACACACACTCACACCTATACTATGACACACACACACACACACACACACACACACACAGTAAACATAGAATTGACATAGACATGCTTGTAAGAGAGTGTAAGAGATGTGTAAGAGATGGATACTAGATTAGAAAGTACACAGCAAAATAACCATAGCATAAGAGAGTAGAGAAGAGAATCTGCAAGAGAAAGGCCTAAATCTAGCCCCAAACTCCACGACACCTCTCTTGTGGAGTTGGTATTTAATATATTATTTTTGAGTTTAAGGTGCCAAAAATTGAGGCCCCTTCTTTAACAACCACTTCACTTTTGTAAATGAGTGAAGCTCATTAGTTCTTGCATGACCCATAAGGGGAGTTCCCACTACAACTATTTACAGAGCCATAGTGGCTTATTGAAATGATGTTCTAAGATATTGTGCAAATATAAAATGGCCAAGAGTAATTGCCATCGCCTCTTCATCAACTCCCCGCATTCCACTCTACAAAATCATCATCAACTCAATTAGTAAAATAAATAGACAGCACATAATTAACCATTATGTCAGCTATCCCAATTGCAGCTAACCACTACAACAGGAGGGTGCCCAGTCTCGTAACAGACAACTTGATGCATGGATTTCAACAAGTAAGCATGTGGACTCTTAAAATAGAGACGAGGTCCTTTTGATTTAAATTTGGGGAGGTAGTTGCATTGGTAATTTGATAAGCATTGGGACTCTTGAAATGTAGTTGATGTTGAATGACATGATGCATGCTTTCGGATTTCGATAAGGTAGCATGCTGACCCCATTGACAAATTGGAGAATGGAGAAATGTGGAGGAAGGGAGGTATGTTAGAGGTGTATGTCTCCTTTTTTGGAAATCTTGTACATTAATCTGTTGTGTGTATTTTGGTCAATACTTCTCAAGTCAAAGGGTATTCACGCCTGTGTGCGCGCGCGCGCGTGCGTAAGCTTCTAATTTAATTCTCTGTTTTAATTCCCAAATACTATCTTTTCTATTTGTTTGTGAAAAATAACCTTTTTTGTGAAGAGCCACTTTTGTGGGTGCATCTAGATTCTAAAATCTAGAAACGCTCATTGCAAATGCATCTTTTTTTGGGAAGCATCAACATTTAAACAATGTTAGAGGGTTGTATCAACATCCCATTTCTGGTGGTCCTAGTGAGCATATTATGTGGAAGAGTAGTGTTATATTAATTAGTTTTTACGCCTAAAGTCTTGATAGGCTTGCCATTGTTCCAACATCCATTGGTTATGATCTCAAATTCTCTCTCTTGTAGAAGTTGTTTAGTTCTTGTAGATTTGAAGTCCCATGACCAAGAGCTCCTTCACCATAGCTATCCATGACATGGTCTAAAACTATACTACCAAGGGCAAGCCTTGTGATTTAATCACTTGTTATTATCGAATCCTCTTTAATTTTAGCTTTATAACAATGGATGGTCATTCCCATAGGTGACCATCGCCCACCTATTTTCATGTTTTTTGGCCTTTTACCATGGTTTGGCACCGGCTAGTCTTGAATTTTAATTGGCTCAAGGCGCTGCTAAGGCATTCCTTTCCCGAACACTAAATTTGCAATTGAACTCAACCTAATAATTTTCTCACTTTCTAATTGTTTTGGAAAGCCATCGTGATCCTTTCACTTGTTCTTCTAGGAAGAGCGCAAGCTTTCCAAACACCATATTTGCATTGTTGTAAATACATTTTTATTTTATCATTTTTTTTATTGATGCACACATTAATTAGATAGCAATTGTAAAGGACATCTACTTCCTCAATGTCAAAGGTGTCATCTTAAAGACAGGAGTCCTCATTCTTGGATGCAAAGGGATGAAGGTTATTGGAGTGACTTCTGCAAGTGTACTAGAGATGAATCAGCTACTACAAAAATAGTGAATAATGCTTGTTGCACATCATAATCTGCCATGTTATGTCTCAAGTGCAATTCTTCAAGAGATGTTGCACATCATAATATGCCATGTTATGTCTCAAGTGCAATTCTTCAAGAGAAATGCTGAGGTAGGGACAAGTTTCTTGCTCCATTGAAAATGTGTTCCTTGGTTTCATTTGGAGGTGATGGCACAGCTCCGTTTCGTTGCTTGCTTCCATCTCTCAATGCATATGAGCCGGAAGCATTCTCACATTATAAAAGATAACTGTACTTTAGTCAATAACTACTTCCTTTTGCTTCTCTGCATTTCAGAGAAGCGAGCGAAGAACGATGAGGATATTGAGTTGGGCAATGTTTTGAAAGTACAAGAACTTGGAAAACAAATGCATATGAGATTTTTGAGTCAATGATTAATGAAGAACATGGTGTATGAATAGGGATCCCTATGGGATGGTATCTCTTGGATAGGTTGTTTCAAAAAGGCAATTGGGACAGCCAATCTACCACACTTGGGTGATAGAGAGGTTATTCCCATTTCCTCCTCTTTATAGTCCAAGCCTGTCGATTAAATTGCACACAAAAATCTGCAAGAGCTCCAGTCTTGAGTATCCCATGCTTTAGGTTTAGTACACTGCTTAAATTGCACACAAAAATCTACAAGAGCTCCAGTTTTGAGTAACCATGCTCCAGGTTTTGCACACTGGCTCATACTCTTAATGTTCAAGTCAAGCTAAGTAAATGGAATATTTATCTACTACATTTTGCCACTTCAGAATTCCAATAGATTTTGCAAGACAAGGGAGAAAATCTTCACAAGTATTCCACAAAATAGAGTAATCTTTGAGAAATTAGGTACAATATCCTTCTAGGTAAGCATAGAAAGGAATTATGTATGATAAAATTACTGACAAGATATACTGCAGACCCATGCAGAGAAATAGCCACAGCATTGCAGTCCAGTTTGCTAAAGAGAGTGCCATTGGTGGACGTTTGAAAGTTCATTGTGTCGACATAAACATAAACACAGACAGCATTTGTCCAGGCACTTCTTTCCCAAAACCCTCATCTCCAGTAGAATGTTTCTTGAAGTACAAAATTACTGTTTGAAAAGCACATGTTATAATGGAAGACTATGTGCGCTGCAGCAATATAGATGCAATAAAGAAAATGTTACAAAGGACTTGTACAATCCTGCACTGGTGAACCTTGAAAACCCTCAGTGCTCATCCTTCCTCGCAGTTGAATGTTTCATTGCAAAAAAGCACATCATCTTCCTCTCTTTACTGCCTCAAATCTTCTGGTTACAGAGCCTTAAAAATCCTTCTTATGATACTCAAATCCTCGACTCGCTTCGGGTTGAGATTTCTGGGATATCAATGTACACCTCCACATCATCTTCCTCTCTTTACTGCCTCAAATCTCCTGGTTACAGAGCCTTAAAAATCCTTCTTATGATACTCAAATCGTCGACTCACTTCGGGTTGAGATTTCTGGGATATCAATGTACATCTCCACAAGAAATCCATCCACTGAAGCAAAGAGACAACAAAAATGTTGCGAAGTAAAGATAAGTACACAAGTTGAAGCAAGAGACTGCCTTCACTCTTTTCCTTATGTTGTTTCCTGCCTCCAGCTATTTCATAAGAAAATTTGCATCAGATACCGTAACATTTGCTTCCGGCCCCTGATGTATGTAGACAAAAACTAAGTTCTGCTGTGTTGGTATGGCTTTCAACCATGAAGGGAAAGCGTAAGTTGTTGGTCCACTCTTGGAGAGGCCCCACAATGGGCCCTTGAGCCCCTCTATTGTCAACTGTATTGCTTGCAATGTATTGGGAGAATTATTCTTTACACTGACTTGGTATCGATAGTACTTCTCACCATTGGAGCTCCATGAGTTGGTCATGGTTTGAGAAATCGGCAGCATTGACACGGAATCAGATGCTGTAGAAAAAACCAAAGGTAAAACAAAAGGCCCTATATGTCAAAAGAAAGAGAGAATGTGAAGAGTATTACCTGGAATAGAGAGCTGATTGCTGTAAGTGGTGCTAGAGCCGTGCAATCGTGCAAGCACCCCCACCATGGGCCCACTGTTGTAGGTGGTAGGTTCACTCTGATCAAAATTCACCCTATCATCTGCGTAATTGTCATTCTCATCAGGGCCGCCGACAAGGGCACCCACATGTACATTGGGGTCACCTGAACTATAGGAATACCAGGTCTGGTAGCCCTTCCTGCAGGCCACAAAACTTGGATCCTTTTTATAGGACACGATGGAAGCAGCACGATGATGAGTCCTCCGTGGATAGTTGGATCCAACACCAACCATGTAGCTGGTGCCCCTAGGATTGTTTCCAAGTATATAGTCCACCTAACAGAAAAGGTCAACAAAAAGTCACCCCTCTGGATTAACAACCAACGCCAAATTGCTCATCATGGAGTATGGCCGATCCGAAAATTAAGAAAGGGACACACTTTTGGAGACTACATATGCATGCACACTGCCACACATACAAACAAAGATACCTAATGAATATAACAAGCTTACTTCCACACAACTGCAAATCCAATCATGCACATACAAACAAAGATACCTAATGAATATAACGAGCTTCCTTCCACACAACTGCAAATCAAATCATGAACCATCACATCGATTTGAACGTTTGATACACGTACCCGGTCATGGATACAGAAACAACCATGGTACACAAACACACTACTAAAAACATAATTGCCCAACCTGGGATCTGGCCATGCTAAAGAGCTCCCCTGCTCCAACTTGCCCACCAGCGCATTGCAAACGCTGATGAGATTTTTGTAGATAATCGGAATATACAGTCATGAGAAAGGAGGCACTGCTAACATACTGCATATTGTTCCAAGCCCTTGTATACATCAAGCCCCCTACATCATCATAGAAAAAAGTTCACAATTTCTTCACAACGTAAGGCTCATTTCACAAAAATGACTGTTCATACCTGGTGTCCTGGCCACATTCTTCCCATAGTTCTTTTGCAAGCAAGCACACATGAAAAATGCCGCCTGGGATTGGTACTGCTTCAACACCTGTATGTTTGAGCCCCTGCCCTCTAGCAATATCTGCAACAAGAGTCTCTCCTTTTATTATCCCAGAGAGAAATTGTAGAGATTTGATAGTGAAGCATGTGGGACTTGCAAGAATTCAAAAACATTGGAGGTATAATAGGGACACTGACCTTTGTTGCAAGGACCTGAACACCTGCGTATTTGACATCCCAGCTAAATTCAGTCATCGCCCACCCAGTACCACCTAAATTATGCGCATTCTGGATAGCATAATTCAGGTAGTTGTTGTCTGCAGTTGCCTCAAAGAGCCAAAGAGCAGCCCATAAAAGCTCATCCTGGAGCAAGTAAAGAGACAGACAGACATGAGTTGAAATAGAAAAGAAGATCTTTTAGTAATGAAGAGCGATGCACGGTTAATTAATCAAGCACAAGCATCATAAATCGATTCATGCAAGTACACTGTCACTGCATAGTTAAATGACAAGATTGCTACACATCATACATACATCAAATCCACTTTCCGATCGATAGTACTTGCGGGCAACTGCAATGGTGCTGTCGTATCTCCCACGGTGAGTATCGGCAAATGTGAAGAGCTGAAAGGAATATACATTCTGTGAGAGAATGCAATTTGGGTTGTGCAAATGCCCAGAATGGTCTTCAGAAACTGAACATTACTTGTTTAGCATGGCTAAGGAGGACTTGTGAGTAGGAAGGATTTGTATGCCTGAATACTATAGAGGCAGCTGCCATAGCTGCTGCTGTTTCACCAGCCAAATCAGAGCCAGGGCTGCTCTCACTTATATGGTACGCTTGTCGGGAAGTTGTCATGTCCTCTGGTCTTTGCCAGCAATAATGATCAGAATCTCCATCTCCAACCTGTCATAAACACAAGACTTTGAAACCACCAAGCAATTCCTCTTCAAATAAAGGTGGGTTTTACTCCAAATGCATGCAATGGCCCTACAATTCCTCTCATAGGCAAACTAAGGCCAATGAGATCAATCACATTTGTAACGAGGAGAAATGCATTCAATGTGTTATATCCATTGATGAAGCAAAATGACAAACACCTATCTTACCTCTCCCCACAGAAGATTAGGCTCTGGGTGAGCTTTGATAAAGTAGTCAGTTCCCCACTTGATTGCCTCCCGGGCATGCCCAAGTTCACCAGCTGAAGCCATATCGCGTCCGTACTCCAACACACTCCAGCTCAGCATGGTGATAGTGAAGGCCATTGGAAGCCCAAACTTTACATTATCACCTGCATCATAGTAGCCACCAACTAGATTCACCTGCATTGGGCATCCACACATACATTTTCCATCATGATATGTTGTACAGAATATTTGGCAAGGTTCTTTAATGTGAGAATCAATTACGACAGGATTGCTTAGTCGCAGGTGCATACTCATTGGAGAATTTATAAGTTCAGTCATTTCAATTCATCCCGCAATCTCGTATAAAGAAAGACAAATGTGAGGCTTTTATTATTTGCATAGTGCATTGCAGATAGGTTATGTGCACTCATGCACTTGATTCCTACTAAATAACCATGGACGACTGCTCGGATGGATCACATTCAGGATATCTTGACAATTCACATTCAGAGTAGGCTTTCGGTTGTTGTTTTGGACCTGACAGTAAAGTGTATACTCAGACAACACCCTTCTGAGTCCCAGATCAATTCAATCCTAGACACGGATGCTAGTCCCAGCTACAAAAGGCAGTGCTACAACGAGACTCACTCTCTCTCTCTCTCTCTCTCTCTCTCTCTCTCTCTCTCTCTCTCTCTCTCTCTCTCTCTCTCTCTCTCTCTCTCTCTCTCTCTCTCTCTCTCTCTCTCTCTCTCTCTAGAATTGTATATATCTTTGTTTTGTACTGTTGTTAGGTTATTTGGTTACTCTGACTTTGTATCAGATCCACCACCTTGTAACTTTCTGGTCTCATAGGTCACTATGGCCTTTTGAAGACGTTAATATAACATTTCATTTCATTTCATTTCTCTCTCTCTCTCTCTCTCTCTCTCTCTCTCTCTCTCTCTCTCTCTCTCTCTCTCTCTCTCTCTCTCTGACTGACCGACCGAGCGATTGAACTGGGAAATCCAGGCCCGCGACTGCGAAGAACTACATAGCATCGACGGAGGCTACGACAGAAAATTCAGAGCACGCTGCCAGGCATACACGACGCCCGGTCAAACTACTAACCATGGAGGAAATTGATGAGATTCGCCAATGACCGATGCTAGATCTCTTGTGATTCAGCTATCCCAACAAGCCGCCCATTATTCTGCTTAGTTTTTGCTTGACTCACATCGACCAACTTAGGACCCCATAGTATATCTTTGTTTTGTACTGTTGTTAGGTTATTTTGTTACTCTGACTTTGTATCAGATCCACCACTTCGAAACTTTCGGGTCTCATGGGTCATTATATGGCCTTTTGAAGACGTTAATATAACATTTCATTTCATTTCTCTCTCTCTCTCTCTCTCTCTCTCTCTCTCTCTCTCTCTCTCTCTCTCTCTCTCTCTCTCTCTCTCTCTCTCTCTCACTCTCTCTCTCTCTCTCGTTGTTTTGGACCTGACAGTAAAATGTACTCAGACATGCCCTTTCTGAGTCCCAGATCAATTCAATCCTAGACACAGTAGCTAGTCCCAGCTACAAAAAGCAGTGCTACAACGAGACAGACTCTCTCTCTCTCTCTCTCTCTTCTCTCTCTCTCTCTCTCTCTCTCTCTCTCTCTCTCTCTCTCTCTCTCTTCATGCCAAAAAACGAGGTCTCATAATAGGTATGATGCAACTTGGAAAGATCAGACGTAAACACTACCCTATCAAGCAAACATAAAGTCTATGGAATAAACAACTGCAGTGTAGAATGTACCTTCCAATAGGAGAGATACAGACAGAAGGAGAACTTACCCCTTGCTCGAAGCCATCTTTGAGAGCAGAGTGCGAGCGCCATGTCGCGCGTTGTGAGGCCGGAAGGCGTCCAGAACGCTGGCCTTCAAAGAAGAGCAGGCTACTGCGCAGGGCTGCGAGGTAGTCCGGGGATGCATTCGCGTGTATGGCACTCAGGGCAAGAACCAAAAAAATAAAGAAGGTACCCATATAGCTCTCTTTGTGTGTATATGAGTCCGCAGATGAAGCAAGAAATCGCTTTTCAAAAACGCACAGAGCAGACCAAAGCACGCGCGCACATTCACAGAAACAAGGAGATATTTGAGCGAATGGAGTCGGCACCTACACACACAGGACGATAAGTGCCTGCAATTGCCTCATCAATCTTTGTACAAGAGAGTTGGGCTGAAAGCGCGGTGCAGCTCGCATACGGATGCCCTGTGCGTAGCACACGAGAGCCTAGAGGCGAGCGGAGAGAGCTCAAGGAAGCAAGAGAGCTGCTCTGCTGGGACATCGAGTACAATGTAGGTGATTAATAACAAGAAAATGTGTGGGTCTGGGTGTGGGTGTAAGTATGTGAGTGTCTGTCGCCTTTCTCGCTCCTCTCAACTCTCAAGCTTTACGAGCCACGAGCTTTACGAGTCTGAACATGCACTGTGGGCGACAGGTAGATGAATTCGGCGTAGTCGGCGTGATTGAAGGGAAGGGGGATGAGAGCTTTATGGAAGAAAGCTCCATGATCTTTCTGTTCGTAAATCACGAGGCAGAATGAGCGAGAGAGAGAGAGAGAGAGTGAGCGTATGAGAGAGAAGAGAGAGGGGGGAAAGTGTTATCGCCCCAAAACCATATGAAAACTTAAAATACCAAGGCCGCCGTATGTACGATTTCACACTTGTCCGTCCCCCAAGGTTTCCTTCTTTATGTTTCCACACACCCTTATAGTGTTCCCTTTTTGACATTTTAGTTACAACCTTTTTGTAAGGCCCTTCATTACCTCCTTCTTGTCACTTTTGCCATGTGAGTGTGTATATGTGCCGTGCCTTTTGCTTTTTGATCGCACAAAAGCCTCTTTTGCAGCTTTCTCATGTCGGCACCTCAGCTCCCCACAATTTGTATACGTATCCACACCAAGGCTAGAAAAATACATTTTTTTCTGAGCGATCAAAATAAGGGCAAACTTGAAATCCTACCGGTTTCCACGTCAAAATTTGAAGTTCTTGTCGGTAATTACATTAAAACTTATGTAAATTTTTCGGTTTTCTTACATGCAAGCTCAAAATCTAACCGGGACTTCAAAACCTAACATTGATCCACACTGTTGTGAGACATCAAACTTGAGAGCTATACGTCGCTAAGTTAGGCTGGATTCACATCAGGCGACGAAAGGAAAGCTGAAATGTTGTGCACCAATGAGCTCACGCCAAATGGACAAGGTTGTTCACATTAGGCGGAGGCAAGCTCACTTTTCATTGCCATGTAGTGAAAGAAATTGGCTTCCTTTCTTCCAACACAACCCCCCCCCCCCCTCGCCCATGCCCTCCACATCAACATCTCTTTCCTATATATGCGATAATTTTCAAACTAAATAAAGAGTTTATTTTTGTCCTTTACTTGCACTTCCGCCTTTCCACTATGTTCACATCAGGCGGCGGAAGAAAACTCCCATTCCCTCTTCCAACCTCTCCTATGTGAACAACTAGATGGTGGAAGAGTACAAAACACCTCTCCTCCACCCGGAAGTTGGCATTTTACTTCCTTTCTTCTGCCTCCCCACTATGAACCCAGCCTTAAGCGGCATGTAGCATAGTTTGTGTAAAGTAAGCCTTGCTAGTTAAGAAGGCTCTTCAATACAGCACTAGACCCACAAGAAGGTTTGTCAAGGGGTGTTGGCCTAGTGGTAAAGGTGAGGGGCTCTAAGCACACCCACTATGGTTCGACCCTTGAGACATGCGGGTGTGGGTGTGTCATAATAATCAATATCTAATTCCCCTAAATGATTTTCTCATATTAAACTGATCATTTAATGTGGGGAAGTGCCAAGGGAGAAAAAGCTAGAATATTGGTTAAGCTAGCAGACCGGCCACAGTAGGAATCCAAAGGAGGGAAAATAGGGATCCAAGGGGGGGGGGCATCTGCAAAAGAGCCATGTGGAACAATGGGCCAAAAAGACCCTAAGGTTCAGCCCATTAAGACTTCCAAAATGCTAAGGTTCCAAAATTCAAAGGTTGTGTCCAAAGGTCAACCCTAGGGAAAATTGGATGCTTTGTGTGAACCCTAAAAGTCTTTGCACATCCCTACATGGGAGGGGGCGAGCCCAAAGCTAGGGGATGAGAGAGAAAGCCACACACCACACACAGGCTCCCTTTACACAAAGGGAATGAGGGACACATGTCAGCTCCCTAGGCCAGATGCCCACAAGGTGTGCCCAGTTCCTATTGGAAGACCCTTGAAGTGGACCAATGAGAATTAAGCTAGAGTAAATCTAGTTTAATTAATTTTAAAAACATTTAAAAAAAAGAAACCAATGAGAATTAAGTCTCCTAGAAGACTATTGGGCAGTCTCTCCAAGGGGTCCAATGAGCATTCAGGAGCCCCATGGCTTGCCTGATTCTATTGGCCAGGAGGCAAAGGGGTCCAATGAGAGTTTAGTTTAATTATTTAATTACCTAAAGCTCTCACAAAAGGGGAAAGGGGGACACATGTCAGAAGGCTATCACTTATGCTGCTTAATTCCTATTGGCTTGACTGGGGAGGTCCAATGAGGCAAAAGCCAGACCTATTTAGCAGCTAGGGCTCGCCCAATAGAGAGAGGGGGCTGATTTTTGCTTGGCATTGACACACACACACTCACACTTGACCATGTGTGAAGGAAGAATATCTATCTCCTCCCAAGCTTTAATGGAGAGCTCATCACCTACTCCAAGCTTGTGAGATAGAAGCCTACATCAACACTCTCTTGGCATGTGGATGCAAATCCAACCAAGAGCCAAGCTTCAATGCATGCTCATCTTCTCTACCAAGCTAATTACTAAGCTAAGCTATGCTAATATGAGTGATTATGTGAGGAGATGTACATCTTTCTCGTAAGATACTTCTGTTTCCTCTCAATCTACTCTGATACCCTGCTAGCTCTCACCATCTTCGAAGGTGTGTGAGGTCTTGGGTCTGAGAACGGGGATAATTCAAGTTGTGTTTGATTAAGTGTTTTGCTTGGTGTATGAAGCTTCCATCTTCATTGCACTAGCTAGTCTTGAAGGAACACAAAGAATTGTATTGTACAATGTCTCTCTGATGGGAGAAACCATAATACAAAGCCTTTTGGAGGGGGGACCGGCTCCATGCAAATCCGGTCCTCAACTGTTGTCAATAGCTTAATTTCTCTCTCTTTTGAAAGTATTGTCGATGCTATCTAACTAGGTGTTATGCTTTTTGTTGCTCTCTCCACCCAAGCACTCTTGTAATTCTCATTAGGAATCTATTCTAATGAAATGCCCACTATGTTCATGCTAATTTCCGCTACACATAAGATTTTAGGCCATTAAATGTTACAGGGTGAGTGGGCGCAATCTCGTAAAACTAGTCGAAGCGAAGCTTCGAATGGCTTTAAAAAAAAAAAATGCTCTTCAATACATCACTAGACCCCATATCACGTGCAAAAGTGCTACCAAATGAAAGGGCATGCGTACCGCGCTTGTCCCCAAAAGAACAACCGCCAAGATCCTCCTAGAGCTTCTTTGGTTGAAATCCAAGAGGAGGAGATTCATCAAACTCACCACAAAGGATCTCCTCTATGCCATGCTTGGGGAAAGGTAAGAGAACATGATGCTTTTATTCTCTTTGACCCTGGTTCTACTCACAATTTCATATCTATGGAGTTAGCCACCAAGCTAGGCATACAATCCTACGAGATGGGAGATATCCTACCCGCAGACAGTGCCTTCAAGGGGCAAGAAGCTTCAGTCACTCTCCTTAATCGGGAAATTGAGGCTTCATGTCCAAGGCTATGTGGACAAAGAGGACTTCTTTATCTCTCCTCTCAAGCATGAGGATGTAATCCTAGGGGCACCATGGTTTGACCGCCTGGCTGCCCATGTTAAATTTCCTGAAAGGAGAATCTCCTTTAAGTTCAGGGAAAAGGACATGTATATAGATGCTAAGGAGATGGGTAACACCATCCCATTGTACATACACCAGCTTTCAACAAGTCAATAAAGAGCTCTATTTCCGTGTACATGATTTTTGTTAAAGATTCTCAAAATGAACTAATGCTTTAGCAAAAGAAAATAAAAGCAACCAAAAGGAATTAGGTTATCCAATTTTCTCAAGGGGTTTTCAAGATGTCTTTATTGACGACATCCCTTGTGAGCTACCTCCTAAACGAGGTAATGACGACCATGCAATTGAACTTCTTCCAGGAAGTTCACCGCTAACAAACCTCCTTATAGAGTTTCTCAAGCTCAACAAGAGGAGATTATGCGGCAAGTGCATGAATTAGTTGAGAAGGGCATGGTTAGGCCTAGCTCATCTCCATTTTGCTCACCTGTGCTATTAGTGCAAAAGAAAGACGGCACATATCGTATGTGTGTCGACTATAGAGCACTAAATAGGATCACTATCAAGAATAGGTTTCCGTTCCACGGGTAGAAGACCTATTTATAAGCTACAAGGATCGACCTACTTCAGTAGGATTGACCTAAAAAGTGGCTATCATCAAATAAGGATAGTTGATCAAGACATTGTAAAGACCGCATTTCGTACTACATTTGGTCTTTACGAATACATTGTCATGCCTTTTGGCTTGACTAATGCACCAGCCACATTCAACCGCTTGATGGAGAAGCTGTTCAGGCCTCATCGAACCTTCACTGGAGTGTTCTTTGATGATATTATCATCTACTCTAATTCATTGGAGGAACACAAGCAACACCTCCAGGTAATATTTCAAGTTTTAAGAGAGAATAAACTTTATGTTAATCGAAAGAAAAGTGAATTTTTCTTGCAAGAGATTCAATATTTAGGTCACATTATCTCTCAAGATGGAATCCAAATGGATCCATCCAGTTAGAGGTAATAAAAGGATGGCCTAAACCAAGGAATCTTCATGAACTAAGAAGCTTTATAGGTATGTGTGCATACTATAGACGCTTCATAGAAAAGTTCACACAAATTGCGGGACCATTACATGACCTAACAAAAAAAATGTTAGGTATACGTGGTCTGCTAAGGAGAACAATGCTTTCGAAAAGCTTAAAGAAAAGCTTATCTCTCAACCTGTGCTTACACTACCGGATCTCTCAAAACCATTTGAGGTCCAATGTGATGCTTGTGGTGATTGCCTTGGGCTGTTTTGCTCCAAGAAGGGCACGCCATAGGCTATGAGAGTCGAAGGCTCGACCCTGTTGAGCAAGCTCTAGGCATATACGAAAAAGAACTCCTTGCAGTTCTACATGCCTTAGACTCATGGAAGCACTATTTATTGGGGACTCCTTTCATTCTGCAAACGGATCACCAAAGTCTTAAGTACTTCATGACGCAGACCAAGCTCTCCGACAAACAAATGAGGTGGGCAAATTTCCTTTCGCAATTTCATTTTCATATTGCTCACATTGCTGGCAAGCATAATCAAGTAGCCGATGCACTCTCAAGACGACCGAGAGTGAATGCGGTTTCCATAGCAACTCACAATGATCTATCTTCAATGATAGATGAGTATGCTATTGATCCCGATTTTAGAGATGTGATTTCAGCCCTTGCATTAGGGAAGAAAAGAAGAACCATTTACTTTACAAGATGTTTATCTTCTCTATGGCAATAGACTATGCGTTACTAAACTCACTACGTGAGAAAGTAATGTATGAATCTCATGCTCCCCCATATGCGGGGCATAGAGGGATTCAGTCTACCCTAAAGGGAATTGAAACATATTTCTATTGGCCTACCATGAGAGTGAACATACACGAGTATGTTTCGAAAATGTGTGGTATGTCAAAAGACAAAATTTGATAGAGGGAAGCAACTTGGATTGCTTCAACCCTTGCCAATCCCTAATTCACCTTGGGAGAGCATATCCATGATTTTATCTTTGGATTGCCTAAGTCTATCCATGGGAATACGAGAATATGGACGATAGTAGACAGGTTCAGTAAACAAGCTCATTTTATACCTGTCAAAAAGACTATCAAAGCCCATCAAATGGCAACCCTCTTCATTTCACAAATTTTCAAGTACCATGGTTTGCCAATGTCCATAGTGTCGGATAGAGATCCTAGAATGACCAGTAATTTCTGGAAGGGTCTCTTTGAGAATTTAGGAACAAGGCTAAACTTCTCTTCGGCCTATCATCCACAAACTGATGGCCAAAGTGAAATAGCTAACCTAACCATTCTTGATCTACTAAAAGCCTATGTAACGGAAGTAGATCAAAGATCCCAATGGGAGAAGTACTTACCTTTAGTAGAGTATGCTTACAATAACACTGTACATACTTCCACAGGAAAAGCACCTTTCGAGGTAATTGAGGGAAGATCAAAAAGTCCCTTGCTACTTAAGGTACATGGGAAGATCTTCGCTGCAGATGAGTATAGCCGAGACCTACAAGAATCTTTCCAAAAGATTAAGGATGCTATCTCTATCTCACAGCAAAGGCAAAAGGCTGCTGCTGACAAGCACAGAAGAGCCCAAGCCTTTAAAGAAAACGATTGGGTCTTGTTAAAGTTTCCCAAGGCTCGATTAAGGCATACGACGGGCAAGAATCCTACGGGCCACCAAAAGTGCTATGCTAAACTAGCAAAAAGGTACTATGGTCCCTTCCAGATTCTTAGGCCAATCAATGAGATGGCCTATCAACTTAAGTTGCCCAATCATTGGCTCATACACAATGCTTTTCATGTGAGCCTCTTAAAGCCTTACAAAGGAGAGCCACCTCAAGAACCAACTATTGAAGACCCACCGGAGATCGAGGACCACGAGGAGGTGCTGCAGCCCGAGTCCATTCTCCGACATGAAGACAAGGTATTAAGAGGCGGTAAGACTATCCAACGATATCTTATTAAGTTTAAGAATTATCCTTTTGAAGATGCTAGATGGATGCAAGGCATACAATTAAAGGATAACCTAAACCTTGTCAATGCTTACAATGCTTCCCAAGAGTAAGCAAATGTACAAAATGTTAAAAATGAACAAAAATTTTTGTCTTATAAGACTCTCTTTTTTTTTATTTGTGCACAAAAATGAAGTAGTATGCATGCTTAGATCAAGTTTGCGGAGACGACGTCTCCCGAACACCAAGTAGAGCTTGTCACTCTACTATGGAAGACTGATAGGACTAATGTGCAGACATGCTTGCGGCAGCCTCAAGCTCTCAAGCGCCAAATGGACTAGTCATCCATTATGGAATGATGTCGTAGGGTAACATAGGGATCCTCTACCCGCTAAGAAAAGGACTCATACATATGCTTTATCTTCTCTACACCATAGTCGAGGACGACTATGATTTCAAGAGAGAGGTAATGTCATAATAATCAATATCTAATTCTCCTAAATGATTTTCTCATATTAAACTGATCATTTAATGTGGGGAAGTGCCAAGGGAGAAAAAGCTAGAATATTGGTTAAGCTAGCAGACCGGCCACAGTAGGAATCCAAAGGAGGGAAAATAGGGATCCAAAGGGGGGGGCATCTGCAAAAGAGCCATGTGAAACAATGGGCCAAAAAGACCCTAAGGTTCAGCCCATTAAGACTTCCAAAATGCTAAGGTTCCAAAATTCAAAGGTTGTGTCCAAAGGTCAACCCTAGGGAAAATTGGATGCTTTGTGTGAACCCTAAAAGTCTTTGCACATCCCTACATGGGAGGGGGCGAGCCCCAAAGCTAGGGGATGAGAGAGAAAGCCACACACACACACACAGGCTCCCTTTACACAAAGGGAATGAGGGACACATGTCAGCTCCCTAGGCCAGATGCCCACAAGGTGTGCCCAGTTCCTATTGGAAGACCCTTGAAGTGGACCAATGAGAATTAAGCTAGAGTAAATCTAGTTTAATTAATTTAAAAACATTTAAAAAAAAGAAACCAATGAGAATTAAGTCTCCTAGAAGACTATTGGGCAGTCTCCCAAGGGGTCCAATGAGCATTCAGGAGCCCCATGGCTTGCCTGATTCCTATTGGCCAGGAGGCAAAGGGGTCCAATGAGAGTTTAGTTTAATTATTTAATTACCTAAAGCTCTCACAAAAGGGGAAAGGGGGACACATGTCAGAAGGCTATCACTTATGCTGCTTAATTCCTATTGGCTTGACCTGGGGAGGTCCAATGAGGCAAAAGCCAGACCTATTTAGCAGCTAGGGCTCGCCCAAGAGAGAGAGGGGGCTGATTTTTGCTTGGCATTGACACACACACACTCACACTTGACCATGTGTGAAGGAAGAATACTCTATCTCCTCCCAAGCTTTAATGGAGAGCTCATCACCTACTCCAAGCTTGTGAGATAGAAGCCTACATCAACACTCTCTGGCATGTGGATGCAAATCCAACCAAGAGCCAAGCTTCAATGCATGCTCATCTTCTCTACCAAGCTAATTACTAAGCTAAGCTATGCTAATATGAGTGATTATGTGAGGAGATGTACATCTTTCTCGTAAGATACTTCTGTTTCCTCTCAATCTACTCTGATACCCTGCTAGCTCTCACCATCTTCGAAGGTGTGTGAGGTCTTGGGTCTGAGAACGGGGATAATTCAAGTTGTGTTTGATTAAGTGTTTTGCTTGGTGTATGAAGCTTCCATCTTCATTGCACTAGCTAGTCTTGAAGGAACACAAAGAATTGTATTGTACAATGTCTCTCTTGATGGGAGAAACCATAATACAAAGCCTTTTGGAGGGGGGACCGGCTCCATGCAAATCCGGTCCTCAACTGTTGTCAATAGCTTAATTTCTCTCTCTTTTGAAAGTATTGTCGATGCTATCTAACTAGGTGTTATGCTTTTTGTTGCTCTCTCCACCCAAGCACTCTTGTAATTCTCATTAGGAATCTATTCTAATGAAATGCCCACTATGTTCATGCTAATTTCCGCTACACATAAGATTTTAGGCCATTAAATGTTACATTGGTATCAGAGCTCAAGGTTTCTCTTTTCTTGCTCAAGAAGGAGGTCCTCAAGCTAGCTACAAATGGTTGGTATTATTAATTGCCTGTGAGTAAGTAGAATAGGGATTTTTCAGCCTTGCAGTGCGCCTGCCTTTGTGCAGTTAACGGGGCATCATCGTCGAGAGCTATGGTCTTAATAGTGGAGTCCTACGGGGCTTGCCTATGGCTTAACCACTATTGAGCTATTAGAAGCTTGACAGGAGCCGTGCTGTCTTGGTGTCGAAAGACCCTCTCTTCTATTCCTTGCAATTAATGGTATTCGAGCCGCGGTACAGTAGCTTGAGTGCTTTTCTAAAGGGGTAAAGAGGAGTAGCAACTAGGGCTTGAAGTGCCAAAGTACACCTAAAAAGTTTACACCTAAAAGTTGTTAGAATGGCTGACAATAGTAAAGAGAGTGAAATTAATGTTGATAACTTTGATTTTGCTCATGAGCAAGCTACTAATGATGCTTCAATGCTTGTTAACTATCTTGTTTCTATGCTTCAACAAGCCATGGGCAATCCATCTCTCCAAAGTGAAGTGCAACGGCAGCTCCGTGCTCACGGGATTCTCCAAGCTCATCACCATGACGAGAGAACACCTAGGAAGCCTCCTTGTGAGACTACCAAAAGAGGTCTCTCTCCGATTCGGGAAGAAGAAGAGAATCCATATGAAGGGCTCAAGAACTTACTTCTTGATGATGCATCTCCTTCCCAAAGGAGAACTCAAGAGCCTCCACCGAAGGAACGAGAAAGAAGCGAGTCTCCCGCCACCTCGGCGGAGATGGCTCCACGAAGACGGCGGGCTAAACGCTCTCCATCACCACCAAAGCGGAGAAGACCATCACACTCTTCTCCACGCCATAATTCAAAGAGGGATGATAAAAAGCAAGAGAAGAAAAAGGCGAGAAAGAGGACACCCTCTTCTCCATCTTCTTCATCCTCTTCCTCTTATGAAAGCTATCGTGAAGACGACAAGGATCAAGACAAGAAAAAGGCGAGAAAGAGGTCACCCTCAAGTGCGGCGAACAAGGGCATGCGTACCGCGCTTGTCCCCAAAAGAACAACTGCCAAGATCCTCCTAGAGCTTCTTTGGTTGAAATCCAAGAGGAGGAGATTCATCAAACTCACCACAAAGGATCTCCTCTATGCCATGCTTGGGGAAAGGTAAGAGAACATGATGCTTTTATTCTCTTTGACCCTGGTTCTACTCACAATTTCATATCTATGGAGTTAGCCACCAAGCTAGGCATACAATCCTACGAGATGGGAGATATCCTACCCGCAGACAGTGCCTTCAAGGGGCAAGAAGCTTCAGTCACTCCCTTAATCGGGAAATTGAGGCTTCATGTCCAAGGCTATGTGGACAAAGAGGACTTCTTTATCTCTCCTCTCAAGCATGAGGATGTAATCCTAGGCACCATGGTTTGACCGCCTGGCTCCCATGTTAAATTTCCTGAAAGGAGAATCTCCTTTAAGTTCAGGGAAAAGGACATGTATATAGATGCTAAGGAGATGGTAACACCATCCCCATTGTACATACACCAGCTTTCAACAAGTCAATAAAGAGCTCTATTTCCGTGTACATGATTTTTGTTAAAGATTCTCAAAATGAACCTAATGCTTTAGCAAAAGAAAATAAAAGCAACCAAAAGGAATTAGAGTTATCCAATTTTCTCAAGGGGTTTCAAGATGTCTTTATTGACGACATCCCTTGTGAGCTACCTCCTAAACGAGGTAATGACGACCATGCAATTGAACTTCTTCCGGAAGTTCACCGCCTAACAAACCTCCTTATAGAGTTTCTCAAGCTCAACAAGAGGAGATTATGCGGCAAGTGCATGAATTAGTTGAGAAGGGCATGGTTAGGCCTAGCTCATCTCCATTTTGCTCACCTGTGCTATTAGTGCAAAAGAAAGACGGCACATATCGTATGTGTGTCGACTATAGAGCACTAAATAGGATCACTATCAAGAATAGGTTCCCGTTCCACGGGTAGAAGACCTATTTGATAAGCTACAAGGATCGACCTACTTCAGTAGGATTGACCTAAAAAGTGGCTATCATCAAATAAGGATAGTTGATCAAGACATTGTAAAGACCGCATTTCGTACTACATTTGGTCTTTACGAATACATTGTCATGCCTTTGGCTTGACTAATGCACCAGCCACATTCAACCGCTTGATGGAGAAGCTGTTCAGCCTCATCGAACCTTCACTGGAGTGTTCTTTGATGATTTATCATCTACTCTAATTCATTGGAGGAACACAAGCAACACCTCCAGGTAATATATCAAGTTTTAAGAGAGAATAAACTTATGTTAATCGAAAGAAAAGTGAATTATTCTTGCAAGAGATCAATATTTAGGTCACATTATCTCTCAAGAAGGAATCCAAATGGATCCATCCAAGTTAGAGGTAATAAAAGGATGGCCTAAACCAAGGAATCTTCATGAACTAAGAAGCTTTATAGGTATGTGTGCATACTATAGACGCTTCATAAAAAGTTCTCACAAATTGCGGGACCATTACATGACCTAACAAAGAAAAATGTTAGGTATACGTGGTCTGCTAAGGAGAACAATGCTTTCGAAAAGCTTAAAGAAAAGCTTATCTCTCAACCTGTGCTTACACTACCGGATCTCTCAAACCATTTGAGGTCCAATGTGATGCTTGTGGTGATTGCCTTGGGCTGTTTTTGCTCCAAGAAGGCACGCCATAGGCTATGAGAGTCGAAGGCTCGACCCTGTTGAGCAAGCTCTAGGCATATACAAAAAAGAACTCCTTGCAGTTCTACATGCCTTAGACTCATGGAAGCACTATTTATTGGGGACTCCTTCATTCTGCAAACGGATCACCAAAGTCTTAAGTACTTCATGACGCAGACCAAGCCTCCGACAAACAAATGAGGTGGCAAATTTCCTTTCGCAATTTCATTTTCATATTGCTCACATTGCTGGCAAGCATAATCAAGTAGCCGATGCACTCTCAAGACGACCGAGAGTGAATGCGGTTTTCCATAGCAACTCACAATGATCTATCTTCAATGAGATGAGTATGCTATTGATCCCGATTTTAGAGATGTGATTTCAGCCCTTGCATTAGGGAAGAAAGAAGAACCATTTACTTTACAAGATGTTATCTTCTCTATGGCAATAGACTATGCGTTACTAACTCACTACGTGAGAAAGTAATGTATGAATCTCATGCTCCCCCATATGCGGGGCATAGAGGGATTCAGTCTACCCTAAAGGGAATTGAAACATATTTCTATTGCCTACCATGAGAGTGAACATACACGAGTATGTTTTCGAATGTGTGGTATGTCAAAAGACAAAATTTGATAGAGGGAAGCAACTTGGATTGCTTCAACCCTTGCCAATCCCTAATTCACCTTGGAGAGCATATCCATGGATTTTATCTTGGATTGCCTAAGTCTATCCATGGGAATACGAGAATATGGACGATAGTAGACAGGTTCAGTAAACAAGCTCATTTTATACCTGTCAAAAAGACTATCAAAGCCCATCAAATGGCAACCCTCTTCATTTCACAAATTTTCAAGTACCATGGTTTGCCAATGTCCATAGTGTCGGATAGAGATCCTAGAATGACCAGTAATTTCTGGAAGGGTCTCTTTGAGAATTTAGGAACAAGGCTAAACTTCTCTTCGGCCTATCATCCACAAACTGATGGCCAAAGTGAAATAGCTAACCTAACCATTCTTGATCTACTAAAAGCCTATGTAACGGAAGTAGATCAAAGATCCCAATGGAGAAGTACTTACCTTTAGTAGAGTATGCTTACAATAACACTGTACATACTTCCACAGGAAAAGCACCTTTCGAGGTAATTGAGGGAAGATCAAAAAGTCCCTTGCTACTTAAGGTACATGGGAAGATCTTCGCTGCAGATGAGTATAGCCGAGACCTACAAGAATCTTTCCAAAAGATTAAGGATGCTATCTCTATCTCACAGCAAAGGCAAAAGGCTGCTGCTGACAAGCACAGAAGAGCCCAAGCCTTTAAAGAAAACGATTGGGTCTTGTTAAAGTTTCCCAAGGCTCGATTAAGGCATACGACGGGCAAGAATCCTACGGGCCACCAAAAGTACTATGCTAAACTAGCAAAAAGGTACTATGGTCCCTTCCAGATTCTTAGGCCAATCAATGAGATGGCCTATCAACTTAAGTTGCCCAATCATTGGCTCATACACAATGCTTTTCATGTGAGCCTCTTAAAGCCTTACAAAGGAGAGCCACCTCACGAAACAACTATTGAAGACCCACCGGATCGAGGACCACGAGGAGGTGCTGCAGCCAGCCCGAGTCCATTCTCCGACATGAAGACAAGGTATTAAGAGGCGGTAAGACTATCCAACGATATCTTATTAAGTTAAGAATTATCCTTTTGAAGATGCTAGATGGATGCAAGGCATACAATTAAAGGATAACCTAAACCTTGTCAATGCTTACAATGCTTCCCAAGAGTAAGCAAATGTACAAAATGTTAAAAATGAACAAAATTTTTGTCTTATAAGACTCTCTTTTTTTTTATTTGTGCACAAAAATGAAGTAGTATGCATGCTTAGATCAAGTTTGCGGAGACGACGTCTCCCGAACACCAAGTAGAGCTTGTCACTCTACTATGGAAGACTGATAGGACTAATGTGCAGACATGCTTGCGGCAGCCTCAGCTCTCAAGCGCCAAATGGACTAGTCATCCATTATGAATGATGTCGTAGGGTAACATAGGGATCCTCTATACCCGCTAAGAAAAGGACTCATACATATGCTTTATCTCTCTAACACCATAGTCGAGGACGACTATGATTTCAAGAGAGAGGTAATGTCATAATAATCAATATCTAATTCTCCTAAATGATTTTCTCATATTAAACTGATCATTTAATGTGGGGAAGTGCCAAGGGAGAAAAAGCTAGAATATTGGTTAAGCTAGCAGACCGGCCACAGTAGGAATCCAAAGGAGGGAAAATAGGGATCCAAAGGGGGGGCATCTGCAAAAGAGCCATGTGAAACAATGGGCCAAAAAGACCCTAAGGTTCAGCCCATTAAGACTTCCAAAATGCTAAGGTTCCAAAATTCAAAGGTTGTGTCCAAAGGTCAACCCTAGGGAAAATTGGATGCTTAGTGTGTGAACCCTAAAAGTCTT
Organism: Adiantum capillus-veneris; assembly: GCF_014529385.1. Classification (NCBI taxonomy): domain Eukaryota; kingdom Viridiplantae; phylum Streptophyta; class Polypodiopsida; order Polypodiales; family Pteridaceae; genus Adiantum; species Adiantum capillus-veneris. The sequence continues at coordinate 46,575,183 of NC_140937.1, forward strand.
TGCACATCCCTACATGGGAGGGGCGAGCCCCAAAGCTAGGGGATGAGAGAGAAAGCCACACACACACACACAGGCTCCCTTTACACAAAGGGAATGAGGGACACATGTCAGCTCCCTAGGCCAGATGCCCACAAGGTGTGCCCAATTCCTATTGGAAGACCCTTGAAGTGGACCAATGAGAATTAAGCTAGAGTAAATCTAGTTTAATTAATTTAAAAACATTTAATAAAAAGAACCAATGAGAATTAAGTCTCCTAGAAGACTATTGGGCAGTCTCCCAAGGGGTCCAATGAGCATTCAGGAGCCCCATGGCTTGCCTGATTCCTATTGGCCAGGAGGCAAAGGGGTCCAATGAGAGTTTAGTTTAATTATTTAATTACCTAAAGCTCTCACAAAAGGGGAAAGGGGGACACATGTCAGAAGGCTATCACTTATGCTGCTTAATTCCTATTGGCTTGACCTGGGGAGGTCCAATGAGGCAAAAGCCAGACCTATTTAGCAGCTAGGGCTCGCCCAAGAGAGAGAGGGGGCTGATTTTTGCTTGGCATTGACACACACACACTCACACTTGACCATGTGTGAAGGAAGAATACTCTATCTCCTCCCAAGCTTTAATGGAGAGCTCATCACCTACTCCAAGCTTGTGAGATAGAAGCCTACATCAACACTCTCTTGGCATGTGGATGCAAATCCAACCAAGAGCCAAGCTTCAATGCATGCTCATCTTCTCTACCAAGCTAATTACTAAGCTAAGCTATGCTAATATGAGTGATTATGTGAGGAGATGTACATCTTTCTCGTACAGTACTTCTGTTTCCTCTCAATCTACTCTCTATACTGCTAGCTATCTCACCATCTTCGAGGTGTGTGAGGTCTTGGTTGAGAACGGGGATAATTCAAGTTGTGTTTGATTAAGTGTTTTGCTTGGTGTATGAAGTTCCATCTTCATTGCACTAGCTAGTCTGAAGGAACACAAAGAATTGTATTGTACAATGTCTCTCTTGAGGGGAGAAAACCATAATACAAAGCCTTTTGGAGGGGGGGACCGGCTCCATGCAAATCCGGTCCTCAAACTGTTGTCAATAGCTTAATTTCTCTCTCTTTTGAATGTATTGTCGATGCTATCTAACTAGGTGTTATGCTTTTTGTTGCTCTCTCCACCCCAAGCACTCTTGTAATTACTCATTGGAATCTATTCTATATGAAAGCCCACTATGTTCATGCTAATTTCCGCTACACATAAGATTTTAGGCCATTAAAATGTTACATTGGTATCAGAGCTCAAGGTTTCTCTTTTCTTGCTCAAGAAGGGAGGTCCTCAAGCTAGCTACAATGGTTGGTATTATTAATTGCCTGTGAGTAAGTAGAATAGGGATTTTTCAGCCTTGCAGTGCGCCTGCCTTTGTGCAGTTAACGGGGCATCATCGTCGAGAGCTATGGTCTTAATAGTGGGAGTCCTACGGGGCTTGCCTATGGCTTAACCACTATTGAGCTATTAGAAGCTTGACAGGAGCGGTGCTGTCTTGGTGTCGAAAGACCCTCTCTTCTATTCCTTGCAATTAATGGTATTTCGAGCCGCGGGTACAGTAGCTTGAGTGCTTTTTCTAAAGGGGTAAGAGGAGTAGCAACTAGGGCTTGAAGTGCCAAAGTCACCTAAAAAGTTTACACCTAAAAAGTTGTTAGAATGGCTGACAATAGTAAGAGAGTGAAATTAATGTTGAAACTTTGATTTTGCTCATGAGCAAGCTACTAATGATGCTTCAATGCTTGTTAACTATCTTGTTTCTTTGCTTCAACAAGCCCATGGGCAATCCATCTCTCCAAGTTGAAGTGCATACGGACAGCTCCTGTGCTCACGGGATTAATCCCAAAGCTCATCCACCATGACGAAGAGAAACACCTAGGAAGCCTCCTTGTGAGACTACCAAAAGAGGTCTCTCTCCGATTCGGGCAAGAAGAGTGAATCCATATGAAGGGCTCAAGAACTTACTTCTGATGATGAATCTCCTTCCCAATGGAGAACTCACGAAGCCTCCACCGAAGGAAACGAGAAAGAAGCGAGTTCTCCCGCCACCAAGTCGGCGAGATGGCTCCACGAATACGGCGGCTAAACGCTCTCCATCACCACCAAAGCGGAGAAGACCATCACACTCTTCTCCACGCCATAATTCAAAGAGGGATGATAAAAAGCAAGAGAAGAAAAAGCGAGAAAGAGGACACCCTCTTCTCCATCTTCTTCATCCTCTTCCTCTTATGAAAGCTATCGTGAAGACGACAAGGATCAAGACAAGAAAAAGGGCAAGAAAGAGGTCACCCTCAAGTGCGGCGAACAAGGGCATGCGTACCGCGCTTGTCCCCAAAAGAAACAACTGCCAAGATCCTCCTAGAGCTTCTTTGGTTGAAATCCAAGAGGAGGAGATTCATCAAACTCACCACAAAGGATCTCCTCTATGCCAATGCTTGGGAAAGGTAAGAGAACATGATGCTTTTATTCTCTTTGACCCTGGTTCTACTCACAATTTCATATCTAATGGAGTTAGCCACCAAGCTAGGCATACAATCCTACGAGATGGGAGATATCCTACCCGCAGACAGTGCCTTCAAGGGGCAAGAAGCTTCAGTCACTCCCTTAATCGGGAAATTGAGGCTTCATGTCCAAGGCTATGTGGACAAAGAGGACTTCTTTTTATCTCTCCTCTCAAGCATGAGGATGTAATCCTAGGGGCACCATGGTTTGACCGCCTGGCTGCCCATGTTAAATTTCCTGAAAGGAGAATCTCCTTTAAGTTCAGGGAAAAGGACATGTATATAGATGCTAAGGAGATGGGTAACACCATCCCCATTGTACATACACCAGCTTTCAACAAGTCAATAAAGAGCTCTATTTCCGTGTACATGATTTTTGTTAAAGATTCTCAAAATGAACCTAATGCTTTAGCAAAAGAAAATAAAAGCAACCAAAAGGAATTAGAGTTATCCAATTTTCTCAAGGGGTTTCAAGATGTCTTTATTGACGACATCCCTTGTGAGCTACCTCCTAAACGAGGTAATGACGACCATGCAATTGAACTTCTTCCAGGAAGTTCACCGCCTAACAAACCTCCTTATAGAGTTTCTCAAGCTCAACAAGAGGAGATTATGCGGCAAGTGCATGAATTAGTTGAGAAGGGCATGGTTAGGCCTAGCTCATCTCCATTTTGCTCACCTGTGCTATTAGTGCAAAAGAAAGACGGCACATATCGTATGTGTGTCGACTATAGAGCACTAAATAGGATCACTATCAAGAATAGGTTTCCCGTTCCACGGGTAGAAGACCTATTTGATAAGCTACAAGGATCGACCTACTTCAGTAGGATTGACCTAAAAAGTGGCTATCATCAAATAAGGATAGTTGATCAAGACATTGTAAAGACCGCATTTCGTACTACATTTGGTCTTTACGAATACATTGTCATGCCTTTTGGCTTGACTAATGCACCAGCCACATTCAACCGCTTGATGGAGAAGCTGTTCAGGCCTCATCGAACCTTCACTGGAGTGTTCTTTGATGATATTATCATCTACTCTAATTCATTGGAGGAACACAAGCAACACCTCCAGGTAATATTTCAAGTTTTAAGAGAGAATAAACTTTATGTTAATCGAAAGAAAAGTGAATTTTTCTTGCAAGAGATTCAATATTTAGGTCACATTATCTCTCAAGATGGAATCCAAATGGATCCATCCAAGTTAGAGGTAATAAAAGGATGGCCTAAACCAAGGAATCTTCATGAACTAAGAAGCTTTATAGGTATGTGTGCATACTATAGACGCTTCATAGAAAAGTTCTCACAAATTGCGGGACCATTACATGACCTAACAAAGAAAAATGTTAGGTATACGTGGTCTGCTAAGGAGAACAATGCTTTCGAAAAGCTTAAAGAAAAGCTTATCTCTCAACCTGTGCTTACACTACCGGATCTCTCAAAACCATTTGAGGTCCAATGTGATGCTTGTGGTGATTGCCTTGGGGCTGTTTTGCTCCAAGAAGGGCACACCATAGGCTATGAGAGTCGAAGGCTCGACCCTGTTGAGCAAGCTCTAGGCATATACGAAAAAGAACTCCTTGCAGTTCTACATGCCTTAGACTCATGGAAGCACTATTTATTGGGGACTCCTTTCATTCTGCAAACGGATCACCAAAGTCTTAAGTACTTCATGACGCAGACCAAGCTCTCCGACAAACAAATGAGGTGGGCAAATTTCCTTTCACAATTTCATTTTCATATTGCTCACATTGCTGGCAAGCATAATCAAGTAGCCGATGCACTCTCAAGACGACCGAGAGTGAATGCGGTTTCCATAGCAACTCACAATGATCTATCTTCAATGATAGATGAGTATGCTATTGATCCCGATTTTAGAGATGTGATTTCAGCCCTTGCATTAGGGAAGAAAGAAGAACCATTTACTTTACAAGATGTTTATCTTCTCTATGGCAATAGACTATGCGTTACTAACTCACTACGTGAGAAAGTAATGTATGAATCTCATGCTCCCCCATATGCGGGGCATAGAGGGATTCAGTCTACCCTAAAGGGAATTGAAACATATTTCTATTGGCCTACCATGAGAGTGAACATACACGAGTATGTTTCGAAATGTGTGGTATGTCAAAAGACAAAATTTGATAGAGGGAAGCAACTTGGATTGCTTCAACCCTTGCCAATCCCTAATTCACCTTGGGAGAGCATATCCATGGATTTTATCTTTGGATTGCCTAAGTCTATCCATGGGAATACGGGAATATGGACGATAGTAGACAGGTTCAGTAAACAAGCTCATTTTATACCTGTCAAAAAGACTATCAAAGCCCATCAAATGGCAACCCTCTTCATTTCACAAATTTTCAAGTACCATGGTTTGCCAATGTCCATAGTGTCGGATAGAGATCCTAGAATGACCAGTAATTTCTGGAAGGGTCTCTTTGAGAATTTAGGAACAAGGCTAAACTTCTCTTCGGCCTATCATCCACAAACTGATGGCCAAAGTGAAATAGCTAACCTAACCATTCTTGATCTACTAAAAGCCTATGTAACGGAAGTAGATCAAAGATCCCAATGGGAGAAGTACTTACCTTTAGTAGAGTATGCTTACAATAACACTGTACATACTTCCACAGGAAAAGCACCTTTCGAGGTAATTGAGGGAAGATCAAAAAGTCCCTTGCTACTTAAGGTACATGGGAAGATCTTCGCTGCAGATGAGTATAGCCGAGACCTACAAGAATCTTTCCAAAAGATTAAGGATGCTATCTCTATCTCACAGCAAAGGCAAAAGGCTGCTGCTGACAAGCACAGAAGAGCCCAAGCCTTTAAAGAAAACGATTGGGTCTTGTTAAAGTTTCCCAAGGCTCGATTAAGGCATACGACGGGCAAGAATCCTACGGGCCACCAAAAGTACTATGCTAAACTAGCAAAAAGGTACTATGGTCCCTTCCAGATTCTTAGGCCAATCAATGAGATGGCCTATCAACTTAAGTTGCCCAATCATTGGCTCATACACAATGCTTTTCATGTGAGCCTCTTAAAGCCTTACAAAGGAGAGCCACCTCAAGAACCAACTATTGAAGACCCACCGGAGATCGAGGACCACGAGGAGGTGCTGCAGCCCGAGTCCATTCTCCGACATGAAGACAAGGTATTAAGAGGCGGTAAGACTATCCAACGATATCTTATTAAGTTTAAGAATTATCCTTTTGAAGATGCTAGATGGATGCAAGGCATACAATTAAAGGATAACCTAAACCTTGTCAATGCTTACAATGCTTCCCAAGAGTAAGCAAATGTACAAAATGTTAAAAATGAACAAAAATTTTTGTCTTATAAGACTCTCTTTTTTTTATTTGTGCACAAAAATGAAGTAGTATGCATGCTTAGATCAAGTTTGCGGAGACGACGTCTCCCGAACACCAAGTAGAGCTTGTCACTCTACTATGGAAGACTGATAGGACTAATGTGCAGACATGCTTGCGGCAGCCTCAGGCTCTCAAGCGCCAAATGGACTAGTCATCCATTATGGAATGATGTCGTAGGGTAACATAGGGATCCTCTACCCGCTAAGAAAAGGACTCATACATATGCTTTATCTTCTCTACACCATAGTCGAGGACGACTATGATTTCAAGAGAGAGGTAATGTCATAATAATCAATATCTAATTCTCCTAAATGATTTTCTCATATTAAACTGATCATTTAATGTGGGGAAGTGCCAAGGGAGAAAAAGCTAGAATATTGGTTAAGCTAGCAGACCGGCCACAGTAGGAATCCAAAGGAGGGAAAATAGGGATCCAAAGGGGGGGGGCATCTGCAAAAGAGCCATGTGGAACAATGGGCCAAAAAGACCCTAAGGTTCAGCCCATTAAGACTTCCAAAATGCTAAGGTTCCAAAATTCAAAGGTTGTGTCCAAAGGTCAACCCTAGGGAAAATTGGATGCTTTGTGTGAACCCTAAAAGTCTTTGCACATCCCTACATGGGAGGGGGCGAGCCCCAAAGCTAGGGGATGAGAGAGAAAGCCACACACACACACACAGGCTCCCTTTACACAAAGGGAATGAGGGACACATGTCAGCTCCCTAGGCCAGATGCCCACAAGGTGTGCCCAGTTCCTATTGGAAGACCCTTGAAGTGGACCAATGAGAATTAAGCTAGAGTAAATCTAGTTTAATTAATTTAAAAACATTTAAAAAAAAGAAACCAATGAGAATTAAGTCTCCTAGAAGACTATTGGGCAGTCTCCCAAGGGGTCCAATGAGCATTCAGGAGCCCCATGGCTTGCCTGATTCCTATTGGCCAGGAGGCAAAGGGGTCCAATGAGAGTTTAGTTTAATTATTTAATTACCTAAAGCTCTCACAAAAGGGGAAAGGGGACACATGTCAGAAGGCTATCACTTATGCTGCTTAATTCCTATTGGCTTGACCTGGGGAGGTCCAATGAGGCAAAAGCCAGACCTATTTAGCAGCTAGGGCTCGCCCAAGAGAGAGAGGGGGCTGATTTTTGCTTGGCATTGACACACACACACTCACACTTGACCATGTGTGAAGGAAGAATACTCTATCTCCTCCCAAGCTTTAATGGAGAGCTCATCACCTACTCCAAGCTTGTGAGATAGAAGCCTACATCAACACTCTCTTGGCATGTGGATGCAAATCCAACCAAGAGCCAAGCTTCAATGCATGCTCATCTTCTCTACCAAGCTAATTACTAAGCTAAGCTATGCTAATATGAGTGATTATGTGAGGAGATGTACATCTTTCTCGTAAGATACTTCTGTTTCCTCTCAATCTACTCTCATACCCTGCTAGCTCTCACCATCTTCGAAGGTGTGTGAGGTCTTGGGTCTGAGAACGGGGATAATTCAAGTTGTGTTTGATTAAGTGTTTTGCTTGGTGTATGAAGCTTCCATCTTCATTGCACTAGCTAGTCTTGAAGGAACACAAAGAATTGTATTGTACAATGTCTCTCTTGATGGGAGAAACCATAATACAAAGCCTTTTGGAGGGGGGACCGGCTCCATGCAAATCCGGTCCTCAACTGTTGTCAATAGCTTAATTTCTCTCTCTTTTGAAAGTATTGTCGATGCTATCTAACTAGGTGTTATGCTTTTTGTTGCTCTCTCCACCCAAGCACTCTTGTAATTCTCATTAGGAATCTATTCTAATGAAATGCCCACTATGTTCATGCTAATTTCCGCTACACATAAGATTTTAGGCCATTAAATGTTACAGGGTGAGTGGGCGCAATCTCGTAAAACTAGTCGAAGCGAAGCTTCGAATGGCTTTAAAAAAAAAAAATGCTCTTCAATACATCACTAGACCCCATATCACGTGCAAAAGTGCTACCAAATGAAATTGAATGCCTACATATATTGCTCTACGTAGAATGTGACAAAGGGCCAACTAGAAGCGGCATCAAAAATAGATCATGATAGGCAGGTGGAATTGGAGATAACTGATTAGGAGGCTCAATTGTGGATGTACACAATGGTTCAACCATCCTCCCAACCCAACTGCTGTTATTATTTGGGATGCAATTTCGAAGGGTGTATGGGTGGTGTCGTTTTTTCAGGAGCACCTCTCAATGCTAGTTCTACACGGGCTATCGCGGAAGGTGCTTTGAGGACTTTAAAATCTTATGCACACTTCTACGTGCGTGCGTGCGTGCGTGTGTGTGTGTGTGTGTGTGTGTGTGTGTGTGTGTGAGAGAGAGAGAGAGAGAGAGAGAGAGAGAGAGAGAGAGAGAGAGAGAGAGAGCTAGTCACCTAAGCGTGAGTTATAAGAGCTTTTGTTCAATTAAGAGATTGGAAGTTTTGTACCAATTTATGGGCTTTATTGTGGAGAACAAGCACCATTTCGCAATAATGGCTTTCTCGAAAGAAGATTTCAGGAGAGATGTCTTTGCAATACTTTGATTGGCCGTAAGTGATGAGGAGTTTTCATGGAAACCTGCTAGATTAGGGTTTCCCTTCTCCTCTTACCTAGGGGAGGTCATGTCCTTCCCCGGGTTCCCCGGTCCCCTCTCTTCTCACCATGCTCCCGCCAAGCAACCTAGCACGTGGGATACGTCCTCCTCTCAAAGATCGCTTCTGCGTGACAATATTTCTCCCGCGCAGCCTACTTCCTCTTCGCTTGTTCCTCCCTTTCTCTTAGAAGCATTCCCTTTGGATCAAGCTTCTCTTCCTCTACAGGACGCGAAGACGCCTAAAGCTTGAGCGAGAGAGAGAGAGAGAGAGAGAGAGAGAGAGAGAGAGAGAGAGAGAGAGAGAGAGAGAGAGAGAGAGAGAGAGAGAGAGAGAGAGAGTCTTCTTGCTTCACACATGAGATTGTGTGAGTGTGTGTGTGATAATGCCTAGCCAAAATCAGCCCCCTCTCTCTCCTGGTCGACCCCTCTTGCAATTTACTCTTGTTGGCACCCCATTGGACCTTGCAAAGCTTAGCCAATCATAATTGAGAAGCATAAGTGATAGCCTTGTGACATGTGTCCCCCTTTTCCCTTTTGTGAGAGCTTTAGGTAATTAAAAAATGCAGCTAAACTCTCATTGGACCCCTTTGTCTTCTGGCCAATAGGAATCAGGCAAGCCATTGGGTTGTTGAATGCTCATTGGACCCCTTGGGAGACTGGCCAATAGTCTTCTAGAGAGCTTAATTATTATTGGTTCTTTTATTAAGTGTTTTTAAATGAATTAAACTAGATTTACTCTAGCCTAATTCTCATTGGTCCACCTCTATGGCCATCCAATAGGATTTGAGTGCACCTTCTGGGCAATTGGGCTAGGGAGTTGACATGTGTCCATTATGCCCTTTGTGTAGAGGGAAGCTTTGGAGTGTGTGTGTGGATGTGTGTGTTCTCTCACCTTTTCTCTCTCTTCCCCTACCTTTAGGGCTCGCCCCTCCTATCTGGGACCACTTGAAGACTTTTTGGTCATCACATAAGTATCCAATTCCATTAAGCTTGACCATTTAGACTTACCTTTGAATTTTGGAACCTTAGCATTTTGGAAGTCTTAATGGGCTAAAACCTAAGGTCTTTGGAGCCCATTGTTGCACATTGCTCTTTTGCAAATGGCCCCCCTTTGTATCCCTATTTTTCCCTCCTTTGGATCCCTACTTTGACCAGTCTGCTAGCCTTACCAATAATCTAGCTTTTTCTCCCCTGGTACTTCCCCGTATTAAATGATCAGTTTAGCATAAGAAAATCATTTAAGAGAATTAGATGTTAGTTATTATGACATGGCTCCTCCAGAAAGATCTACTTCAGATGTGGGACATAGGAACTCCTAGAGAATTCACGTGGCAAAATTACAACAGTTGTGAGTTAGCTAGGAAAGCCAGGCCGGATAGATGTTATCTTAGTCTCCCTCTGGCAAACATGTTAGATAGAATCAAGGCCAAGCCCGCCTTCACAAGTTGCTTGTCTGATCACTATCCCCTTTGCATCACCCTAGATGACAAGGCCAAGAAAGTCAAGAATCATTGGTTTCACACTGATCTTGAATTGTTCAAGCTTTAGGTGGTTCAAGATCAAATCGTGACCATCTGGTCAGAGTGCTTTAGCACCTCGTCCCCGGCAAAGCGAAACCACAGCAATTCACGTAAGCAAATCCCCGGGACAAGCCAACCAAGAGACAGTCTAAAGGGGTTAATGAACAAGGAGGAACCCACAAGGGTGAGATCCCGTTTGGCTTTACGAAGAGGAGCAGGAAAAATGGCCGTGCGGTATTGGTAATCAGCGGTTATCGCAAACTGAAGCCAGATCAGGAAAAAACGGGGTGGTTTAGAGGTGCTGTCGAGTGAGGAGGTGTGTCAAAAGTTTTTGCATTGGTCGACATGGCGTCTCGAAGCTCTGGGCCAATTTTTAGAGTCCAGACGAGTGGATTGTAGATTTCTAGATGTATATTCCATCACGGCATATGCCGAACGAGGATAGCAAGATACAGACTTTTCAGTTGGTGATGCGCGGTAAAGAAAAAGTGTGGTATGAAGCTTCAAAGAGTGAGCTGAGGCATGCTTGGGCATACCTACGGGCATGTTTCCTACATGATTTCTACAAAGAGATGTCCCCAATTGAGATGGATGCAAAACTGAAGGCGCTCAAACAAAATGTAAGCGAAGAGTTTAGTTTATTTTTGGATCGTTTTGAAGCATGTTGGGCAGAGTTAGCGGCAACCATGCAATTGGCTAATGGAGGCTACTTTAACCTGGATAAATTCATGGTACGCCTACTTCCTAAAGTGAGGGAAAATGTGGATTTTGAAATCCCCAAGAATTAAAATGGTGCAGTGGTCATTGCAAAGGCAAAGAGCAAGAAGATAACAAAGAAGATTGAACAAGGTGTGTTTCAAGCTACAAAGTGGTGATTCCTACCCAACCTCAGGGTCCAATGGATGTTGTTTATGAGGAGAACCATGGAAACCGGGGTGTAGCAGTTGTGCCACAAAATTGGGTGCAAACCGTGCAAGATTTGTCCAAGCAAATGCCGGAATTGCGGCTAAGTGTGATGGATAGAGGAAAACCAAGAGGAGAAATAGGTAGTGCAAGTCCATTTCCTGGTAGGTGCTACAAGTGTGGAGAAGAAGGACATTATGCATCGGATTGCCCTCATCCGTCGAGACAAAGAGGTGGTATTTACCCTTTGTTTGGAAGAGGTATAGGTCAAGCAAAATTTAATGGCCCGAGAGAGCAGGTAATCAAGAATCCACTGTAGCCAGCTCCTCCCGATGGTGGTGAAGTCCCTAGGGTGAATATCATTGGAGTGGACAAGGAGGATGCAAAGTTTTGGCCAAAAAAAGGGCTAGGACTGAGATGGAAACAGAGATTGAGTAGGAGACTAGAGCTCACAAAGGTAAATAGAATGTGTACAAGGGCAGAGAGTAGCCAAAACTAGCAAGAAGAGAAGGCATCACAAAATCAATCAAGCAAACTTTTAGCTAGGATGCAGCTACCCAAATATGACGTGGTAAGTGATGTGCAAAGCTAGAAAGCTAACGTTACATTTGGTCAGTTGTTGGCTTTGAATCCTAAGCTGAGGAGACAATTGTATACGAGTATGACAAGTGGTTTTTGTTTCATACTTGGCATCATGTATATCATGGTTGAGCAAGAAGCAACCTATTGTGGCCACTTCCAGTTGTGAGGCTGAGTACAGGGCAGTCTTCAGAGCTACGGTTGAGTGTGTATGGCTTAGACGCCTTATGGCTGATTTGGGTGTTGGACATGACACTTCCAACACTATCTACACTTATAGTTAGAGTGCATTAACAGTTGCGAGGAACGCAATTTTTCATGCTCTCAAAAACCACATTGAGGTGCATTACGACTATGTTAGGGAGAGGCTCTCAGCAAGAGAAATCATATTGGCTTATATGCCAACGCAGGACAACCTTGTAGATCTTTCCACAAAGGCATTGTCTCATGAGAAGTTCAAAGCTTTTCACAAAGCTTTGGGCTTACTCCCCTTTGTGGACTGATCATGTCCTCAGGGCATGGCACTTCCCTATACTCTATGTGCCAGCTCTCGTTCACCACATCACTCCCAAGGGGGATTTGTTACCATATACATGTGGTAGTGATGTGTGTGAACACACTTAGGACCGTCATGGCATTTTTTCCCTCACTAGGAGGTTTTTCTCCCCGTTCATTGTATATATACCCATCACTCTAGAGCTATATTATCTTTCCATTGCACATTAAGTAATACACACTTTGTTGTGTGCCTTGAGCTTCCTTTGTCTTCTACAGGCTGTGTGTGTTTCTCTGCAACCCTAATTCCAACAACATATTGCAAAAGCATCCAAAAAAAGCGTGACAAATACTTTAGCCTTATGTACAAATGAGGCCAAACCTTAAGCACTAGACGGAGGCTCCAACAAGACTAGATCCTTGGCCTTCTCTAGATCCAATTCAAAACCGTTTTGCGACACCACATGGCCCAATAATTGCACCCAAGGCTGTGCTAGTTTTCACTTCTTGGGATTCAATTGACCTCCTTCTTCATGAAGCCTTTGAAAACATAGCCGTAGCTTTGACAAATGATCTGTCCTTGAGTTATAACATCGAATGTCATCCATGCAAACCCTAATGAACCTACCAAGGTAGGGACCAAATACCCTATTCATCCAATCTTGAAACGTGGCATAGGCATTTATAAACCCAAATGGTATCCTATGATATGCAAGACATCCCCATGGAGAGATAAATATCATCTTTAGTTGGTCTTCAAATACAATACCTATTTGAAAGTACCCCAAACACCCATCCATGATGAAATACCTCTCATGGCCAGCCACGAGATTTAAGATTTCATCCTAAAACAACAACGGGTAGTGGTTTCTCTTGGTCACCACATTTAATTGCTTGTAGTCAATGCACACCTGCCATTTCCCATTGTTCTTAGGAGTGATAACCATTGGGGAAACTCTGACTCCTTCACAAGGTAAATGATACCTTCATCTACCAAAGAGCTTCTTTTTTAGTCTCGCCTAACCTCCTTAGCTTTTGTGCTTTTGGCGTGTACCCTTCCTTGAGAACTATCTTATGCTGCCCAAGACCCTTTGCTCCTCATAGATCCTTGTACTTCATTTCAAACAGACTTGGAAAAAAGGCACACAATTGGAGATCGACTTCTCTCTCTTGCTTGGTCAAATCCTCGCTCAACATATTGGCTACCTCTTTTGCACCTATGCCATGAACCTGCAGTTACATCTCCTCTTTTGCCTCAAAGCCTTCTATGGTGACACCAAAATTTTGGCAACTATCTTCATCATATCATCCTCGCTTTCTTATTTCGTGGTATCTATATAGACTTCTCATCATAAGCTATATTGGTCTTGTACTTGTAGATTGTTGTGTCATCCTCATCTCTTGCCACCATAGGTGAAAACGGCTCTCTTTGGTCTTCAAATCTAGTACCACCTGTCTTCCTCTCTGTGTGTTGGGCAAGGTGAACACCCTACTCTCCCAATCGTGCTTATCACCTATTGTAAGCATCCATGGTCTACGCAAGATGATAGGGTATGCATTATCACCTACTTTCATCACAAGAAATCTATTAGGCACTCAATGCTTATCACCTTCACTCTCACATCTTGAGCCACGCCCAAACACCTAACTTTAGCATGGCTAGCCATGCTCATGTGCAAATTTGATTTAGCCATTGATTTGACACGTGTTTCCCTCATTGTAGCATTAACATTTGGAAAGTAATGTACATTGCATTGGCACCTAAAACATTAGATTTTGAGCATTCATCTATAAAAACTCTCTCTCTCTCTCTCTCTCTCTCTCTCTCTCTCTCTCTCTCTCTCAACCATGGTGGCTACTTCCTACCTGCTTTGGCTTATAGAGGCTTCTTCTAAACTATGCTATGTAAGAAACTTGTGTAGCAGCTCCAACCACCTGTTTTTGTGTAGATCTTTCCTACTTGGTACAAGAGGAGAGTGTGTGTGCCTAGAATCAGCTAGATCACTTGACAAATATTCCATAGCTAGGTTCAGGAGTTAGTTGTCAGATATTAAATCAAATCAAATGAACTGAATCAAACTTGATATGACTTAGCACTAGATTGAAATAGTCTCATGCATGATTAAAAATTGAATAGATACTAGCTCAATGAAAATGTGACAAATTAAGTTAAGCCAGAAATCATGCAACTTATAATAAAGTGAATTGGCTCTTGATAGCCAAATTTTACAATTAAAAGTTCTCAAGAAGTTGACTGCCAACTAGCTCAAATGAAATTTTCAGTTTAGACCAAACTATGAGCTAGCATGTATATAACTTTAATCATAAGAACTAGAGATGCAATATATGAGCTAGAGATGACTGCAACGTTGTTGGAATGGAAGTGAACGGCTCTAAATAGCCAAGTTTTACAATATACTGCAATGCCAACTTCCCTTGTAACAATGGAAGCTCATGTGCAATCAATCCTTCAAAAACAACCCAATCATTAGAGCTCTTAAGCATATTCAACAACATCGCCTCCCCTCCTCGATCGTGTTGCTTGGAGATTTTTTCAACGCTCTCATAAAAAATGAAATCTTCCACCCTCTCGCTGCTCCACATGCCACTTCACCCATTTCCCCCCTTTAAGCCTTGTGAGGATCTTTTTAGATTCCTTCAAAACAATTGATTCAAAATCGTACCGCACATACTAAGGTTGTTTGATCCCTTTATTTTTTAAGAGACACTAATGTTTTGAGACCCTAACACAAGTGCATACATCCCTATTTACAAAAAAATAATCTTCAAGAAGAGATCAAATGACATCTAATAGCTGTAGCTATTGGCAATGTTTCATTTATTCGTTTATTCATTTATTATTCAGATTCCTAATGGAATCCACATGCATCCAACCTATATCACATGGCCAATTCGGCATGGCATTAGTAAAACATCCATGAATCGAACTCACACCCTCCTCATCGAGAAGGTGGTCACATTGTCGTAAACCAATATGGCCAACGATACTTGATGCTTGAATCATGCCTTTTTTATTAATTAAAAAAATTAGTCAGCTTGCAATAACGCACATGATGCCTCGTGCATGATTCATCCGTACTCTTCCCTCATCCTGCATGCATGTGAAACAAGCTCTCATCTCACCCTACCTCACATTCTTCAACTATGGCCTACGCTTGCACGTACGAATCACGAGAGAGCATTTTTTGAAGATTCTAGATATTTTTAGATTTTCCTTAAGCTGGTACCACCTACTAGCTTGCGTTGAAAAACTCAATCACAAGTAGATTCATTTATTCGTTTATTGACATCTAATAGCTATTGGCAGTGTTTCATTTATTCGTTTATTCATTTATTATCCAGATTCCTAATGGAATCCACATGCATCCAACCTATGTCACATGGCCAATTCGGCATGGCATTAGTAAAACATCCATGAATCGCACTCACACCCTCCTCATCGAGAAGGTGGTCACATTGTCGTAAACCAATATGGCCAACGATACTTGATGCTCGAATCATGCCTTTTTTATTAATTAAAAAAATTAGTCAGCTTGCAATAACGCACATGATGCCTCGTGCATGATTCATCCGTACTCTTCCCTCATCCTGCATGTAGGTGAAACAAGCTCTCATCTCACCCTACCTCACATTCTTCAACTATGGCCTACGTGTGCACCTACGAATCACGAGAGAGCATTTTTTGAAGATTCTAGATAGTTTTAGATTTTCCTTAAGCTGGTACCACCTACTAGCTTGTGTTGAAAAACTCAATCACAAGTAGCTATTACAAAACAATTCAAGAGCTTAAGAAGATTGATCATAAACACACATCACATAAAGGGATGTCAATTATGTTCCACACCATCATCAACATGCTTGGAAAATTACTCTTGGTCAGCTATCCCCTTTTCTCCAATGTGGATATATATCTATCCACATGGTTCTCATGATCATATCGCATGCCCATAGCAAGCATTAGTTGTCTTCTCTCATAAGAGGTAGCAATGCCTACATAACTCAACCCAATGAGCACTTGCATAAGCTCAATTGAGATTCAAAGACATCCATGGAAAGGTTACGACCTTGCAATTTTTTGCTATACAATGTGCCAGAAAAACTTGTTGTATATGTAGCCCTTTGTAGCATATAGTGTGTTGCATGCATACTCTTTCATGGGAGTAGGCTGTCTATACCATACATACAAAAATGTAAGCTATACATGAGATGGAGAGGGGTCAGAGCTAGTAGATAGAGTTGCATAGATGCATTAACAAGTTGGTTTTGCAAAAAACTGTTGATAATGCACTATGACAAGTCATTCATTAGGACGAAACCTCCATGAAAGAAAGCTTTTAAGTTTTGCCCATCTTATCATCAAAGCATGACTAAGTATATTAGCAGCCCATTGGTGGCATGCAATCCATTTACCTAATTTTATTTCTTACTATATGTAATTTACCATCTATCACCTCATATAGCGGTTAGGAGGGTGCCACAACCTATGATTTAGGTAAGTCCTCTAATAAAAGGTGTTTCATTAATAGGGGTTAGAGTTGAATTGTAGAACCCCTTCCCATTGCTCACATGGAGGGGTTAGTCCATAGCCAATGAAGTGTATTGTCAAACGGTATTGAGTTATACTACTCTACAATGCTTCTAACGCATCTACTCCTGGGAGAAAGCCATTCTTTTAACCAAAGAAAGGTGTTAATGTATTAGAAAAGAAACAAAGAAGTTACATCAACTAGCTCAAGGAGTGAGCTTATGATTACATCAAGGGGGCCATATTGGCTGATAAAAAATAGTACAAACTACAGGGCATCTAGTTCAGTTCTAATATGGGCCAACAATGCTTTGGATTGATCCCAGAGATCTTCTAGTATTTCAAGATCTTCCTTGAGTTCTTCTTCCAGTTGGTCTTTGTCATAGCAGTCCTCACCTTCTATTCCCGCAGCTTGAGAAAGCTTGCCCGCCAGAACCAGTATCTTTGACTTCTTTCTGTAGAGCCGGCACTCGGATATGTTTAGTTTCTCCGTCTGTAGGGATATTTCATCAAAGAAAAATTTCATGTTAGGCACCTGGGAAGTTTCTTCAAAACAATAAAAATACCTTTGTCTCCAGATAGCCCATATAAACTCTTCACGGATGTGGTTCCATATTAAAGAGGGGGGGGCTACTCTGTCCCCCAACAACACCTGCTTCCAAGATAAAGGTTTTTGGAGAACTCTGCTCACTGGCTCCCAAAAGGGTTTGTTGAAGGGGCAGTTTAGAAAAAATTGTGCTAGATCTTCAGTGTCCCCCTTGCATCTGTTGGAATTAGGGTTGCAGAGAAACACACACAGCTTGGAGAAGACGAAGGAAGCTTAAGGCACACAATAGAGAGTGTATAACTTAGTGTGCAATGGAAAGATAGATAGCCCTAGAGTGATGGGCGTATATACAATGCACGGGGGAAAAAACCTCCTAAAGAGGGAAAAAATGCCCCGGCGGTCCTAGTGTGTTCACACACATCACTACCACATGTATATGGTAACAAATCCCCCCTGGAGTGATGCGGTGAACGAGAGCTGGCACATGAGTAAAGGGAAGTGCCATGCCCTAAGGACATGATCAGTCCACAAAGGGGAGTAAGCCCAAAGCTTTGCAGAAAGCTTCAAGCTTCTCACGAGACAATGCCTTTGTGAAAAGATCTACAAGGTTGTCTTGTGTTGGCACATAAGCCAAGCTGATCTCTCCTACTGAGAGCCTCTCCCTGACATAGTGGTAATGCACCTCAATGTGCTTTGTGCGAGCATGAAAAGCTGAGTTCCTCGCAACTGCCAATGCGCTCTAACTGTCAGTGTAGATAGTGTTGGCAGTGTCCTGTCCAACACCCAAATCAGCCATAAGGCGTCTGAGCCATACACACTCAACCGTAGCTGTGAAGACTGCCCTATATTCAGCCTCACAACTCGAAGTGTCCACAGTAGGTTGCTTCTTGCTCAACCATGATATACATGAAATTCCAAGCATGAAACAAAAACCTGATGTGGACACTCGCGTGTCAAAACAACCAGCCCAATCTGAGTCCGAAAAAGCATGTAAGTCTGGCGGCAATGATCCCCCCTTGGGATAAAACAAGCCAAGATGTAAAGTGCCACTAAGGTAGCGGAAAATCCTCTTGACAGCCTGCCAATGCTTAGACCTTGGGCTATGCATAAATCTGATGACCTGTGAGACTGCAAACTGAATATCCGGCCTCGTGTTGCATACATAAATGAGGCAGCCAACAGCAGTTTGGTAAAGAGTGACATCAGCAGGATCACCAGCATCATGCAGACTCAACTTCAAACCTGTTCCATGGGAGTGTCAATAGGTTTGCAATCCTCAAGTTTAAACTTACATAGCAATGTCTCTATGTAACTTTTTTGACACAAGGCAATACCACCATCACACTGCTTAAACTGTATACCCAAGTAATGATGCAACAGCCCCAAATCTTTCATCTTGAAAGTAGCATTCAAATCAGCCTTAAATTCAGCAATATGTCTCTCATTTGGTCCAGTGATCAGCAAATCATCAACATAAAGAACCACAATGAGAAGTACATCACCCTCATGCTTTACATACAATGTGCTTTCTGTTGGACTGTTACGAAAGCCTTGTTTGACCAAATGAGTGTCAGCTTTCTCATACCAAGCACGAGGAGATTGCTTCAACCCATACAAAGCCTTGTTACATTTGCACACTTTGTCCTCTTGTCCTTTTATGAAAAAACTGCGAGGCTACGTTACATAAACTTCCTCAAATATGTCACCATTCAAGAAAGCAGTAACAATGTCTGATTGATGTACATCCCAACCAAAATGAGCTGCCAATGCACATAGAAAACGCACAGTAGTCATACGACAAGTGGGAGCAAAAGTCTCTTCATAATCTATGCCTTTTTGCTGTGCATAACCCTTCGCAACAAGTCGAACCTTATGGCGATCGATCTCACCATCCGGCTTGCGTTTCAACTTGTAAACCCACTTCGTACCAATGGCCTTTTTGCCAGGAGGCAAATCACATAAAGTCCATGTGTCATTTTCTATAAGTGCATCATATTCTGATTGCATGATGGCAGCCATCCAATTTTCTAAATTCTGTGCTTCATCAAAAGACAGAGGCTCCTCAACATCATGTAAACTAGACACAGCCAAAGCATAACAATTTGATGCATAAGATGCATGAGAGCCTGAACGAGTACGACTAGACAAAGGTGCATCCAATTTACTGTCACGCGAAGTGTTCACCAGCCATTTTGGCATACCTCTAGCCTGCTCATTTTCAGCCCTTTCCTCATCAAGTACATCATGTACATCTGCATCAGTAATAGGCTAATCTAAAACATTTTCAGAAACCCCCATAGGCTGTACATTTGCCTCATTGGAACTTACATTCATATTTCCACCACTGAAAAGAGGCAACAAAGTGTCATAAATGTCATGTGAGCTTACATTACTGTCTCTAGTACATGACAGCAAGGGCTGAACAGAATCTTCCAAAAACACTACATCCCGAGAAACCAGAATACGTTTTGTTTGCGGATGATACAACCTGTAACCTTTGCTTTCAGCACTATAACCAACAAAAATACATTTGACAGCCTTATCATCCAATTTTCTGCGCTGCACTTGTGGCACCAAAGCATATGCCAAACATCCAAAAACATGCATGTGCTCAATAGAAGGCTTTCTATCATGCCATGCTTCATATGGAGTAATAGACTGCAAAGCTTTCGTAGGACACTTGTTAAGTACATAAGTGGCACACATGATGGCCTCAAGCCAAAAAGAATGCGGCAAAGCTTGACTTTTGACCATACATCGTTCCATTTCCGTTAGTGACCTGTTTTTCCTCTCAGCAACACCATTTTGCTGAGGTGTATAAGGCACTGTGTATTGGTGTTTTATCCCACGACTAGCCAGAAATGCATTAAATTCATGAGACATATACTCCCCCCCTCGATCGGAACGGAGGGTGCCCATAGTACATTTCGATACATGTTCAGCCATATCCAGAGATTGTTTGAAGCACATAAAAACTTCGGACTTCGCTTTAAGCGGAAATACCCATGCATGCCTGGACTAATCATCAATGAAAGTCACGAAGTATAGGTAATTGCCCAAGGACGGTGGGCCCACAAACATCACTATTCACAAGCTGCAACCTGCATGTGGCCCGAACTGAACCATCCTTTGGAAACTTAGAACGCTGCATTTTACCCAAAATACAGCCTTCACAAACATGTTTGACAGGTGCTTCAAGAGGTGGCAAAGAAGCAACCATATCAGATTTCTGCAAACGCAGCAAATTGGCAAAATTCAGATGACCAAAACGTGCATGCCAAAGTTTTGCATCTGAAATAGCCCTTGAATCTGCAACAGCATTTGCAAAATTTTGTCCACACTTGTCATACAAAGTGAGCTTATACAGCCCACGGCACAAAAGCCCAGATGCAACAATTTCATCACCAAAACTGAGATCATGAACTGTACATCTGTCATCCACAAATTTGACTACAAGTCCAAGTCTAGCAAGTGTGGATACAGACAAGAGATTCTTCTTGATCCCAAGTACATAAAGTGCATCAACAAGTGTGAAGGAACTGCCATTAGCAGCAGTGAGCACAATCTTTCCAACTCCCTGAACTGGATAAGAGGCGTTGTTGGCATAAGTGACTGAATTCCCAACGTGTTGTTCCCGAAAATAGGAGAAATGGAGCGGGAACAACACATGCTATATAGCACAAACCGTAGAAGACTATAAGGCACCTGTTATGCAAAAAACGGCATTGACAGAAATTGCACAAAATGACGAAATAGCCTGTGCAGTACTGCCTGTAGTGGAAACGGAGGCCGAAATGAGCCCAAATCAAAAATCAGTATTTGTCAACCTGCGAACGCTTGCCAAAGCTCACTGAAATCGGAGAAAGTGAGCAGGCGTATGCTGGAGCAGCTGGCGACTAAGCCCGGGAGGGCGTGACCTGCTCTGATACCAATTGTTGGAATTAGGGTTGCAGAGAAACACACACAGCTTGGAGAAGACGAAGGAAGCTCAAGGCACACAATAGAGAGTGTATAACTTAGTGTGCAATGGAAAGATAGATAGCCCTAGAGTGATGGGCGTATATACAATGCACGGGGAAAAAAACCTCCTAAAGAGGGAAAAAATGCCCCGGCGGTCCTAGTGTGTTCACACACATCACTACCACATGTATATGGTAACAGCATCTGGGACATTTTCCATCAATGAGCCCAACCTCTTTCAGTTTCGAACCAGTCCAAACCGCCCTGTGGAGGATGAGCCAGAGCAGTGCCGATTTTCTAGGAGAGGAAGCTTTGGACTAGAGAGTTTTGAATTTGAACGCCCACTGCTTCTTGTCCAGTGACAGCTTCCATCGCAAGTTAAGGGAGACGTAAAGAGGAGTGTAGAGGGGGGAAGGGAGGACCTGGAGGTGAGAAAGCTTGAAGCCCCCTCGCCACATAACCCCGCAGAGGGAGAACTCATGGTTGCAGTTGAGGAGCCAATGCCAGGAGATAGAAAGAAGCTTGAGACTCCTTCTGAGGAAGGTGATTTCCCAAGGTCTGAGTTGAAACTTGAGAGAGAGATCCAAAATCAGATATCCAGATCTCATGAAGCATTGGGGACCAGATGTCAGCCCAACATCTCACGCCTTTCTTGTGAAGGATGGTGGAAATTCCGGAATGTTCTTGTGGGACGTCCCGGCTAGTAAGCCATGGCCACCAGATGAAATCATTTAGGAGCAAAGACTGGCTATGGTTAGATTTCCAGTTGGGGACCAATTTTGACCTATGTCGATTCCAGGCACCCCATAGGAATTGAAGGAGATCTAATCTTATGGCAAGGGATGGGTAAGGAATAAAGAACAGGGAGAGAGGTGGCATATTCTTCCGGCCAAGGTGGCCAATGATGCAGAATCTGTTCAAGTTCCTGAAGAGAAGAAGAGCCCATTCCTCCTGGCTATTCAAGAGAGCTTGAGAGATGGTCTTGTGGGCCAATTTGTCAGCCAGCTGAGAAATGTTGATGATACCTAGTCCCCCTTTGTCTTTTGAGAGGCAGCAGATGTCCCATTTCACCTTGGGTTTTTTATGGGAGGTGAAGTCTCTCACCCAGAGAAAGCTGCGGCAGATCTTAACTATGTCATCTAAGCTACGCCATGTAGCTATGCACTTTCAAAAGTCCGCCATGCAATGGTGATCTAGCCTACGGGCCAACGGTGAAGCCCCACAAATATGGAAAGCTTTAAGAGCTTCCATCATGAGGTAGTTTTTGGCCACCAATGCCAAAGACAAAGTACTCACCAAATGGAGAAGCTTGAAGCTCTCTCCCTATGAATCCATTCACAAATATGTAGACAAGTTTTGGGATTTACATCTCAAAGCCACCATCTTCAAAAAGATGGATTTTGGAGAGCAAAAACAACAATTTTGTGCGGGCTTAATTGAAGAAATGGCGGAGTATGTCAACTCCCAAAGGCCACGCACTATATTTGCGGTTATACACCATACCATGGTGGCTTCCCGAATCAATTTCCAAATAGGGGCTAAGAGAAATCTTAAGCCCACGGAAAACAAGGGTTCCAATGAGCCTAAGGGGAAGGACAATGTCCAAAAGTCTCCTAAGGGCAATTCCAATAACAACAAAGCTAAGGAGAAGGGAGTTTACAAAGGCAAAAACAAACTCTCTCCTGAAGAGCTTGAGCGTTATCGCAAGGATAACCATTGTTTCAAGTGCGGCAAACAAGGGCATGTGTACCGTGGTTGCCCCCAAAGAACACCCTCCATGAGCCTCCTAGAGCTACCTTGGTTGAAATCCAAGAAGAGGAAGCTCACCACAAAGGATCTCCTCTATGCCATGCTTGGGGAAAGGTAAGAGAACATGATGCTTTTATTCTCATTGACCCTGGTTCTACTCGCAATTTCATATCCACAGAGAATTACAAAGAATTAAAACTAATGAAGAAAGTAGAGATTAAATTAAGAAATGTTTCTCTAATTACAAAGAATTAGCACTAGCCTTCTAAGCGTGGGCATTAAGCTCAAAGCTAAGCCATCCATAAAGTGAACACTCAAGAGAGGGCTCTCAAGAATAGATACTCAAGAATGAATCCTCAAGAATAAAGCCTCTTTGCATAATAGGCTTTCTTATAAAGGCTTTCCCCACAATCCTTTTTACTATGGGATAAGTTGAGCCCTTTAGTTAGCATATACAATTTGGAACTCCCAATGAGCCAAAGACCTTATACAATGTGAATAGAAAATATTATTCACATCCATAGCACATCCCTGCTTGATGCATAATCGGTGTCCCATGTGTTAGTCGTAGCATCACCTAATCAACCCAAGACAAAACAAAATTATCAATCCTAGGATGGGCAACCCGGCTAGGGCATGGAAGCATGAACATCATTAAATGTATCAAATGAGAGGATTCAAGAGAATGATCTTCCAATGCAATAGAGATTATCCATGAATCACTAACTCTAATCACACCATAATCATCAATCAAGCATCACCTACACACATTAAGCCCACCAAAGTCCGACTTGCCATAGACTAGAATCTCAAAGCACACTCTTAACAAGCACACAGTAATTGCATTGTTATTGGCCTCTCCAATCACCACATACCAATCAAGGTACTTCATCAAAAGCTACATACACAAGGTGAATGGTGCTGGAGTTTCATTAAACCCATCCACACACAAGCAAACAATAGGGCACATACACTAATCACAAGATTAAGAACCAAATTAATCAACATAATTAGAGATGTTAAATATCACAAATCAAGTGCTCATAGAAGGATAGGAGTGGTCAATAAGCAAGAAGTCATCACACACACTCAAATCTAGAATGTGAGAAGGTGAAACTACTTCATCACATATGGAATATAGAAGAATTGAGACTAATGAAGAAAGTAGAGATTGAATTAAGAAATGCTTCTCTGATTACAAAAGATTAGCACTAGCCTTATAAGCATAGGTATTAAGAAATACTTCTCTAAATACAAAGGATTAGCACTAGCCTTCTAAGCATGGGTATTAAGCTCAAGGCTAAGCCATTCATAAAGTGAACAAGAGAGAGCTCTCAAGAATGGATACTCAAGAATGAAGTCTCTTTGTATAAAAGGCTTTCCTCACAATCCTTTTTACTATGGGATTAAGTAGCATATACAATTTGGAAGTCCCAATGAGCCCAAGATCTTATACAATCTGAATAGGAAATAAAATTATGCACATCCATAGCACATCCCTCGCTTGATGCATAATCGGTGTCGCATGTGTTAGCCGCTGCTAACATTACCCCCTTCCTAATTTGGCACACGTTGTAACATTTAATGGTCTAGTAACTCGTGTATAACAGAAATTAACATAGACATAGTGAGCATTTCATTAATAATAGATTCCTAATGAGCATAGCAAGAGTGCTTGGATGGAGAGAGCAACAAAAGCAGAACACTTAGTTAGATAGGCATGAGTAGTACTTCAAAAAGAGAGAGAAATTAAGCTACTGAAACAGTTGAGGACCGGATTTACATGGAGCCGGTCCCCCCTCTACAAGGCTTTCTATTATAGGTTTCCCCCATCAAGGGAGACATTTTACAATACAATACTTTGTGTTCCTTCAATAACTTGCTGGTGCAATGAAGATGGAAGCTTCAAGCACCAAGCTTACACTTGAAAAGCACAACATCAATTCCCTCACGGTCTCAGACCCAAGACCTCACACACCTTCGAAGATGGTGAGAGCTAACGGGATATGAGAGTAAATCTAGAGGAAGAAGAAGGATTCTTACGAGAAAGAAGTATTTCCCCTCACATAATCACTCTTAATAGCTTAGCATAGCTTAGTAATTAGCATGGTAGAGGAGATAAGCATGCATTGGAGCTTGGCTCTTGGTTGGATTTTCATCACAAAGCCAAGAGTTGTTGGTGTAGGCCTCCCTTCTCACAAGCTTGGAGTAGATGATGATGAGATTTCCATTAAAGCTTGAGAAGGAGATAGTCTTCTTTACTTCACACATGAGCTTGTGTGAGTGTGTGTGTGTGTGTGTGTGTGTGTGTGTGTGTGTGTGTGTGTGTGATAATGCCTTGCAAAAATCAGCCCCCTCTCTCTCTTGGTCGACCCCTCTTGCTATTTCCTCTTGTTGGCCCCTCATTGGCTCATGCCAAGCTTAGCCAATAGGAAATTAGAAGCATAATTGCTAGCCTTGTGACATGTGTCCCCCTTTCCCCTTTTGTGAGAGCTTTAGGTATTTAAAAAATTCAATGAAACTCTCATTGGACCTCTTAGTCTTCTTGCCAATGTGAACCAGGCAAGCCGTTGGGCTGCCGAATGCTCATTGGACCCCTTGGTAGACTATAGTTTTCTAGAGAGATTAATTTCTATTGGTTCTTTTATCAATTGTTTTTAAATTAATTAAACTAAATTTACTCTAGCTTAATTCTCATTGGTCCACCTCTATGGCCATCCAATAGGATTTGAATGCATTTTGGGGGCAACTGGGCTAGGAATGTGACATGTGTCCACTATGCCCTTTGTGTAAAGGGAATCCTTGAGTGAGTGTGTGTGTGTGTGTGTATGTGTGTGTTCTCTCACATCTTCTCTCTCTTTCCCTACCTTTAGGGCTCGCCCCCTCCTATCTAGGGATATGTGAAGACTTTATGGTCCACAAAAGCATCCAATTCTATTTAGGTTGACCATTTGGACTTTACCTTTGAGTTTTGGAACCTTTGTATTTTGGAAGTCTTAATGGGCTAAACCCTAAGGTCTTTGAAGCACCATTCATGCACATTGCTCTTTTGAAGATGGCCCCCCTTTGGATCCCTATTTTCCCTCCTTTGGATCCCTACAGTGACCAGTCTACTAGCCTTACCAATATTCTAGCTTTTTCTCCCCTGGTACTTCCCCATATTAATTGATCAGTTTAACATGAGAAAATCATTTAGGAGAATTAGATATTAGTTATTATGACAAGTTTAATATGAGAAAATCATTTGGGTTGGTTAGATATTAGATTTTATGACACTCTCTCATGGGAGCCAAAGAGGTGACCATCATGCTCAAGCACTTGGCTATGGATGTAAATCCAAGCAAGTGGAAGCTTCTTCTTCTTCATCTCTACTATTGTATTGCGCTAAGCTATGCTGAAAAATACTTCTTTCACCCTCATCTACCTCTTACCCCATAGTTATTTCTCCCCGCTGGGGTGTTTAGGGCTTGGGAAGAAGAGTTACACCATGGAATCTTGAAGAGAATACCATCTTCTTGGTTCAAGGAAAGCTCCACAAAAGCACAAGTTGTGTTGTAATCAAAGCTCTCTTTGAGAGAGAATTATACTACAAATACCTTCTGGAGGGGGAACGATTGCAAGCAAATCAAGTCCTCGTCAAGTTGCCAATCTTAATTGTGGTATTCTCTTTGAATTATGTGCATGATTTTAGTGTTTTAACATGAAATTGTGTAAAGAAATCAGCGCAGTACAACCTCTAGTCTCCTTTTGTTAAATTTTCTTAAAGAAAAGTCTCTTCTTTCATAAGCTAAAATTTTGCTAGATCTAAAGTAAGAATTAGATTTTTTGACATCCCACAGTGAAGGGAAGCCATATTGAAAGATAACCAACCCCTTGTATTTGTGCCTACTTGCTCTAGTTGTATATATCATCATCTAAGCTCTACCTGGATGACAACATTACTTTGTTATAGTGCTAATCTAAATTTTTGATTTTCTAGTGATCTACTTTGCATCGTATCTCTCTCTACTCTCCTTGCTATAAGATCCTATTTTTCTTCACTACCGTACTAGGCCTATGTTAGACCATCTTGATGTCACTAACTTCTCTCTCTCTCCATTCTAATTCATTCAACAGCACCTGATCCGAGATCATATATGTCACTCCATCGACGTGATCCGCCTTCTCTTCTCAATCTCGTTGTTTGTGTGTAGGTGATGCTTGATTGATGATTATGGTGTGATTAGAGTTAGTGATTCATGGATAATCTCTATTGCATTGGAAGAGCATTCTCTTGAATCCTCTCATTCGATACATCCAATGACGCTCATGCTTCCATGCCCTAGCCGGGTTGCCCATCCTAGGATTGATAATTTTGTTTTTTCTTGGGTTGATTAGGTGATGCTACGATTGCCCCCAACATTTGACGCCGTTGCCGGCATCGATAACCTAAGCTAGTGAGTATAGTTTATTTAGAATAGAGTAATTTCACTCCTAATTTCATTGGTTTTGAGTGTGTGCAACTTCATTTTGGTGTGATTTGATGATGTTTGTGCAAATAATTGGAAGCTAATTTTTGAGTTATGAATACCCCAAACCCCCAGTTTCACTATTTTACACTAACCATTACTAATTTCGTTGCATTTCCATGCTAATTTTTACTAATTTTGCTACCCTACTCGCTAACATTTGAAGTGTAATGTATGTTTAGTCACCGTATAAGAGGTGGAATCATCACTTTTATCAAGTTTCTTTGTGCTAATCCATGCTTAATTTGATGATTTGAGGGATTTGAGTGTTTGATTTTTGGCCTACAATGGTCAATTTTTGGGCCAAAACTGGAAGAGCCACACATGTGTGTGCATGGTGGAATCATCGCGTGGAGCAAGGATTAGCTTGTATGCAATAAATGTAAGTACATTGGCCTACTCCATTCAATTTTTGGGTGATTAATTTGATTTCAATGTATTGCTAAAATTAGGTGTGTAAATCAATTGACTTACACTTTGCACCTAATTTGATTCATTTGGAGTAAAATTGATGATCATTTGGACTAATGAATGATGTGTGTGTCAAGATTAAGC
Source organism: Adiantum capillus-veneris (assembly GCF_014529385.1). Lineage (NCBI taxonomy): Eukaryota > Viridiplantae > Streptophyta > Polypodiopsida > Polypodiales > Pteridaceae > Adiantum > Adiantum capillus-veneris. Next base: position 46,603,046 of record NC_140937.1, read on the forward strand.
TTGATTTGCAACAAGAATACATGTGTGTGCATAAAAATCATTGTGTGTGGAATGCACCAAGAGGAAAAAAACTGCCATAAAATTCAAGTGTGTGTGCACCTAATCTTGAGTGTGTGCATGCATAGAAATTGAGAAATTAATGATTTATGAATGTGCAATCATGTAATTGATGTGAATGCTAGGTTAACCCAATCATTGGAAATGCCTATTTGCCATGAAATTGGGTGAAATTTGTGTGTGTGTGTGTGTGTGTGTGTGTGGGTGTGTCCGTTCAAGACCACTCGATTTTCAACGATTTATGGTCAATTGGGGCACCCAAATGCTTTATGATTGTGAAATGTGCATGAAATTTGTGTGCAAGCATTAGGGGTGTGCCTAATTGCATTGCCAATTGAGCTAATTTTGGATTTTTGTGCTTAATTTTGGAGTGTGTGCATTGCCTGATTGGGTTAAATTAGTGTTGGATTTTGAGAAATTGAGCATGCATGCATTTATCTATGTTTGATCAAGCTTGCAATTTGGGCATTGCAATGTAGAATTGATGTATTGTTGCATATAAATTTGACCTAAATTTGGGTGTGTGTACCCACTCAATGGCATTCAATATTCGGGATAAATAATTGGTAGCAACTATCAATTATGATGATTATTAGACCTAAAGATTGGGTGTGTGGATCATAAATCAATTTGGATTTGCATTGAATGATTTGTGCATGATTGGGATGATTGAGGTGCTATGCCACTACCATATGTACTAAATTAATTGGATATGGTGTGCATATGAGTTGAGCGTGTAGCCATGCAAACCAAAAATGACAAATCCAATTGGGTTTGGATGATATTTTGACATAGAATATGAGCAATTCATATTGCAATGATTGAAAATTGGGTACGAATTTGCAAATAAGAAGTTTTGCAAACAATAGTGTGTATGCAATGCTTGATTTGTGATTATCTTTTAAAAAAATTGAGCTTGCATTATGATTTGCACTTTGGATCGGCATGAAAATTGGTACCAAACATTAGAATGTTCATATGTGTTAGTGGATTGTATTATGATCCTATTGCCTTGAGCGTGCAAAACAAGCATACTTACATTTGGTTACCACATAATTTTGCATGAATCAATGGTTGTTTGTACTTTATATACTTTGGCTGTGTTGTTTTTGCTATTTACGTGCCCCAATGTGTTCCCACATATCACATTGTCCCTTCCATTGCATCATACTCTTGGGAGGATTTTTTCAAGAAAACAATTAAAATAAAAAACAAAAAGCACACTCGCACACACCGTTTGTGGATATGGCCACACATCTACCTTGCTTAATTAGGACCCACCCACCATGATATCCTTTTTGGCGCATCTCGCGGCTTGCCTCGATGACGGCCCGACGGGGTTATTTTGAGAAGAAGAAAAAGATAGGCCCTCTTTTTCGCGTGATTCCACTGCCCTCTCACTGGCCTACCATCTTACAGAGCGTCCAAGTGGCCCACTGCATTGTGTTGGCTTGGAGCGCCATCTCGCAAAACAACGCGCACACACAACTGCAAACTCATTGAGCCTCACAAAAGTCCACATGCGCGTTAAAAAAAACCTACTCCTGCCTGCTATTTGCATTCTCTCTAATAACGGTTGGACTCCGTGCTGTGACTGCATCACTGCTGATTCAGGCCTATTTTCAGGTGCTTTGCCTCTCCGACTTCTGAGTCAATACTCACTAGTGCATCCATTGACTCTCCTATTTTCCGCCTTGCTTGCCACCAGGATCATATCACCACCAACCACATTTGCATTGGCTCATCGAAAGCCCATCTCGCTACACACATACTACGACTGCACGTCGCTGCTTTCGAAAAGTCATCCATGCTCAGTACTCTCTTGCTGCTGCTTGCGAGTTGTGAGAACTTGTGACCCTAAGCAATTACACTACCTGCATGCATGGATTTGGTGCAACATGCCTCAACAATTTGGGTGTGTCAAATTGAATGCTCTTCCACACACAACCCTAGATTTTTTGTTCCCGCACACCTGCCCAGAATCTCTGCCACTCTTAGTGCAATACACACACACACATTCCATCCTACTAGAAACTTCACACCTTCTCCCAAGTCCCCACTTTCATTGCTTTCGGTGTAGTCCCCCAGTGCCTTGCTGCCTTGCGACACCCACTCGCTCACCCACAATATGCCCCTTCTCGGGTCTCGATCTCTCTTTCGCTCTGCACTACCTGCATGTCAAATGCACGAGCACAGGTCATTCGCTATAGCATATGCAAGTCAGCATGGAAGGTAATAAACCAGTATGATGCCGATTGACAGTGTCATGCTTTGATTCTGTCGTGTTTGACTCGGAATCATCTTGTCGGTTCATCAAGTCAATGATTTACACACACAGACACAAACTTGTTCTCCTTAACCAATCCATGTGTTGCTGCCTGTAAATCCACTGAATCCACACACCCCCTCTATCAGTCCCCTCTTATCACTTGTGTACTCCCAAATCCCAGCTATCAGCCACAGTTGCCTCTTACCTGCTTGCACACACTGCTCGTCCACGATAGTATGCTTGGGAAGATTGAAGGGGATTGTGGCCCACACTGACCAATTGCTGGCTCTGATGAACTAACACACGCACACACACATTTACTGCGGGCTTTACTAGGCGCCAGCTTGACCACGCCACTTATCTCTCGCCAGTAGGTGTTGACCTCAACTATATCTAACACGGGCATGGGAGATGGGATCAAAGGCTCCCATCACTTTTGGGCCCCAACATTAGGCGCGCGCCGTAGATCTTGTCGCAAAAGTAGACTTGGGTATTTTTGTGAACTCGGGTACCCGAGTTTACAAAAATACCCGAGTTTACTTTTGCGAGCTCCGATACTTTTGCACGTCAAAACTCCATGGAAACGTGTACATTCCACAGTGACGTGCACGGGTGTGGTGGATAGGCCACATGGCCCTCAAACCCTAGGTTGTGGGTTCAATCCCGTGGGGCGGGGGGGGAGGGGCGAAGTAAACTCGGGTACCCGAGTTTACATTGTCCACGGAGGCTCGGGATCTACGGTCCTCAATCATCCCACCGTAGATCCCATCTCCTCCCATGCCCGTGTGAGATATAGGCCAGGGCCTGCAACCCTCACCAACAACCCTCTCTGTGGCCCAAAAGCCGACTGATGGCATGAGCTCAAAAAATTGATGTTTTATTCCCAAAAAGACAAACAAACAAAAACTAAAAGGAGATTGTTCCCACCCTATTCACTTCAAACCTATAAAATCCGCACCAAAAAAGGGGGCAATAGCTGAGCCTTCGATCAATCACTTAAACTTTTGCATTAGCTTAAAGGAATGGGCTTTCTTAGAGTCTCTAAATTTTGAAATTTTTAACATCTTGAGGTCACTAAATTCAAGCATTATTTTGAAGCGGTAGTATCCCATTATACTTTGCATGGATGAGATTCGTGCTTGAGCATTGATTTTTAGTGCTTGGTCTAAAAGTTATATATAATTTTTTAGAAAAAAATCATGTAGTAATAAGTGATCTTTTTGAAGGGGGATGACCAAATAGCATAAAATTGGGTTTTCATCATTTTGAGAGAGCTACGGTTCATCTCATCATAAGTTTTTCTCTCATTGTAATGTATGTTTTGATTGTGTGAGCATCTCCATGCATAAATGAAAGTTAATGCACAAATATTTTTTGGCATATGCATTGGGGCAATGCTTGGTTTGATTGAAAATTCTTTGCACTAAATGAAAAATTCTACATGGATGTCTGGTGGAGAGTATGCATTAAAATTTGGATTTGACATTGCTTGTACATTTTAGTGCTTGAATTGAATGAAAAATCATTACAAAGCACTAAAATTGAGCTTGTTTGATGATCGAAAGAGAGCATTAAACTATTGCGGTTACGGTTTATCATTTGTGCTTGTGTTGAATATGCTTAACAACTCTAATGATCGAGTTGTTTTTGAAGGGTTGATTACACATGAGCTTCCATTGATCCAAGGGAAGTTGGCATTGCAGTAGTGTATTGTAAAACTTGGCTATTTAGAGCCGTTCACTTTCATTCCAACAAAGTTGCAGTCATCTCTAGCTCATATATTGCTCTTAAATTGTATTTCATGTGAGCTAGTTGTTAGCCACCTTTTTTGGAGAGCTTAAAAAATGCAATACTTGGCTATTGAGAGCCATTCCAATTCTTATGATTAAGAGTTGTGTACATGCTAGCTCATAATTTGGTCTAGATTGAAAACTTCATTTGAGCTAGTTGTAGTCAACTTCTTGAGAACTTTTAATTGTAAAATTTGGCTATCAAGAGCCAATTCACTTTATTAAAAGTTGCATGATTTTTGGCTTAACTTAAATTGTCAAATTTTCATTGAGCTAGTATCTATTCAATCTTTAATCATGCATGAGAGGTTGTAAAAAATTGAAAATTTGCTTATGTAGAAGCTCATTCTCTCTCATTTTTAATGTGTATGCATAATTTTGCTACTAAAGAGCACCATGTGCATAACCAAAGACACTTTGTTCCCTAGCGTTTTTCCCCTTTGTCATATTTGGATATTTGATACTTTTTTGTTTTCAATAATTTGCTTTTGGAGCTTGTGTTTGTTAACACTTAGCTTCAAGAAGCTGTAAATAAAAGGAATCAAGAGACTTCTCTAAAAAAAAGTGAATGCTTGCTCAAGGATGCTCAAAAGAGAATGAATAGGTGAAATCTCTCCATGATATTGCTCATTTGTTTATCTTTACACTCTTTGCATGCTTGGATTAAGTGAATCTGCTTCTAAGCTATGGTTCTTTCATTTTCAAAAGCTAGATATACATGAAAGTTTCAACACCTTGCTTTGTGAATATTAAACTCACTAGAAATTTGGTTTTATATGTGCTAATCATAGGTAATTGGCCTTGACCTTAGATTAATGCAGGATCATTACTTGTTAGTCATAGACTCTTAGTGAGTCTTAATACTCCATTCATTTTTAACATGACCTAAGGCTATGATTAAGATTTAGTCCCTTAGTCCATTTTCCATAAAACATCTCATGTTGGAAGCAATACAAAAGTGCTAAAAAATGAAACAATGAAAAAAAAAAGTGTCCAAAAAGAGTAGCACAAATGGAAATTTCTATGTTATGTTGTATCCATGTGAAGCCTAACGCTTTATTGGCACTTGGTAGGCGAGGGGAACCACCTTGGCTTGCTTGGTTAAGGCCCTAAACCGATGCTTAGGCTGATAAGGGTTAGCTATCGCTTTGGTAGGCTAGTAGATTCTTGAAACACCTCCTTGAGGGTTCAAGGAGCCTAGAGAGTGACACCAAAGTAGCCTCTAGTATCTTGAAGACTAGTTGTACTCGTTTTGGTTTCGAGCATGCCTCTTATGCACCAAATTATTATGTTTTGGTTGTTTTGAGAATGTGTAATGAGGAGGAGCCTATTTTGTTTAATGAAGCACAAAATTCAAAAAATTGATTAGTTGCTACTTAAATTAAGTAAGGTGCTATTTTGAAGAATGTTAATGAGGAGGAGCCTATTTTGTTTAATGAAGCACAAAATTCAAAAAATTGATTAGTTGCTCCTTAAATTAAGCATGGTGCTATTTTGAAGAATAGCTCTTGGTCTTTATGTGAATTGCCTCTTGATCAAAGTATAATGACTACTAAGTGAACATTTAAATTGAAAAGGAAGGTGGATAGTAGCATTGATTGCTATGAGGTAGCCTTGTGGTGAAAGCTTATGCTCAAGAAGGGCGTTGATTTTAAGGAAACATAATTTACTATCATGTAAAGTCTAAACTAGGTGTATCTAATTTACTATCATGTAAAGTCTAAACTAGCCATTTTGACATACTTCTAGCTTGCTTATTTTCTTGCCTTTTCCTCATCAAGTACTTTGTAGCACCTTTCTCAATAATAGACTAACATGTGACATCATTGTAAACATGCATAAACTGAGTTTATGCCACATAATGCTCTACATCATTAAAAAGTAACATAATATTTTTCATACCATAAACACTACATCTAAGCTAATCAAAATACATTTTCTTTACTAATGATGTCATTTGTAACCTTTTCTCCCACCATTATAACCAAAAATTACGATCTTATCACCCAAATTTTTTTGGTAGATGGTTAGGCATAAAAGCATAGACAAACCAACAAAAGGAATACAAGTACCCAATAAAAGGCTCCTCGCGCCATGCCATGCTCCATATCGAGTGATATATTAAAAGGCTTTAAAGTTTAGTTATTAAGTGTACATGTCACAAACATCACAGTTTGGCGGCAAAGCTTGGCTTTTAACCATACATGCTACCATTTGCATGAGTGACATTTTTTTTCCCTAAACCGATTTATTGGCGAATATGCAACACTATACTTTGGTGGTTTATCTCAAAACTAGCCAAAAATGCAACTTTGGATAGATACTACTCTCCCCTCTCCCCCTCGCATGCAAGGATCGGGTCCCCAAGGTTAATCATCAAGGAAATTCACCATCCAAGTAGAGTACATTGGGTCACAAATGTCACTATGAACAAGCTACAATTTGCAAGGAGGCTACATAGAACCATCCTTTGAAAATTTAACACAATGCATTTGCCTAAAATACAACCTTTACATACATCAATAATTGACGATTCGAGATGGGAAACAAAGCACCATCTCAGAAGTTTGCTAGCAAAGTAAGAAAAAAAATTATAGATCATCAAAATTATCATAGAGCTTATACAACTCAAGAAATAGCATCATGTGCCATAACTGCATTACTTGCATTAAGATCGTGAACAAAACATATGCCTTCCAAAAAATTAGTAACAACATTACCAAGTATCTCAAGGGTAAACACATACAATGAATTCTTTTTACTCCCATGTACATACAACACATCAACAAGTGTGAAAGAGTTGCTATTCACAGCCGGAAGCACATTTATGAACTTCCTCAATTAGATAAGAGGCATTGACGGCACACGTGATAGTATTCTTGTTAGCACAACCTCAAGAGAGGTAAATATACCACAAGAGACATAATGTGCTTTATAGCATCAATGTGAAATTACTATATTTTGTAAACATTTTGTCACCTGCCATACAAGCATCATGAACAAAGCGGTCATATCATCACATGTACCTCTCATTAAGAGAATTCCCAACCACATGCACTAAAGGGACACGGTCAAACAAAGATGTAAGCCACGTTTATCGTTTAACCTCCAAGAAACTATCACATTAAAAAGTTGGATAATCATTAACATGTTTATGGAATGCAACGACAAGGTGTACAGATAGGCAAATGGCATCCCAATGGGCTTGTCTTGCTCCCCAATATGGGAGTAGAGCTCGTACTTGCACTTCCTATTGTCGAGTCCCTCAAGGAAAGGGGGCATCTCCAGAACCTCAAAACACCTAGGTATTTGACAATATCTTATGGATTATTCATCACAATCGACATATTTCCACAAGGAAAACACGATCTTTCCCTTGAGCTCCCCATTGAATATGAGAAAGGAAATCCCATCCCATTCCCTTGTCAAAGGTGTAGCGGAACAGGGTCAATCAGGTGGTGATCTTGTCTGCAACTGCGAGAAACCCTCCTCTCGGGACCGAGCAACCAATGGATCTTGGATCTATCGTGACAAATCTCCTCAAGATCGACCTCCTACCACGGACCGCCCACCGAACGGCTACGAGAACAATCTGCAAGTGCAAGATCTGCAAGTAGGGTGTCGAGATAAAGGAAAAAGAAAGCGCTAGAAGAGGGAGATGAGATCACTAACAAACAGATAAAGACAAAGAAAACTTTGATGTAGAAAACGATAGAGGAGAGAGAAAATGCCAAACACAAGCTCTAAGAGAGGGGGGGAGAGTATGGCCCGAACACCGAAAGCTCTGCACACTGAATTGATATGCCAAGTACATCCTTGGGGTGCTACATATATAGGGACTCAACATGAGTGCCCTACCTCCTGCTAAAATCCCATGATTGGGAAAAAAAATGGGTTAGACCTAATAAAATGTGCTAGAGATGAGATCACTCACAATCAGATAAAGACAGAGAAAACTCTGATGTAGAAAACCATAGAGGAGAGAGAAAATGCCAAACACAAGCTCTAGAGAGAGGGGGGGAGAGTATGGCTCAAACGTCGGAAGCTTTGCAAAATACATCCTTGGGGTGCTACATATATAGGGACTCAACATGACTGCCCTACCTCCTGCTAAAATTCCCATGATTGGGAAAAAAAATCGGCCTGACCTAATAAAATGTGATAAGTCACATAAGTGACACACAAATCACATTTTATAGGAAAATTTGCAGAACATAGGAGACCCTAACCCTGGAAACCAAGGGGAGACACATCACACAATTCGTTGTCATTACCCCCATAACAAATGGTTGCATGCTCCACACTCTTACCACCCCATTTAAAAATCATCCTCACTAGTATTAAGACACAAAGGCCCCTGTTGCATGCAGGCTGTGGAGCAACCCATAGGCTTAATATATGAATGATAGGGGTCACTTAATAAAGAAAGAAGGCAATCAAGTAAGCCATGGAAGAATGAGCCCAGATTTCCTTAAATCTTGAAAGCATGGAACAAGCTCCGATTCAAATTGACAACTTTTCACTGTATCTTACAATTAATGGTCAAATTTCATAGGCCAAAAAGCATACAATGGCAGATGCCATTTAATGAAAGCGACCATTTTGAAGACCAATTTACACGTGGTAAATTAAAATCATAAAAATGATCACCTCTTTATCCATCTCACAAAAAGACCACCTCTTTATGCACCAATAAGAATTGTTTCTAATATCAAATATTTTACACCGAATTCTAATGAAGCAAAAAAAAAGAAGCCATCCAACAAGTTGTTTGTATCCATTTTATTTCTTCGTGATGTAGGCTTATTTTTCATTGTATGTGAGCATATGAGCTCCCCACATGGCTAACAATGAGTGTCTATTCTTTGTTGAACATCAATATTGCAAACTCCATACAACTTGCTTGAAGTTGCTTGACAATATCTTTATCGTCTAGTGTGCATGGGGCAATCATACTACCTCTAAGATGACTTGTTAAAACACAAACTTGAAAATTTACTTTTGACCATTTTGTAAATTGGTTTACGGAGGTTGGTGGAATATGCAGTAAGCATACCTTTTTTTCAAGCATATTGTATCATGGAAAGGGATTTGGGTGGCATACCACCTCTAGCACAGATTCCCTTTCTGTCCAAGTCAAGGCCATAGGGGCAAAGCATCTATGCCATCCATTTACTAGCCCCCCTCCCCCCGACTTGACGACCGAGCATGGTCAGTCGGTGACCATTCCCTCGTAATGCATGCTCCCAACCTTTGCTCTGCTGACCGCCATGCAATCGCCTACATCACGAGGAATGGCCACCATACCATTCCCTACCCCTATTGTGAAAGTGATGAAGAGTTTACAAAGAGGATTTTCTCTTGAGGTGACACCAAATTTGCTAATACTCTAAAGGCATAAGCCCTTGTTTCCTTTATGAGATTAAGCATCCCCATACATGGAAGCACCTCCTTGGTGTATTGTGTTCAAAGACGAGACATGACCCGGCAAAAGCCTGTTTGTTCAACTATCTTAGAGAACTCAAAGTTGTGTCATCTCTTCCCTCAGTCATGGCCACATGTATGTGCTAGCAACACAAAAGTAGCACCAATTATTAGTGAACGGGTAAGAGGATAGGTGTAATCTGACAACACAAGGGTCCTAATTCCAAACAATCTATAACTTAGCCATAACATGATCTATATCCCACTGACCTGTCTCCCAATTGAGTTGGTTTTCTGCCTGCATCTACCGGTGTATATATATATATATATATATATATATTTATTTATTTATTTATTAGAGAGAGAGAGAGAGAGAGAGAGAGAGATTCTATTATCATCTTCGAAAGGCCGAACACGGCCTATAAGACAAATCAATGTACATGTGTTGTATATCCTCCGTCATCCCAAAAAGGGAAAAGCTGAACTGAAAATGAGAGACTACATAGCTAAATGAGAGAGAGAGAGAGAGAGAGAGAGAGAGAGAGAGAGAGAGATTTCTTCAAAAAACTTGAATAAAGCACTTACTTCTACTAATGGTTAAGAGCACATATACAAGCTTGCTTGGAATAGCCACATTGATGCGATAATTTAGTACACACATGATGATGAGAAAAGATATACACACCAATATCTTGGCTTTACCAATCGATACAAGACCTTTCAAATTCCTTTCAGGCACAAATAAACCTTGATCTTCCATCTGACTGTCAAAAGTGAGGAAGACTAAAGTCAAGGAATGTAGTGAAGACATTGCAATAGAAGGTAGGCATAAGCAGCAGGTTAAATGCTAACTTCTCCGGATGACATCAATAGCTCTACCCAAGTTGAGTCACGTCATTCGTCCGCTGCATCCTACAGCATCAGCAGTATGAAAATTAAAGGCTTTACCACACGCAAGCTAGGGTTTAGAAGAAATAGCCTCATCAATATACCTTGAAACACAACAGCCAACAAGAAGAAGAATTGACCAAACGGAGAATAATTTAGAAAAGGCTTGATACCCATCACAAACACATGTGGAACCATCAATTGAAAAACAAAAACATCATATGTAAGGTGCAACGGATGTGAATGTGGAACTTTGCTCAAGATGAGTGCTCCGAACTGTGCTCAAGGGTTCCTTTTAATTACGGAAGAGAGAGCCTTCCGTTCCTTTAGTGAAAGAGTGCAAATGATCACAAACAAAGTGGTAAACATTGTGAATGAAGGTGCTGAGACTGAGAGATAGAGAGAGAAGAATACGACACCAGAATGTTGTCAAACCCTCCTCCAAAGGCCCCACTCTCTATGGAGAGAGCGGTCTACTATTGATTGCACAAATCTCTACAATGCAATGGACTTGCCGACGATGTCGACCACGATGAGGACGACGAGAGACGGGCTGAAAACTGAAAACGCTAATGGCTGAAATCTGCAAATCTTGTATCTGCTAAATTCTATGTCGGTGACAATGGCGATGACGACGACGCGACAACGATGCGCTGAAAACGCAGATGCTGAAATCTGCGAATAGGGGGCTGAATCTGCAAACGCTTGCTGATCGGACCCTGCAACGAGGATCTGTTGCGGGAAGGTGAGATTTGTGAGGTTTGGGACTTGATTTGCGGTGTCTAGATGCTGAAAACTAAAAACGCTGATGCACAGAAGGTTATGACGCCGGAATTTGCAAAAACGCTAGGCTGAATGCTGTCCTGTTGCAAAAACGCTAGGGAATCTGTTGTGTATCTGCTACCGCCGGGCTGATCTGCAACTGCAAAACACTAGGCCTGATCTTGATGAAAAACGCTAGCTATGTTGCTGCATAAAACGCTAGGGCCATCTGCTACAAAAACGCTAGGTGGTCTTGTTGGCGTCTTGCTGAGAAGGTGCCTGTCAGACATTGGGTCTCTCTGCCTCTTCCGCCAAAAAATGCTAGCGCTAGGTTTCCTTATATATTGACTTGGCTAAATTGCCCTACCCAGCTTCCCAACAGTCACTTATTAATTATAAGTGAAAAATGGCTAAAATACGGAAAATAGGTTCCGTGCACTGTAAAATGCTCCTGATGGATTCTAACGGTAATGTTGATGATCATGCCAGAGGATATGCATCTACTCTAAGTGCCTGGGCATGCACGGTCTACGAACAGACTCACAAAAGTGACAGAACACTTCCTAAGCTAACCGAACTGAACCCTAGACATGAAGTAGCTTGTCCACGTACACATAGGGTTAGATCTGCACGTGACACCCAGACAGTCCTTGGTTTGAGGAGCAGTTGCAGCAGGCTCGGCAGGAGATTTCCAGCATAGAGGAGAGGTGTCACGAGTTTGCTTTTCATCGACAAGCATCTCAGTGGACCTAGGTGGGTGACAGAGTGACTGGGTAGTTCTTTGAGGTAGTGAGACCCCATCATGCGCACACCAGTGTCAGCCAGTTGAGGAGACCTGACGGGTCAGTTGCTTCAGAGCCAGAGGATATGCGTGCTGTTGCTACACTGACTTCTACCATGACTTGTTGTCAGTAGAGTCTCAATCAGAGCGTCAGGATGCGTGCAGAGAGCAAGTTTGAGCAGAGATGCCTTGTCTTGTTGCGGAAATCCGTACAATTGCCATGTTAGCACTATCAACGCGTTTCGCGAAAATCTGCCACATCAGCACCGTCGACGGAATTTTAGGCATGTTCGTATAGTTGCCACATTATCAATCCACGCATATGTGTGTGTATGGGTTCTGCTTTATTTTGAATGTCTTTATGTCACTTGGGGCCCATCGGACGGGATCCGATAAGTTGGTAGGACTTCCTTCTTTTGCTGTTGTTCTTCTTAGGGTTTAGGCCACTCGGCCGTGATCTGCTCTTCAGTGTCTTGACACGTCAACAGTTTGTGACATCCCCCCTTCTTGAAAGAGAGTAATCATCCGCGATTACAGCATATCTGCAAAACTACTCAAGTTAGCTCAAAAATTTCCGAGGGTCATTCTGAGGGACAATTATATACCTTCATAAGTTCAGAAAAGTTTGAACTCACGAATTATAAGAGGGAATAAAGCACTCATAGAACTATAAAAGCAAGGGACACAAGAAAAGAAAAGAAAAACAAAAGCAAACAAACAAACTAACTATATCACTTTGTTTGCTACGAAACAAGACTAAATAAAACAAAACATTATTAACTTAAAAATGTTTTTAGAAAAGGCATGTGTAAAATAAGTTAAAGCAACTTACTTGGCTTAAAACAAGTACTCAACTTTAAGCAAAAAAGAATAAGACATCTTAAAAACTTAATCCTAGAAATCAAACTTCACACAACAACTTCTAATGGAACACATTCTTAAGTCCTTAGGTTAGCTAAATACGAAATCGAAAAATGAATACTACTACAAACCTACGAAGAGCAAAGAACCGAACTTGACAATATGTGATCTCAACTTCGCTGCTTGTCCAAACAGGAAGAATAAGATTATCACCTTTATCATGCATAGCTTGGACAACAGCTATGACATCCCTACTCACGTCGTCAGTGCCCAAGAGTAGGTACAGGTTTATATAGAGGTCATTCATGCTTTGATCGTACTCTACAAAACCAACAAGCTGAGTTTCTATCACCCTCCGGAGGCGATGGGCATACTCAGCCATGATAAAGGCTAGCATTTGTCAAGCTATAGTAAAAATACTAGAAGCGCTAAAGATCAAAACAACAATATAAGGTGTTATTAAGTCAAACAATAAGGGGGACTTTTTAGCTCCCAACCTCTATTGAATTTACTACTGATTATCTTGAACATTCCAAAGGAAGAAACATTAAAAATAAACTTACTACGATGCAAAAATGAACGAACGTTTTTCATGGTTCTTTTGAATGAGTATCCTTTTTCAACTAGTAAAGAAATAAGATGGCAAGATTGAACAACAAAAGCAGAATTACTAAAACAAAGACAAGAAAATCTAAATAGTTGAGAGCAAATGACACCGTACTTGGAAATTAGCAAGAAAAACGGCACAATTGGTGCCCATAGGGATACCAATTGTTTGCTTGAAAAGAGAGTCACCGATGGTTATATATAAATTGTCCAAAAGATAATCTAACCAAGATATGATGTCAATGTCATCTACAATCCTGGTGAATCTCTTTCTTCCTTTGTCTACATCTACATTCTTACTTTTCAACCATAAGAAGTCAAAGTTCAAGGCTGACTTTTCTACTAGCAATGCCTTGTACTTATCCTTCTCAAGCTTGTACGCAAAAACTTTTGAAATAAGAGACTTGACTCTAAGTTTAAGGTCCTCCAAATTTAGCTTTGTGTATAGCATAGTAAAGTCAAAAGTTTGGAGACATAAAGGAGAAGATTTCTCCTTAAGGCTTCTTGAAGAGTTCAAAAACTTTAAAACACGAATCACACCTACTTAATCATTTAAAATCCAACTTGAATCGGTAGGTACGTCTGCTTCCTTTAGCATATTTTTCCACAATTCATTTACGCTCGATAAAATAGCTTTGAAACAATTAACTAAGCCATTTGGAAACCTCAGTCAAAGAGGTGTTACAAGAAGCAGCTATAAATCTAAGCTTTATAGGATTCTTGTGGAACTTCCAAACGGTATATAAAAAAGGTAATTTAGGCTGGCACTTGAAACCAAAAGACTTACAAAAGTCTTGATGTTTCAAGATAACCTCTTGAATTGAAAGATCACAATCATTGTAAGTCTGAGAGTTTACTTCACCTAACAAACATTCTAAATAGAACTTTTTGCACGTAACAACAAAGTTATTAGAGCACTTATCTACGTAAGAGATTACAAAATCTTGATGAAATTTCCTAAGAGCATCACGATCAGAATAAGATAAGCTATCCCTTCTTGAAGAAACGTTCCGAGAGCAAGATGCTAATTTCAAAGAAGCTTTCTTGAGGACTGCAGACTTCCAATGGGTAAAAATACCTTGAACTCCTAAAGACTCCTCAAACTTTACTACGAAACTAGAAATTCTTTTTTCTATGACTTTACTACGAAACTAGAAATTCTTTTTTCTATGGCTTTTTTCCAACCAAGGGATTTTTCCAAAGGACAATTAGTTTGCTTTTTTTTTTTTTTTGTTAAGGAGTTGGCTTCTCCATTCGGCTCTTTTGATCAAGGAGTTGGCTTCTCCTTTTGTCCAAATCGGAACACTTGATATTCCGGCGTAGTAAAATTAGCCATCCCACCCAGACCGCACTCTTCTTCCACGGGTGTCGATGCACTAAAATTACATACCCGGGCAATCTCATCCAATCAGGAACATTTAGTATTTGGCACATCACAATGCAACACAAATGCTCACATATGCATGTTACAAGACATAGAAACATAAAGCTGCCGATGAACACTACCCTCGCAAATAAGCATCCAGGTCCGCGCCATGAGCTGTTCAACGACTCCCTCATCACTCCTCCTGCAAATAACCTAAAAAGGTCCGGGCCATGAGATATAGAGGCCTTTTACAACCAAATGCCCTCCAAACCGTAGCTTGCGTCGTTTGGAGTTGCTGAGAGTAACCACTACTCAGACTTCTTAATACTTCCCCCGTAAATAACACCAAGGGTCCGGGCCATAGTAAAAACAACACTTTTCAATCATTGAATACTCCCCTCGCAAATAACCACAAGGGTCCACGCCATGAGTATGAACAAGCATTCTCAAACATTGTTTCTCACTACTCCAACCGGGAGTAAAAATCACCAATCATTGAAACCAGTAGTAAAACCAGAGTCAGACAATTCAAATCGGCACCAAGACATGTTTAAAACAGATACCATCCATTTCAAACAAGTTCAAACAAATCTCAAACTTAAAAAGCAATCTCGAAATTAGTCGAGCTCGAAAAGTCGACTCACTTTCCATCCTGAAACCTGCACTAAAAAAATTAGGGTTAGGTTACTTCTATAAGGTCGTAGCTGACCACACCATGGTCCATAAGCTCTTGGACAGACAACGTTCCCGTGGCGCTGATGGTAGTCCCAGGACATAGCAGTCACACCGGACCTCTGAGGTTATCAACAAGAGACGCCTGTTGAGAGATGTCTAGAAATTTCAAGTTGTAATCTGCTAGGTTTTCCATGGCAAGCATTTCAGGATATCCCACTCTGCCAGAAGTTGCACCCCAAAGGAAGACGTGACAAACCATATAACTTCGGCAAAATAATTTTCTTGAAAGCTTGCCAAGTCCTTGGGGTGTGCGGCTTGGTAGCTATAGACATCAACATTTGCATGGCACCGCTTTTGAGAAAAACACTGACTCGAAACAAATCTTGGATCCTTCTCTTGCAAGTGATATTTTTGGCTTATGCCCTGTAAGACATGAGCGGTGAAGACGCGAGCGCGCCCGATGCGATGAACTAAGGGTGGGAGTGGCTAATAAGTCCGGGGTCGGAGCACGAAGCTAAAATTTCCAATGAACTTTGGAAGTGCGATCTTGCTTTGTCTGCTCTTTGGTAGGATCGGTATGCTTTCAGAAAAGCACACGCCTGATGCTCTAATACCACTGTCACAAGACGAGCACCACGTGCCAATAGAAAAGAACAGATTGAACAGACTTTTAGCACTTCAATAACAACTGAACTGAGAGAGAGAGAGAGAGAGAGAGAGACCACACGCAACACGGAGTGGCAAAATTCCACCCGAGAGTATTGGCCCCAAACCTTGGCGCCCCTTTCGGTATTTCTATATATTGCATCAACACAGTACAAGCCGGTACTCCAGACTCTGCACCTCCCAGAAGCATGCTCGAGAATGAGCCCATGGTTTCACATTTAAAGGCCCTAGGCCCCAAAAGCAGTTTACATGAAAAGCCTTCAAACTCAAAAGCATCTGGTCCAAAAGCAATGCCCAAAATCTACCAACACATTTTGCGGAAATCTGTACAACTGCCACGTCAGCACTATCAACACGTTTTGCAAAAATCTGCCACGTCAGCACTCTCGACATGTCCGTACTCCAGACTCTGCACCTTCTCCTAGAAGCATGCTCGAGAATGAGCCCATGGTCTCACATTTAAAGGCCCTAGGCCCCAAAAGCAGTTTACATGAAAAGCCTTCAAACTCAAAAGCATCTCGTCCAAAAGCAATGCCCAAAATCTGCCAACACATTTTGCGGAAATCTGTACAACTGCCACGTCAGCACTGTCAACGCGTTTTGCAAAAATCTGCCACGTCAGCACTCTCGACATGTCTGTACAGCTGTCACGTCATCAGTCCACACGTGTGTGTGTGGGCCTTGCTTTATTTTGAATGTCTTTATGTTACTTGGGCCCCATAAGTTGGTAGGACTTCTTCTTCTACTGCTTGTTCTTCTTAGGGTTTAGATCCCTCGGTCGTGATCTAAAGGTTGGCTCTGCTCTTCAGTGTCTGGACACGTCAGCAATTTGTGATAAATAGGAATCTAAGGCTTCCAAGTACCATCGGGTCTGATTCTAGAACAAACGTGGTGATACGTTCAGTGTTTGTATAGACTTCTCCCCAGTAATAAAGATTCTTTTACAAGGGGGGCGGGGGGGGGGAGACCAGCCCATGTTCAAGTCGCCTGTATTGTGTCGATCTTCTCACTCTTTCTCAATATTTCTCTCTATATTAATTGGCTTCAGTATTTAGTAATAAAATTGTCACGTGGCATATCCAACCCTATGTGTTCGTGGACAAGCTACAGCATGATCAGGGTTTAGTCAATCCAGTCAGTATAGATTAGAAGTGATATGGCACTTTTGTGAGTCTATTCATAGACCGTGCATGCCCAGTCACTTAGTATAGATGCATATCCTCTGGTTGCACACAGCATGATCATCAGTATTCCCATCAGAATCCATCAGATTCCATTAAGGGAATTTTCCAGTGCATTTAGCCTATTTTCCCTATTTTTGACATTTTTCACTTATTATTTTTAAGTGACTTCCCAACAAAAGTAGGTAGGGCAATTTTGCTAAGTTAATATATAAGCAAACCCAAGTTAGCACTTTCTGGCAGAAGAGGCAACAGGAGCTCCCGCTCAACAGGCACCTTCTCAGCAAGAACCCATCAGAACCCTTGGCGTTTTGGTGTTCCCTCATCGCCCACACCCTCATCAGCCTAGCGTTATGGTTTCCCACAGCACCTCCCAAAGATCCCCTAGCGTTTGCAGTTCTCTCATCGCCAAGAGTCCCCAGAACCCCAGCGTTTTCATCAACGATAGCACGCTGCCCCAGCGTTTTCTGTTTTCAGCCCTGAACATCGCCGGCAACCCCAGATCACCTCAGCGTTTTACTAACACTACAGCAGATGCCCAGCGTTTTTGGTTTTCAGCCACAATCGTAGCAGAGGAGCAACGTTTTCAACAAGCATTAGAAGCAGCAGATTCAGCCCTAAATGATTGCAGAAGATCTCCATTTTCAGCCCATAAAAACGCAGCCAAAACAATCATTTTCAGCCACCGAAACAGTCCCAAAATTCAGCAGATAGAAGACCACAGATTTCAGCCCTAAAGTCATCACCGTCGTCGTCATCGGCATAGTCCCAAGTTGCATCAGTCCATTGCATACGCATTGTACCACTTTGTGCAATCATAAGTAGACCACTCTCGCCGACGAGAGTGGGGCCTTCGGAGGAGGGTTTTACAACGTCTCTGGTGTCGTATCTCTCTTCTCTCTCTATCTCTCAGTCTCATTCACTTACACGCACGGTGTCCATTCACTTTGTTTGTGATCATAGCATTCTCTCACTAAGAACGGAAGGCTCTACCTTCCATAAGAATAAAAGGAACCTTGAGCACAGTTCAGAGCACTCATCTTGAGTAAAGCGCAAACAATCATTCCGCTGCACCTAACAAAAATCTATTTATCCAGGTATATTTTACATTGCTATGTGCTCTCCTTTGTGACATTACCTTTGTTGTGCTTCATTTATAGCCCAAGAGCTATTCTGACAGCGTCGTAGTCCTCAGGCCTCAAAACTTGGACATCCTATTTGATATACTCGTCCAAACCAAAGAGGAAAGCCTCCTTGCGATCCTCATCCGACTTACGCAATTGAACACAAATCTACAACATACGATTAGAAAAAGACATAGCGGGAGTCCCATTTTGCTTGAGGCCTCGCCACTCCTCTTTCAACCAATCGAGGTACTGCGGTGGCATAAAACGAGCCTTGAGCTTGTCTTGAAAGTCGACCCAACTCTAAGACAGTAGTTCCCCATTTGCAGCATGCTCAAGAGGCCAACTGTGCCTCTTGCCACGCTTGATACCAACTAATGGCATCACCCAACAAATACATAGCATCAATCAAAACTTTATTGTTATTGTTTTTCTTGTTAGTAGCAAAATAAGCGTTAAATTTATGTAACCAAGAATAAATCACAGATGCATCCATCCTACCATCATACCTACTAGTCAACTTTTCAATGATTGGATTGTTGGAGTCGTCTCCTCTACCTGGTCTTCGTGATGACTCGCCAGCCTTCGTGAGTGGGTCGCTCTTCGAGGAGAGTCAGAGAGAACGTACAGGACCAAGTCTTGCATGCGTTGGTCTCACACTACCTCAGGCTCTAGCTCCATAGCTGCTCACTTTTCTTTAGCCGCTATGCGTTGAGCTTCGTGTGCCTGCTTACGCTCTAGCTCCAAAGATACCCTCCTTTCTTCAGCAGCCACACGTTGAGCTTCACGTTCCCTTTCCACGGTGGCCCATTGAGCCTCTTGTTGTAGCATCATCTCCATCGTAGACCTGACAAAAGCCTCCATAGAATTTGGTGCAATCCATCGCGTAGATGGGGACGAAGGAGGATCTAGAAATGGTCTTCCTAGTGTAAAGACTTCTTCTCCAATTCCACTGTCATCCCCTTCATGCAAAGCGTACCTAGATGAATCCGGGATAAGCCCAGATTCACCCTTAAAGGAAAGTACAAGGTATAGACTCATGGTAGTCACCCACTAGATAATATAACCATCAGCTCCATCATACATAGTATTGACCAAATACAACGACATCCCCACTAACGTCATCAATGTCCAATAGCAAGTGTAAACATATGCTTTCAACACAACACACAACACACGCGCATACACAAGCATACATCTGCACAAAGTTCAGCGTACTGAGTTAGTCATAATGAAGCCTAGCACTAAAAGAAGCATTAAATCGGAAAATCTAGCACAAAAAAAGTATCCATCACCTTCATGCAAAGTATCCATTCCACTTCTAAAGATGGTCATGAACTGAGTATTGGGGTACTTGGGTTCTTGGGATTGTCACAAACAAGTGACGAGGAGTGGCCAAATGGGGCAGCAGAAACACACACACTCTCTCTGGCAGCCAAGCAATTCCCGATTTCATGTTGTAGGGCCGACGTGGCATCAATGTACGGACCCGGAAAACGCGGCAAAAATTGCGGCGATTTTCCAGAAAGCACGCTGACGTGGCTGGGCTATACGGACTGTTTTTCCTAAGCAGCTGGCTGAAAAAGCTCTACGCAAAGCTGGCTGAAAAATCTCACGCAAACTTGCTTTATTTACCAAAAGGGCGTGTGAGATGATTTGCTTTATTTTATGGAAACTTTTGGGGGCTCTTCTTTTAACAACCCTTGTAAACTTATAAATTGGTGGGCAGGGCTCCCACTCTGCAGAGCATCTGAACGCAGAGTCTGAGAGTGAGACCCCCCCACTCCCTTGTACTTTGAGCACAGATTTAATACAGAAAAAAATATCGAAAGGGACGCCAGTCTTTGGGGCCAATACCTCTTGGCACGGAGCTCCGCCGGACCGGTGTCGAATCTAATTGTGAACTGTTTTGAAGTGAATTCCTGTCGTGTCGCGGTAGATTCTTGACTTGGAGTGTCCAAGTCTGTTACAGTGGTATCAGAGCGCGGCGGATTTCTCTTCTACCGAAAAATCCGATCCTTTTTACGCGGCACTTATGGACTCAAGCAAAAGACAGTCGACTTCCTCTGCATCCAGGGATGCGGGAAGACATCACGACGAAGACTCACGCTGTTAGGTGCAGCGAAATGAATGTTTGCCCTTTGCTCAAGATGAGTGCTCCGAACTGTGCTCAAGGTTCCTTTTGTTCTTAGAGCCTTCCGTTCTTAGTGAGAGAATGCTACAATCAGAAACAAGTGAATGGACACTGTGCGTGCAAGTGTATGAGACTGAGCGATAGAGAGAGAAGAGAGATACGACACCAGAGACGTTGTAAAACCCTTCTCCGAAGGCCCCACTCTCGTCGGCGAGAGTGGTCTACTTATGATTGCACAACTGGTACAAATGGTATGCATGAGACTCATGCAAGTCTAGGCTATGTTGACGACGACGGCGGGGATGACTAGGTCGACACTAGGGCTGAAATCTGCAATCTTTGATCTGCTGTCCAAAAACGCTATGGGCTGAAATCTGCAACTAGTCCAAAAACGCTGATTCTGGGACTGTTTCTGTGGGTCTTTGACGCTGAAAATCTGCAGGTTTAGGGCTGAAAACTGAGGTTTCTTTAGGCTGAAAATTGATGGTCTTTCTGGGCTAAATCTGCAAGTACTTCATTGCTGAAAAACGCTGCAGGCTGAGGTGGTATCTACTGAAAACACTAGGTCAAACTCTGTTCTTCAAAAACGCTAGGGGATGGGAGTTTCTGTGGCGATGGTTGCTGATGCAAAATCGCCAGGCTGATGCAAGGGATGGCGAAGGTGCTTGATGAAGAAAACGCTAGGGGAAAGGTTCTTCTTGCTTGGAGGAAATCCATCAAGGGGTCTTGTTGGAGAAGTTGCTTGCTGAGCTTGGCTCCTGTTGCCTCTTCTGCCAAATAGTGCTAGCTCTAGTTTGCTTATATACAAACTTAGCAAAATTGCCCTACCTACTTTCCAACAAAAGTCACTTAACAATAATAAGTGAAAAATGTCAAAAATAGGCTAAATGCACTAGAAAATTCCGCTGAAGGATTCTGATGGGAATATTGATGATCATGCTGTGTACAACAGAGGATATGCATCTACACTAAGTGACTGGGCATACACGGTCTACGAATAGACTCACAAAAGTGCCAGATCACTTGTAATCTAGACTGACTGAACTGACTGAACCCTTGCTATACTGTAGCTTGTCCACGGACACATAGGGTTGGATGTGTCACGTGACATCCCCTCCTTTTCAAAGTGAGGTACTAGTACCGAACTGTATGGCGTCGAGGGAGATTGCCAATAGCATCCAGAATCCTGGAAGGGACTCTTCGCCGGCCCACTCTGATGTGTGGGTCGTGCGGTACTTGAACTTCATAAAGGTCTGCAACGCTTGCTTCTTTGGGCCGCGCCGAAAGTGACACAAAGTCTTCTATGGCTCCTTCGATGCTTCAACTTCGTCTAGAGTCATGAATCTTTCTTCTTCAAGAATCTCCATGGCTGAAAATTCTTGAAACCACTTCCAACACAAAACCATGAACATACCTATTCCATGTAAAGTAAGTGGAAAAAATCATGTCGTCCTAATAGACTCTGCATGCAATGTAGATGAACAAATAGACGGAGTGCTAAACCGTTCACCACATACACGCAAACAATGAGATCGAATATTTCTCTTTTGATCTAAAGCAATCAATTGTGGCAATTCACAACGGAAATGCCCCTACTTGGTGCTCATACTTTCATGTGCTCGTTCTACGAATGTGTCATGCCAAGGAAGAGACATGGAATGTGACGTCCTTACATACATACTTTTCAGATTTTCATGAACAATCCGCATACATTCGTGCTCATTCATGAGTAAAACGTGCTCAACGTATAATATGTCATGCCTAGAAAAAGGGATCACATAAAGACGCTGACTAAATACAGGAAACGATCACGAATGAAACACTCGAACAATGCGTGCGTATCAATCATGCGAACACATAATACTTCTTGTGAGGGTTCTTTGGACCTAGGCTCGAGAGCCAAGATCGATTCTTCCTGAGGGGGTTCTTTGGACCTAGGCTCGAGAGCCAAGATCGATCCTTCGTGATTGATCGAATCTGCAACGAGGTTGGCTTCGCTAGAAAAAGCATCAACTAACTCATCATCCTTGTGAACAATCATGTCATCTTCATGCAACTCATCATGCTTGTGAGAAATCACATCTCGATTATGCAAATCATCATGCTGTGAGAAATCACATCTTGATCATGCAAATCATTGTCATTCAAATCGTCATGCTTATCATTATGCAAATCCTGTGTGTCATGCTTTGGAGAAGAAGAGACTGAGAGAGTCTCCTTTCCCGAATCTCTTGCATCTGTGCCTGAGCTTGAGAAAAGAGTCGCAAGAACTCTTGCATGTGTTGGTCGTCTTTCCTTTGACGGCGGCTGCCATTCTTTCTTGGTGTTTGCGCTCCATTTCTGCTTTTCTTTCTACTCTTCTTTCTACGTGTCTACGTTCCATTTCTACCATTCTTTCTGTATTTCTTGCTTCGCGTTCTAACTTCCTTTCCAGAAACATCTTGTCTAAAGCCTCCATAGGAGTTAGTGCAATCCTTGACGTATATGGGGAAGGGGGAGGGTCAGAAAAACCTCCTGGTGGGGAACATTCTTCATCGCCTCTCTCATGCTCACCACCTATATGCTTAGTATCCATTCCGCTTCGGGTGATGACCATGCACTATGATCTTTGGTTCTTAAGTCCACGAGGGACTTGGGTTCTTGAGGGTCTTGAGGTTCTTGAGGTTTTCTTTCACTTGCAAACCGTGTTTGAGAAGGATCTTCTCTTCACCCGAGTTCTACTCCTTTCTGCGGGCGCACCCCTTGGTGACCTTGCGCTCACACCAAGGTTGCTTTTCCCGGCCGCTAAGTGCACGGTCCGCTCTCAATGAGTGAAAAGAGACAAGGGGAGGCTGGACAAGCCCTTCTTTCTTGGGAATCCTGTCACTCTTCAAAAGCACGATTAGGAATCGACACGCCCAAGCGAACTTGGGTTCGTGCGACCTCAACAAGCAAAAAAAATTCTTGTGATTCTTGTGGTTCTTTCCTTGGGTGATACAAAACACTGCCAAAGCTCTGATACCAATGTTAGGTGAAGCGGAATGAATGTTTGCGCTTTGCTCAAGATGAGTGCTCCGAACTATGCTCAAGGTTCCTTTTATTCTTATGGAAGGTAGAGCCTTCCGTTCTTAGTGAGAGAATGCTATGATCACAAACAAGTGAATGGACACTGTGCGTGCAAGTGGATGAGACTGAGAGATAGAGAGAGAAGAGAGATACGACACCAGAGATGTAAAACCCTCCTCCGAAGGCCCCACTCTCGTCGGTGAGAGTGGTCTACTTATGGTTGCACAATCTGGTACAAATGGTATGCACGAGATTGATGCAAGTCTAGGCTATGTTGGCGACGACGACGGGGATGACTAACTAGGTCGACACTAGGACTAAAATCTGCAATCTTTGATCTGCTATCCAAAAACGCTATGGGCTGAAATCTGCGACTAGTCCCAAAACGCTGATTCTGTTTTTTCTGTGGGTCTTTGACGCTGAAAATTTGCAGGTTTAGGGCTGAAAACTGATGGTCTTTCTGGGTTCAATCTGCTATTCCTTTAGGGCTGAATCTGCAAGTAATTCATTGCTGAAAAACGCTGCAGGCTGAGGTGGTATCTGTTGAAAATGCTAGGTCAGACTGTCAAAAACGCTAGTCAGAGTGTCAAAAACGCTAGTCAGACTGTCAAAAACGCTAGGTATGCTGAGCTTTGCAAAACGCTAGCTGAAGGCATCTGTGGCGATGATCTTCTTCAAAAACGCTAGGGGATGGGAGTTTCTGTGGCGATGGTTGCTGATGCAAAAACGCCAGGTTGATGCAAGGGATGGAGAAGGTGCTTGATGAAGAAAACGCTAGGGGAAAGGTTCTTCAAACTTCTTGCTTGGAGAAAATCCACCAAGGGGTCTTGTTGGAGAAGTTGCTTGCCGAGCTTGGCTCCTGTTGCCTCTTCTGCCAAATAATGCTAGCTCTAGTTTGCTTATATACAAACTTAGCAAAATTGCCTACCTACTTTCCAACAAAAGACACTTAAAAATAATAAGTGAAAAATGTCAAAAATAGGTAAAATAGGCTAAATGCAATGGAAAATTCCCCTGAAGGATTCTGATGGATTCTGATGGGAATACTGATGATCATGCTGTGTGCAACCAAAGGATATGCATCTACACTAAGTGATTGGGCATGCACGGTCTACGAATAGACTCACAACAGTGCCAGATCACTTCTAATCTAGACTGACTGGACTGACTGAACCATTGCTATGCTGTAGCTTGTCCACGGACACATAGGGTTGGATGTGTCACATGACACACGCGAGGAGTACGGTCCGTCTCCACCTACTCAAGCGGAGCTTGAAGAGATGGAACATCGGAGATCGGTCGATTGCGACAAAGCTGATGATGAATTTTGCGAAGGACCCTAAACTTGCAAAAATTTTCACCCATACCTCCTCCGACGAGGTGCACTCACAGTGGCGGCAAACCACAATGCCACCCCTTAAATCGGCACTCAAGAAACCGCCTACTCTAAGGATGTTTACAGAGCAAGAATTAGAAGAGGTGGTTGATGCACGGATTAGCTAGCTTTTTGACACGCAGAACAAAGCCGAAAAGCACGACAAAAAGCAGAAGAAAGGCAATGCCTTCCCGGGTTATTTGGGTCGTCAATCTACATTTGCCTCGGAAAGAAAGCAAAAGAAGCATGTGCGATTTGAAGGAGTACCCAGTTCTTCTTCTTCTTCTTCTCAGTTCTTCTAGCTCTTCTGACTCGAGCGAAGAAGACAGAAAAGGGAAAAAGCGAAGCAAAAAGCAACGCTTCGAAAAGGACAAGAAAAAGGCAAAGAAGTCTAAATCTCGCCCAATTTCCAACAATTCTACAAAGGACTCGTCTTCGGATAGTTCGGACTCTGATGACAGCAAATTTTATGCAAGGAAGAAAAAATTTTATCAAGCGAACCAGTACGACTTTTTGGAAGATAAAAGCAAGAAAGTCCGAGAGTTTAAAGAAGGTGGACAGTCAATTAAATTTGACACGTTTTCTGGATTTCGAGATGCTTCGAAGGCTTTGGCCTTCATACAACAGTTTGACATAGCTTCTCTGGAGGACATTACTCAGAGCACTCCAAGATTCGGAGGGCTACCTCTTACTTCAAGGGAAATGCTTGAACTTGGTGGTCCAATCTGCTATTGAACAAGAAAGCGCCAATGAAATGGCTGAAATTTAAGAGGCTTTTTATTTCTTCTTGGTTGACTCGGTGTACGAATGCGACATACGAACTGCTTGGAACCATCTTCGGATGACCAAGAAGAATACATTGGACGCATATTGCGAGAGATTTTGGAGCTCTTTTCTACCCGCTTCTTCATTTAAGAAGATCTCGTTCAAAGAACAGATTGAGGGGTTTACCTTGGGACTTCCTACAGAGATCTGAGATCACAACCTAGAGCAAAAAATAGATTCCATTCAGGAATTGATGAGTCATACGAAACGGGGTCTTGCCATTTATTCAGGTAATTTGACCTACCCCACAGATGAAATCATGACGCAAAGGACCGAACAGACTTCGAACAATGAAAGTAGAAAAGAAGAAGAGCAACCCAAAAAAGAAAGAAAAGGATACACGACCCAAGCTTACTCTTCGAGAGAGAGCTAACTACATCAGAGAAGGGAAGTGCTTTGGATGCTGGGGAACTGGGCATATCTCCGCGAAGTGCCCTAAAAAGGCACCGAAAAAACAGAACGACAAAGATGAAGACAGGCCTGAGGGTTCGAAAGCAACTGAGGAACGTGGACGAAAAGGCAAAATGAAAGTAAGACCGGTTCCAGATTGCATGGGTACTGACCCAAGCACAATTGACGAGAGTACAGAACTTTGCCGAGCTTGGGGCAAAGTGAAAGACCAAGAAGCCCGGATTTTCTTTGATGGTTGGGGCACGAGGACTTCTACATAATGCCCTTGGAAGGTTGTGATGTCCTCCTGAGAATTCCCTGGCACCATAAGAACAACGTCGTGGTCGACTATCAGGCAAGAAAAGCGACTTTGACAACAGAGAAGGCCCAAACTATTGTAATTGAAGTTGATGTGAAACTTAAGGGCGAGTCTGTCCCTATTGTATCGGCTTCGGCCGTTTCAAAATTAATGAAATCCAGTCTATTTGTTTACTCGATCGTTTTGAAGAGTTGAATGATGAACATAGGACAAATATGTCTGAACTTGATAAAGAACACCAAGATTTTCTCCACACTCATGCCGATTTCTTTTCAAAGGGCCTGCCAGGCAAGTTACCACCCGCTCGTCCTGAGGATCATACCATTGATCTGATACCTGGAAGCACACCACTGAACCGGCCACCTTACCGTGTGAGCCGAGCCCAGAATAAAGAGATTATGAACCAGGTGAAAGAGCTCTTGGAAAAGGGTCTTGTCCAGCCTAGTACTTCACCGTACTGCTCTCCAGTGTTGTTGGTTTTGAAGAAAGACGCATCTTGGAGAATTTGCATCGATTATAGAGCTCTCAACAAAATCATCATCAAGAACAGATTTCTGATTCCTAGGATCGACGATATTCTTGATCGACTACAGGGATCCTCATGTTTTAGCAGGATTCATTTGAAGAGCGGATATCATCAACTCCGAATTGCGCCGGGAGATGTCTACTAGATAGCTTTTCAGACGACTTTTAAGTTATTTGAGTTTTTGGTGATGCCTTTTGGCCTAACCAATGCTCCAGTGACATTTAAACAGATGATGGACAGGATTTTTCGAGAGTACAAACAATTTGTTGGCACTTTCTTTGACGACATCATTGTTTTCTCCAAGGATGAGGCAAAACATAGAGAACATCTGCTACAGGTCTTTCAGGCATTACGAGATCACAAGTTGGTGATTAATGCGAAGAAAAGTGAATTTTTCCTACCCGAGATATACTTTTTGGGACACATTGTCTCAGCAGCAGGAGTGCACATGGACCCGGCCAAGATAGAGACTATCCGTGATTGGCCCAATTTGAAGAATGTCCATGAAGTTAGAAGCTTCTTGGGCTTCTATTCGTACTATAGGCGGTTCATTAGAAAATTTGCAAAAGTTGCTTCACCTTTGCATATTCTGACAAAGGAGTCCCTTTCTCGTGGGGACCCACAGAGGTGACTACCTTTCAGACACAAAGAGAAATTGACTACAGGACCAGTTTTGACTTTGCCCGATTTGCAGAAGTCATTTGAAGTATATTGTGATGCTTGTGGTCGCAATCTGGGTGCGGTCTTAATGCAAGAAGGCCATGTCGTTGCCTACAAAAGCCGATAGTTTAAAAGGCCGGAATTGACAGCACAAATTTATGAGAAAGAGCTTTTGGCGGTTATCCATGCTCTTACTCAGTGGCAACATTACCTACTCGGAGTAAATTTTACTGTCTTCACGAAGCATCAGAGGTTACGCTACTTCCTGTCACAGAAGCAGCTATCAGAAAAGCAGATTCGGTGGGTGAACATCTTGTCACAGTTTCACTTCCAGATTGTCCATGTGCAGGGACAGAAGAACTTGGTGGCACATGCTTTGTCTCGGAAGCCGTTGGTTTGGCTATTTCCGCGATACATCATAGGAGCTTCGAGGATATGCTTCCACAAAACTCAACGGAAGCTCTCAAAAATGAGTCTACCTTCCGCTAACTGAGTCCCGTTATGCATAATCATTCTTGCAACAAAAACAAGGGAGAAACACGCAAAATGCACGCACACATGCTTGCTGTAATTTTCTGCACAACCTGAAAATGTTACCTGAGCACCTTCCAAAGCCGAAATAGAGACCTTTTCCGCGATGGAATTGCACGAAACTTTGTGTACGCGTAGTGTACGTAGAGAAGAACTAGATTCTATACGTATTTTGCTGAAATTCACCCTAAAAGATATGATTAAGGGCTGAAAACAGAGAATTTACAGCCACCACACTCTACGAAGAGAGTGCCTGCTGCAACTTCTCGCGATGAAACTTCACCAAAAGCTGGCTATGGCTATGAGAACCCTTGTTCTAGACAATGGGAGCACAAGGCCAGCACATATGTCGCAAGGGCTGCTCTCAAGCTTCCATGGAGGGCTCCAATGCGTAGTGCATACTCACAATAGGGGGGGTAGGAGCATTGCCAGCACTGAGAAGTGGGGGAGGGGGGCCTCTTATCAAGCCAGCAAGAAGAGGGGGCACTAGGAAGAGAGAGAGAGGGTGAGAGTGAGAGTGAGAAGGTTAGTTTGCATTGGTAAGTGTGCCACTTGGCACGCTTACTTAATAACTTAAAAACCCTTCAACTTTCACTTTTAAAAGTTCACAAACTATTAATGAAATGTGCAAATTGAACCACAACTGCACACATAGATGCAACCAATGAAAATGTTACCTGCTCCCCAGCGCAATTCCGTACCAGCACTGCTCTGGCATTACCTATTCGCACTTGTCCGGTCATTTGGTCCGGCATAAACAATTTAAAAATACTTTAACAGACTTATCCTAAGGCCGTAAAATAATTCAGGCCTTAGGGTTATTATTCTAAGGACCCCATCTTATTCCTGTGCTTGCACTAGCGCGCGTAATTTTCTGAGCCTGAAATTTGAGGTTACTATCTACCCCTTTATTGAAGACCCGATTTCCCAATCACTAGGGCTTCAGGGTATTTTCTGCTAGAGTCTCCCTGAAGTGCACTGGCCCAAACTTGGGCGCACCTGAGGCCCCAGAACTGCTAGATCTATTCTGATGTGTACACAACTAATTAGATAATTCTTTTCTCGTAAATACACTAGTTATTTACAAAGTCTGACATAGTTACATCCCTCTTGGTTCTAAACAGTTGACCTCAACTGTAGAGCGTCAACATAATTGTGCAAGATGTCTGGGTAGTCCTTCAGATCGGACTCAGTCATCCACTTTACATCTAAAGGGGTGTAATTCTTGAACTTGACTAAATACTTTCGATGTAGGCTCCCCGACTTTAGTTGTCTCTCCGAGTGGTGTATTATCTGTTCAGGTTGAAAGATTTCCTCAGTCTCTTCGACTTCTGGAGGACCTTCTTGTACTGGCGCCACTGGAGGAGGTCCAACATATGGTCGGAGGAGACTGACATGAAAAGCATTATGGATGCGCCAGTGAGAAGGCAAGTCCAATCTGAAAGTCACGTCATTGACTTTATCTGTGATTTTGAAAGGGCCGTAAAATCTATGGGAAAGTTTTACAACTTTTCCTTTTCTGACCCGCTTTTTCAATCTAGCTTTCTCAAACCAAAGTAGGACATATTGTCCTTTTTCAAGATTGAGATTCCTTCTGTGCTTGTCTGCTTTTCTCTTCTGTTGCTCTTGAGTACGAAGAATCGCTTGCTTTACTTGTTGATGGGCAATATCAATATTGCGCACAAATTCATCTGCGGCGAAGATGTTTCCTTTGGTAACCATAATAGGAAGTAAGAGTGGCTTCCCATAAATAATTTCGAAGGGAGCTTTACCAATTGAGGAATGGATGGTATTATTATACGCAAACTCAACTATCGGTAAGTACTATTCCCATTCGGATTGTCGTTCCGAAACATAGCACTTGAGGAGATCTAAAACAATGGCATTAGCGATTTCGCTTTGACCATCTGTTTGAGGATGATAAGCTGATGAAAAATCAAGCTTAATTCCCAAGTTTTCGAACAATGCTTGCCAAAATAGACTAGTCATGCGAGGATCTCTATCGCTGACAATAGTCTTTGGCAATCCATGGTGTTTAAAAATCTGAGCTAGAAATATTCTAGCCATATGATCGGCTTTAATCGTCTTCTTTACTGGAAGGAAATATGCTTGCTTACTGAACCTGTCTACTATAGTCCAGATTGCATCATTTCCATTCTTGGATCTAGGAAGATCCGTAATAAAATCCATGGCAATACTTTCCCTTGGTGTGTTAGGCACATGGAGCGGCTGAAGCTTACCATAAACTTTATCTCTGTCATATTTTCCTTTTTGGCAGACTAAACACTCATGTACATGTTTTTCAATGTCCGCACGGAGTGTTGGCCAAAAGAAATACCTTTCGAGGGCACTATTGGTGGCAGCAATTCCCCAATGCCCGGCATAAGGAGAATTATGTACTTCATCCATCACCTTCTGTCGTAAGGGCTGAGCTACGCATATTGCTTGTTGACGATAGAGCGTATTATCCCTAATGGAATAAGGTGGTCTTGAGTGACCAACTTGAAGATCTGCCCAAATTATAGCGAAGTCTGGATCTTGAGGATACATCTCACTGAGAGATTCTAGTTCCTCATGATAAATTGTTGTCAGTGCATTGATCTTTGACACCTGGAGAGAGCATCTGCAACTGCATTCTTTGTTCTAGAAGTGTGTAAAATCTGAAAATGGAACATTGGAAGAATGTTGGCCCATCTCATCTGCTTTTCTAATAACTTTCTCTAAGTGAGAAAGTAGCGAAGACTTTGATGATTTGTCTTGATAATAAAATTAGCTCCTAACAGATAGTGTTTCCAAATGGAAAGAGCATGAATTACTGCCATTAGCTCTTTCTCGTATATGGAGACATGCAACTCTGCATCTTTAAGGCGCCGACTTTCATAGGCTATGGCGTGACCCTCTTGGTTCAAAACTGCTCCTACACAATCTCCAGATGCATCGCAGTATACCTCGAAAGGTTTGCGAAGATCAGGGACGGTGAGGACAGGTCCGTGACTGATTAGATACTTAAGCTTTTCAAAAGCTTCTTTTTGTCCGACCCCCAATGGAATGGAATCCGCTTCTTTGTCAGGTCATGGAGGAGACCTGCTATCGCGGCAAAAGCTCGAATGAAACGCCAATAATAGGAACAGAGGCCAAGGAAACTTTGTACATCATGTACTATAGTTGGCGTAAGCCATTCTACAACTGCTTAAATCTTATCAGGGTCCATTCTCACCTGGTTGTGAGATACTATATGGCCCAAATAGTGGATTTCTTTTAAAAAGAACTCAATCTTCTTAGCATTCACAAATAATTTGTGTTTGCGTAATTCTTCAATACTAATGCGAGATGCTTATAGTGTTCATCTTCCGTCTCTGAGAAGATTAAGGCGTCATTAAAGACAACTCCTGTAAAGCTTCTATATGAGTGGAAGATTCTATCCATCATTCTATTGAATGTGGCTGATGCATTAGTGAGTCCAAAAGGCATCACTAAGAATTCATACAACCCGAAGGTTGTTCTAAATGAAGTCTTATGCACATCCTGAGGAGTTATGCGGATTTGATGATAACCGCTCTTCAAGTCTATACGACTAAAGACACTTGCTCCTTGTAACTTGTCAAGAATGTCGTCAATCCAAGGGATTGGAAATCGATTCTTGATTGTGATCTTGTTTAGAGATCTATAGTCTATGCACATGCAGAATGTGCCATCCTTTTTCTATACCAGCAAGACAGGTGAACAATATGGAGAAGTACTATGCCTTATTAAGCCCTTCTCCAAAAGTTCGTTAACCTGCTTGAGAATTTCTTCTTGCTGCATTAGACTAACTCGATAAGGGGGCTGATTTGGAGGAGAATTTCCTGGGATAAAATCAATTGTTTGATCCTCAGGTCGAGAAGGTGGGAGTTCATTTGGAAGTTCATCTGCGAAACAATCTTTAAAACTGTCTAATAACTTAAGTCTTTTTTGCTTTAAAGAGGAAGAAAGTTGTGAAGCAGACACATCTCTCTCTCTCTTGCAAAAATCAAGTACATTGAAACACACTTTTTCATTACTTTCTTGATGGCAATGTGATTGGCGATAGGGATACGCCAATCACCTGCATCTGCAAGTACAAGATACTCCTTTCCTTTATGATCAAAGGATAAGGTTTTCTGAACATAGTCAGGAATGGGATGCATCTTGTAGTGCCAAGGCATTCCCAAGATAACATCGTATCCTTCAAGTGAAGCTAATAAAAAAGACTCTTGATCTTTGTAGTTGTCGACCTTTAAATTCAGCTTCCCTATGATTGGAGTAGAGTTAGAGTTCTGCCCTTTGAAAGCAGATTGTGCTTGAATAGAAACTCCAAAACGGTTGGGCTGTAAATTCAGATCATCGGCTAACTTAGTAGAGATGAAGTTGTCTGTACTGCCAGGAGCAAACAGAATAAGAGCCCGTTGGTTGTTGATGCTACGCCATGCTTTGAGAAGAGCTCTTTCTTTTCCATCCTTGGTTGTATTTCCCTGTACATCTGGGACTCCATTGAAAGAGGGTGGTTGCAGAGGTTTGGTAGGACAATCACCCTTCATATGACCAACTTGTCCACACTTGAAGCATCTTCCTTCACTAATGTAGGTTCTCAACTCAGCAGGAAAGAGATATCTCCCTTTCGTGGGCTGATTTGGCTTTGCTTCTGCTTCGGAGGAGGTTCTTTTCTTCTTTTGAGAAGAAGAAGTAGAGGTAGGCTGTCACCCGGAGGTGTATTTTTCCTGTTGCCTTCTGTAAATAAGTATTAGATATATTTATTTTATTTCTACTTGTTTGTCCCAGAACCCTTGAAAAGGTGCAAGTGGACATTGCATGGCCAGTGTGAAACGGCTGCAACCAAATGGGTTTCTCACATCGGGGATCTAGGTCGGTCAGACAGGGACTGCCTGGGCCAGTTAGCACTGGATTCTGATGAGTATGGAAGCTCGTGTGCGCCAAACTGGAATTTGGGCCACTCGTCAAGTCACTGCAACTTTATAAGTTGAAAGGGGCCAGTAAATTAACCCACATTGTAGATGTTGGTCAAATGGTAGTCTTCAATGATGGTCAGGAGACCGATAGGGACGCCATGGAAGCATCTCCTAAAATTTAGGGAACTGCTATTTTTGACCGGAAAATGTGTTCGCGTCATTAGCTCTGGAATGACAAGGGGAACATTTTATTGCTCTGCTGCCAAGTCAACTGACGCACCAGTTGAGATATTTTTAGCAGGGAAAGCCCAAACTCGGAAACTGGGCGACGTGTCAGCCTGTGAGCGATTCTGCCACACTCTGGGAGGCAAAAACGAGCTGCATATCAACAAAGGGGGCGCCATTTTCAGCCTCAGGTGGATTGTAGCAGGTACAGAAGCTATGGAATGCTTACCTTGCCCTCTATGCACAGTATGGTGACGGGAGTGATGCCCCGCACGCTACATACTGCTCTCTTTCTCCCCTACGTACAGTATGTTATGCCCCACTAGTGGGCTTCTCATTTGACCTATGTACAGCTGTGGGGAAATATGCTTTCGTGCCGAGGCAAGGGCCTCTTTGCACAGGAACCGGTGTAGCTAGCTACTGCACCAAAGCAGGTACACGAGAGGGTGATAAACTCTCGATTGTGCAGTAAATTCAGCATTGTACGCTTGCTGTTTTTACTCTATTTTGGGGCTGTTTTGAGCCCAAAATGTTTCCAGAATCAAGGGGCACTTAGCCCAAGGTGCAGGGAACAGTGCAGGGACAGTCGTGTGCCCAAATCAGGTCAAAAACAGGGCTGAACCAGAAATTACAGCGACCTGCAATTTACTGTTTTGTGCTCCCGACTGAGGGAATATGTCCGTGGAACAGAGGGCCTACCTTAGAAACTGATTCGGATTGATTTCGGTACCGTTATGCTGCCGAAATTTTGCCGAATTTGGAGCGTACTAGCTGGATGCAGGTGTTGTCTTCCAGGGGCTCTTTTTGTAATTCTCTCTCTCTAAATTAAAGAAATACCGAAAGGGGCGCCAGTCTTTGGGGCCTACAAGGTGTCGGTCTCGTGTCGCTGGACGCAACTGTGTTCTCTTCCCTTCTCAGTGCTCTGTGTAAAGTTTACAGGTAATTGAAATAGTACCGCCCTCTATGTTGTACGGGCCGGTTATATGGTTCCATCGACGGGATAGTCACTTTTTCTTCAAAAAGTGCAGCGTGGATTGTTGTGGGTGAAAGCAACACAGAGCTTGTCGATATGGCAGAGAAGAGAGACCAAGTACCTGAAGAGGGATCTTCCTCACATGGCACAGAGAAAATTCCTTCAACTCTTCAAGAAGAGGACAGGTTGTTTAGAACTCAACTGCGTTGTTGCATGGACATGTTTCAGCAGTTGGCTAACAACCCAAGGATGCAGGAATTCTTACAGGCTCCGACACAGGGTTTTCAGCCTCCTACACAGAGCATGACTGAGCCGTTGCAGGAAAAGGAGATTTCCAATGCGCAGAGGACTCATGATGCTCGAGGGAAAGCCCATGTGGTTGAGCAACTAGCGGTGTCCAATGATCCAAAGCAACTTGCTTTAGCTGGACAGGAACCGTTTGAGAATGGTCAAGGGAGCAATGAACAGGCTATGCGTCAGACCCTTCCATTACCTAATACTTATCCTGGTTATTTTGGAGGTGGTTCAGTGTTTCAAGCTATGGTTGGACCTTCCACAGGTTATATGCCAGGGAATGTGTTCAAGACAATGCAAACAGGCATGGGTAACCCTATGTACGCGAACATGGGTGTCCAACCAGGTTTTCAGGGTGCCTATGGCCAGTTTCGAGTGCCTGGAACACAATTTGGTATGGCTGGTTTTTCGCAGCCATACGTACAAAATGCAGATATGACAGGGAAAACAACTGATGCGAGTGCTGGAATGAACACTCATGGAGCACCACTGTTACAGACACCTGTTTATGATAATGTGGCTCCTTTGAGTCAGCCTAAGGATTACAAGGAAGGTGGGCAGGGAGTGAAGTTTGAAACTTTCAGAGAAACTGAGGACCAATTAAAGGCTTTGACCTTCATACAGCAGTTCGATGCAGCTTATGCTGGAGGCAACTTCACGGAATCTTCAAAGATACGCAAGGCTGCCACTTTCTTGAAAGGGAATGCGCTTCAATGGTGGACCGCATTGTTGAACCAAGGTCAAGCCCCAACAACGTGGGTCCAATTCAAACAACTTTTTGCGCCTGCATGGTTGACAAACACTTTTGAAGTGGATGTGATGACGGAATGGCACAAGTTGAATGCTAAACAGTGTGCGAATCTGGAAGAGTACAATAAACGGTTTTGGGCCGCACTGTTGCCAGTCACCTCTTACAGGTTTGTGCCTTTGTCAGAACAAATTGAGAAGTACTATTGCGGATTGCCCAAGAAAATCAGGGACTACTGCACAAAGACTACTATCATGAATATGTTTCAATTGATAGAGAATGCAAGAGTGGCCAACAATCTGTCGAAGGGAGATTCCGATGGATTTAATAGCCACAAGAAAGGGGCCCAGGGCAAACAGTTTTCAGCCAAGGGCAATGTTGCAGCAAAGCCTTCTGAGTCTCCTGCAAAGAAGCCCTCCACTGAAGAAGCTGATACGTCCAAAAAGCACTCTAAATCTTCTTCGGAACGAGGACAAGGACAAAAAAGGCATTTTTCTGGCAAAACTTTTCAAGAAAGGAAAGCTCTTAGGGAGGCCAAGAAATGCTACATTTGTGAACAGGAAGGACACTTTGCAAATGAGTGCCCACAGAAGAAGTCACAGGATAAGGATGACAAGTCAGACCATAAAGGGAAGAAACCAAAGCCGAGTGCAGGACTTGTTCCAGATTTGGTTGGAGATCAGCCAAACACAGATGCCACGGAGCTGTGCAGAGCTTGGGGCAAAGTTAGAGACCATACAATGCTGGTTTTCTTTGATCCAGGAGCCCGTGCAAATTTCATATCACCAGAATTGGCATCAAAGTTGGGCATTCGTGCAGAGGAGATGGGTATGACAGGCGAAGCAGGTTTGGCATGCCCAGGACATTCAAAGCCTGTTACTCCCATTCAGGGAAAGCTTCGTCTGCACATTCAGAGCTATGTGGATGCGGAAGAATTTCATATTATGCCGCTTGAGGGCTGTGATGTGTTATTGGGTATCCCATGGTGTTACAGGTTGCATGCTATGGTGGATACTTACAACAAAAAGATTACCCTTGTACATAGAGGAAAGACTCATGTCCTTGATGTAAAGCTTAAAGGCGAGTCTGTTCCACTTGTTCCTGCTTCTGCTATTTCATCTGTAATAAAGAATCATCTTTCTGCGTACTTGATCTTTGCAAAAGAAGTACCTCAAGTTGTATCTAATTTGTCTACCTTAGATAAAGACAGGTCAACTTTTTTAAGTGGTTTCAGTGATTGTTTTTCGGACTCTTTGCTAGCGGAGTTACCTCTTGAGAGAACTGAGGATCATACTATAGATCTTGTGCCAGGTTCTAGTCCACCGAATAGACCACCATACATGGTTAGTGCAGCCCAGCAGAAAGAGATTATGGGTCAGGTCAACGAGCTTTTAGAGAAGGGGCTGATTCAGCCCAGTTCATCCCCTTTTTGTTCGCCTGTACTCTTAGTGCAGAAGAAGGATGGTTCATGGCGCATGTGCATTGACTATCGCGCCTTGAATAAGAATACCATCAAGAACAGGTTCCCCATACCGAGGATAGATGACATTCTTGATCTTCTTGAGGGAGCGTCATTGTTTACAAGAATAGACCTAAAGAGCGGGTATCATCAGATACGCATTAGAACAGAAGATGTCCATAAGACTGCGTTCAAGACAACATTTGGTCTCTATGAGTTTCTTGTCATGCCATTTGGTCTCACAAATGCTCCTGCCACATTTAATAGAATGATGTACAGAATTTTTAGACCAGATAGAAACTTCGTGGGTACCTT
This sequence comes from Adiantum capillus-veneris, assembly GCF_014529385.1. NCBI lineage: Eukaryota > Viridiplantae > Streptophyta > Polypodiopsida > Polypodiales > Pteridaceae > Adiantum > Adiantum capillus-veneris. The sequence goes on from NC_140937.1 coordinate 46,640,240, forward strand.
CTTTGATGACATGATTGTCTACTCAAAGTCTGAAGAGGAGCATAGGGATCACTTGACCGCAGTTTTCAATGAGCTACGCAAGAATAGGCTACTCATTAATGCGAAGAAAAGTGAGTACTTTTTGCAAGAGATTCACTTCCTTGGGCACATTGTTTCAAAGGATGGGGTACGCATGGATCCCGCTAAAGTGGAAGCAATTAGGTCATGGCCAGACTTGAAGTCCGTACATGACATTCGAAGCTTTCTAGGCTTATGTTCCTATTACAGGAGGTTCATCCGAAATTTTGCTGAGATTGCTTCTCCACTCCATGCACTACAAGGAAAAGGAGTTACTTTCAAGTGGACAGCCAAGGAAACTTTAGCGTTCAAACACTTGAAAGAGAAGCTGACTTCAGATCCGGTAATTATTTTGCCAGATCTTTCTAAACCTTTTGTGGTTCAATGTGATGCGTGTGGCCATAGTCTTGGTGCAGTTCTAATGCAGAATGGCCGAGTAGTCGCATATGAGAGCAGAATTCTTTTGAAGACTGAAAGGAACTTGCAAGTCTATGAGAAAGAATTGTTGGCAGTAATTCATGCTCTCACTAGTTGGAAACACTATTTGCTAGGGGCTGATTTTGTTGTCCAAACGGATCATCAAACCTTGCGATATTTTCTTACACAGACGAAGTTGTTTGAGAAGCACATGCGATGGGCAAACATCTTGTCAATGTTCCATTTTCAGATTGTGCATGTGCAAGGGAAAAAGAACGTGGTGGCTGATGCGTTGTCACGAAAGCCCCAAATTTCAGCAGTGTCAATTCCGTACCATTGTGAACTAGACGAAATGAAGACACAATATGCTGAAGATTCAGATTTTGCAAGGATCTATGACCAGCTTGTTGATGTGCAACATCATGAGCACTATATGCTTAAGAATGACTTTCTCATGATGCATGGAAAGTTATGCGTTACTAAACAGTTACAGCCAAAGATTTTGATGGAAAGTCATGCTCCACCTTATGCTCGGCATCGTGGAATTGATGCAACAATGAAAGGGGTTGAGGCATTCTTCTATTGGCCAACTTTGCGTCAAGATGTTGACACATTTGTAAGATCATGCTTAGTATGCCAAAAAGTCAAATTTGACAGACAAAAGCAACCGGGATTGTTGCAACCATTGCCGATCCCTGATAGGCCATGGGAAAGTATAGCAATGGACTTTATCTTTGATCTTCCAAGGACGCAAACAGGAAATGATGGGATTTGGACTATCATTTGTAGGTTCAGTAAGCAAGCCCATTTCATTCCTGTTAGGAAGAAGATAAAGCGAGAACACATGGTCAAGATATTCATGAGCAATATCTTTAAATATCATGGGATGCCTCAGTCAATTGTCAGTGACAGGGATCCACGTATGACGAGTCTTTTCTGGAAGGCATTGTTTGAGAACATGGGCACTACGCTCAAGTTCTCTTCTTCGTTTCATCCGCAAACTGATGGACAGTCAGAAGAGGCAAATTCTACTGTCTTGGACCTGCTCAAATGTTATGTCTCAGAGCACAAGGCAACTTGGGAACACCACCTTCCATTGGTTGAATATGCTTACAATAACACTGTGCATATGTCAACAGGTAAGACACCATTTGAGATAGTGGAAGGAGGGAAGAAAGTCCCGCCCATTTTGCAGACTAAGGACAAGATTTTTGAGGCAGACAAGTATGTGCAAGATATGGATGAAACATACAGGAAGATAAAGATTGCTCTTGAGAAGACTCGGGCTAAGCAAAAGAAAGTTGCTGATCGTCACCGTCGTGAACTTGTATTTTCACTTGGTGATTGGGTACTTTTGCGCTTTGAAAAGGCCAGGTTAAGGAAAAGGAAAGGCAAGGAATGCTTGTTTCCTAAGCTCAGTATGCGATATTATGGTCCTTTTCAGATTTCAGAAAAGATCAGCAATGTAGCTTACAAGTTAAAGCTACCAGAAGGCTGGAAAATACATAATGCTTTTCATGTCAGCCTTCTAAGGCCCTTTGTTGGTGATGTGCCAGAGAATATGCTTGATGAGGAACAACCCGAAGTGGAAGAATTGGATGAAATCCTTGTTCCTGAACAGATATTGGCACATAAAGAAAGAAAGGTTAGAGGAAAAGTTGCAAGACGCTATTTGGTGAAGTTCAAAAACTATCCATCGTTAGATGCCAAATGGATGGAAGACTCTGAATTGGTTGATTCACCTCAGCTATTGCAATTGTATCTTGAAGCCTTTCAGATGGAACCCACAGTGACTTGATGCAGCCTTTTTGGAGCAAGGCAAGAGCATGGTTCATGATGCTCGAGAGAGTAGTTAAGCAATTGTATCTACTCTTTCCATACAGAATTTAGCTAGAGAAGTTTGTGCTCAAGAGTACACTAGAAGACTTCTATGCTTGATATATGTGTCGTAGCCAGGTTGGTGGAATTGTTTAATCGTCCAACGCTACATTTCCGGAAGCATGTATATCTTGGATTCCCATCATAGAATATATGTGATATCAGGAGATATCCGCATGTATTATTGGCATGCAAGCGAGGTCGCTTGCAATATTTCAAGGGTGGGGTGTGTCACCAGGAGGTGTATTTTTCTTGTTGCCTTCCGTAAATAAGTATTAGATATATTTATTTTATTTTTACTTGTTTGTCCCGGAACCCTTGAAAAGGTACAAGTGGACATTGCATGGCCAGTGTGAAACGGCTGCAGCCAAATGGGTTTCTCACATCGGGGATCTAGGTCGGTCAGACAGGGACTACCCGGGCCAGTTAGCATTGAATTTTGATGAGTATGGAAGCTCGTGTGCGCCAAACTGGAATTTGGGCCACTCGTCAAGTCACTGCAACTTTATAAGTTGAAAGGGGCCAGTAAATTAACCCAAATTGTAGATGTTGGTCAAATGGTAGTCTTCAATGATTGTCAGGAGACCGATAGGGACGCCATAGAAGCATCTCCTAAAATTTAGGGAACTGCTATTTTTGACCGAAAAATGTGTTCGCGTCATTAGCTCTGGAATGACAAGGGGAACATTTTATTGCTCTGCTGCCAAGTCAATTGACGCACCAGTTGAGATATTTTTAGCAGGGAAAGCCCAAACTCGGAAACTGGGCGACGTGTCAGCCTGTGAGCGATTCTGCCACTCTGGGAGGCAAAAACGAGTTGCATATTGTTAGGGAATAAAGGCCTAAGTGCCTTGTACTTATAACTTATAAGTTAAAAAGACTTATAAGTGAGGGGGCCCAAGTGTGAATGGCCCCCTAGTCACTTACTCATATACTCAAAGGTGAAGCCCAAATGAAATAGCGTGGCTTTTTCCCAGAAATTCAACGAGCTCTCTCTCTCACGTTTTCTCTGCGTGAGCTTCTTCAGCGCCTCTCTTCTCTTCTCCTTCACTCTCATTGCATAGGACAGCAAGTGGGCTCTCTCTCCTGCTCCGTTTGGTTGCTAAAGGGTACAAGCAAAAGCATGGTGTGGATTTTGATGAAATTTTTTCTCCTGTTGTAAAGCTTGCCACATTACGTCTTGTTTTAGGCCTGGTTGCTTCTGAAGATATGGAGTTAAAGCAAATGGATGTCAAAACAGCGTTTTTGCATGGCGATTTGCTTGAGATAATCTATATGATGCAGCCAGAAGGTTTTGTGTCAAAGGGGCAAGAGAAGAAAGTATGTAGACTCTTGAAGAGCTTGTATGGTTTGAAACAGTCTCCCCGTGCATGGTATCACAAGTTTGATACATTCATGAGGTCTCAAGGATACAAAAGAAGTAATTCTGATCACTGTTTGTATATAAAAACGGCAAGTGATGGATCTCTTCTATTGCTGATTTTGTATGTTGATGACATGCTTATTGCGGGTAACAATGTCACGGAGTTGGATGCATTACAACAAAGCTTAAAGAATCGCTTTGATATGAAGGATCTTGGTGATGCTAATCATATTTTGGGCATGTGTATCTCTCGAGATAGACCTAACAGGCGTCTGTATCTATCTCAACGAGATTATGTTAATAAGGTGCTACATCGTTTTCATATGGATGGGGGAAAGGCACTTGGTACTCCGCTGCCTCCATATGTAAAACTGACTGCACATGACTGCCCAAACACAGATGATATGCGGGCTGAAATGGCCAAGATTCCTTATGCATCAGCCGTTGGCAGTTTGATGTATGCTATGGTTGCTACACGTCCGGACATTGCATTTGCGGTGGGAGTAGTAAGCAAGGTACATGAGCAATCCTGGCAAAAAGCATTGGGAAGCAGTGAAGTGTATCTTGAGATACTTGAAAGGCACTAAAGACTTGTGCATTTGTTTTGGGAAGAGAGAGACATCTGTGCATGGCTTTACAGATGCAGATTTTGCTCGACATCCAGATTGCAGGAAGTCTACCTCTGGATATGTGTTTACATTCACAGGAGGTGCAGTTTCTTGGATTTCTAGACTGCAAAAATGTGTTGCTTTGTCTACCACTGAGGCTGAGTATGTGGCTGCCACTGAGGCATGCAAAGAAGCTTTGTGGCTCATGCGTTTGGTAGAAGAGCTTGGCATTAAGTCACCGGTTCCTGTGCTACACTGTGATAGTCAGAGTGCTATTATGCTTGCAAGGAATCCTGTTTTTCATGCCAAGACAAAGCACATAGAGGTGAAGTATCATTTTATCAGGAGTGTGCTTGATGACAAGAGCATTACACTTGTCAAGGTGCACACAGATGACAACCCTGCAGATCTTTTGACCAAGAGTCTTCCAACAGAGCGGTTTGCATATTGCCGTCAAATGATGGGTGTTGGATGAGTAAGTGCATGATCAGCTGTTGTATCATAGTTAGCTGATTCTTTGATCTCCCAAGGTACATTGCCTTTAGGTGGGAGGTTGTTAGGGAATAAAGGCCTAAGTGCCTTGTACTTATAACTTATAAGTTAAAAAGACTTATAAGTGAGGGGGCCCAAGTGTGAATGGCCCCCTAGTCACTTACTCATATACTCAAAGGTGAAGCCCAAATGAAATAGCGTGGCTTTTTCCCAGAAATTCAACGAGCTCTCTCTCTCTCTCTCACGTTTTCTCTGCGTGAGCTTCTTCAGCGCCTCTCTTCTCTTCTCCTTCACTCTGATTGCATAGGACAGCAAGTGGGCTCTCTCTCCTGCTCCCCCACACATATCAACAAAGGGGGCACCATTTTCAGCCTCAGGTGGATTGTAGGAGGTACACAAGCTATGGAATGCTTACCTAGCCCTCTATGCACAGTATGGTGACGGGAGTGATGCCCTGCACGCTACATATTGCTCTCTTTCTCCCCTACGTACAGTATGTTATGCCCCACTAGTGGGCTTCTCATTTGACCTATGTACAGCTGTGGGGAAATATGCTTTTGTGCCGAGGTAAAAGCCTCTTTGCACAGGAACCGGTGTAGCTAGCTACTGCACCAAAGCAGGTACACGAGAGGGTGATAACCTCTCGATTGCGCAGTAAATTCAGCATTGTACGCTTGTTGTTTTTACTCTATTTTGGGGCTGTTTTGAGCCCAAAATGTTTCCAGAATCAAGGGGCACTTAGCCCAAGGTGCAGGGAACAGTGCAGGGACAGTCGTGTGCCCAAATCAGGTCAAAAACAGGGCTGAACCAGAAATTACAGCGACCTGCAATTTACTGTTTTGTGCTCCCGACTGAGGGAATATGTCCGTGGAACAGAGGGCCTACCTTAGAAACTGATTCGGATTGATTTCGGTACCGTTATGCTACCGAAATTTTGCCGAATCTGGAGCGTACTAGCTGGATGCAGGTGTTGTCTTCCAGGGGCTCTTTTTGTAATTCTCTCTCTCTAAATTAAAGAAATACCGAAAGGGGCGCCAGTCTTTGGGGCCTACAGGGTGTCGGTCTCGTGTGCGCAGTGGCATTCTAGTCGCTGGACGCAACTGTGTTCTCTTCCCTTCTCAGTGCACTGTGTAAAGTTTACAGGTAATTGAAATAGTACCGCCCTCTACGTTGTACGGGCCGGTTATATAGGCTGCTCATGGAGAGCCTTCTGCTTGGCATGGTAAGTGCTTTGCTCCATCTTCCTAGGAGTACCCTTGTCATGTATTCCATCAGCTATGCGAGCTGATTCCATAAGTATCTGCAAGTTACCCCGAGGGTAAAGCTTCATAGCCTTTTGCAAGGCTTCATGCAATCCTGCTTCAAACTTGCGCATCTTCTCCGAATCGGCAATCTTCTTGAATGGAGTGACTTTCAAGAGAAAGTCCCGAAACCTGTCCACATAGCGTGGAACAGTTTCGTTCTCCGACTGTGAAAGTCGATCCCATTCTTTCTTTACCTCTTCCTCATAGTCTAGAGGAAGGAACTGTGTATAGAACTCCTTCTTGAAAGCAGTCAAATCTTGGGGTTTACGATCTTCCAGGATAAGGGTTAACCACCAACTGCTGGCGGTGCCTTTCAAGTACATACTGACATGGCGAAGCTTGGATCTTTCTTTAAAATTCCCTTCTGCAAATGCAACTTCAAATTGGCGGATGAAAGCCAAAGCTTTGCCATTGTCACGCTGTCCATTGTAGGTGTCGAATTTCACATCTTTGTCTCCCGACTTGAATGTTTTCTGCCTGTGGTGCTTCTTATGGTGCTCCTTCTTTCTATGCTTAGACTCCTTGAGTACAGGAGTCCTTTCCCTTGAATGCACTTCTTGTTGCAACGGATCGTCCAGAAACATGTCTTCTGGAGCGACGATGTCGTCCAGATCCTTCATGAAAGAAAACTGAGGAGAATCGGGAGGATCCTGCTCTTGAACCTTTGGGTTAAACCGCACATGTCGTTCTGGAGGTTTCCTCTGCCTCTCGTACATGCGGGAGGTTCCAATCAAAGGATCTTTCCTTAGTTCTGGCGCCTTTGGGTTCTGCGGGATTTTTCCCGACCCCATCGGCATTTTCTCCTTCCCTTTTTCAAGAGTATGGAGAATTTTTTGGACTTCTGGATGGGAGAGAGCTTTTTGCAACTCTTCCACCTGCTGTTGAAGGAGAGAGAACTCTATCTCGCGTCCTCCCATTTCTGCAGTCTACCAAGAGTCGTCAATCCCTTAAGGAAGAGAGAGATGACCTTGCTCTGATACCATTGTCACAAAAATACGGAAGCGTAAACCCACTTTTAATTGTACTTTAAATACTCAAGAGAATTAGAGAGAGAGAGAGAGAGAGAGAGAGAGAGAGAGAGAGCTTGACACTTCATTGGGGACCAGAAGATGGGATGGTCCACCCCCATAAAGAGATTATCTTCATTACTAAGGGAGAATTTTTACAAGCACAAGAACGGGGCAATAGCCCGTCCCCTATTCTTTCTTTTCTGCTTCTGACTGAGAGAATGCGAAAAGCTACTCTCTGAATACTGAGAGAATTTTCCCTTCGCTATGAAATTTTGGGAAGCTCTCGAAAACGAGAGTCTATCTTCCACAAAACTCAACGGAAGCTCTTGAAAATGAGAGTCTACCTTCCGCTAACTGAGTCCCTTTATGCATAATCATTCCTGCAACAAAAACAAGGGAGAAACACGCAAAATGCACGCACACATGCTTGCTGTAATTTTCTACACATAACCTGAAAATGTTACCTGAGCACCTTCCAAAGCCGAAATAGAGACCTTTTCCGCGATGGAATTGCACGAAACTTTGTGTACGCGTAGTGTAGGTAGAGAAGAACTAGATTCTATACGTATTTTGCTGAAATTCACCCTAAAAGATATGATTAAGGGCTGAAAACAGAGAATTTACAGCCACCACACTCTACGAAGAGAGTGCTTGCTGCAACTTCTCGCGATGAAACTTCACCAAAAGCTGGCTATGGCTATGAGAACCCTTGTTCTACACAATGGAAGCACAAGGCCACCACATATGTCACAAGGGCTTCTCTCAAGCTTCCATGGAGGGCTCCAATGTGTAGTGCATACTCACAATAGGGGGGATAGGAGCACTGCCAGCACTGAGAAGTGGGGGAGGAGGACCTCTTATCAAGCCAGCAAGAAGAGGGGGCGCTAGGAAGAGAGAGAGAGGGTGAGAGTGAGAGTAAAAAGGTTAGTTTGCATTGGTAAGTGTGCCACTTGGCACACTTACTTAATAACTTAAAAACCCTTCAACTTTCACTTTTAAAAGTTCACAAACTATTAATGAAATGTGCAAATTGAACCACAACTGCACACATAGATGTAACCAATGAAAATGTTACCTACTCCCCAGCGCAATTCCGTACCAGCACTGCTCTGGCATTACCTATTCGCACTTGTCCGATCATTTGGTCCAGCATAAACAATTTAAAAATACTTTAACTGACTTATCCTAAGGCCATAAAATAATTCAAACTTTAGGGTTATTCTTATAAGGACCCCATCTCATTCCTGTGCTTGCACTAGCGCGCGTATTTTTCTGAGCCTGAAATCTGAGGCTACTATCTACCCCTTTATTGAAGACCCGATTTCCCAATCACTAGGGCTTCAGGGTATTTTCTGCTAGAGTCTCCCTGAGGTGCACTGCCCAAACTTGGACGCACCTGAGGCCCCAGAACTGCTAGATCTATTCTGATGTGTACACAACTAATTAGATAATTCTTTTCTCGTAAATACATTAATCATTTACAAAGTCTGACATAGTTACAAGTCGCTCCGCTCCTTTGTCAACAGATTGCCTCGATTTTTGATACTAAAGTCACTGATATCTCTTTTGAGTTTCAAAGATATTGTGAGCTGACAGTATTCTGCTATAAGAATTTATGAACTGGAATTCTCGATAATATGATATTAATTTGTTCTTGACTTATTTGAGTGCAGGAACTGATAGACCCAAAATGACTGCAGCATTTCGGTCTGAAAGATCTCGATAGACATGGTTGCAATAAGGATTAGTCAATCGGGCATCTATGAGGTCCCGAGTGGATCTAGATGCGATTGCTAAATACGTTGCCGATTAATCATGGTCTGAGATCCGAATGAATTTTTGAATGTGATTTGTCAGTGATGTCAAGTGATTCCTGTGATGTGACTGTCGATTGGTACATGTGCTAGATGTGTGTTCCTAGTGCGTCGGTACTAACAGTCAGTGTCTGCTAAGACAGTTTATGGCCTCTGTCTGTTTTGCACGTGTAATCGAGGGCGATTACAATGCTTTCAAGAGGGGGGGATGTCACAAACAAGTGACATGACATGGCCAAATGGGGCAACAGAAACACACTCTCTCTAGCAGCCAAGCAGTCCTAGATTTACATTGTAGAGCTGACATGGCATCAGTGTACGGACCCCTGGAAAACGCGACAGAATTGTGGCAGATTTTCCGGAAAGCACGCTGACGTGGCTGGGCTATACGTACTGTTTTTCCTACGCAGCTGGCTGAAAAAGCTCTATGCAAAGCTGGTTGAAAAATCTCACGCGAAGTTGCTTTATTTACCAAAAGGGCTTGTGAGATGATTTGCTTTATTTTATGGCAGCTTTTGGGGGCTCTACTTTTAGCAACCCTTGGCTCCCACTCTGCAGAGCATCTGGACGCAGAGTCTGAGAGTGAGACCCTCCCACTCCCTTGTACTTTGAGCACAGATTTAATACAAAAAGAAATACCGAAAGGGGAACCAATCTTTGGGGCCAATACTTCTTGGCACGGAACTCCGCCGTGCCGGTGTCGAATCTAATTGTGAACTGTTTTGAAGTGAATTACTGTCGTGCCGCGGTAGATTCTTGACTTGGAGTGTCCAAGTCTGTTTTACAAGGATACTTTGGGTACTTGGATACTTGGGGTGCTTTTTCAATCTAACGTCGATTGGCTTGCCGCAATGTGCAAGGTCCACCCTCAATGAGTAGAAAAGACGAACGAGGGGAGGTTGGACAAGCCCTTCTTTTCTAGGTTACCTGCCACTCTTCAAAAGCATAGATTAGAGAGATCAAGACCCCCAAGTGAGCTTAGGTTACATTATACATGCAATTTCAGACAAGTAAAAATGATTCTATGGTTCTTTTATGGCTTAATGGCGCTTAGGACAGAGCGATGAAAACAGGAGAGGTATGCCACGGACTAAGGGTGGGAGTGACTAATAAGTCCAGGGCAAGGACACGAAGATTCTTTGAGAAAAGAAATATGAGAAAGGTTCTTTGATGATACCGAACACTACCAAAGAGCTCTCATACCAATGTAATGTGCAGCGGAAGTGATTAATGGTGCATGCTCAGGATGAGTCCTCGATGCACACTCAAGGTTCGTTTTACTTCATGCGAGGATTCCTTTTACTTGTTTAGAGATGCGCAAAGACGAGAGAGAGAGAGAGAGAGAGAGAGAGAGAGAGAGAGAGAGAGAGAGAGGAGAGAATGATACTAAGTGAAGGTTCTGGGAGTGATAGAGAGAGAAAAAGACTACACCGTATGGGGTCCCAAACCCCCCTCCAAGGGCCCCAATCTCTACCGCTACAGAGAATTTGCTTTAACTTGCACAAATGTTAAATCCCCTAGACTCTATAGACACTATTTGGCTAGGGAAGTAGGTTTAGCATGTCCACAGGGCACACAGAGCACGTGGGCACCTTACAGAACTAAAGCTGCTAGCCTCCCACATCAACAGAAGCTGGGGTGACGTCTCCACCATTAGAGAGACTCCATTTATAGAATTGAACAAGCTACTCAAAAATAAACAAAGTTTCAACAGGATTATTCAATGAATGGGCACGAACCCAAACTTATGATCGAAAGGATAGGAACTTCAGGCAAATTGAGAAAGAAGTTGCCTCTTCTTTTTTATCAAGTCAAAGGCAATACGGATATATAGAAGGTATAAAAGCTACTGTATTCTGTGAACGGGAGTATATTATGAGTGCCTGATAAAAGCCAGGTATGTGGTAAGTGCACTAAAATTTAAAACTGACATCATCTTCACAGAGACCTTCCTGTTACTAGTAGAAAAACACTTACTTGTTGGAAGAACGGGAAGATAAATCGGTTGGATATTGAGACCTTTGACTATACTTAAGACCTCAGTGTTGCCAGTAGCCATAAAGACCTTGAGTACAGACTCCGTCAGCTTGCCTGATGCTAGAGTTTTCTGCTAAAGATAGTAAGTAAACTATCTCTCTCTCTCTCTCTCTCTCTCTCTCTCTCTCTCTCTCTCTCTCTCTCTCTCCACACACCCACCTTGAAGAGGTCGACCACAATGGCGTCAGGAATAGAGTCGAGGTTGGGAATGTGGTGAACGTTGAGAACAGCTGCAGAAATAGCGAGATTGAGAAGAGAAGGCGGATCCCGTCGATGGAGTGACATATATGATCTCGGTTCACCTGTTGTATGAATTTTCATACAACGGAGAGAGAGAAGTTAGTGAACTCAAAATGGTCTAGCCTAGGTGCACGCCATTATTTGGCACGGGGCCTTTCAAATGGGATCAACCATGAGGGTCATTCGAGCCATCGGAAGTGTTTTTGTAAATTCGGATCGATTTGTAAATTTGGGTCAGAAGGTAACTTCGGGTCTACACCTTGAGCTTCAAACCCACGACCTCCCCCGTGCGATGCATGTGCTCTAACCAGCACTTCCGGATGTGTTCATTGAAGTATGTGGCATTTCAATGCCGATATGTAGATGTGGACCGATTTGTAAATTCGGGTCGTGCAATCTTGTAAATTCGGGCCGTCCGATCGCACAGCCTATAATGCACGCGCTTCACCATTCTTACCTCCACCCTTGATCCCATTTGAAGGTGCTCGTGCCTTATAGTGATGAGGGCACATCATCCTCAGCACTATTGGAGTCTTGAATGTCGGGGTCTTAAATGCCCCAAGATGGTGGGATCGACAGTAGAGGGTGGAGTGCACGGATCTCGGGGCGAGGGAAGGGTCCAAAAAAAATTCAACAAGGGTCAAGGGTTGGTGATTTGAATCCGTCACTCACTTCAATGAAGAGAGCTTGGTGAGCTAACCACGCAAACGCATGAGGGTATGCATAAGGGTTCTTGAAACCCATGGGAGTCCACATGTTTATAAAGTTGGTTTTTGTTTACTCTCCCATGTTCTTGTTTACTTTTCATTCCCTTGTTTACCTTGTCCCATGGGTTCTTGAAACCCATGGGAGTCCACATGCTTATAAAGTTGGTTTTTGTTTACCCCTCCCCTATTCTTGTTTACTTTTCGCTCCCTTGTTTACCTTTTCCAATAGGACGTACATGTGCGCCTTTGTTTATGTGCATGTTCTTGGGCTTCTCTGCCATCGATCCCACCGCCTAGGTTTCATTCAATATCCTGTGTCGAATAGTGTTGAGGACACATCATCCACAGCGCTAATAAGTGACACGGATGTGATGGAAGGGAATCAATGGTTGAGGATGTGTGAGTCACTCAATGCGCGTGTTGTAAATTTGGATAAAACATGTAAAATTGGGGCAAAATGAAAATTCGGGTCGGTCGGCTCCCCCCTCCCCACCCCAAGACTTGAACCCGGAGAGTCACCCTTGGTAGCCTTGTGTCCCAACCACTTCACCCATGCGTACTTCTTGAAAGTAATGGGAGTGCACTTAGTATTGTAAATGCACATTGGCGTAAATTCGTGTGCTTCGGCGGCGTTTTATATATTCAGACCCCCAAATCCATAGCCTCAATTTTGCCCGCAATCACCAAATGTACCCCCAACCCTTGATCCCCTCCCACCCCGTACGTGTTACTTAGAGAGGGGGGCATGCCATTGGAGCCCTGTGCTTCACCATTTTCAGCAAGCAAGAGCGCAATCAAGAGCTGATCATGAGGGCTTTCAGCAGCAACGATGTCATTTGATTTGAACAAGACAACAGTGACGCTCGCAATCTTCCCATTCGTGTGTAACAAAATACTCATTGAGAAATAATCCCCACCCCAATTTAGAAACGGTGTAGCCAGTAGGGCTTGAGCCCCCATACACGCAAACGAGAGAACGCAACATCTACTCTAAGCTACCCACTACAACAGCACACTTGTGTTTAATGTGATGCAGTAGTAACAATAATAAATGGGGGTAGACGGGTCCCTAACCAAGGACCCGTCTTAATATATGGCACTTCTATCCTACAGAGCATCAATGTCATGATTACTCTTCAAGGAACAGATCTTTGTACGGATCGGTCCAATTCAATTCAAGGAACTAAATAGTACTTTGCTCATGATCAAACCACAGCTGAAGGTCATGTTGTACGCTTGCCACTTCTAAGTAATGTGCATGTTGTTCAAAATCCTCTCTCTCTCTCTCTCTCTCTCTCTCTTGGATTGGCTCAAAAGGTTCACTCTCTATGTATCACGGAAAAAATGCATAAGGTAGGGAAGGGAAAAGAACAATGCGGGGAAGGAAAACACACACCCAACCAATACCCAAGGCAATATATTCTATCGTTACTTTGGTAGAATGTTTGCTCATAATTCATATAAATTCAAGATCTTATACAATGGTTATTAAAAACCATAGTGCATGATAGACTATGGTCATATTCAATGAACTGACCGTTAGGGAGACCATGATAATTTCCATCTCAATCACCTTTTTTGAGGATAGCCTAAATGAAAACAAGTCCATGGTTCTTGATTGTTTGAAACTATCACCCTACGAGGAAGATAACATGTAGGTTGGGATACACCTCAAACACTCGCGGAGTGGGATACGATGGAACCCAACCATGTGTCTCGATATTGTTTTTTTATGATCCATAAAATTCTAACTTTAGAAGATCAAATGATGCTAGAAGTGCAAGCTATAATTCTCCTAGGAACTTCAAAAGTAGGAAAGCTCTTTTAAGAATCAAAGGCCCCCTCAAAACCAAGGAAATCTTATACCTAGGAGTTCAAACTTTACAAGAAGTGGACCATCCAACCACAACAATCGACCACCTTATTCATGAGGAAATCAACGACCTCGCACTGGAGCTCAAGCCAATAGAGTTCAAGATTCTGAACTAGGAGGAAATCAGTTCAATGCTTATGTTCGTGCTGAATTGCACATGAGGAGCGAGACATAATTTTTTGTGATTCAAACTCCTGCGGAATATGAAGGTAAGAATTTTACCTTATATATTGATTATTGAAGGAAACATTCTTTCATATTAGATGGGCTAGACTTCTCCATTTGCTGAGCATCTTGATAATGGCTTTACTATAGAGGTAGCTACAAGTAGAAAAGTTAAGTCTTCAACGGATAGATTGATCATTGAAGTACACATTCTTTCATATTAGATGCACTAGACTCCTCTATTTGTTGTGCATCTTGAAAATGGCCTTACTATAGAGTTAGCTACGAGTAGAAAAAGTTAAGTCTTTGACATCAATTGGAGAATTGAATTTTAGTATAGATGGATAGGAAACCTTAGCATATATTTGTTGGAATTAGGGTTGCAAGGAAAGACATACAGCTTGGAGAAGAAGAAGAAGTTCAAGGCACGCAACAGAGAGTAGTATTGCTTAGTGCACAAATGAACGTTAAGATAGCCCTAGAGTGATGGGCGCATATACAATGCACGGGGGAATAAACTTCCTAGTGGGAAAAAAAATGCCCCTACGGTCCTAAGTGTGTTCACACACATCGCTACCACATATGTATGGTAACAAATCCCCCCTGGGAGTGGTGCCATGAATGAGAGCTGGCACATAGAGTATAGGGAAGTGCCATGCCCTGATAACATGATCAGGCCACAAAGGGGAGTAAGCACAAAGCTTTGTAGAAAGCTTCGAGCTTCTCACTAGACAATGGCTTTGTGAAAAGATCTGCAAGGTTGTCTTGTGTTGGCACATAAGCCAAGTTCATCTCTCCTGCTAAGAGTCTTCCTTTGACATAGTGGTAATGCACCTCAATGTGCTTTGTGAAAGCATGGAAAACTGGGTTCCTCACAATTGCCAATACGCTCTTACTGTCAGTGTAGATGATGTTGGCAGTGTCATGTCTAATACCCAAATCATCCATAAAGCATCTGAGCCATACACACTAAACTGTAGCTGTGAAGACTGCCATGTACTCAGCCTCACAACGAGAAGTGGCCACAGTAGGTTGCTTCTTGCCCAACCATGATATGCATGAACTGTCGAGCATGAAACAAAAACCATTCGTGGACACTCACATGTCATAACAACCAGCCTAATTCGAGTTCAAAAAAGCATGTAAATCTGGTGGCAATGATCCCCCTTGAGATTAAAAAAACCCAAGATGTAAGTGTCACTCAAGTAGCAAAAGATCCTCTTGATAGCGTGCCAATGTTTAGACCCTGAACTATGCATAAATCTACTAACCTATGAGACTACAAATTGAATATCCGGCCTTGTATTGCATACATAAATAAGGCATCCAACAGCAATTTGGTAAAGAGTGACATTGGTAGGATCACCAACATCATGAAGACTCAACTTCAAACCTGTTTTGATGGGAGTGGCAATAGGCTTGCAGTCCTCAAGTCCAAACTTACATAGCAATGTCTCTATGTAATGTGTCTGACACAAGACAATACCACCATCACATTGCTTAAACCATATGCCCAAGCAATGATGCAACATCCCCAAATCTTTCATCATGAAAGTAGCATTCAAATTGGCCTTAAATTTAGTAAAAGGTGTCTCATTCGGACCAGTGATCAGCAAATCATCCACATATAGAACAACAATGAGAAGTACATCACCCTCACGGTTTACATACTAAGTGCTTTCTATTGGACTATTACAAAAGCCTCATTTAACCAAATGAGTGTCAGCTTTCTCATACCAAGCATGAGGAGATTGCTTCAGCCCATACAAAGCTTCCTACATTTGCACACTTTATCCTCTTGTCCTTTCTTGAAAAAACCACAAGGCTGCGTTACATAAACTTCCTCAAATATGTCACCATTCAAGAAAGCAGTAACAATGTCTAATTGATGTACATCCCATCCAAAATGAGCTGCCAATGCACATAGAAAATGCACAGTAGTCATACAAAAAATGGGAGCAAAAGACTCTTCATAATCTATGCCTTTCTTTGTGCATAACCCTTTGCAACAAGTCGAGCCTTATAGCGATCAATCTCACCATCCAGCTTACAATTCAACTTGTAAACCCACTTCATACCAATGGACTTTTTTCCAGGAGGCAAATCACATAAAGTCCATGTGTCATTTTCTATAAGTGCATCATATTTTGATTGCATGGCAGCCATCCAATTTCCACAATGTTGTGCTTCATCAAAAGACACGGCTCCTCCACATCAAACAAGCTAGAAATAGACAAAGCATAACAATTAGATGCATAAAATGCATGGCAAGAGCTTGAACGAGCACAACTAGACAAAGGTGCATCCAATTTATTGTCACGCAAAATATGTCTGCATCAAAAATTTTGTTGATCTGTAACATTTTTAGAAACCCCCATAGGTTGCACATTTGCCTCATTGGAATTTACATTTAAAGTTCCACCACTGAAAAGAGGCAACAAATTGTCATAAATGTCATGTGAGCTTACATTATTGTGTCTAGTACATGCTAAACAGAATCTTCCACAAACACAACATCACGTGAAACCAAGATACGCTTTGTTTGTGGATGGTATAATGTGTAGCCTTTGCTTTCAATACTATAACCAACAAAAATGCATTTGACAGGCTTATCATCCAAGTTTTTGCATTGTGTTTGTGGCACCAAAGCCATAAGCCAAACAACCAAAAACGCGCATGTGTGATCAATAGATGGCTTTCTGTCATGCCATGCTTCATATGGAGTCATAGACTACAAAGCTTTTGTACGACACTTGTTGAGTACATAAGTAGCACACATGATGTCCTCAAGCCAAAACGAATGTGGCAAAGCTTGACTCTTGACTATACATCATGCCCTTCGTACGCGATCTGTTTTTCATTTTAGCAGCACCATTTTGTTGAGGTGTATACGGCATTGTACATTGGTGTTTTATCGCACAACTAGCCAAAAATTCATTAAACTCATGAGGCATATATTCCCCCCCTCGATGTGAACGGAGGGAGCCCATAGTACATTTAGAGACATGTTCAGCCATAGCCAAAATTTGCTTGAAGCACAAACACTTTGGACTTGGTTTTAAGTGGATACACCCATGCATGCCTGGAGTAATCATCAATGAAAGTCACAAAGTAAAGGTAATTGCCCAAGGATGGAGTTTGCATGGGCCCACAAACATCAATATGCATAAGCTACAACCTGCATGTATCCCTTATTACTGAACTATCCTTTGGAAACTTCAAACACTGCATCTTACCCAAAATACAACCTTCACAAACATGCTTTACAGGTGCTTCAAGAGGCGGCAGGAAACAACCATATCAGATTTTTGCAAATGCAACCAAATGGAAAAATTCAGATGCCCAAAACGTGCATTCCAAAGATTTGCATCTAAAAGAGCCTCTTTTGCAAAATCTGCACACACTTGTTATACAAAGTGAGCTTATACAGCCCACGACATAAAATGCCAGATGCAACAATTTCATCACCAAAATTGAGATCACGAACCGTATATGTGTCATCCACAAATTTCACAACAAGACCAAGTCTAGCAAGTGCAAATGCAAACAAAAGGTTTTTTTTAATCCGAGGTACATATAGTACATCAACAAGTGTGAAAGAATTGCCATTGTAGCAGTCAACACAATCTTTCCAACTCCCTTGACCGGATAAGAGGCATTGTTGGCACAAGTGATTGTATTCCCATGAGGGACATCCTTGAGAGAGGTAAATAAGGGTTAATATCTCAAGCCTGTTTTGCAAATTTTGCTAAACAGATGTGAGGAGTAATAGTGTACTTCAGAGATAACACCATCAATGAATGAGCCTACGCATCTCTAACATCCTAATGAGATTGCTCAGCCGTAGGCAAAACAGCTCTGGCAGTAGTAACCCTACCACCAAAACCTACAACATCCTCAACATTGCTTGTATCCTCAGAACCGGGCGTACGTCAATGTCCTTCACAACATTCCAAACTCCCTTTGACATAAGAACATGTTGCATCATGTAAGCCCACATTCGATAATTTTCCCCATCCAATTTATTTTCAGCAGCAAACATCTTGAACACATCTGTGTTGTTGTCAACCATGGTGAGTGCCTGAACCTGATGTGAAAATTGCCCAAAAAGAGGAGAAACAAAGCGGGACCAACATGTGCTATATAGCACAATCCACAGAAGAATGTAAGGGACCTGTTATGTAGTGAATGACACTGAGAGAAATTTTGCACAAAATGACAATTGCATGCACAGTTATGCTTGTAGTGGAGCCAAAGGCCGAAATGAGCCGAAATGTAAATTCTGAGCAGAACAAGCTCGACAAGCTATCCCAAAGTATTTTTCGACCTACTGACGCTCACCAAAGATCACTAAAATATGAGAAAATCAGCTGGCACGTGCCGGCGATACTATGACTAAGCTCGAGAGCACGCAACTTGCTATGATACCAATTGTTGGAGTTAGGTTTGCAGGGAAACACACGCAGTTTGGAGAAGATGAAGAAGCTCAAGGCATGCAACAGAGAGTAGTATTGCTTAGTGCACAAATGAAAGATAAGATAGACCTAGAGTGATGGGCGTATATACAATGCACCGGGGAAGAAACCTCCTAGTGAGGGAAAAAACACCTCGGCGGTCCTTGATGTGTTCACAAACATCACTACCACATATGTATGGTAACAATTTTAGGGAATTGCCCATATGATCTTATGATGGAATCTTAAAGATAGACTAGCCCAAGGTAAATGATGCATACTTGCATTGCAAAGGCGCCTCACTAACTTTTGTAAATAATCATAATTCTAGAGTCTCCATTTTTAGTAAGCAAGGTTAGCCTAAACTCTAGCTAGTAAACTACACAAAGTCATTGAAGGATATAGGAAGCATGAAATGATTTATGGTGTAAAGCTTAACAATGCAGATAAAAAATTACGAAGCCCTGAATCGTGGAGTATTGAAGTTGATGATGTATTTTCCCAAGAGCTCATGGAGTTACCATCAAAGCGTGAAGCTGTTCATACAATTGGGCTCATTCCAAGAACTCTACCTGTTGCTCAAAGACGATACAAGATGTCTGTACTTGAATCTATAGAACTCAAAGAGCAAATTATTTAACCAATTCAACCTACTGTTTTTTATGGAGTGGTCCTTTTCACCAAAAGAAGGATGACACCTTCTGCCTTTATAATGACTATCATGGATTAAATCTACTGACAATCAAGAGTAAGTATGTCATATTTACATAGTCATCTTCTCTTTCTCCTCTACATCACGTATTGCTCCGTACATAAAAAATGCATCACCGATTGATGGTTTCACCTACCCATCAGTATGTATGGGCTTTTCGTGAGTGTATGATGTTGATTCAAGAATTTTAATCATGTTTAGTGTGTTGATGTATGCTTATAATGTGTATGTTCTTGCATGATTACATAAAAAGCATGGAGGTCTATCGGAGGTCGTCTATGTGAAGTAAGCAATAGAGCCCCCCCAATGAAGGATCCCACTCAACCACTTCTTTGTATAAGAAATGTGAAAAAAAATAGGATCTTATAGCAAAGAGAACAGAGAGAGATACGATACAAAATAGATCAATAGAAAATCAAGAATTTAAATTAGCACTATTACAAAGTGATGGTGTCATCCATCCATGCACTATTACAAAGTGATGGTGTCATCCACCCATGCACTCTCAAGGTAGAGTTTAAATGGTGATATAGACAACTAGAGAAAGTCTATAGGAATACAAGGGGTTGGTTATCCTTCGATATAGATTCCCTTTAGTGTGGTATGTCAGAAAATCTATTTCTTACTTTAGATTCAACATTCAGGAGAGACTTTTCCTTAAGAAAATTCAACAAGAGGAGACTAGAGGTTGTGCCGCATTAATTTCTTTACATAATTACATATTAAAACACTAAAATCATGCACATAATTCAAAGAGAATACCACAATTAAGATTGACAACTTGATGAGGACCGGATTTGCTTGGAGTCGTTTGTGAGCTGCGTAATGAAGATTCTCCACCCAACCCCCCATTATAAATCCCTTGGCCACTGAATAGAATCTCCCTGTCCGCCTTTAGCAGCTAGCCTTTGGCCCGAGTCCTACTCACCTGGGTTTGCCCTTAGCACGACATTACTCCCCCCTTGGAGAAGCGTTTTCGTCCTAAAAAACACAAGTGCTAATATCTTCATAAGAACACTAATGTTTTCTTTATTGGCGTCCCATACGTGGGCCAGTTGTCCTGATGACCGAGAATTGGTGCAATGAGGAGGTTCAATGAAACCAAGAGCAACATCTTGATTTTCAACATTGTCGTCCTTTTGCAACCACTTGTATCTAACCAGTTTTTAGACTTTTTGAAGATGTTGGAAAATGCAAGAAAACCTTGGTGCAACTTTTCATGAAGTTGTGAGCCAAATTTACAGCTCGCGTGAGTTTCTGGAAAAGCTCATAATTACTAAGGATAGAATAGGGAGTGTCCCGATGTCAGACTTTTGAACATTTTGGAACACACAGAACTACATGTTCACCCCTAATGAAGGTTACATGCCAACATACTTTGTCAGCACACATATTAAGTCCTTGACTTATGAAACTATTGAAACGATATCCAACCCCACCACAACAGGTGTTCAAAGTTGAAAACCTAACCTAAGCAAATTCTAGAATTCACCCATTCAGAATGCGTTGTGTTAACGTATGCGCTTTGCATATCCTTTAGCAAAAAATACTTATAAGCTGCCCATCCAACGCGGGATGAATAGCAGCTGTAAGAGTGAGGTACTTTCCCCCAACCACTTACACACAGTCTTCCATGATTGACGATAAACTATGACTCAACCATTGAGTATCCAACCATATACTTGATGTGGAATGGATACTACCAACTAGGTTGAAAGAGGGTTGGAGTGGAGTTAGCTCATAGAGTTTAGCCCATCCAACCACAGACACCCATCCTAAGCCATTACCTTGTATGGTAGGGTGTAAACTCATACTAAATCTGCAAAAGAGATTGCACTGGCAGTGCAAAAGGGACAGAAAGAATAAAGTCCATGAATTTGCATGCCACTCCAAATAAATATATGTTAAACACTAGGGCCTATAACACCTAGTGTGCATGCATTTAACACAAACAGATCTGAACCACAATTTCATGATGAGACTTTCCATGGCGCGTATGTGAAATCCTTGCAACAAGAGTTGGACCATAACATAACGTGAAAGCTCAGTCACACCTAGATACCAACCATGAGACATTCTCATGAACGTAGCATACTTGGCTATATGTAGAAACAACCCTCCGTTAAGGTCATTTCACAGAACTTGTAATCGCAACAAGTCTGTACTTAGTACCTGACAATTTTTGGCTGAAAAATTTAAGGGGAAAAACACACTCCATACACTGTACGCATGAATTCTCATCATCTTGCAACCACTCATCTTGCAATAGGCTACTACTCTCCCCTTTACATTTTGAGTCATCCCGAATGAAGGTTTGTGCAATGTGCATGTGCAAGATTGTGGAAGCCATGTAATATGACCCTATTATGCCAATGGAAGATATGCATGAGGTAATAATATGCTATGCAAAAT
This sequence comes from Adiantum capillus-veneris, assembly GCF_014529385.1. Lineage (NCBI taxonomy): Eukaryota > Viridiplantae > Streptophyta > Polypodiopsida > Polypodiales > Pteridaceae > Adiantum > Adiantum capillus-veneris. The sequence goes on from NC_140937.1 coordinate 46,661,783, forward strand.
GCAGGTATTGAACAAATTGTTCAGTGGTTTTTGTAGTTGAGGATGTCCGAAGAAAAGCGATTGAAGATGGCACACTCTTTCTTTGATTGTAGGTTGTGGGAGTTTATTGTTGCGGACTTCTTTGGTACCCGCGTGTACTTGATTGCCGTGATTGGTGGAGACACCTCTAGAAGAGAGGAAAGGACGATCTATTGCGAATGTGTTCCACAGAAGGTGGATACATTCCAATTCTAGAACAAGCTAATGTTGGACAAGTAGACGGACATTTTTCTATTGACAAAATGGCAAAAACAATTCTTATTGCAGGAATTTGGTGGCCTACCTTGTTCATGGATTGCGAAGCATCTGTGAAGAGATGTCACAAATGCCAACGAACAAAAGTACCTATGCGGAGAGAAGAAATGTCTCTAAGACCAATGATGGGGACAAGAGCCTTTTCCAAATGGGTCATAGACTCGTAGGATCGATAGCACCTCCTACTAACCGTACACATGCTCAATATATTATAGTGGCCACATACTATCTGACCAAATGAGTCAAAGCAAAACCTACATTAAAAAACAATGCTAAAACAACAATGCAATTCTTGTATGAGAATATTTTTACAAGATATGTGCTACCGATTGAGATAGTTAGCAACAGAGGGACTCACTTCTTAAGTGAGGTGATAGAGTTCTAGCTAAACGAGTTCATGGTAATTCATCACAAATCAGCACCATATCACCCTCAAGCTAATGGAAAAATAGAGAGCACAAACAAGATCACATGCACAGTTCTCACAGAGATAGTGAACAAATCAAGAGCCGATTGGGACCAAAAGCTCCATTCAGCCTTATGGGCATACTGAGTTGCTTAATTGCTTACAAAATAGCAATTGGAATGACACCTTTTAACGGACTCAATGCCATGTTGCCCATAGATTTCTTGATTCCCATGCTTCAAGTAGCCAAGGACTTATATTGGATAAGTCACGAGTTATCAAAGAGATTAGATATTCTCAAAAAGCTAGACGAGACACACTTACAAGCTGTCGCAGACATGTATGCACAAAAATGACACATGAAAGAGTTTCACAATCAACATGTGATCAACAAAGAGTTCAAAAAGGGTGACTACATATTAGTCTACACCTTAAAACAACACTCCAATAAATATAAAAAGTGAGGTAAGGGCCCATTCATGATTCATGACATATCATCAAGTGGAGCCATAAAACTTGCAACATTAGAGGGAAAACAGACACCCATTTGCATTAGTGGATGCAGGTTGAAAAAGTGTCATGTGTCACTAGCCACAAAAATGTTGGAAAAGATCCACTATGTAGCAAAAAGGAAGAAGCAAGCCCAAGCTAATCAGACACAAGCTCAGGAGGAAGCTAAGTTATAGAATTTAAAGTGAAAAAATGATAGAACAACATATAAATTTTATCACCTGCAACAACACCTCCTTAGATCAAAGTAATTCAGATAAAGTAAAATTGGCAGGGAGGCATGGATGTATGCACCTTAATATAGCTTCCAGATGGATGGACAGAGCAAGCACTTGTGAATACTGGAGCTAGAGCAAATGCCATTAAGTACTCTACATACATAAAGATGACAGTTGTACCATTAGCGACCAATTAGATAGAGCTCAAAGATACAAACCAAGGAAAAATGGCAAGCTTAGGTCAAGCCAACCTATCAATTAATATCAACAACCACCAATGCACACATTAGTTTCATGTAATGGTGGATACAAATCTTATTGAAGCAGTCATCCTAGGTGTTCCTTGGATGCAGACTTACAAATTAATTCTGGATGGGCAAATTGGATACTTTGAAGCAAACTTAACAACACCTCTTATATTACTCCATTGGCACAAAGTGATCCCATGTGGGAAGTCTAGTCCATTTGTTACAGATCCACAGAGAATGATGGAGCCTACATCTGCACGACATTTCCACAAACAAACTACAAAATAGGTATGGGTGAAGAAATCCATCATGGCCAACTCTATTGTTTCGAAGAAAGCCATGTAATTCAGCCTAGGATGAGTTGTAATCATGATGTAATTAGACAATAACCTTTTTACTCCTCTGAGTCTACACCCTTGTAAGAGGCCGGATGGTCGTGGGAAAGCCCCCTTAATTTTTAAAGTCAAAACCCTTAGTTTTGAGAGAGATTTATCATTAGTTTGAAGGATAAAAAAAACATGCACTGTGGAGACCTCTTGCTGCTTCAACTTGTCATCTTCTTTTCTCCTAAGCTGGTAATCAGAATTTATTTCCGAGTAGCACATTGCGTTCCTTGTCTCTTGCTCTACAATCTAAATGTAATCATTTCCAATTATGTTGTGGTTCGCGACGCATTGTTTGTGAGCTAAATGCATTGATTTGGAGGTTAAAATGGTTGTTTTTTGATGGTTTGACCATGGATAAGTGTTTCTATGCTTAAGGAAGACCTTTTCAAGTACTTCTGTTTCAGTTTTTTGCACATTTTTTGTGATGGATTGTGATTTATGTACCTTCCCAGCTGGTGACAGAACTTGGTAGGATTGAGCCCTTAAGTGTTGTAATACCTCTCCTTAAGTTTTGTGCTGTTCCGGATTCGTTTGGATGCCAAAAAGGCGTGATGACCTAGAGTGGTGAGATTGGATGCATACTGATTGTCTGACTAAGAAGTGGTTGATTTGCTTGTGTCATAGAATGAGTAGACCCTGAGTTCACTTTGGTGAGATTGACACTCTCATTAAGTCTCCGTGCCCCATCCCGAGTCGCTTCCTTGTATATTGACATTATGTTAGTACAAAAGAGCTATGATGCAGACGTCCATCGCGGCGACCCACTAACATTGGTGCCGTTGTCGGGGAAACCAATCCTTAGGTGGTGAGTGACTTAGTGAACAAAAACAAAAAAACAAAAAAAAATCTCCCTTCAAGCTTTTGATACCCATTCCACTTACACATAGACAATGAAGCAGCTAGACGTAGGTTTAGTGCTTGATAGAGACTGGAGTTCGAGACTAGCCAATGCTATTCCTTAAGAGAAAAGAAAACTATGAGTGAAGTACAAGATAGTATTTCGTTCTTTGATTTTTCACATGCTTGGAAAGGGCTGTTCCACCACACACTTTGTTGTTATTTTCGTACTGTTAAGTTCAGTTATGTTTGCAGATTCATTTCAGTTTATAGGAGTAGGTTAAGAAACAAATTACACCATCATTTGGGGCCAAAAGGATCGAGGGAAAAACTGTCAAAAACCTTATTTTGGTGTTGAAGACCATAACTCTGAAAAGTTGAAGAAGTGATGGTCAGAGCTTCAAAACTGGACTAAACCTAGCAAAAATTTCAAGAAGGGGATAAAAACACTGGCTGAAAAAGACTGTGCAAAAAACTATCAAATTGCCTGTCCAACATGGATCACGATCCATGTACCTTTTGGGCAAATGTGATGAAACTATTTCCTTTGCTTAGAACAAGTTCTCAGGAATCAGAACCTTGAGTTTGGTCGGAAATAGAGTGCTAAAAGATCAGAAAAATCACAAGATTGGGTAAGCAGAGAAAAACCTTGGAAAAAGGGAAAAACAATGAAAAATTGAACTTTTACTTGTCCAAATTCAAAAAAGGATGAGAATTGGGATCAACTAGAAGCAGGGAATCAACATAACCAAATTTCATGTACAAATGCTTCTAAACATGGATCGCGATCCATGCTCCAGGTAGACATCTGACAGTGAGATTTGATCAGTGTACTCCTGATTACTAAGTGAACAATTTTTCCAAAAGGAGCCATCGACAAAAAGTGGAAAAAACTGGTCAAAATACCAGAAAAAGAGTTGTTGGCAACAAACTGCAAAACAGACACAAATCTTGCTTCTCACTTGGAAAAAACTGATCAAATCCAAAAAGACTTGGGGAATAGCATCATCATACCTTGTGTGATCAGCTCACAAAGTGTCAATCCAAAATCTTGCCAAACATGGATCGCGATCCATATAGCAAGCAGGGAAGTGGTAACAATTGAAACACTTTCTGCCAGAGGATCGTAATCAGAAAATTTCACAAAGGAGGAAAAAGGGGGCAAAAATCAGATCAAGGAGAAAACCACTGAAATAAACCCTAAAATTGACTTTTGTCTATCCTAAAAAGCTTCAAAGCATCCAAAAACCATATAGCCAGCATCACTAGGCCAAGGACTAGCTGTGGGACAAAATTCAGTGTATTTTGACACAAAGGAACATGGGTCGCGATCCATGTTTCCCTGACAAAAATTGATACCAAACTGGTACCATAGCTAGAGGGAATCACAGAGAGTCTAGTGGTCCTTCCAAAGTTGAATTTGGGTGCAAGAAACCATCACAACAGCTCAGAACTGACATAAGCTCAGGCAAAGTGACAAAATCAACTTAGCCTCCAATCTAGAGGTTCATTTCCAAAAAAATTGGTACCATAAGACCTCTTAATCATGTTAAATCTGATGATGGCAACAAAAGTTCAATTGGCTTTTCAACATGGATCGCGATCCATGTACCAGAGACAGAAACTTACCTTATAAAGAGTTAGTCCATAGCAACCTGGTGCATCTTTAAAAATTGAAATTGGACCCAAATTCTTGAGGTTGTGTAGGGAATTGTGTGCTAAGTTTTGTCACATAAAAGCAAGAACTAACAAGAACGGCTGTAAGCTCGTAGGTATCAAACAAATTCTTGACAGGTTGCAGGTACTAGAAGATACTACCCAGCAAGCAAGATCAGACGGGAGATTCAAACTAGTTAATGAGGTAACTTGGTTTGGATTTTGTATTACCAATTCTTCATGAATTTGCGGTCGGGAAGATTGTACTAGAATAGGAACCCCAACATCTTTGATCAAGGAAGTAATCACTCGACGGAATAAAGTGTGAATCAGAGACCATTGCTGCCTTTGGAACCCATTTTAGAGGAGAGTTTCTTTGACACTTCGTCTGAGAGATCATACAGCCTCATGACTGAAGATTCTAACAAGTCAAACCCTAAGGGAACATCTTCGATGGGTGCAGGTCCTTCTCAGCCTGCATCTGATGTAAAATTTTTGTATTTGAAGTTTCAATTTGAAAATGTGCTTAAGGCCAAAATCTATAAGGATGGAATGGACCACTACTATGTTAAGTTGGAAAATAAGCCGAGCGAGTTCAGAGACCTTGTAGATGTTGATTATGACGGGGATAGATATTTTGATCGAGAGGGAGTAATGTACTTGGTGGTTCATAACCCTTTTATTGTGGATAGATGGGGAACGACCGTCACCAAGGACAAGGTAGATAGTGAACTGGCCGATGCACCACCCAAAATGGAGAAACAAAACGCGGTACTCAGACGCACCAATTAGCTAGATCCCCTTAACACAGACAACACATATGTGGGGCTTTATAAGTTTAATAATGGAGAACAAACACTCTATTATAGATGTGACAAGCCCCGCATCAACGAATTGACAGACCGAAAAAACTTGTATTTTTACACGTACACGGAGGGCAAAAGTATTTAGGTGGTCATAATGGACAAGTATGGCTGAAAGTACTCTCCAATGGATCGAAAGGAGTTAGAGAGATATACATATTTTGGAGGACCACTCCACCAATATTATGTAAATCCAGAAGAGGTAAAAACCACGACTACGCACACCAGACCTGAGACTGTAACCGTGAGCCCCTTGAGAACCAGGTTAGAGGATTCTTATGGACATGAACGAGTCCCAAAAATAGGACCTTTAGGATCCACTGCGTCTAGGGCTTCCATGAACACACATAGGGGTAGTACTGTTCCTAACATTACTTACACCACTAGAATCCCTCCGACATGAACGTATAGCGGATAGGACACCACTTCTAGTACCAAGAGGAGATTATGAACCTAGAGAAGCCACACCAAGCGGACCAAGAGTTGTTAGAATGGTTACAGAGGCCAGACGTATGCGACCATCTCACGTGGCAAAATGCGTATTTAAAAAGTATAATGGATCCGGAGATCCGTATGCCCATGTTTCAATCTTCAAACAAGTGTTGAGAACGGAACATGTAACTACTTTTCACAATCAATATGAAGGATTTGGGTTGACATTAGAAGGCACTGCCTTGACTTGGTTCCAACCATTAAACAGCTTGGAATTCCCAAGTATTGAGCAACTTCTCTGAGAATTCATTGAGGAATTCTCAAAAAGAGGGATCAAGCATAACAATGTCTCCCAGATCTATGCATTTAGGCAAAAGGAAAAAGAGAAAGTGAAGGAAGAATCGCTTCGTTTCAAGCAGTACATAGAAAGATGCCCTGCTCGAGAACTACCTCAGGATGAAAGACTATCAGTCCTTTTTATAGAAGGATCGCGAAATGACACGCTCAAAAAGGACTTGCACTTGAAGGCATGTGTAACTTTTGAGCAAGTCACAAAAGAGGCGTTGTATCTTGTAGACAACTGCAAGGCATATGGGGAGGTGACTGAAGACACAGATCAGGGGATGAATAGCCCCTCTTCAACCACTAGTGAGTCCATGACAAAATTGGGAGGGCAAAACCCAACTGTGCCGGACGTTGATCGAATGATCGAGGAAGTGATCAGGAGGATAAACCAAGGAAACAGGACGAACTCAAACACACGACAACCGCCCACCCAAAAATGCGATACTTGTGGAGGAGATCATCCAACCCAGTGGTGCAACCTTCAACAAAGGCCAGGAGAAAACGCACAGCGAATATTGAAATGGTGTGCTACAGAACAAAAATGGACAAACCATGAAACTCATGAATGTTTCTATAATCGAAACTATGTTAGAGAGAGACAATACGGACCACATGGGGGGCAACAACTTCCGCCCCCTCCAAGGTACCAAGTGGGACAAAATAACGCAATCTTGGGGCAGAAAAAAGCTCAACCTGTGTTGGGACGTCAACCTCCCTTACCCCAGGAAAATAGGGCTATGGTAAGGATTTCTCAACCTATAGAATCACCTTCTAATCAGAGTATGGTCCAAGTAGTCTCATATCGAGAAGATTCAGAAAATACTTATGAGAGGGGATTTTATGGGAATGCATATGCTCCAGAGGGACATAATCCATGGATAATTCCAGAAGAAATGCCCGAGCCCTCTACATAGCACAGCCAACTAAAAATCATTGTTTGGTCGATGAGAATATGCTCATGTTCATGGCAAATCAGGGCTACAAACCTAGGGACTACCCTACTAGAACAGGACAACCAATGGGAGCTCCACAAGCTTCTCCACCACCTGTAGGACCATGCTATGAATGTGGCGGTGACCACCATTGTCCAAACAAAGGAGAACTGGTGAAACTTTTTGGATTCTGTGACGGATGCACGACCGACCATCTCATTCCACACTGTCCAAAAAAACCCGAAAACAAAGGAAAAGCAACCATGAACAAAATGGGGATTGTGCCAAGCTCGAGTGGATTAAAAAAAAAATTGAACATTCCAATAAACGCGGTCACTAGAGCTCAAGCACATGAGGCAGCAAGGAACGTCCTAGCCAGCCAAACGGAGATAGACAACTTGTCTGTCCGAACCCCTAGAAATCCTGGAAGGCAAAAATGAAACAAGATGAAAGCCAAAAGGGAAAAGGAAAAAAAGGCCTTGGAAACCAAATTGCTGAAAACAGAGGAACAACTCAAAAGGGAAAGAGACCTTAAGGGCAACAACGGGATAAAAAAACCATCGGATCTGCCATCCGGAGGGTCAGTCTTGGTAGACAAGGTGTTCGAACCTTTGGACGCAATTGTGAAAGCTTACGAAGCAAGGCTAAAGCCTAACCAAACCCAAGAGGATAGGTGGTTAACGTACCCTCATCCATGCTATGAGAAAGAGAGGCTAAAGATGTGCAAGGAGCTCATCCAAGCCGCTCAAGCGCTTATGGAACCATCAGTTCCTACGGCTCCAAAAATCGAGGTACTAATCTGAGAAAAGATTCAAGAGTTAAGGGGCGGGGAATTGAAGAGAATAACCTACCAAATCCTGTAGATGGAACACCATTGGATATGAGGGTGGTAGCCAATACAATAGATGGAACGCATTCTCACGTACTACTGCCAATTCCGGAGGTAGAAGAACAATGGCCTCAAGAGCTATGGGAACAGATCAGGAATAGAAAAGATGGAAGTGCCACACTGGCGTCAGATCCTATCGAAAAAATCCACCTGGAGCATGAGCTCTACCCAAATGACATCAGATCATTGTATGGCGATGCAAGCATTGCAGTATCGGAAGACAGTAAACCGCAATCGTTGAATACTTTACCTTCATTTATTAGTAATCCTGAAACTCAATCGGAGGTAAGGAAAGTCCCATCTCAATGGAAAGCCAATTCTAAGATGATGGATACTAAAACTCTTCATGAGCTGATGTCATCCCCTATCCATTGTACATTGACTCTGTCAGAGTTATTACATATCATACCACATCTTTGGGACGAGGTCGGGAAAAGTTTGGAAAAAATAGGGCTGGTAATTCCTTCACCCGAGGTTTCTCCGAACACACTAAAGACACAACCCTCAAAACAAACAAAACATGAGCCAGTACCAACAAACAAGGTAGGGGATTATTGTGAAGGTGAAGAAGGAAATACTACCCTACCGGTGCAGTACAAAGAGATTAAATCGATAGCAATCTTGGATAGTGGGGCTGGAATAGCCATAGCTACCAAATCCATGTGGAAAAAATGGGGAAAACCTGCTCTCAGAACGACGAGAATGAAACTTCAATTGGCAAATGGGTATTTGGAAAGACCCATAGGCATCTTGGCGCAGATAGTAGTAACCTCTTGTGGAATTGTAAGTGAACACACATTCGCTATTTTGATTTTTGATGAGAGTAGCAATTTTGACATCATACTGGGCAGACCATTCATACGTCATCTCAAAATGGTGCAAGATTGGGGCTACGACTATACCTATCTCAAGAATAAGGATGTCACTACGAAAATTAGTGTCACAAATCATAGCTATAGAGATGTAGAAAGAACCCCAAGAGAAGACTTGGATTCCCCAACTGACCAGGAAGGAGGAATATCGGCTTGGCTACAAAACAAGCTCACCATTGGACAGGAGAAGCTGCGGAATGTGGAAGTCTAAAAAAGGAAACCTGCATTCTTGATAGGACTGCACAAGATGAGGCATACATACTAGAGTCTTTTCCAGAAGAGATGTTCGAACCTTTTGGATGGCAACAAATACTAGCTATTCTTGATGTTTGTGTAAACTAGGTGACCCTCACCAAATTCTGTGATGAGGAAGGGTATGATATCATTCCAGGCCAGATGATGGGTGTCAACCTAACTCCGAAGATAGAGGGGGAAGTCCCTGACAAGGATGGGGTGACCGAGTGCCGACGCATAGTGGACAAAATCTCTGTAAGAGACCTTGACCAAACGGATGAAGAAGATTTCCAAGACTCGACTGATAAGATGCTAGAGGACAACACGGACGACAAGCTGTCTAGTAGCTCAAGTTAGAGCATCAAACGAAAGGATCAACGGGTGATCTACTATGATTTCCTAACCCAAAACCCTCGAAGACAACATAGGTATCGAGATAAATGCAAAAACAACCAAAACAAACACAACGAGGACTCAATACCTCTATTAACTGACAAAACGTAGTACTTAAGATTAGTGGAAGCGACTGACTGCCTCAAGGACAGGATATCAAAGAAATACATGAAACCTGACTTAACCAAAACCAAATCGAAAAAAGCAAACACACAAAAACCAGAAAAAGAGAAAAACACCAAAAAATTGATTAAGTTGTCCAAAATGGAGCGCAAAGTCAAATACAATGAATTGAAGCGAGCTTTGAAGAACAAAAACGGAAACTAATGAGGAATCAAATGATGATAAATTCGATGCACCTTCCCACTATAAGAAGTATACCATTCAGGATAGGAAGATCGTGGTGCAAAAACCCAAACGAGATCCCAAAGAACGAGGAATTTCATATGATGGGCCTGAAAATACCAAAAGCATCAACTTAACAGAACCAGGTGAGGAGCCTAAACCGGCATACATTGCCACGGACCTTGTTGAAGAGGAAGAGCAACTTCTAGTCGATACGGTCAGACGATATAAAGATGTCTGTGCATGGTCATACAAAGATCTAAAGGGGATAGATCTTGAGATTTTCTAGCACACGATTCCCCTTATGAGTGATGCCAGACCACGCAGACAACGTCCTTACACGTACAATGAAACTTTTGCCAAGAAAATTAAGAAGGAGATAGACAAACTGAAGGACGTAGAGTTTATCTACGAGATTGAGCACATTGATTGGGTGTCCCCAATTGTGGTGGTACCCAAAAATAATGGCAAACTGTGTATCTGTGTAAACCTCAAACAGGTAAATGCAGCCACCATCAGGGATAACTATCCACTACCAATAACTGATCATGTTATTGAGAGGGTAGCAAGGAAAGAGGCTTATAGTTTCTTGGATGGGTTCTCAGGCTACAACCAATTGACGATCAAAGCAAAAGATCAGCATAAGACATCTTTTGTGACAGAGTGGGGTGTATTTGCCTACAGGGTAATGCCTTTCGGCTTGACCAATGTCCCGGCTACATTTCAAAGACTAATGAGCCACACATTCAAAGAATATCTCAGACAATTTCTAGAGATCTACATGGATGATCTTTGTGTTCACTCTCATCGACAAAGTGACCACATCACTCATCTGGGAAAAGTCTTTGAAAAATGTAGAACATATTGTATTTGCTTAAACCCAAAAGAATTGTATTTGCTTAAACCCAAAAAAATGCTTAGGCAAGGTAGAATTTTGGGCCACATTGTGTCCAAAAACGGAATTTCAACTGATCAAGAAAAGGTACAAATAATTGTTGCACTACCGAGACCAACGAAGATAAAAGAAGTGCAAGCATTTATGGGGCATTGCGGATACTACATGCATTTTTTATATATATATGCTGTAATAGCTAAGCCATTGTATGCCCTCATAACTAAGTTTGAATGGACAGAGGAATGTGAGCAGGCTTTCCAAAAATTGAAGCATCAATTAATTTCAGCTCCAATTTTGCAAGCCCCTGATTGGAGCAAAATCTTTCATGTCCATGTGGAAGCATCAGCCTATGCCATCGGGTGCATATTAGCCCAGTCAGGAGAGAAGAAAATGGATTTTCCCATTTGCTACTCTAGTCGGCAACTAAACAACGCAGGGAGAAATTATACCACCACGGAAACAGAGGGTCTGGGAATGATCTATGCTGTCAAGAAATTTAGACACTACCTTCTAGCAAACAAGTTTGTCTTCTTCGTGGATCATCAAGCACTGTTATATCTAGTAAACAAACCTTGCAACACTAGAAGAATTGTTCGCTGGTTTATATTGCTGCTTGAGTTTGACTTCACAGTGGTAGTAAAAAAGGGGACCACACACCAAAGAGCATATCATCTTTCACGACTATTTCATGGGGAAGCACCTGAGGGTGTCGATGATGACCTTCCTAATTCATATTTGTTTTAACATCGAAATGGCGCCGAGATGGAGTGAAGAGGTCCTCTCTCTACTCACAATTGGCTCATTGCAGATAGAAAGACAACCATCAATTATCCATCAAACACGAAATCTTCAGGCTTTAGCAGGACGGTTGTACAAAGACGGTAAGGATGGGATACTGAGACTATGTGTACAGCCCGAAGATACCACCGACTACCTCAAACAAGCTCATATACAAAATACGGAATCTCACAATGGTGAAACACAGACAGGCCAACAGCTACAGAGACTGTGCGTCTATTGGCCAAACATGGAACACAGTGTCCATACATATGTAAAATCTTGCAATAGTTGTATAATACAACCCCAATGGAACATGCCACCATGTTTCATACAAGCACCTAAATGGAGTACTCACATAGTTGAGTACTTAAAAAACCAAACCTTTCCAGTGGAATGGGGCAAAGCAAGAATGAGAACTGTCGAAGAAGAGGCTAAACACTATATGTTCATTGCCAACCAATTGTATAGGCGGAGAAAGGACAAACAACTACGGTTGTGTGCTACAAAAAGCGAATATTACTTATCCTAAATCAATCACACTTAGGACAACCACGGGGACACCTCTGCTGATAAAACGGCAAGGCTCGTGCTACACTCAGGCATATGGTGGCCAACCCTATTTATGGATGCAGAGATATATGTCAAACGATGTGATGAATGTCAACGCAAAAAACCACCCCAAAAGAGAGATGAAATGCCACTAAGGCCAATAATGGACTTACGTGATTTTGCCAAATGGGGAATTGACTTCATTGGTCCCATCATACCTCCAGGATACAGGACTCACACACAATACATCATCGTAGCAACAGACTACATGACAAAATGGGCGGAAGCAAAAGCAACCCAAAAAAATGATGCAAGAACCACAACTTAGTTCCTTTTCGAAAACGTCTTTATGAGATATGGACTACCAATCGAAATAGTGAGCGATAGGGGAACACACTTTTTGAACGACGTCATTGAAAGCTCCTTGACGAATTTATGGTGGTCCATCACAAATCGGCACCCTATCACCCGCAGGCTAATGGGCAGGCAGAGAGTACCAACAAAATCTTATGCACCGTGCTCACCAAGATAGTTAGCGACTCAAGAAATGATTGGGATCAAAAGCTACACACAGCCTTATGGGCTTACCGAGTAGCTTTTAAAACTTCCATTGGAACGACTCCCTTTAACCTGGTATTCGGGATTAATTCGATCCTACCATTGGAATTCCTAATCAAATCCCTAAGAGTGGCAACACAGTTTGGATGGACAGCCCATGAGCTATTGGAGAGACTAGACACCCTACAACAATTAGATGAAACCGGACTTAGGGCGATAGCTCGGATATATGCTCAGAAAAAACAAATGAAAGCTTTTCATGATCAACACGTGATTGGAAAGGAGTTTCAAAAAGGGGATTACGTTCTCATGTATACCCTCAAAAAGCACTCCAAAAAACTCAAAAAGCGAGGAATGGGGCCTTTTGTAATACATGATATATTGCATAGTGGCGCCATCAAACTTGCAACATTAGCAGAAGAGGAGATGCCTAATTGAACGAGTGGCTGTAGATTAAAGAAATATATTCTTCCGCTAACACCAGACGAACTTGCAACACTCCATGCAGCAGCTCAACGCAGACGTCAAGCACAGGACATTCGGGAACAAGCACAGCAGGAAGCCAAACTTAGAATATTCAAACGCAAAGAACAAGCAAACTTCCAGAAAAAAACACTACAGGAAGTGGCTATTGAGAATGCTCCGATAGCATCCATACAAACGGAATCTACATGGTTAGGAGGAATGGATCTACGTATTCATTTACAACTTGCCGACGGCACCATCGAATGAGCCTTAGTGGACACATGGGCCAGAGCTAATGTGGTTAACTATTTCACTTTCAAAAAAATCACGCAGGAACCTCTAATGCCCAACACTATGGGGTTCAAAGTAGCAAACAAAGGCACTATGGACAGTCTGGGCCACATAAATTTACCAGTCACCATTGAGGGAACAATTTATCCACAGAATTTCATGTGGTCGAAGATCAACATCTTAACGAAGTAGTCATTCTAGGAGTGCCATGGATGCGCACTTATCATGCCACACCAAAATGGCAGGACAACACTCTACTCATGGCACACGAGGGTAATTCTTTCGCCATGCCATTTGTACAAACGAATAATGTATGGGAACCTCTACCATTGCCACATGCACCAGCTCAGCGATACTCCACCACCATGGTCAAGAAAATATGGGTTAAGAAATCAATCATGGAAACCAAGCCTAGGCAATTGTGGATACCTAAATGACAAACAAATACACGTGAGCCTACATTGCCTACACAGAAATTCAACCACAACAAATTGCTCACCGTTGTTGGCACACAGCCTAACCTAATGAGCCACTGTCTTTGTCATCCAAACACAGTGAAATGGGTATGGCAACCAAAACAACCTCGCCTTCATGATGTGTCTTCTAGCGAATCCAAACCTAAGCAATTTTGATGGCAACCCAAACAATGCCAAAAAGCAACCCAAACGTCACCATCAAAGCTTTTGCCGGTCACAGTCAAACACAGAGCGCGTCTTCTCCATTTACTATTGTTCGGACCACGCAGCTTCCAGGGAACCTCACCACCAATATCCACTGAACATATTGTTCAACACCTATCTCTTGCACATCATTTTGTTTCCCCATGCATATCCTCCATCATCATCATAGAGCCACACTATACGGCTGGCTATGCATAGACATGCGCTTTATTCCCATGCACTCTGACACATGTTCGTCGTGGACGACTCACTCTAGGAAGGGGGGAAATGTGGCAAGATTATCATTTGTATATACTATTATTATCATCCTACTTCTTTTCTTTTCGTTTCCTTTTCTTTAAAAAAACATATAACAAGTTTTTCAGAGCCTAACAGACTCTTAATTAGCATAATCATGAGCCATACGGTCACCATCTAATAGCAGAATAAGAGTATGTATATAAGGGAGGCTACACTAATTTTGGCTAATTTTTGGCTGACTAATAACCATTGTAAATAATTTTCTTTTACAAAAAAGCAAAAAACGACAGATAATCAACAAAAAATCGATAGGTCCAAGAAAGTCAAAATTGACTTTTGAAAGCAACCGTCGAAACTTCAAAGCAAGGACTTCGAACATGGCAAATATGGGAAGATTTGACACAAGATGAATTTTGAGCCAACTTCTGAAGGATCAAAACTGCAGATTGAATACCATTTGTAAACCAAGTGTCAGAATGACGAACGGTTTGAACCGAGTTGATATGAACAACAAGATTTGATCAATGAAGGTAAGTATAAATGGGGCATTTCGGGTAGACTGGGAACATATAGTCAAATGGGGCAACATAAGCTCATTTGCATTGAGAGAGAGAGAGAGAGAGAGAGAGAGAGAGAGAGAGAGAGAGAGAGAGAGAGAGAGAGAGAGAGAGAGAGAGAGAGAGAGAGAGCCACAGGAGCATAGAGTTTCCAAAGTTGCTTCTGCCCACTGCGACCACCTCGGTGGATCTTGCTACAACAGATTTGACAGGTATGATCATTATCCTTGCAAGAGCATGCGTGTGTGTGTCCCATACTGCATCAACAATACGAAAACAACATATCAAAGCAGTACAAAGTCACAAAATTGGCAAACTAACAGGGTCAATCGGGAAGTCCAAAACCCATCAAAAACTAGAAATATTTCATCAATAGACCCCAACTAACTGATAGAATTAGCCAAGGCAAAAACAACAGAAAAAAGTGGTGAAACATGGATCGCGATCCATGTTCCCCAAACCCTAAAAACATGGAAATTTCTACAGGAGCAACACTAGAGGATCAGGAACACACTCCTATGAGTGGCTTTTCAAAATGCTTCCCAACATGGATGTTCCTTTTTGCCAAAATCAGGATAAAAGTGGCTCACTAGCTAGACAATGTACAAATGGTACTAGTGTTGCAAAATGATCACAAAAAGTGCTCTAAAGATCATCAAACCCTTCTTGATTGCTACTTTCAGTCTGCAAATGGTCTTTTGGTCATTTTCACAGGAAAAAAGGTGAAATCCCAAGAAAAAAAACTCAGGAGAGGACAAGTGCTGGGATGCCAGCAAGACCTATCAAGAATGGCTAAAGATAAAGTCCCAACAAATTTTCAAATTACTGCTAAGGTCAATTGGGAGATTTCACACTCTCCTCGGAGCCTATCAACAAGCAATTGTAACCTAAGGATGGTGGTAGGATCAAAACTAAGCAAAAGTTACTTGCAAAGTGGTGAAAATTGCAGGGTTCACTTTGTCTTCTCAGAAGAATTCAATGTCTGGTGGAATTTGCCAAGGAACCAGGCAAAGCTATGAACTACAGACCTAAATCATCAAAAATCAAAACAATAATAGATCACAGGCAAAACATGGGTCCACAAAGTGGTTGCCAGAAACAAGTATGGTCAAAACAAAAAAAACATGGCCATAAACTGAAAAATGGAGAAAACAAAGGAAAAACATGTCCAAAGTTGAAAAATTTTCACCAGTGTACTAGGAAAACCTATGGGAACAAATGTGCACAAGAATTGTATCAAAATTCTGTCCAACATGGATCACAATCCATGTACCTTTTTGCCCAATTTCATCAAAAACCATGTCATCTGATTCAGTATGTTTAAGAAAGCCAAGCCATGGAGTTTCCAACCACTTGAATCCCAAAATCCACTTCAAAAAGCCCAAAATCTCTAAATCTACAAATGGTTTCCAAAATTTAGCCCAATTGTCAAACCAATGATCCAAATCCCAAAAACTTTGTAGCAAGGCATAATTTAGATGAACCCTACCAGATGGTATCATTAGATTTCCAAAATGTTGCCCAACGTGGATCGCGATCCATGTACCTTTAGCCCTAAATCCAGAGAAAATTGCTCAGTAGCATCTCCATATGCCCAGGAACAACTTCCCAAAGTTAGAATTTTCAAATGCTTCCCAACATGGATCGCCATTTATGTTCCTTTTTGCCAAATTTCATTTCTCACGTTACAATCTTGCGCCTATAGTAATCCTAGATGCACTGGTGAAATTTGGTCAAATTTGGAGTAGTTTTGACAAAGTCATGCTCATTTTTTCTTTCTATGGTCAAGTTTACACTTTTCGACAATTTTGATAAATGGTTAAAACCTATTTTCACTTGCTAAAATTGGCAACAGGATGCCTCGAAGGAAAACACAAAGGGAGTGGAATGTGGCACCTTACGAGAGAATCGATATCCCATCAAATGAGAAAGCTCACCTCACTGAACAGGTACTTGAAGCAATTCCGGCGAACATCTTCATTGGAAGGTTTCAAGCAGCAGATGGAGAAATTGTAAAGGCCACAATCTTCCCACAAGAAATGTGGACTTTGCACCAAAAACCAGAAGTGCAAGCAGGGGCAGGTACCTACAACTAGATAATTTCTTACGACTGCCTCCTTGGGGAACGGACTTCAGACGAGCTCACAAGCTCATAAGTTCCATTAGTACAATGGGGAAACAACTTTGACAGACAAGGATGGGGCAGTTGTCATTGTAAAGATCACAGTGGAAATTACCAATGAAGCCCTCCACCAGCTGCAAGGGACGCACAATCTATTACAAAAAACAAAGGCAATAGACAATGACAAAGCCTTTTTGAAGCAACAAGGCCACAAGCTGACGTATCAAGACCTGATCTACTCAGAAACCGAACTTCCATTGCGCCTTATCTTGCAACATTTCAAGGTGCAGAAGCCGCCTAGATATACCGAATCTTTGTTGCATATGGTAGTGGTAATGGCGATGGGCTTAACTGAAGGCAGGGTGGTCAGTTGCGACTTTGGAAACAATCTTCTTGACACTATTGTGGAAGCAAACCTAAAGGGAAGTCAACGAAGTAAAGCTTACATGAACGGGGGACCAATGCTCACACGTATAGCCTATCAAGCACTGGGAATGATCGAGGATCTACCACCTGCCGAAGCGCAGATCGATCTGATCCACATATCCAAAAGAGCTGTAAGGCCAGTGATAGGACCTCTACACGACTGAAACCAGAAGGAAAACAGACAAGGCAAAGTGCATCGCTAAAGGACTCTGACAGCGAGAAGACCGAGTCAGATGCTCGGGTAGCCAGGAAGAGGGGTCCCACCCGAGAGACACTCCTTTGGAGTACCAATCCTCGGAGGAGGAGCAGGACAACCCATACGTACTTGGATATACCAGGTTGAGAAAAAGGTTGCGCACTTGGCAGAGGCTATCCCCATTACTCATGCCAAGAGGACAATGGAAGAAGCTCAGGCATTGAGGGAAACGCTCCGCCAACAAAAGCAAGATCAGCACCAAACCCAAGGAACATAAGTGGATGATGAAAAGGAAGAAGATGAAGTCGAGAATATTCCATTGCTACGCAGGCAAACAGAGGCTTTGGAAATAATCAAGCAACAGAAGAAGCAGAAAAAAGGGAAATTGCCGGTGCCATGCGGCAGCGCATTCACAATGAGCTCAAGCAAAAGATGGAGCAAAAGCAAAGAGAAGAATCAAAGAATCCATGCATTGATGATCTTGAATCATCTGATGAATCTAGTAAATGCAAAAAGGAGGAAAGTCACATGCAAGAAGAGGAACAACATGACACACAGGACCAACAAGGTCAAGAACTTGGTTCTCCCAAGGATGCTGAGCCACTTCCAGAGACTTCAGAAAAGAGAAGGGAGAAAGTGCAGGACTGTCAGAGCAAGGGACGGATGTAAAGCAAACGGATCAAGAAACGGAGTCTACACAAACAAAGCCTGCCACAACCTCTAATGATATAAAAGTTTCGAAACAAAGAGAAAAGCAAGTTGAGGTGGCTGAGCAATCGGATCAGGGCCACAAAGACCAGCATAGGCCAAGATCGCCACACTCACAAGCGGCCATAAAGGAAGGAGCGGAGTTGGTCAAATCCTTTGACATTGACGCTCACTTAGAGCAGATCAAGCTGCAGTTTCAATGTCAAAGGGCTCTTTACAACCTAAGAGAGATGGAGTTAGAAGACAACAATAAGGAAGCATCTAGAGCGGCAGGAGAATCTTTGCAGTTAAAGCAACAAATTGAAGCACTAAAGAAGTCACAACTCCATACACAATCGCAGTTGCAGAGAGAACAAGAGAATGCAGCGTACTATTACAAGGAAGTCAACAATTCAATGACGCGAACTCCACATTGCAGATCGAGCAGCAACGCCTCCAGGAGGAGCTAACCAGGGAAAAAGAACAAAATGAGAAGCTACAAGGCTCGTATGCGGTGGTTAGCAGATCTCTAACTTAGCTCCTGGCCATACAAGAGACCCCCTCCTCCTCATCGACGACTGTAGGATCTACTTCCTTGAGCCAGGAAATCAAAGAGTTGAAAGAAGCCCTGAAACAAGAGAAATATGACAGGCAGATCGTGACGACAGGTCATAGGGCCCTACAACAGGCCAAGGATGAGGAAATTGAAGATTTAAAAAGGCAACTGGCTGAGGCAAGAGGGGAATTATCAGCTCTGAGAGCAGATCAACCAAAATATCAGTAGGCCCCAAGGGAGTTTGAGCAGGGGGGAGGATTCGAACATTCAACGTTTGAAGCTCATCAAACAGAGGTACCCACTACCAGCACTGGAAAAGGCACGCAAGAATCTGCAGATCTAGCCACGACATCCACTTCGGAGTCGGCAAGGGATGAAATTCAACGCTGGATCTCATAAGTAAAGGACCCTTTACACAAGGCGTATATGCAATATGAATTGAAAATGCTGGAATCGGTTACCCTCCTCATGATCACTCCAGATGAGGTAGTTAAAAACCATGGGCACGAGATGATTGCACTGCCATTGATGCGGCAAGAAGTGAGATTATGGCAACAAAAGATGCTCCATGAACGTGAACCAAACAGCAGAGGGGACTACAGAGAGGTTCCTGTTACGGCCCTTCAGATTCACGGCCATCCTAGATAATCAGTCCCTCTGGCGAAAAAAGTGGTTCAATCAGCGACCAACTGATGAAACATATTACAGGAACACTTCCTAGCATCTCAAGATCGACCCCACCTACTGTCCCATCAATAGACAGTGATCCTGGGACAGTTTTTGCATTTGGCAAAGCAAAAGACTGGCAGTGCTGAACTACTCGATAATTACAAAGCCCCTCAATAACAACCCACCCTCCGAGCATTAATGAATCAAACTCTAAAAGGGGTAATCCACATGATGAAGAAGATCCCAGATCTCGTCTGTCAGATGCTGGTAAAGATTTCCAAAATGCTCATCACATGCATTACAGCTTTCAATGATATAGAGGCAACAGAACACCCCTGGCAGATTTTTGTGGAAGACACAAGAGGGCTCTACTGGAATATGAAGACACAAATCACAAGCAGGAATGTCATCATGGGATTGTATGCAAGAGTTATGTTTCTACCTTCTCATTACATGCAGACCTTTGACGAGGCTTTCATGACAGTCTTCTTCGAAGTGGACTCTTCCATATTCAACCCAACGACAAAAGATTTGTGTAAGGTCTCTGACCCGATCACAAGAGCACCCTTGTACCACGAAATGAATACAATGGAATAAGTTACTATTTTTAGTAGTTTTTCAGATTCTGTCAGTGCCATGATGTTTAGAATGTTATAAAGCTTCAAAATGTGAATTAAAATAATTTTTGTGAAAAATTTCCAAAAATAGTAAGTTTTTGGTCACCCGACCCGTCCAGTCTTGACCATCTCGAAAATCTGCACCTGTACTCCGAATTTGAAAAAAATGCATTTTCGAACCCCGGGGGCTGCTAAGTATGGCAGGTACTCGGGCCAGTACGCCTTAGTTAGAGCTTCGTATGGCAATTTACAGCATCAAAATCCAATTCGTATGACCCGTTTTAGCCTAAAACCAAATTTTCACAAAATTGTCCGGGAGGCACCGGGGGCCCGGGACTGTGTGGGAACAGGTCCCAGGCCACTCCAGATAAGCTTTAGCAGCTAGGGGGCGCCCTCTTGCTTTGTGGGAGTCTTGGGAAAGCTGCCAAGCCTGCAACTCAGTCTCAGAACCAGTTAACCAAGCCAACCTGACACTTGGTGGGCAGAGAACTGGACTTGCCATGCTTAACTGGAGAAGCTCCCAGATGCATTTAGCAACCCAGATCGATTTTCAGCCTGTAGGAGCCTATTTAAAGACCTGCATACACACACACACACACACTTATGATCACACACACACACACACACAGTGCATACACACACACCTGATCTCACACACACACACAGTGCATACACACACACCTGTATGTAAAGACCTGTAGGAGCCTATTTAAAGACCTGCATACACACACACACACACACACACACACACTTATGATCACACACACACACACACACACAGTGCATACACACACACACCTGATCACACACCCACATACATTGGGGAGGTGCTGCCGAATCACACACCTATTGAAGAAGAAGCTAGGAGGGAGGTGCTATCGAATTTTCATCTCAAGAGGCTCGATTAGATCAGAAAATCGAGAAGATTACCAGCTCTTAATCATGGTAACGACAGTTTAATTAATGCCATCTGTGAATCTTTTTCTCTACCATCTAAGCCCCTTGTCTATTATGCTTATTCCTAGTCAAAAATCTCTATGACTACTCTCTAAATTCTCCTTATTCGTACTCTATTATGTAATCATTATCCCATAACTGAATTATCAGCCATTCTTCACTCTCGATTAATGATTAGAGTATAATTATCAGAATCTTCTTTCTCTAGATAGCATAGTAATTAATCGGTAAGCTAGTATTTGTGCAGATTGAAGAGAATCACTATTGTAATCACTCATTAACATTGTAGCTTAATTGAATTCATTTCTCTTATGCATTAAGACAAGGAGAAATTAATCCGTCAATAAGTCTCTAAGAATTGGTTTTTCCTCACACATATGCATAGGGTAAATCTGCATCATCTAATTGCTAGGAAATAGTTTAATCGTACTTAATCCAATTCTCTGGTAATTCCAATAGTGAAATCCTAATTATTCTTGATCATGTAAGCCGAGTAATTATCTTAGAGCCGGTTCTCATAGGATTATGTGCCATCCTTAATGATTGCTTTATGAAAGAAATCTAGACTCTCATATAGGAGGGATTAATTGATGTCACTAATCTACCCATTGGACTGTTATGATGCTGTGAACCTTAGCTCTTTCTCCAAGCTAATCATTTAAAGTAGTGAGAAATGGCCCCGGTTAAGAGAACTCGCTTCGGTGGAGCCCACGACCGCGAGGCGGGAACAAGCAATGTCAACGGAAAAGGAAAGGCTCCCATGGACGAGCAAATACCGGCCATCTCACGGGCCATCGATGAAGAAGTGGAAGAGGTAGATCATATTTTATTCAAGTTGTTTAAATTAACATTGCATACGCTAGTTAGGAATGCTCATATCCCCAAACATGTTGGAGAAATCCGACGGAAACCTCGGCATTGGAATCATTATACATTAAGTTCTAAAGTAGGAAGGTAATGTTTGATGGGTATGCTGTTTGCAAGAGGAAAGAATGTCTGCTAGGAAAAATTTAGCTCGGCATGTTCATTTTATTTCCAATGTTGAATCAGTCCTGACCCCCCTACTGATCACAGGGGGTAGAGTTCCTCGTTAAGGGCTCTTGAATCCACGACATGCTTTCTATGCGGTGGATACCCACGACTTGCTTTCTATGCGGTGGGAACCCACGTCTTGCTTTCTATGCGGTGGGAGTGTCCATGACGTGCTTTCTATGCGGTGGACATACCTAGTTGTATGGGCAGCTAGGCGACAACGGGAGGAGTGAACTCTCACTGGAGGGGGGATGTTGTACCTCCAGAACATTGGAATTTTTATGAATAAGTTTGAGTAGAATTTTTACTAGAATTCTGTCTTGGTGTTGTTTGCAATACTGGTTGAAGGGCTGTTTTAACGAACCATGTGATTCGGAATTAAACAAGGAATATTTATGTTGAACAACCTTTGTGGTAGTAATTAGGTCACACGATGAAGTGTGAGTGTGGGGGTGGAAAGTGGGGGCTTGGCTCGGGTTGCCAATGCCTACGAGATGGGTGGTCCCGATTGGTCGGGAACTCTCTGTCCCCATAGTGCTTACTCGATATTGGTATTACTCATTGCCCCTAGAGCGGAGAATCCTCGAGAGTACGTGCCTCTGAAACATGGGGAAAAAGGCACTCGGGGTTTCTCTCCTCTTGGAAGATGGGTCTTAGGATCGCTAGATAGTTAAGTACGCTTCCCCTGCGAGGTGGAGCTAGATCTCGTTGCTAGTAGGCTCGAACTCGACTCACTTTGTGATGAGAGATCGTCCGCTAGTGAACCCTGAACCATTTTGTTTGCTTCCGCTATAGATCTAGTGGCCACCAGGTTTACCATCAGATCCGTTGTTTGATACGACGGGGTGGGGACCTCACACCTGGTATCAGAGCCTAGGTTAGGCTGGGAAAATAAAGTCGTATTGTTTGAACATTTAAAAGGAACTGAAAGTATATAGGTAGTTGATCCGAATTCCTTGCATTGGTGTTGCAGGAAGACCCCCTGCTCGAATATCGGAAGTTCCAAGTGTTTGAGCTTATTTATGAGCAAGCTCGAAGATCCCCTGTGTACCAGTTCAGGCGAGATGTCATGGAGATACTGTTGAAGGCTTATACGCTACACTCCACTCGCATTGACAAAGGATGGGAACTTGATTGGACATTTCCAGGAGGGGTTTACTACATCAATGCTCGGAAGCTAGGGTGCCTGGCTACCGACTTGAAGAAGATACGTTGGGGAGAAGAGTTGAGAGTGATAGAGATATTCTACTTGGTGCCCACACGATTGGACCAGACTGTTTCAGGCAACTCCAACCAAACCATCAACGACTGGCTCTTGGAGAAGGTCACCAATGTGATTCCAGCAAACCGAGTCAAAACCTTTGGATGACTGAAAGCAGAACTCCGGCCCGATATCTTAGTTTATTATCCCCTCAAGAATGTGTATAAGAACTATTACACGAATGAAGTAGTGCATCATGTCAATACCATTTCCTAGGCGTATGTTATACGCAAATCCATAAAGCCATGTAATAAGCGGTCACCAGTCATTCTAAACCTTGAGGGGTTTCGATTGTAATAAATTTCCATCAATAAAGTGATTTTTGTCTCTGAATCTCTGTCTCTTGATAAAGTGGAATTTTGAATTTTATTAAAGTCTCATGTCTATCTTGAAATTCAAGTAATGGTATCAAGAATTTTGTATAACCCATGTAGGTACCGCCTGTTGCTCTGTACTCGGCAGCGCAAGAGAAGAAGCTCCTCCTTAAGCAAGCCCAACCTCCGATCTTTAAGGGCGAGGGGGCAAATGTGGAGAGAGATGCGGAAGTATGGATGGAAGCCATGGACGATTACTTTGAAGCTGCGGGAACCCAACCCGTAAATCAAACCATGCTTGCGATGTTCCGCTTGATTGGCGATGCCAAGATATGGTGGAAGCAACATTGCAGGGACATGGATATTAAGGGATCTTCCCAGTCCTGGGAAGACATCAAAGCTGCAATAATGCGACGTTATTTACCACCTGCCTATAGGACCTTGAGAATGAATGAATTCTTTTCACTTCGGCAGCTGAACTCAACGGTCGAAGAATACTATGCAAAGTTTGTCACTCTTCGGAGATATGCTCCTAAGATGACCTTGGAACAACAGGTGGCAAGGTTCTGTCAAGGACTAATCGATCCCTTGAACACTCGGCTGGAGGCTCTCAGGCCGTCAACACTACAGGATGCCTTGTTGAGGGCTAAACCTCTAGCTCTCGAAGTACAAAAGGCTAATCAAAACAGGAGGAATCATTGGTCAAAGAGGGCAAGGAACACTGCTTGGGACAACAGACCAGCCAACCAAACCTATAACCAACGCCCTATTGTGGCTACCACTACAACCATGGAGTTCCCTGATGTTCGATGCTATGGTTGCGGCGAGCATGGACACTACAGATCCAATTGCCCCAGGAACATTCATGCAACCAACACCAATGCCATACCCTTGAATACCCGTGGGCGTGGCCAAGCTAATGGAAGAGGAGGACGCGGAAGAATGAACAGAGGGCGAGGGCGTGGAGCTATCGCCAGAGTGAATGCCGCAGTAGTACAACCAACTGTGGGTGATGAAGCAGTGGAGAGAGCAACCCTACATGCTGCAATTGATAATCCCAATGGTTGCGAGCAATACGCAGTCATTCATACGCCAGGATCTCTCAGAGGTGAACAAGTTAACTTCCTTATAGATTGTGGCAGTACTCTTTCATTTCTTTCACCCAGATGCATGAGGAAGCTTAAGCTAGATAAGTATCCGTCAAGCAAGCTAGTTGTCGAATTAGCAAACGGCAAGGAGGTAGTATCTCAACACTCTGCAGGCAAAATTGACTTCGATTTAGGGGGACACCCAACTTCTGCCCAATTTCGAACCCTACCCTTAGGATTCTTTGATGGGATACTAGGGATGGACTGGCTAAAGAAAAATAGGGCCCACATACATTGTGCACAAGGTAATTTTACCTTTACAGATAACTTGGGTAATGAAGCCTTAATTCAGGGGGAAAATGGGAGACCTAAGGCTACTCTAGTTAAGGCCAGCAGACTTTTGAAAGGACTAAGGAAGGGTCAGCAAATATATGCAGTTAAACTCAATAAGGTGGACCAATCAGATACCTCACTTCGACCAGACTGGCTGAGGGAGTATGATGACGTATTCCCCGAGGACCTTACGAATCTTCCACCACACAGAGAGGTAGATCATGAGATCGAGACTATCCCTGGGTGTGAACCTATCTCAAAAAGACCTTATAAAATGTCACTTCCGGAGGCCATCGAACTCAAAGAACAACTTAGGCAACTCATTGAGCAAGGATTCATTCGACCCAGTACTTCTCCTTGGGGTGCTCTAGTTCTTTTCCAAAAGAAGAAGGATGGGACCTTAAGGCTATGCATAGACTATCGTGGATTGAACCAGGTAACTGTCAAGAACAAGTATCCAATTCCAAGGATTGACAAACTTTTGGACAAACTCCACGGCGCCAAAATATTTACAAAGATAGATCTAAGGTCAGGATATTACCAAATCAGGATCAAGGAATCAGATATTCCGAAGACAGCTTTCAATACTAGGTATGGGCACTACGAATTCACAGTAATGTCTTTTGGTCTAACAAATGCTCCTGCAAGCTTCAACCGACTTATGCAGGATATTTTCAGACCTTACCTCGATGATTTTGTCTTGGTTTTCTTTGATGACATTCTGATCTATTCCAAAGACGAGGCAGATCACGAAGAACATGTTCGCAAAGTACTTCATCTTCTCCGAAAACACCAACTTTACGCTAAAGTGAGCAAGTGCACTTTTTGCTCACCAAAGGTCAACTATCTTGGATTTGTCATTTCGGCTGAAGGGATTTCAGTGGACCGAGACAAAGTCAAGGACATCGTTGATTGGCCTCAACCATCCACTGTGAGCGAAGTAAGGGGATTTCTTGGAATAACGGGATGGTACAGAATTTTTGTCAAGGATTATGCACGTATTGCTGCACCTTTGACGGGACTCCTGAAGAAAGGAATGAGGATCGATTGGAAGACCGAGCACGAGTCTAGCTTTGCTAAGCTAAAAGAGTTCTTGGTCTCAGCTCCTATTTTAAAGCTTCCAGACTTTAGTAAAGAATTTGAAGTAGCGACAGACGCTAGCAAATTCGCTCTAGGTGGAGTTCTTACTCAAGAAGGAAGACCGGTGGCATATACTTCGCGAAAGCTGAGAGATCATGAGAAGAACTATCCTACTCATGATCTGGAACTTTTAGCAGTTATTCATGCACTGAAGTTATGGAGACATTATCTTCTTGGACGCAAGTTTCAGTTGGTTACAGATCACAAGAGTTTAAAGTGGATTTTTACCCAACCCATTCTCAATATGCGACAACGGCGATGGATAGAGCTATTACAGGAATATGACCTTGACATAAAGCATAGACCAGGGAAGGAAAACGCAGTTGCAGATGGTCTTAGCCGAAAATCGTTTCTCGGGGCTATCTCTATTCCAAATAACCCTATCTGGGATAGAATCAAAGAAGCATCCCTCGAAGATCCAGAGTACCAACGTATGGCTTCATTAGTCCAGCAGAATAAGATGCCTGAAGCTAAAGATTACTCTCTTATGGGAGGATGTCTTTACTACAGACATAGACTCTGTGTACCCAGAGACCCAGTTTTAAAGAAGGCCATTCTATATGAAGCACACGATAGCCCTACATCCGGACACCCAGGCTATGCTAAAACTCTTCACGCCGTCAGAAGGAGTTATTTCTGGTCTGGAATGAAAGGAGACATACTTCGCTATGTGAGACAATGTCTTTCTTGTCAACGGATAAAGGCCGAAAGGATCAAATTACCAGGGCAACTTCAACCTCTTGACATACCCCAGATGAAGTGGGAATGCATCAGTATGGATTTTGTTACAGGGTTACCTTCTACAGGAGGTTATGATTCTGTTTTCGTGGTTGTTGACATGCTCACAAAAGTGGCTCATCTAATACCCGTAAAGACAACCTTTACTGCTTCAGATATTAGTCGGGTATTCATCAAGGAGATTTTTAGGTTACATGGTCTACCCAAGCGTATCGTCAGCGATAGAGATGCCAAGTTTACATCAAAATTTTGGACCTCTCTTTTCCAATCTATTGGGTCACAATTAGCCTTCAGCACAGCATATCATCCGCAGACTAATGGGCAAACTGAAAGAGTTAATCAAGTCATCGAGGACATTCTCAGAGCCTATTGTTCGCAAGAACCAAAGAAGTGGTTACAATATCTACCTTTGGTAGAATATGCTTATAACTCTTCCGAACACAGAAGCATTGGAATGTCACCTTTCAAAGCTCTTTATGGACAGGACTGTTTAGCACCACTGAACTTTTCAGATCCAACCATCAGAGTAGAAGCCTCTAGAAAGATGTTAGAAGATATGGAAGCACAGACTAGAGCCATTCGCCAGGACATTCAGGCAGCTCAGGATAGACAGAAGCACTATGCAGATAAGAATCGTTCGGAAAGGACTTTCAAAGAAGGGGATAAAGTTTTTCTACGAGTCCGACCTAAGAAAAGCAACTTATCACTAAGTAGATATAAGAAGCTTAGCCCAAGATATTGTGGACCATTTGAGATCGTTAAGGTTATAAGTGACCAGGCCTACAAGCTAAAGTTACCTGCAAACTTGAAGGTTCATGATGTATTCCATGTCAGCTTACTCAAACCCTATATTCCCAACCCTGATCAATTCTTGGACTCAGATCAGATAGTCATGCCAGCACAAGGAGTTCTCGAGCTCCAACCTGACTATGTACTTGAAACAAGGGAAAGAAAGTTACGCAACAGAACTATCACGGAGCATCTAGTAAAATGGAAGGATTACCCTGAAGAAGATGCAACTTGGGAGGACGAATCGACGCTCTTAAAAGATTACCCAAACTCATTCTTGAGATGAGGACATCTCAAAATTTTTCATGTTGGGGAGGTTGTAAGGTCTCTGACCCGATCACAAGAGCACCCTTGTACCACGAAATGAATACAATGGAATAAGTTACTATTTTTAGCAGTTTTTCAGATTCTGTCAGTGCCATGATGTTTAGAATGTTATAAAGCTTCAAAATGTGAATTAAAATAATTTTTGTGACAAATTTCCAAAAATAGTAAGTTTTTGGTCACCCGACCCGTCCAGTCTTGACCGTCTCGAAAATCTGCACCTGTACCCCGAATTTGAAAAAAATGCATTTTCGGACCCCGGGGGCTGCTAAGTATGGTAGGTACTCGGGCCAGTACGCCTTAGTTAGAGCTTCGTATGGCAATTTACAGCATCAAAATCCGATTCGTATGACCCGTTTTAGCCTAAAACCAAATTTTCACAAAATTGTCCGGGAGGCACCGGGGGCCGGGACTGTGTGGGAACAGGTCCCAGGCCACTCCAGATCAGCTTTAGCAGCTAGGGCGCCCTCTTGCTTTGTGGGAGTCTTGGGAAAGCTGCCAAGCCTGCAACTCAGTCTCAGAACCAGTTAACCAAGCCAACCTGACACTTGGTGGGCAGAGAACTGGACTTGCCATGCTTAACTGGAGAAGCTCCCAGATGCATTTAGCAACCCAGATCGATTTTCAGCCTGTAGGAGCCTATTTAAAGACCTTCATACACACACACACACACACACACTTATGATCACACACACACACACACACAGTGCATACACACACACACCTGATCACACACACACACACACACACAGTGCATACACACACACCCACATACATTGGGGAGGTGCTGCCGAATCACACACCTATTGAAGAAGAAGCTAGGAGGGAGGTGCTGCCGAATTTTCATCTCAAGAGGCTCGATTAGATCAGAAAATCGAGAAGATTACCAGCTCTTAATCACGGTAACGACAATTTAATTAATGCCATCTGTGAATCTTTTTCTCTACCATCCAAGCCCCTTGTCTATTATGCTTATTCCTAGTCAAAAATCTCTATGACTACTCTCTAAATTCTCCTTATTCGTACTCTATTATGTAATCATTATCCCATAACTGAATTATCAGCCATTCTTCACTCTCGATTAATGATTAGAGTATAATTATTAGAATCTTCTTTCTCTAGATAGCTTAGTAATTAATCGGTAAGCTAGTATTTGTGCAGATTGAAGAGAATCACTATTGTAATCACTCATTAACATTGTAGCTTAATTGAATTCATTTCTCTTATGCATTAAGACAAGGAGAAATTAATCCGTCAATAAGTCTCTAAGAATTGGTTTTTCCTCACACATATGCATAGGGTAAATCTGCATCATCTAATTGCTATGAAATAGTTTAATCATACTTAATCCAATTCTCTGGTAATTCCAATAGTGAAATCCTAATTATTCTTGATCATGTAAGCCGAGTAATTATCTTAGAGCCGGTTCTCATAGGATTATGTGCCATCCTTAATGATTGCTTTATGAAAGAAATCTAGACTCTCATATAGGAGGGATTAATTGATGTCACTAATCTACCCATTGGACTGTTATGATGCTGTGAACCTTAGCTCTTTCTCCAAGCTAATCATTTAAAGTAGTGAGAAATGGCCCCGGTTAAGAGAACTCGCTTCGGTGGAGCCCACGACCGCGAGGCGGGAACAAGCAATGTCAACGGAAAAGGAAAGGCTCCCATGGACGAGCAAATACCGGCCATCTCACGGGCCATCGATGAAGAAGTGGAAGAGGTAGATCATATTTTATTCAAGTTGTTTAAATTAACATTGCATACGCTAGTTAGGAATGCTGATATCCCCAAACATGTTAGAGAAATCCGACGGAAATCTCGGCATTGAAATCATTATACATTAAGTTCTAAAGTAGGAAGGTAATGTTTGATGGGTATGCTGTTTGCAAGAGGAAAGAATGTATGCTAGGAAAAATTTAGCTCGGCATGTTCATTTTATTTCCAATGTTGAATCAGTCCTGACCCCCCTACTGATCACAGGGGGTAGAGTTCCTCGTTAAGGGCTCTTGAATCCACGACATGCTTTCTATGCGGTGGATACCCACGACTTGCTTTCTATGCGGTGGGAACCCACGTCTTGCTTTCTATGCGGTGGGAGTGTCCATGACGTGCTTTCTATGCGGTGGACATACCTAGTTGTATGGGCAGCTAGGCGACAACGGGAGGAGTGAACTCTCGCTGGAGGGGGGATGTTGTACCTCCAGAACATTGGAATTTTTATGAATAAGTTTGAGTAGAATTTTTACTAGAATTCTGTCTTGGTGTTGTTTGCAATACTGGTTGAAGGGCTGTTTTAACGAACCATGTGATTCGGAATTAAACAAGGAATATTTATGTTGAACAACCTTTGTGGTAGTAATTAGGTCACACGATGAAGTGTGAGTGTGGGGGTGGAAAGTGGGGGCTTGGCTCGGGTTGCCAATGCCTACGAGATGGGTGGTCCCGATTGGTCGGGAACTCTCTGTCCCCATAGTGCTTACTCGATATTGGTATTACTCATTGCCCCTAGAGCGGAGAATCCTCGAGAGTACGTGCCTCTGAAACATGGGGAAAAAGGCACTCGGGGTTTCTCTCCTCTTGGAAGATGGGTCTTAGGATCGCTAGATAGTTAAGTACGCTTCCCCTGCGAGGTGGAGCTAGATCTCGTTGCTAGTAGGCTCGAACTCGACTCACTTTGTGATGAGAGATCGTCCGCTAGTGAACCCTGAACCATTTTGTTTGCTTCCGCTATAGATCTAGTGGCCACCAGGTTTACCATCAGATCCGTTGTTTGATACGACGGGGTGGGGACCTCACAATTTGCCACCCGCCATATCGCCTACCAAAGTACCCTTAGCAATAATCCCTTCAGAGAGCTAGCCACCAAAGTCGAGATTGAAGCACGAGCTCAAAAATTCAAAAATCTCACAGCAACGCTTGAAAGAAGGAAGTACACTCGCTCAGAGACAGCTTGCAGGAGGATGTGCAATGAATAGGAAGGGGGGAATGTTTGGTGGATACAGGCACATATGGGTGTATGCACACCAAACTTTATAAACACTCTATTGTTTCGAAAAAAGCCATGTAATTCAGCCTAGGATGAGTTGTAATCATGATGCAATTAGACAATACCCTTTTTACGCCTCTGAGTCTACACCCTTGTAAGAGGCCGGATGGTCGTGGGAAAGCCCCCTTAACTTTTAAAGTCAAAACCCTTAGTTTTGAGAGAGATTTATCATTAGTTTGAAGGATAAAAAAAACGTGCACTGTGGAGACTTCTTGCTGCTTCAACTTGTAATCTTCTTTTCTCCTAAGCTGGTAATCTGTGCGCGTATGTCGCACGTGTCAATGCAAGGAACTTGCCGATACACTGTGTGCGAGCCACAAATGGCTCCAAGCACACAACAAGCCTAAACTAGTAAGCTCAAAGAAGGCGATGGTGTGTCACTCACCGCTCTACGCTTGCTTCGTGGAGGATTCCTCGCCGCGAAGAAGAAGGAGACGCCGCTATGCCACGCTCAACCGCTTCACCGCCGTCGTGTCTTCGTAATGCTCGATCGCCCACACACACACACTCTCTCTCTCTCTCGCTCTCACACATACACACACATACAAGGAGGTGAAGAAGAAGGAGATGGATATGGAGATGGAGCAAGAGCACTCTTCTATTGCACAAATGAGAGAATGAGTGAATTTTAGGTTTAGTTGACTTTTATATGAGCTCACCCCATTCACACTTGGGCACCCATGCTTAGCCAACTAATCCCTTGAATGTTCCAATTAGAGTGCGCCTCTCATCGGCGATCACTCTTACCCTTTTCCTATTGGACCGACAAGCCCGGTACCTGACTCTACCAAATAAATAATACAATGTCCACCGTAGGTTACAACGTCCATCTCGTAGGTGATAGGGTGTCCGTGAGCCGTGAGGGTTAACATGCCCCCCTTCCTGATGTAGATTCCGTCCTTGGAAGCTATTGAGTTGAAGCTCGTTCGTCGAGGTGGAAGAGCATTTGAGATGAATGTCCTTAGCCTTCTTCAGTCACTGCAACATCAAACAACATTGGCATAGTAATTGCATTCTCATAAGCGATTAAAAAGCATATGCAATTTTAGGCAGACAATTGATTGGTAACAGAATTTTAAACAATTTGTCAGCAATAAGCATTAAATTGCAATGTAATCAAATGCGTAAACAGATGTAAAGGTAAAAAATTAAACAAGTCTGGGGTCGCTAATTTAACGGTCAAAAGGCACTAGAGATCGACTATTAATACCATGGGTAAGCATCTTAATTTTCTCTGGTCAATTAAGTTGTTTAATCGCGAGAGCCAAGTATTTCATGTTCGAGGGCTGACTAGAGGCTATACCTAGAAGACCTTGTAGTTAAGCTACGATAAAAGGAATTTCTCATGAAATCATCGCCTAACTGATTACCTTTTCTTTGACCCCCCAAAGTCTTTTCACAGTGATTCAATTTTGATGTGTGTGCTTATTTTGTATGCCTTGGGTTTTTTGCTTTTCAAGGAAAAGCGCCCACACTGGGAACCTCTAGGGCTCTAGTACCATAGGCGATACATGTGAGTGAAGTACCCAATCAAGCTGAGATTTCTCTTCTAGCTTAAGATTTTACATTATGGCACTTGATTTTTTGTTTGTTCATTTTCAACATTTTAATTTTGTAACTTTGGGGGGTCATATAACACTGTTACACCTCCCCAGGCTCATCACACAAGTAAACTCCCTTTATAATACTTAAGCTAAAGGTCAATAGGGTCAAGCCCACTAGAAAGCCCTAGTACATTTCACACAATGCTGCCTAAATCGGATTAAGAACCTAAGTAACCTAAGTAACCATTAATTATTATGAAGGCATTCCCCATGGTATTAAGAGAAGATCTCTAACACCTAACTTGGTCAAACTAGCTTAGTCGGACTGCTTGATTTTTAAATCTAGACAAGTGATTATGACAAAAAATGACATTGAATTAAATGTTTAGTACTAAGAAAATGTAGTGGATATTATGCTACCAATCACAATCAAAGCAGACAATCATAGATGCAAAAAAGATAAGGGGCAATGCTAATGGACAAGAAACACCTGTTTGTGTCGATGGTCGCGCTTGATTTGTAGTGTGAATGAGAGAAAGATTCCATGAAGGTCCAAATCCTAACAACAGCAACACGTTCCTGTACACAGTAGGAAACACAAAGAATACCTCTAGGAGGCACATCAATGGGAAAAAGGAGCTTTGCTAATCACTCAACTCTAAAATAGAAACACTCGTATCGTACTAATCCTACCTACCCTTCATCACTCAAGTGATGAGGATCAAAGGTGTTTTATGACATAGGTTTCTGTTTCAGTGTACCGGATGTGAATGTGTAGATCTGGTCAATGTTTTGACTTTTATTGTGCATACTCGTTTGCTAATTGCTCTTGCTCTTTATTTTTTTTATTTTTTGTGAGTATAAGGCTTTATATATACATTCCCTAAGATTGGAGGTTAAGAGGTCAGGGAGGAAGGTTGAGAGGGAAGCAAGTGAATGATGGATGTCAGCAAACACTCCCCCTTCCTTGGGTAGATCATACCATTTGAAATGAGTTTGTCACCCTTTGAAACCAATTGTTCCAGTTGGTAATAGGTGAAGGCTTTAACCAATAGTTTTCGACCGCTCTATGCGTTTCATCTAGTTGCAAGGGTGGTAAGGTACTCTCCCATGATTTTATTTGCAACATCATTGTAGGTGGTGAACTTACAACGGGAGGTGTAAACTCTTTCTTGCTTGTATGGATATGTACAATGGTAGGTGGAGGTTGTATCGAAGCTTCTATTTCCGTATAGGAACTACATGAAGAGCAATAAGCTTCTATTGCTTTCCCTGTTCCTGAGCTAGGTGGAACAAATCGTTCTTTCTTTGGTACCCAAACTAGCTCTGGAGCAGGTGTGTCGCATTCTGTTATTTTTTCCTTTCCACGATCTTCAATTTGTTTTGGAGCCATAGGATTGAGCTCACATGGGCCTAGTGACAGGTAAGAGTACAATTTACGTTTGGGCACCTAGATTTGATCATTTCCTTCATAGTATCCTTGGGCTTCCAATAGTCGTTTAGGAATCCAACGCAATGTTTCTTTACATTTCTTGGAGTGAGAGGGACGTTTCTTACGAGGCTTCCGTTTTTTAACATCAGCCATGGTTACTAAAGAAGCTTTAGGGACCCACTTGTATGTTTTCTTTGTTATATAAGGATGGTTCTTGTGTGTCTCAAGCTTTCTTTCAACTACATCAGTTGAAGCTCTAGAGAGTTGGGCTATGGGGACGTATGGTTCAACCTCTTGGACATGCAATGTCTTGGGTTTTATTTCCTTAGGCAATATCTCAGGGACTATGGCTTGAGTGGTAGGGATAAGAGTTGGTTTTTGCGTTGTGACACCCCCAGTCCCCCAATCAATAGTGCATTTGGTGGCTATCATCCATGTGCGTCCTAGGTTTATATTACCCTCCATAGTTCCAACAGGCATGACCAAAAAGTCTTGAGCTACAACCCCATTGTCATAACTGACAGAAGTGTGACAGATTCCAAAAATCGTAGTTTTTTTCTTGTTGACACCCTTGACTTGGATAATACTCTCAGATAGAGGTGGCTTCCCTAACTGACACCACACCCCATATGATAGCAGATTATATTTAGCACCCGTGTCCAATAAGGCGTTATATAGCACTTTTCCATAGGTGCTATTTAGCTCAATAGGGTATCGTAGAGGTGTGTCAGAGTCCAACCAATCCTCGTCGATTTCAGCGTGGAATGCATGTGTGACTCCAAGGTTAGCCTCTAGTTTTCGTCTTATACGTTGTTGTC
This sequence comes from Adiantum capillus-veneris, assembly GCF_014529385.1. NCBI lineage: Eukaryota > Viridiplantae > Streptophyta > Polypodiopsida > Polypodiales > Pteridaceae > Adiantum > Adiantum capillus-veneris. Next base: position 46,696,755 of record NC_140937.1, read on the forward strand.
GCTCCTTAGCCTCAGCTTGAGCTTGTATCTTCTTCAATTCTATTTGTGTCTTGGCTTCCTTTTTTGTATGGATGGCACGCAACTCCTCTTGGCTTAAAGGATCATAGTATCTTTTAAATTTGCTCCCATTGAGGAATCCAATGGTTTCAACTCCATCAAGAGTCTCCACACGAATGGTTCCTTGTGGGGTGATCTCACATACTCTATATGGTCATTTTTCCCACATATTTCAACTTTTTCTTTTCGTTACGCACTCCATACATAAGGACTTTATCACCAACATTGATATCTTTGTTCTTTAGATGACGGTCAAACCATTTCTTCCTCCTATCTTTCTCCACAAGTACATTTTGTACAGCTAATTGCCTCTCTTCATCTAGCCTTTCAAGGATATATAATCGCTCAACTAAGGGGTTACCATCCCAACCTTCTTGAGAAGCTACTCGAAGAATAGGAACGACAAACTCCCATGGCATAACCGCTTCTTGGCCATACACCATCTTGAATGGTGTGCAGTTAATGGCAACTTTATACGCAGTACGATAAGCCCATAGAGCTGATGTAAGCTTTAAATCCCAATCTGTGCGATGAGCTTCCACCGTTTTGGTTAAGATAGAGATTAAGGTCTTATTGGTGCTCTTAGCTTGGCCATTTGCTTGTGGATAATAAAGTGTGGATTTATAGTGAGCTATCATGAAGTTGGTAGTGAGTTATTATATTACTCCATTTATAAAATGAGTACCATTGTCACTCACAATTTCAAAGGGACAACCAAATCTTGTAACAATGTTCTCAAAGAGAAACTTGGCAATTGACCTTGCATTGGCCTTACGTGTCGCCCTGGCTTCCGCCCACTTTGTCACATAGTCAGTGGCAACGATAATATATCGAGATTGAGTGCTACGAGCTGCCGGACTAATTGGGCCTACAAAGTCTAAACCCCATTTTTCAAATGGTTGAGTCACTTTAATAGGATGTAAGGGCATCCTATCCTTTTGTTGTGTGATCTTGTAACGTTGGAATTCATCACATTCTTTTGCAAAAAGTGATGCATCTCTAAATAAGGTTGGCCACCAATAGCCTGATTGAAACACCTTTCTAGCTGTTAGTTCCCCTGAGAAATGTCCTCCGGCTATACCCATGTGGGCTTCTTGCAGTATGTATAAATACTCATCCTCACGGGCACAACGTCTAAGAATATCATCCTTCCCTAGCCTGTAGAGAGTTCCTGCAATGAGAGAGTAAGGTTCACATTCTTTTAACAGTTTTCGAGCTATGTCCTTACGAAGCTCTTTGGGTGGAAAACCATTAACTAGAAAGTTCACAATATTCTCACTCCATTCAGGTATGGTTTCGACTAGGAATAGAGAAGTATCAGGCAATTCATCATCGACTCCAGTAGGGGCTTCACCATTGGGTATGCGAGACAAATGATCAGCCATGACATGTCTTTTACCAGGTCTCACCACAATGGTAAAATCAAACTCAAGGAGAATTAACAACCATCTTGTAATTCTTCCCGTGGAACAAGGTTTATTTACTAGATACAACAAGGCTTGATGATCAACATAGAACAAAAACTTGTTGGCCAGAAGGTAGTAGCGAAATTTCTTCACTGCATAAATCATACCTAAACCTTCTTGCTCTGTAGTGGTGTAGTTTCTTTCGGCATCATTCAACTGACGACTTGCAAAGCTAATGGGGTAGTCCAGTTTATGTTCTCCTGGTTGAGCTAGAACACACCCAATAGCAAAGTTCGATGCATCAATATGCACATGAAAAATTACATTCCAATCGGGCACTCGTAGAATAGGAGCGCTAGTCAAGGTCTTTTACAATGACTCATAAGCATGGTCACACTCCGTAGTCCATTGGAACTCAATAAGAAGCTTGTACAAAGGACGAGCTATCTCGGCAAAATTTAAAATAAACCGTCGGTAATAACCAACATGGCCCATGAACCTTTGAACTCCTTTATAGTTTGTAGGTGGTGGCAATTCTGCAATGGCTTTAATTTTGCTCTCATCTGTGGAAATCCCATTTTTGGACACTATATGCCCTAAAATGACTCCATGTTTAACCCAAAATTGGCATTTGAAAGGGTTTAAGGAGATGCGATACAATCTACACTTCTCAAACACTTTTCGTAAGCATGATAGATGTTCTTTCCAAGAGGAATAAACACAAAGGTCATCTAAGAAAGCTTCACAAAACTCCCTCAAATATTCTCTAAAAGCAGTGTTTATTAATCTTTGAAAGGTAGCCGGGGCATTGGTTAAGCCAAAAGCCATAACACGAAATGCGAACACTCCAAATTCGGTTATAAAGGTTGTTTTAGCTTGGTCCTCCAACGCAATTGTGATTTGATTGTAGCCAGCGTCCAAAAAGCCGTAAGCTTCCTTCCCTGCAACTCTTTCAAGCACATGTTCTGAATATGGCAAGGGGTAATGGTCCCTCCTAGTGGCGGAATTGACCTTCTTGAGATCCACGCACACTCTGAGTTTCCCATTCTTTTTTGGCACAATCACTATTGGAGACACCCATTCTGAGTGCTCAATAGGGTATATGAATCCGCATTCCACAAGCTTTTCAATCTCTTCTTGAACGATCTTTGCATATTTAGGATTCATTGGGTAGGGTCGTTGCTGAACTGGTTTAGCCATGCTATTCATGGGGATTGTGCGCTGCACCACGGAAGGTGGAATACCTTTCATATCATGATAAGTCCAGGCAAATATATCCCTAAATTCCTTGAGAAGTTCTTTAAGTACACACTCCTCAGTCTCGGTCAGATCTTGGGCAATGAAAATAGGTTTAGACTTTTCTCCTGGGTCTGCTAACTCTATTTCCTTAACTATCGTTGGACCATCATAGACTCCATTGCTCCCATCGATAGGTTTTCTTTGAGCTTTGTATACACAACCTTACGTTCCTCTGTGGTATAGGATTTGAAATGTTCAGGTGCACGGTGTAAGTCTGTGGGGTCTTGTTGTTCTGTGGACTGTGATTTAACTTCTGATTCCTTTTGTTGTTGAGCTAACTCTCAATTTTGTCGTCTCCTTACGGTACGGCTCAACTTTGGCTTCTCTGTAGCCTGTAGTTGTGCGATGTCAATGGGTTGTGGACTACACCACATAACGCTTTGAAGGTATTCACCCCAGTTATCTACCAGCTTTCGATGAGCATCACATGCCCCTATATAATTAAGCCATTCTGCGGTAGATTTCTTTTCATTTATTCTAGCACGCACATTTGCTCGATATCGTCGCCTCTTATATCTCTTACTCTTCTTGTTTAATTCTCGATTACGGTCGATTTCTAGTGAAGACTCACTAGATGAATCACTACTTGTGTCTTCTGCTACCTTGGATAGATTATCATCTGGGTTACCACTGGGCCCTGAATGGTTTGTCTCCACATTTGCACTAAGATTTAACTCAGATTCTTTGTCCTCAGAGTCAATTTCAACTGATGATTCTGACCCCAAATCGTGTGGGCTATAGTCTTGTGAGGCGCTACTGGTTTCAATGCCAGTCAAACTTTCATCTTGTAGATCATCAGAAGCTATATGCATTGCTTCTAGCATGTTTAAGGGTACAAGTGGTGGTATTTCATCCCCCTTAGGTGTTACCCAGGTCGTCCCCCTATTTCCCCAAGTGTCTATGGTTTCTGCTAGGTGGACCCAATCCACATTGTCCGACTCAATCATCCCAGGTAGTACATCCATATAAGGAGAATCTTCCCCAACATCAGTGTCCGCTTTACACGTGTAACAATACTGCAATGGGGCCGAGTGAACTGTGGTGTCAGATCTTTGATCGATTATAAACCTGTTTCCTAGAGGATGTGCTCGACCCGTCACAAGATCCACTCGAATGACAGAATCTTGGAACTGCAAGTAAACATGGTTTTTAGACCAGTCATGCACCATTTTTGCTTCCCTCATGAAAGGACGTTCTAAGATCATCTCCGATGCCATAGTGTGTTTGGAGAAATCCATAACAATAAAGGTAATCCTTATTTTATGTCCAAAGACCTTGATCTTGAGATCTTCTAGCATCCCAATAGGTTTAACAATAGACCCATTGGCCATCTTCACTACTATGGTTGTGGTCGCAAGGTGAGGTCTTCCCATAGTTTCCCAGCAATTTTTAGTCACAATGCTAACCCCAGCGCCACCATCAAGGATTCCCTTCACAGTTAATCCCTTAGTAGTGATTGGTATAGTCGCATTAGATTCATCACCCTCAAAGTATTGTCCCAACTTCTTAACATGTATTTCTATAACAAGGTTCTCATCTAGGTTGGGTTGTGGATCTATGTATTCCTCCTCTATTGGCATCTCCCCAGCTCCATCCATCTGTGCAAATTGTGGTAGCCCAAACTTCAGTTCTCCATTGAGGAAGGCTCGAAGAGCTGAGACTAGCTCAGGGTCTTTATATAGTTTGGACATGATGGTGGTTCTAACTTTTGAAGACATGAAATCCATCAATTTGGCAATGTTTAACGGCACCTTTTGGCCCTGAGTCCCTTGACGTAGGGAAGATGGGATCTCCATTTCTTTGATAGGATCAAGTAGTCCCTCTGTAAACATTCTTTCCATCAAGAAGTGAGTATGCCCACTTTCCCATGACTTTAAGTCACTTTCTTCTTGGATGACACTAGGTATGTTCAAGGGTCTATGGACTTGGTGAGGTTGTTGTTGCGTAGGGAACATGGTGTCTGTAATCTGGATCTTCCTAGGTGCTGGTTCTAGATCCCTTTGGGTATCTTCTACCAAACTCCTTAATTGCTTGACTCGCTCAATCTCCTCTGTAGGGTTTGGGTAAGTTCCTATCTTCTTTTTGGATCCTGGCCATTGTGGCTCATGAAGATCTTCCTTGTTGGTTTCTATGTTAGTGATCATTTTGGTCTCCATGGTTTCACCTGAATCAGAATCTTCTTCAGCGTCGTTCATATATACGGGGTCATCACCAGTCCCTATGTTGGTCTTTGAACTGGGGTCTGACTTTGCTGCTTTTTGCGATCTCTTTCTTCGTGTTTTCTTCTTTTTCTGAGATTGGGCAATTGATGCCGTGTCTCTTTCCTCAAGAATATAATTTTGTTTTTGGAGCATCGATCGTGTGAGTACGTTTACTGGTACCACGGGTGTACTTGGTGATGGATCCTCGGTAACTTCAATCAAGTTTAATGGCGTGATCTTCGGTGCATTTGGATTATTTGGACATTGGGCAATCAAATGATCTATGCCACATCGATTACACATGAGTATCAGCATTGTAGACGTGCTCGCTTGATTGGTTTGCATTAGTGTGACATTCTTTTGTAGCCTAATAGGACACTTGGCTACACGATGTGGACCTCCACACTCATAGCATTGAAGAGGTGGTCTCTTAGTGGTGTAATTGATATTTTGGCCTCTTGCCGCAAGACTACTTGATATACAGGTTTGACTTGTCCCCAATAGTCCTCCATGTAGTATTGTGGACTTTCTTCAAGAACATCCATCCCATAGGCGATATTAGGATCTATATCTTCCTCATAGCCTTCCAAACAAGAAATAGATGACTCACAACCCACTTGATTCACATAAGTGATTCTCAGATGTGGTGGTTGCGGTCCTAGCACTGGAGGTGGTAAGGGTGTTGTTTGAACAAGATTTTGGGCCCTAGGGACCATGTGTTGTGCTGTTTGTTCAAGAGGTGGGGCCGGTATCAAGAGAGGCACTCGAGGTGTGTCTGTCCATGCTAAGGTTGGTCTATTGGCCATCGCACGCTTAAATACTATGCAATCCTTAGCTTGATGACCATACCTCCCACAGGCATTGCAGCTCCCATTGAATTTTACTCTAAAAGTAGGGCATTCACTGGTACTATGCGATCCATAGCATACTGAGCACCATTGTTGCTCCCTTCTTGGATACATATGATTGTTTTGCGGAGCACAATTGTCTCTAAGACTCTCTTGAATAGCCTTGGTGAGATATGCTAAAGTCATCTAAGATATCTTTGGCTCCTTAGCAATAGGCTTTAGGGTCATTGGCTGATGCCCCGATGCTTGTGATCTAATAGATTTAGGCTCAACAGACACTCTTTCTCCTTGAATCATTAAATTATCCTCCAATTGGATCGCATTGGTGGTGACTGCTTCCCAAGTGGTGATACCTCTAATGACCAGGCCATTGTAAATATCCTCATGTCGTAATCCCCTAATGAATCTATCAAGCATTTGGTTATTGTTGAAGCGCTCATTTGGATTACATCGAGAATTCAAATGCTTCAAGCGACTTATAAAGTCTCTCACCGACTCTCCTTCCTTTCGTTGGGCTTTCTGGAGCTGAGAGGCTACACCCCAAAGCACTCCCTCTCGTATATATTCTTTTAAGAACAGTCTCCTAAGAGTAGGGTAAATCGTTTTTTCTTCCACCCTTAGGGTTCTATACCAATCCCCAGCCTTTCCACTTAAGGTTAGGCTTAAAGCATTGCGCTTATGTAGGTCATTGTGTTCTCCTAGAGAATCGCATATTTGTTCAAACACTTCGATATGCTTTCTCACATCCCCGTCTCCACTAAATTTTTGTTTGAGCTTGTCTATTTGTACTGCCTTACTTCTAGGCTCTCTATTCGGTGAAGGTGCTCCAGAGACTACATGTGGAGTAGGTATTGGCATTGGGCTTGGCGCATAGGAAGCCCTTGGTTCCACGTTGGGTACGATGTTGTGCCATGTGGTGGTCCATAGTTCATATGAGTGGCCCTAGGCATAGCAGACGTCGGATGTGACATGCTAATGCTAGCCGGTATAGTCCCATGGAAATAAGAACTTGTGTATTGTGGTTGTGGAGCATAGGTAGTTGAAACAATGGGAGGGGTAGGGACTACATGAGTGTGATGACACATAGGTGCATACGATTGGTACACACTTGTAGATACTATTGCAGGCATTGAGCTACCATGTAGCGGTGCTTTACTAACAAACGAGGTCCATGGTGTGTTTCTTGGCATGCCCATCATTGGGGTAGGCATGGTATCCGTGGTGTCATCAAGGGAAAGATGAGCTAGACTTGGAAAAGTAAAGCTATCACTTGTGGGCTCAGATTGCATTGAGACCCATGGCGAAACAACATATGGGGGATCGATGGGACTCACTGGGGGAGTCTCCATTTGTGATAGAGTGGGTTGTTTCCCTTTTCCCGTGTCTAAAAATCGCATAGGACCCGTCGAAGGTATGTTTATTCCTCGATTTTGCCTCTCGGACTGGATAATCCTATGGATGACATTGCAGATCATGTGTTGTTGTTCCTCTAGACTAGTGGCACTAGATGTGGATTGTACAACTTCTAACCAACCCACATGGTATGTGTAGCCCATGTATAGGTCGATCAAAGTCTAGGTGTGTACGTCATATTCCCAATTTTCATTGAGAAATACCACGTCCAAACTTGGTGTACTAGAGGGTTTCCGTGAGGTGGATGCAATGTTGCTGCCTCTGTTTTGACTTTTAGTCACCGCTACCTTAGAGGCGACTTTGGAAGGTGGTAGCCCGGTAGGGCCCTCATTAAATGAGGTAGGTAGAATGTCCACGTGGACACTCTGAGGGAGTGTGGGGTCTACAGGAGATGTGAATGGTCATTCTACTTCCCCACCCCGTTCGTTTACTTCACTAGCTAGGTTCAGAGCGCGTAGCTCTACTAAAAGTTTCCATCAAACGGCTAAAAATACTAGTTCCAGGTTGTTGGGCCCAGCTAGGCACGGTTTCATTTGTTCCCCCGGGGCTTTGTGTAAGATGCTCTTCCATAATATCGTAGTCAGAGGAAGAGTCGATAGCTGCTATATTTGGGTCTTGGGTTGCACTACCTTGGGTTCCTGGCGAGGGCGTAGACCCTAGCGTGGAAGGATAGTGAGTACCCCCCGTAAATCGAAGCACTAGCTAGTTGTTCGGACTCTAGCACACGACCAGAGCGTAGATACATGTGCTTTGGGTGCCCTACAAGTGTTAGCAAGTACCCTCAAAGGTTACTTGCTTTGTATTGTGGGTGTTTTGCACCCCGTTTTCTACTTGATTTTTTCTTGTTTTTGATGTTTTTTGAATGTTTTTTAATGTTTGATTTTTTTGATTAAAGTGTGTGATAGCTCGAAATGAGCGTATCACTTAGAGGGTCGCTGTGTGCTTTACAACACAATTTTCGGGCATCTGACGTTCCGTTGGTCCTCAAAAAATCGATTTTTAGCTACGTGTGAAGCTAAAATTCGTTTTTTTTAAAGGCGAATGAGGCCTAGGCCTAAGCGTGAGCTTGGGCTTGGGTCTGGGCTTGGATCTGGGAGATATTCCCGATCCCAGTCCTACCTTTAAATTTTTTTATTTTTATTTTTATTTAAAAAAAAAAAAAAAAGGATAAGGCCACCGCGGCCTGCGCGAGAGCACACACACACTCTCTCTACCTACTTCTAACTAATACACCTACTCTTACAAACTAACACACTCTATTAACTCTCACTAATCTACTTCCTACTTACTGTACATAGAAAACTAACTACCTTAATACACAGAGAATAAACACAGAACCTTTGAAATCTCTATTAACAAAGAAAACTAACTACCTTAATAATAGAGAATAAACACAGAACCTTTGAAAACTCCATTAATAAAAAAAAACACACAATATAACACCAAATCCCTCTTCTCAACACACACACACACACTCCTTCTTTACCTTTCCTACAATAGAAATTGCACCACGGAGAAGCACAGAGTGCTACTCGAGCTTCATGTATGGCACTCCCCGGCAACGGCGCCAAAAATGTGCGCATATGTCGCATGTGTCAATGCAAGGAACTTGCCGATATACCGTGTGCGAGCCACAAATGGCTCCAAGCACACAACAAGCCTAAACTAGTAAGCTCAAAGAAGGCGATGGTGTGTCACTCACCACTCTACGCTTGCTTCGTGGAGGATTCCTCGCTACGAAGAAGAAGGAGACGCCGCTACACCGCGCTCAACCGCTTCACCGCCGTCGTGCCTTCGTAATGCTCGATCGCCCACACACACACACTCTCTCTCTCTCTCTCTCACACACATACACACACACACACAAGGAGGTGAAGAAGAAGGAGACGGAGATGGAGATGGAGCAAGAGCACTCTTCTATTGCACAAATGAGAGAATGAGTGAATTTTAGGTTTACTTGACTTTTATATGAGCTCACCCCATTCACACTTGGGCGCCCATGCTTAGCCAACTAATCCCTTGAATGTTCCAGTTAGAGTGCGTCTCTCATCGGTGATCACTCTTACCCTTTTCCTATTGGACCGACAAGCTCGGTACCTGACTCTACCAAATAAATAATACAATGTTCGCCGTAGGTTACAACGTCCATCTCGTAGGTGATAGGGTGTCCGTGAGCCGTGAGGGTTAACATAATCTGAATTTGTTTCGGAATAGCACATTGCGTTCCTTGTCTCTTGCTCTACAATCTAAGTGTAATCATTTCCAATTCTATTGTGGTTCATGACGCATTGTTTGTGAGCTAAATGCATTGATTTGGAGGTCAAAATGGTTGTTTTTTGATGTTTTGACCATGGATAAGTGTTTCTATGCTTAAGGAAGACCTTTCCAAGTACTTTTGGTTTAGTTTTCTGCACTTATTTTGCGATGGATCGTGATTTATGTACCTTCCCACATGGTGAAAAAACTTGGTAGGATTGAGCCCTTAAGTGTTGTGATACCTCTCCTTAAGTTTGTGGTGTTTCGGATTTGTTTGGATGCCAAAAAGGCGCGATGACCTAGAGTGGTGAGATTGGATGCATACTGATTGTCTGACTAGGAAGTGGTTGATTTGCTTGTGTCATAGAATGAGTAGCCCCTGATTTCACTTTGATGAGATTGACACTCTCATTAAGTCTTCGTGCCCCATCCCGATTCGCTTCCTTGCATATTGACTTATGTTAGTACAAAAGAGCTATGCATCAGACGTCCATCGCGACGACCCGCTAACAGAGAGGCATTTTTGTTAGCATTGTCTGCATCTTCCGTTACCTCTTCATAAACCTTATAGTTGTCCACTAAATGTAAAGCTTCTATAGTGACTTGATCAAATGTTGCACATGCTTTCAAGTGCAGGTCCTTTTTGAAAGTCTCATTCCTCAAGCCCGCTATAAAGAGAACTGATAGCCTCTCATCTTGCGATAATTCTCTCAACCGACATCTCTTTATGTATTGTTTGAAGCAAAGCAAAGCTTCCTTCACTTTCTCATTCTCCTTTTTCTAGAAAGCATAGATTTGGAACATAGAATTGTGCTTGAATTCCCTTTTAGAGAATTCCTCTGCAAATTCTCGTAGACATTGCTCTATGTTTGGGAAATCTCTATTGTTCAAGGGTTGGAGCCATGTCAAGGTTGTTCCTTCCAATGTTATCCCAAATCCTCCGTACTAAGTGTGGAAATATGCCACATGTTTAGCTCTCAATACTTGTTTGAAGAGTGAAAAATGTGCATACGGATCTGTTGACGCATTGTACTTCTTGGCAATGCACTTTGCTACTTGAGATGGTTGAATTCATCGTGTTTTGGTAACCATTCTTACCACTCGTGGCTCTCTTGCTAGGACATATTTAGGCTCATAAACCCCACCACAAACTCTAGTTGGAGTTTGTTATGTGCCTCTTCCATCTAGAGACACATCTCTTGCTTTCATCAAGGTTTCTGGAATGCTAGTTGTATAGATCATTCTAAGAGCTTCATTGTCTCTATATGTGGTCATTGGAACCCTCGAACCCAAGCATACCATCGATCTAGGCACTAAAAACTATGGTTGACTCAATGAGTCAGCAATTCTTGTTCTCTCATGAGTCATTCTTCTCGTTTCTGGTTTGGTCTCCGATGCACTAGGTATGAACATATTAGAAGTGGCATAATATTGATGGAGTGGTCCTCCAAAGTATGTATACCTCTCAAGATTTTTACGATCTATTGTTGAATATCTATGCCCATACTTGTCAAGCATGATCATGTGAGTATCTCAGCCTTCAATATATGTAAAAACATACAACTGTTTGTGCTCTGAAAACTCTCATAGGTAGGGATCGTTGCACTTGTAATAGTGCATTTGCTCACCATTATTGTACCTATACAAGCCCACATGAGTGTTGTCTGTGTTGGCTTGTATTGTTTTGTTTACTTGCCTTAGTTTTGCAGTTGGAATGTCCAACTTAGGCGGCTTAACTTTAGGCTCTACATCAACTTTGTCTTTCATGCCTGTCATTCTCCACTTGTCCACAACATAAGGATTTTGCACAACAAGATGTATACCTCTCAAGCTTTTTACGATCTACTGTTGAATATGTATGCCCATACTTGTCAAGCATGATCATGTGAGTATCTCTGCCTTCAATATATGTAAAAACATACAACTGTTTGTGCTCTGAAAACTCTCATAGGTAGGGATCGTTGCACTTGTAATAATGCATTTGCTCACCATTATTGTACCTATACAAGACCACATGAGTGTTGTCTGTGTTGGCTTGTATTGTTTTGTTTACTTGCCTTAGTTTTGCAGTTGGAATGTCCAACTTAGGCGGCTTAACTTTAGGCTCTACATCAACTTTGTCTTTCATGCCTGTCATTCTCCACTTGTCCACAACATAAGGATTTTGCACAACAAGATACATTATTCCCTCATCATTGAAGTATCAATCACCACTATAGTCCACGTGCACTAAGTCCTTGAACTCACTAGATCTCTCCTCTAATTGTGCGATAGTGATCATACCGTCTTTGTAAATTTTTGCACCCTGGTCATTTTCAAATTGATATTTCAAGTGCAACAGATTTATTGTTGGTGCTGGTTGGGATGGTCTTGTTTCCATGTTTGTTCCCTCTTTAAAACCCACTCTATTGAATCCCTCAACCATGTAGGTGTAAGATCTCTCTGATGAGGTGTGAGATAGAATTTCCTCAATGATTGGCTCTAAGGGAGCCAATGGTCTTTGATTCACGCTCTCTTCGCTGTAAATTTACTCACTTGGTCTCCTACAACTGGATTTCTAATTGGGTAAAACCTACTTGATCTCAAATACATAAAGAAAAAGCCTCTTGCAAAATCTTGACTTGTTACCTCTTTAATCACTTTCAAACTTGACTTAAATTCACTTCAAGCCACAATCTCTAGCCCTTGTAATCCGTACAACAAAAACTCAATGGCTATGAGCTCACAACCGCTCTATTAGTCACAAGTCTTTATTAACAAAATGCTTTTGGCATAAAACCTATTTTAGCTTGTAGAATCCTCAAATGAAGTCCAAATTCTATTTTGAAAAGACCACTAGGCCTCTTATGACTAGATCTAGCTATGGTACAACTTTGGTCTCAATCTGTGATGACAGGGGGATATGGATTGCAATCCATGTACCTCAGTGTGGCAGAATGTGATGAAACTTTACACATCTTTCCCTTGGTACCCTAACACCATCTATATTCTTTTTGTGTGATTTGAACTTGATTAGGTCAACTAAAAGTCAAATCATATGTCCGATTTTGTGGGTTTTCACCTTGAAGTGTTTTTGGCCCTTTTGATGAGTTTTTGTGATTCTTTTTGCAACCTTGCTTTGGGAAGTATTGTTTCCAATGGTTTTTGCTACACAAAATGGAGAAGTCTCTGCCTCGTGAATCGTGATCCATGTTCCATCACTTCTAGACTTGGGATTTGGTGATCTCTTAGAGTATGATGTTCATTGCCTATTCCCAAAATCTTTTTGAATTTGACTCAATTTTGGTCAATCAAAAGTGAAATCTCAAGTCTATTTTAGCGATTTTTGACTATCTTCTATCTTTGGTCTTTTTGTTCACTTTCTTCAACTCTTTTTGCAAATGTGTCTTTGGAAAATATGTTTCTATGACTCTTGGGTACTCACGGTTCAATTCTCAGCCAAAATCTCTGATGAGGTACATCGATCGCAATCCATGTTCTACCTCCTTTTGAAATGAAACTTTGTTAGCTCATAGTCTTTTCTGTTTAGAAGCTATTCCCAAAATCTTTCTAGATTTGGATCACAAAAAGTTGAAAATCCCCAAATTTTGGTGAATTAGACTAGATTTTGATGATTTTTTTACAATTTTCTTGATTTGAGTGTGATTTTTATTTCAATTTAACCTCAAACTTTGATTTCACTTGCTCGAAGTTAGTCTTTGTTAATTGGTCTCAGTTCTGCTTCACTTTGTCTTTGGGGTACATGGATCGCAGTCCACGTTTCACCAGAGAATCTGCTAAAACTTACCAGATTGCTTCTAGTCAGTTTTGTAATGCCCTTGAGTACCAACTTTTTGAGTTTTGACCAGCTTTTAGGTCTATACCATCAAATTTTAAAAAATTCAAAATTATGTTCTTTTTTGCCCAAATACTTTTTGCCCCTAATCTTTTCATTCCAATTTGATGGCAATGGTTTCTACTTACCCTACTCCTATGTGCTCAAAAGAAACACGAAGCAAAAAAGGAACAAAACAATCCAAATTAAAGTCGTAAACATAAAATGGAATAGCACTCTCAAAGCATAAAGAAAATTCAAAGAATGAAATCAGTCACAACTCTCTTTGCCCCTCAAGGATAGATCTAGCCGGCGGTCCCTCGACTCTAGACATGCTCAACTGCTTTATTGCTAAAGTGTAAAGGGATTAAATAACAAATCTTTGGAAAGAATTCTCTAAATATGTACTAGATCACTCACCACCTAAGGAACATTCCTTGCCAACAATGCCAATGTTAGCGGGTCACCGCGATGGACGTATATATCATAGCTATCTGGCACTAAGATAATAATGTCAATACTTAGGGAAGTGAATGTGGATGGGGCATGGAGACTCTTTGAGGGTGTCATGAAGAAGTGAATCTAGCAAGCGAACACATAAGCTCAACAAGTTAACCACCACTCCTAGATAAAAAAATCTGCCTATATTTTGCCTCACCGCTCTAGATCATCATGCCATTTTGATGACTAAACGGACTCGGATCACTACGAAACGTTAAGGGAAGCTATATTTGGTCTAAGGGGACAAGTCTACAAAGTATGGTGGCCATGTAACAAGGCATAAAAATCATGATCCATCATGTATCAAGTCACAAAAATTGCACTATAACAACATAAACATGTCGCGTTAAGGTCTAATAATACTCTCCTATGGTCAACATAGTTTTTAAAAATGATTTTTAAGCACTCAAAATTGAAGATAAGATTCATAGACGCGTAATCGTGAACCACAATAGAACTTGAAATGCTTACGGTTAAATGAAACAGAGAGAGATAAGGAACATAATGCAATTCTTGGAACTAAATTTGGATTATCGAATCATGAGAAAAGTTGATTACAAGTTTGAGCAGAGCCCCGCTTGATATTCGCACACAGAGCTCTTCTTCTGTCCAAAAGAAAAGTCAATAATGATGATAATATATTCAAACTAAGACTTTGGCTTTTATACGCAGGGCTTTCAAAATGGCCAACGACTGGCTACTTGGGCTTTGAGTACATGATCAAATATTACGGCTCAAAGGTTTACAGCTCTTGAAATTACAAATGCTCATTTACATAGTTTCCCAAAAAAAAAGAAAGATATATTACATCAAGATATGGCATGGACAAGGTGTGGCCAACTAGGAGGATGCCAACACACAATAGAAGCAAAAGGTTGTTGCTGATTAGCATAGAGGATCTTGACCTTCAAGGGAAAAGATTGGGTATTGCTCAAGTTTCCAAAAGCACGCCTAAGCCATACTATGGGCAAGGGAACACAAGGACCCCCAACAGGTCACCAAAAATATTATTCTAAGTTAGCAAAAAGATATTATGACCCATTTTGAATTCTTAGGCCTATCAGTGAAACAACTTACAAATTAAGGCCGCCAATTATCTAGATTATTCCTAATACCTTTCATGTGAATCTCTTGAAACCTTATAAGGGCGAGCCACCCAAAGAACCAATAATTAAAAAACTGCCCGAGTTTGAAGGTCAAGAAGAGATCTTACAACCAGAGAGCATCCTACGATATGAAGGCAAGGTTTTAAGAAGTGAAAAGACTATTCGACAATATCTTGTCAAATTTAAGAATTATCCTTTTGAAGATGTAAGGTGGGGATGAAGGACATCCAGCTAAAGAATACCAAAAACCTTCTAATTACTTAGAATGACTCCTGTCAAAGGTAAGAACCAAGTATATTTACCAAGTGGTGTTAGTCACCACTGTGGAAGAATGTCGATGGGTAAAAAAGGATCCTCTACTTAAAGTAACGGGACTAGCTATGACTTTATTTTCCCACCCCATAGTCGATAATGAGTATGATTTCAAGGGAGAGGTAATGTTATGAAAATTAATTTCTAACCTTTTAAAGTATTTCCTATCTTTATTTGGCCCTTAAGTCCAAGGAAAATGAAAAGAGAACAAGTGAAGTTGATTAAGTGCTTATGGACCATCCTAGTCAAAGGCTTGGGACCAGAAGGGAAGAAGTCCATAAAAGAGCAAGGGTAATTGTTATTTAGTTGTCTCAGTCATATGTATAGGTCAAGGAAGGATGAATATGTAGTGAGAAGCCCTGATCAAAGGTATAGGACAAAGGAGATGATCAAAAGCAATTATAGGAGTCTAAAAATAGAAAGTAGATGTGCTAAGTTCAAGTCATTAGAATAACTCTTTAGATCCAAGTATGAAGTCTGAGAAGTCTTAGGATGAATTTCTAACTTGCCACAAATAGCTGAAATCTAGCAGGTTTTGCGAGAAGCTTGATGGCACCCCCAAAGCATTGTGCTAAGGTTTTGAACAAGAGGTGACGTTTTGAAAGCCCAAGGGTGAGTTTTATTTTTACCAAAGAACATCCTAATTTAGTAGGTCTTAAATTAGCAGGTAGGCTATAGTTCGAGTCAGCTTCATAAAGCCTCCAAGGTTTGTGCAAAGGTCTTGCACTCGAGCTAACTAGTTAAAGGGTAAGTTTATGATTTTATGTAAAAGAAAGAGAAAAGCTAAAGTCTAAGGTTTGATCAGCCCACTTCCTCATTTAGAAGGTTGACTCTAGTTCTTCTTTACTTAGCTTGGCTAGACCACATGTCCAAAGTAGCACCTACTGGCTTTATGTGAAGTTAGCAAGTGTATGCGTGTGTCTGTCTATGTGTGTGGTGTGTACACTTGCCAAGAAGAATTCAAGGAAGGAGGGGGTGGGTTTTTTCATGCATAGCAAGCTTGGAAAAGTGTATAAGTAAGCTGTATGCATTCCATTTGAGGATTATATACAATTTGCATGAATATATACGCAAGAGCTCGTTGTATTTTTGGTCTCTTGCTCCTCATACACACACACTCTCAAGTCCCCAAGTTGGCGAAGCAAGCTCTCTCTCTCTCTCTCTCTCTCTCTCTCTCATGGGAGCTCAAGAGGTGACCATCAAGCTCAAGCACTTGGCTATGGATGCAAATCCAAGGAAGTGAAAGCTTCTTCTTCTTCTTCTATATTATTATGTTATGCTAAGCTATGCTAAGAGCTTTCCTTTAAGCGTATATGAAATACAAATTCTCCTGCATGAAAAACAATTCTTTCACCCTCATCTACCTCTTATCTCGTAGTTCTTTCTCCCCACTGGGGTGTTTAGGGCTCGGGAGGAAGGAGAGTTATACCATGGAATCTTGAAGAACACCATCTTCTTGGTTCAAGGAAAGCTCCACAAGAGCACAAGTTGTGTTGTAATCAAAGCTCTCTTTGAGAGAGGATTATAATACAAATACCTTTTGGAGAGGGAACGATGTCATGCCAAGGGCAAACCTAGGCGAGTAGGACTCGGGCCAAGGGCCGGCTGCTAAAGGTGGATAGGGAGATTCTATTCAGTGGCCAAGGGCTATATAATGGGGGGTTGGGCGGAGAATCTTCTTGGTATGAGAGAAAGGTGGAGAGAAAGGAGGAGGGTGGAGCCATGGCGGAGGAGAAGGCATGGATTTCTCTTTCCCTCTAAGCATGGTTCTCCATCGCTATAGAGGAGGTATTTTCACACCTTTCGTCCAAGGTTTGGGCAACTTTAATTGGTTAAGGGTGTGTGCCCACCACCGGCACACACCCCTTCAAGTACATATGTAGTCTAAAGGGCGTTTGAATCGAATTTGCCGGGTACGACTGCACACCTTTCGTAGCGATGCAACCCGACGTTCGACATTTTTTTGCAAAACTTTTTCAGAGACCTGCCAGATGGAGATGATAACAAGCACAGTAGGACCAAGGTCAAGGGCCATTTTAAATTAAAATTTGGGACTCAATTCGAGATCCATCATGCCATGGCTATGAGTCAAACCACGGCAAAGAGGCCCAATTTTGGGACACCACGGATCTCGAGATCTATTCATGGCTTGGATTGCGGTCCAATAAAGACAGTTTGCAATGAGGTTGCTGGATTTTTTTTCACCGCATATCCAAGGGATGCATAGGTTTGGGGAAGGTAGCCACGATGCTCGGCACGGCCGCATAAGAGCAGAACCCTTCAACTATGATCCCTCCACAGATTTTTTGACACGAATCCAGCTTAACCTCAAGCACGGCTTGATTACACACCGTCTTGATCCAAGGCATGGATTTCTTTCAAGTACCTTGATAGAGCACGGCTCATTCGAAGATTCTCATGGACATGGGTTGTGTACCACCATTAGAGCATCAAAGTTCTCACACTCTTCCAATTTGGTTGCAACTCAGGCAAGGCCCAATAGCAACATGTATACTTAATGAGGTATGCATTTGATTTTTATTTATTGAGCATGTGCTTGATAACTCTGGTCTGCAATAGCCGTCTATGAATGATCTATAATTCAGGAGCCAAGCAGGTATGTGATGCATAATTTGCACGTATTCTTCTGTTTTCCCATTATGTTTACAGCAGGCAAAGTCATTATTTTGTGCATGATCAACAAGGTCAACTTTCTTTTGCTACGACTTTTGTCTATTAGCATGAGTATCCTTTAGCTATGAGCTCTCAGGAACTCCATCAATAGTTATGTGAAGCAAGGCTTCCATCTTGGCATCTTGCATTGCAATTATCCCCGTTTGGATTATGCTATGAGCATCAAAACTTGGAGGGATTTATCAATTTGCATGCATGTTATTTCATTACATGCACAAAAGGTGTATATGATACACACGACAACTCTCTCTTGCAGAGCAGAATAGGGTATGAGCCGGATGGGAACGAGTTCTTCCATCAAAAGTTTAGGACAACTGGTTATAGCAGGATGACTAGGTTAGATGCTTTTAATTCTTGTTTGTTTTTCTATATTTACTTTGGAAAACATTGTATGTTGTTCAAAGCAAAGTGCTTTGACAGCTTTACACGAAGCAAGGTGCCAAGATATTTCCCATTGCCTTAGCATTAAGGGCATTGGCACGCAAGTTTGGAGAACTGGCACAATCAGGATATTACCTCCCAGAATCTCTATCAGTAGAGTTGTGCAAGGCACTTATGGTTTTGGCTATTCTGTTTGAGGCCGTCACTATAGCCACGGGCTTACAATTCTGCATGCAAGGCATGCTAACCAGGTGGAATGAATTCCACCGCTTCATGGATTATACTTTCAATATCACACTCACAACTCTGTCAAGGACAAGCTAAGTGATGGATTGTTTAACATGATGTTGGTTGTTGTCAACACACAACAACACTACAAAGAACCTAAATCTAGGACTTATTTCATAGGCAAAGTGCCATCTTTAAGTCATCTTTGTAAAGTCATGACCCCTACAAGGTTGATGGGTCAAGGATGTGACTCGTGTTTTCTGTTACCTCTCTCAAAAAGAGCGTCATACAGGCAGATGGTTGCATGCTTATAGGATAAGCTGCACACTAGGCATAAGATGCACATGAGCATGGGCACATCATATACAAGGTAGTAACTTAAGGAATGTTCCTCAACCCAGCATCTCTCTCTCTCTCTCTCTCTCTCTCTCTATATATATATATATCTTTCCTAAATTCTTTAAAGGAATAATGCAAACCTTTTGAATAAGATTATGAAATACGTTTTGCTTCTGAGTCAGCTGAGCCAAGGTGCTCTCACTCTCAGCTAGAACTTGACAAGACGCCATTCAAATTGGTCTTCATCGGTTCATCGATTGAACACTAATTGACATAAGGGCTATGAGCCACACGGGCTGGCTAAGAGCCATTGTCAGATCTAGGGTAAGACCCAATTGTTGGCATTCCTTGGGTGATTGCTCTCCAGCTTGAACATATCTACCTAGTGGACTCCCCATCAATGTTAATGGCTCGGCAAGAGTCTTGCCATTACATATGTTTTTGGGTATTTTGTAAGCACTACATGTTTTAGTGCAAAGAGTTAGGTTTTTAATGAACTTACATTCACATAGGCTGATCTATAATACGGAGTTTAGATACAGCAAGCATTTCAAACAACATGGCTGTCCATACGAGCTAGAGTCCCGCCCAACGTGGATCTCCCATTTTCTTTATAGCACTAGGCGCGCATATAGGAACACAATTTTGTGGTATGACCACATATGTGATTCCTAAATCACACAATACGTGTTGATGGTAATTTTTGGACACCTTCACACTTTGTCTTTCAAGAAAACTATCTGCCAAGGGATAGTCAAAATGTTCTTTCCAAACTTTCACTAAGGGGGTTGGTTTGGCAAGATATCCCAGGGGTTTGGATTGCCAGCACAACACCCAGGGTCACAAGTTCACTTTCTTTATCTTCACTAATCTCTAATTTTAGTGATTAGCAGGTTAAAGAAATTTTGATATGGTACGCTTCCAGGTTGAGGGATATACTTGACTTCCGGGTAAGTATCAGGTAATTTCCACCTCATGGTACGTACATGTTTTTTGGATTTATTTTCCTTTTCAATTAAATTTCCTTAAGTCTGTAAACGAGATGTTTGAGCTAGAAGGCTTTCATCCAGCTTGCTCTTTAGCCAAGTGACAAGGTCATGGAAGAGCATAGCAAATTGACAAAATAGTGTTATTTTATCTCTTTCCTTTTCATCAAGATACTGTGATGGGTTTGACTCTTGTTGATGCAATTACGGACCTACATGGGATGGTTCTATTTGGCACATGTTGTCACATGGGATACAACATGGTCTAGGAACTCAAGGAGTTCGGTTTAGCCAGTGTAGAGCAATGATAATGAGGGTCCCTCTCACTCGCGTCACGGAGTGTTCATAGTTACCTCCACACACAAGCACAAGTTGTGCTTGATGGATGTCGCTTTCTCTGCCATCCTTACTTGAAACATATTCCACATGTGGCGAATATGAGTCTCTGGGACTGACACTGGTGCTTAATTCCTAATGATATGTCGCGACGAAGTTTCTAGGTGCTGGTTGCATCCGTTTATTAGACCATTTGGAGCACACCGTATCATGAACAATTTCAGTGGTTGTGTTTTATATGGTATTTACCTCTTATCAGGCATATTAATGAGCTATATTGACAAAATCTTGACAATCATGATGTCTACAGTGAGAGTATGTATAAACGAGTGTGAGGAATAATTTTGACTGATTTTTGGCCAAATAGTAATATTTTTTGATATTTTTCTTGAATTTTTGACTAATGAAGATAAAAAATTAATTAAATTATCCAAGAGATCCAAAATCAAGTTCTAAAAGCAAATGCCAAATCAACCTAGCAAGAGCTTCAAGCATGTTAAGTTTCAAAAGACTTGGTACTGGTCAAATTTTTGGCCAACTTACGATAGGTCAAATTTGTAGAGTCAAGGTTAAACAGTGACTGGATGTCCGAATGATGAGTAGTTTGAGCCGCATAAATCAAGAAAGGAAGGCAAGATTTCACTCAAGATTTTGGGTAGTTTGGATACATTTAGGCAAAATAGGGCAAAACGGGCCTCATTTACATTTGCTAGAGTTAGAGAGGGAGAGAGAGCTTTAGTTCTTTGCGACCTAGAGCATGGGTGGAATCTTGCTTACTACAAGCACTTGAGGCTGCAGATCTGCACTAGATTTGATAGGTATGATCTACTTACCTCTTTTGACAAATGTATGTAAGCAACACAACACAAAAACACAAGATAAATCACACAATTCAAATCCAATAGGAGATTTCTGCAAAATCTTTGAGGCTAGCACATGGGGTAAAAGTACTCCAAATTTAAAATGATTTGGCCAAGATACTCTGCAAGCCAAGGGCTTCTAGGTCACGTAAATAGAGTGTGATTTATTGGTGGAACATAGTTTGTGATCCATGTTCTCCAACTCCAAATCTAAAAAGACTTCTCATGTAGCATGCTAGAGACAGTGCCTAATTGCTTTTGCAAAAATAGTAGAAAAAGCTACTTAACATGGATCATGATCCATGTTCCCCAACATCATAGAATGGGGACCAAAATTTGCCCGTAGTTAGACTAGGGTTGGGAAAGTCAACCCTCAAATTCGAGAGAAAATGGACAGTATTTGACCACAAAACCCCAAATTCTTCAAATGGTCATTTTGAGCTAGGCAAAAGAAAAAGTGGAACAAACCTCAAAAGATGATGACCAAATTCCTTAGGAACATGTCTAGATGCGTCCCTGCAAGTTTTGTGAGAAATGGGTTCCAAACATGGATTACGATCCATGACCCTCAGATGCAAAACTGCCAGATTTTGGAATCACATGAATATTAGTGTGTCAAATGCATATAGGTGATAAAACTCTAGAACATGAGGATGTGTCCAAGGATCTGTAACTTTAAAGTGTCAGTCGTCAAAGTTTTTGGAACAAGAAGACCTTAAGATGAAGTTTGGATGTG
Source organism: Adiantum capillus-veneris (assembly GCF_014529385.1). Lineage (NCBI taxonomy): Eukaryota > Viridiplantae > Streptophyta > Polypodiopsida > Polypodiales > Pteridaceae > Adiantum > Adiantum capillus-veneris. Next base: position 46,718,528 of record NC_140937.1, read on the forward strand.
TTAAAGTGCTCAAAGAGACAAAGTTTGACCATAAAATCCTTAGCAAGATCATAAATTTTGATAGCAAGGATAGAAGAGCCATACAAAGTTAGACTGCAGTGGGATTCAAAGGACAAGTAGACATAAAGATGTTAATCAACATCCAAGCAGCAAAATTACAAAAACCAACACCTATTCTCCACAAGAATGCTTCAAAGTGGGATCCAAAAAGCAAAAATGATCAAAGTTGGGAAAATAGAGCTATAAACTAGAAAATTTGGTTCACTTGGTAAATATAGTGTGAATTTTAAAAGATTCCAATAGCGTGCTAGGATTAGCTATAGGAACATACGCACAAAGTCTTAGCCCAAAATGTGACCCAAACATGGATTGCAATCCATGTATCTTTTCTAGATCTTTGGACCAAATTCTAGCCCTCATGACCCACATGCCATATGAGGTCCAACCCTAGATTTTCAAGTCATTCGAAAATAAAAATCCTTGTGAGAATCCCAAAATTCTCTAAGTTTGTAGAAAAATTACAAAATGTGACTTAGACTGCAAACCTTAGATCCAAATCACAAAAGTTTGCACCCATACTTGAACATGTTGAATCAGATGGTCCAAAGATCTCTCAAAAATGTGTTCCAACATGGATCGCAAATCATATACCTCTAGCTTAGAATTAACTTGAACTAGTTTCCCCTGTGCCTATAGTTGTCCTAGACACTAGTGAAGTTTGCTATGCTTTGGATCTCTTTTGCTTAAGTTATGCTCATTTTTCAATTTATGGTCAACTTTGTGCTCAAGTGACTTTTTGAACAACTTTTTGGCCAATTTTTGAACACTAAAAGGCTTAAATTTTGCTAGCAAAATGCCTCATTGATGTGCATAGAAGGAGTGGGAAGCAACTCCCTACAAGATAGTCAACATCTCATCCAATGAGAAGGCACATGTCACCGATGAAGAATTAGAGCAAATCCCTGCCAACATCTTTATCAGAAAGTTTTAGGCAACCGACCGAAGCAAAGTGAAAGCTACAATCTTTCCCAAAGAGCTTTGGACACTCCACTAAAACCAAGAAGTGATAGATAATGCTCGATGCTTGCAACTGGATAGTTTCTTTCGACTATTGCCATGTGGAATTGACTTTGAGAGAGCCCATGAGCTAATGAGGAGCATTCAGTATAATGGTGAGGCTACACTCATAGATAAAGATGGAGCCATTGTCCAAGTGAAGATAACAAGTGACATTATTTGTCAGTCACTCCACCTGCCAGTGGGCAGTCACACTGTGCTCCTAAAGACCAAGGCCATTGACAATGATAAGACATTCATCAAACAACAAGGACATAAATTGACCTTCAAATATCTCATGTACTGAGAGATGGAGATGCCTTTGAGATTGATCTCGCAGCATCTTAAAGTACAAAAGACACCTCGCTAAACCAAGCCTTTATTACACTTAGTGGTGGTCATGGCGATTGGTATGGCAGAGCATCGGGCCATCAAATGTGATCTTGGCAGTTACATCCTAGAGAATTTGGTGGAAGCTAATTTAAAGAGCAGTGAGAGGAATAAGGTTTACATCAATGTCGGGCCCATGCTCACATGAATTGCCTATCAAGCCTTGGCCATGATTGAATACCTACCAGCAAGATAGAGTCACAGCTAGACCTCCTTCACAAGTCAAAGCACTTTGTTGTTAACCCTCACGGCTCACGGACACCCTATCACCTATGACGGACGTTGTATTATTTACTTGTAGAGTCAGGTACCGGGCTTGTCGATCCAATAGGAAAAGGGTAAGAGTGATCGCCGATGAGAGGCGCACTCTAACTGGAACATTCAAGGGATTAGTTGGCTAAGCATGGGCACCCAAGTGTGAATGGGGTGAGCTCATATAAAAGTCAACTAAACCTAAAATTCACTGATTCTCTCATTTGTGCAATTGAAGAGTGCTCTTGCTCCATCTCTAACTTCTTCTTCTTCATCTCCTTGTGTGTGTGTGTGTGTGTGTGTGTGTGTGTGTGTGTGAGAGAGAGAGAGAGAGAGAGAGAGAGAGAGAGAGAGGGAGAGAGGGAGTGTGTGTGCGATCGAGCATTACGAAGGCACTATGGCGGCAAAGCGGTTGAGTGCGGCGTAGCGGCGTCTCCCTCTTCTTCGCGGCAAGGAATTCTCCACGAAGCAAGCGTAGACGGTGAGTGACACACCATCATCATCTTTGAGCATACTAGTTTAGGCTTGTTGTGTGCTTGGAGCCATTTGTGGCTCGCACGCGGTGTATCGGCAAGTTCCTTGCATTGACACGTGCGACATACGCGCACATTTTTGGCGCCGCTGCCGGGGAATGCCATACACTAAGCTTGAATGGCACTCTGTGCTTCTTTTGTGGTGCAATTTCTATTGTAGGAAAGGTAAGGAAGGAGTGTGTGTGTGTTGAGAAGAGGGATTTGGTGTTATGGTGTGTGTTTTTTTTGTTAATGGAGTTTTCAAATGTACTGTGTTTATTCTTTGTGTATTAAGGTTGTTAGTTTTCTTTGTTAATGGAGTTTTCAAAGGTAATGTGTTTATTCTCTGTGTACTAAGGTTGTTAGTTTCTGTGTACATTAAGTAGGAAGTAGATCTGTGAGAGTTAATAGAGTGTGTTAGTGTGTAACAGTAGGTGTATTAGTTAGAAGTAGGTAGATAGAGTGTGTGTGTGCTCTCGCGCAGGCCACGACGACCTTATCCTTTAAAAAATAAAAAAAATAATAAAAAATAAAATAAAAATTTTTAAAGGTAGAACCGGGATCGGGTATTGGGGACAAGTCAAACCTGTATATCAAGTAGCTGCTCTTGCGGCAAGAGGCCAAAATATCAATTACACTGCTAAGAGACCACCTCTTCAATGCTATGAGTGTGGGGGTCCACATCGTGTAGCCGAGTGTCCTATTAGGCTACAAAAGAACTCCACACTAATGCAAACCAATAAAGCGAGCACGTCTACAATGACAATACTCATGTGTAATCGATGTGGGATAGATCATTTGATTGCCCAATGTCCAAATAATCCAAATGCACCGAAGATCACGCCATTAAACTTGATTGAAGTTACCGAGCAGCCATCACAAAGTACACCTGTGGTACTAGTAAACGTACTCACACGATCGATGCTCCAAAAACAAAATTATATTCTTGAGGAAAGAGACACGGCATCAATTGCCCAATCTCAGAAAAAGAAGAAAACACGAAGGAAGAGATCGCGAAAAGCAGTGAAGTCAGACCCCAGTTCAAAGACCAACATAGGGACTAGTGACGACTCCGTATATATGAACGACGCTGAAGAGGATTCTGATTCAGGAGAAACCATGGAGACAAAAACGACCACTAAGATAGAAACCAACAAGGAAGATCTTCATGAGCCACAATGGCCAGGATCCAAGAAGAAGATAGGAACTTACCCAAACCCTACAGAGGAGATTGAGCAAGTCAAGCAATTAAGGAGTTTGGTAGAAGATACCCAAAGGGATCCAGATTACAGACACCGTGTTCCCTATGCAACAACAACCTCACCAAGACCATAGACTAGCCATACCTAGTGTCATCCAAGAAGAAAGTGACTTAAAGTCATGGGAAAGTGGGCGTACTCACTTCTTGATGGAAAGAATGTTTACAAAGGGACTACTTGATCCTATCGAAGAAATGGAGATCCCATCTTCCCCACGTCAAGGGATTGAAGTTCAAAAGGTACCGTTAAACATTGAGAAATTGATGGATTTCATGTATTTAGAAGTTAGAACCACCATCATGTCCAAACTATATAAAGACCCTGAGCTAGTCTCAGTTCTTCGAGCCTTCCTCAATGGAGAACTAAAGTTTGGGCTACCATAATTTGCACAGATGGATGGATCTGGAGAGATGCCAATAGAGGAGGAACACTTAGATCCACAACTCAACCTAGATGAGAACCTTGTTATAGAAATACCTGTTAAGAAATTGGGACAATACTTTGAGGGTGATGAATCCAATGTGACCATACCAATCACTACTAAGGGATTACCTGTGAAGGGAATCCTTGATGGTGTCGTTGGGGTTAGCATTGTGACTAAAAATTGCCGGGAAACTATGGGAAGACCTCACCTTGCGACCACAACCATAGTAGTGAAAATGGCCAATGGGTCTATTGTTAAACCTATTGGGATGCTAGAAGATCTCAAGATCAAGGTCTTTGGACATAAAATAAGGATTACCTGATTGTTATGGATTTCTCCAAACACACTATGGCATCGGAGATGATCTTAGGACGTCCTTTCATGAGGGAAGCACAAATGGTGCATGAATGGTCTAGAAACCATGTCTACTTGCAGTTCCAAGATTCTGTCATTCGAGTGGATCTTGTGACGAGTTGAGCACATCCTCTAGGAAACAGGTTTATAATTGATCATAGATCTGACACCACAGTTCACTCGGCCCTATTGCAGTATTGTTACACGTGTAAAGTAGACACTGATGTTGGGGAAGATTCTCCTTATATGGATGTACTACCTGGAATGACTCAGTCGGACAATGTGGATTAGGTCCACCTAGCAGCAACCATAGACACTTGGGGAAATAGGGGGACGACCTGGGTAACACCTGAGGGGGATGAAATGCCATCACTTGTATCCTTAAATATGATAGAAGCAATGCATATAGCTTCTTACAAGACTCATCCTCATATAACAAAGAAAACATACCAGTGGGTCACTAAAGCTTCTTTAGCGACCATAGCCAATGCTAAAAAACAGAAGCCTTGTAAGAAACGTACCACTCGCTCCAAGAAAAGTAAGAAAATGTGGCGTTGGATTCCTAAAAAACTATTGGAAGCCCAAGGCTACTATCAAGGAAATGATCAAATCTGGGTGCCAAAACGTAGATTGTATTCTTACCTATCACCTGACCCATGTGAGCTCAATCCTGTGGCTCCAAAACAAATTGAAGATCGCGGAAAGAAAAAAATCACAGAATGCTACACACCCGCTCCAGAGCTAGTTTGGGTACCGAAGAAAGAACGATTTGTTCCACCTAGGTCAGGAAGGGGGGAGTCCCATGAAGCTTCTAGCTCCTCATGTAATGCATCCATAGAGGTAAAAGCTTCTCCACAGTCTCCACCTATAATAGTGGACCACCATGAAGCTACAAACAAATCCACACCTCCCAGTGTTCAAGAATCACCTGATGAACCACTTCAAGTTCGATCCTGGGAGAGTACCTTACCACCCTTGCAACTCGACGAGGCACCTAAGGTAATAGAAAACTATTGGCAAATATCCTCACCTATTACCAACTGGAACAATTGGTTTCAAAGGGTGACAACTCATTTCAAACGGTATGATGTACCCAAGGAAGGGGGGAGTGTTTGCTGACAGTCATCATTCACTCACTTTCCTCTCAACCTTCCTCCTTGAATTCTTAATCTCCAATCTTAGGGAATGTATATATATAGCCTTATACTCATAAAAAACAAAAATAATAAAGAGCAAGAGCAATTAGCAAACGAGTATGCACAATAAAAGTCAAAACATTGACCAGACCTACACATGTCACATCTGATACAGTGAAAAAGAAACCTATGTCATCAAATACCTTTGATTCTCATCACTCGAGTTATGGAGGGTAGGTAAGATTAGTATGATAGGAGTGTTTCTGTTTTAGAGTTGAGTGATTACCAAAGTTCTCTTTTTCCACTGATGTGCCTCCTAGAGGTATTCTTGTGTTTCATAGTGTGTACAGGAACATGTTGCTGTTGTTAGGATTTGGACCTTCATGGAATCTTTCTCTCGTTCACACTTCAAATCAAGCGCGACCATCAACACAAACAGATGTTTCTTGTCCATTAACATTGCCCCTTATCATTTTGCATCCATGTTTGTCTGCTTTAATTGTGATTGGTAGCATAATATTCACTGCATTTGCTTAGTACCAAAAATTAAATTCAATGTAATTTTTTGTCATAATCACTTGTCTAAATTTAAAAATCAAGCAGTTTGACTAAGCTAGTTTGACCAAGTTAGGCGTTAGAGATCTTCTCTTAATACCATGGGGAATGCCTTCCTAATAATCAATGGTTACTTAGGTTCTTAATCCGATTTAGGCAGCATTGTGTGAAATGTACTAGGGCTTTCTAGTGGGCTTAGTCCCTATTGACCATTAGCTTAAGTATTATAAAGGGATTTTACTAGTGTGATGAGCCTTGGGAGGTGTAACAGTGTCATATGACCCCCAAAAGTTACAAAATTAAAATGCTTAAAACAAACCAAACAAAAAATCAAAGTGCCACAATGTAAAATCTAAAGCGGAAAGAGAAATCTCAGCTTTGATTTGGTACTTCACTCACATGTATCGCCTATGGTACTAGAGCCCTAGAGGTTCCCAGTGTGGGCGCTTTTCCTTGAAAAGCAAAAACCCCAAGGCACAAAATAAGTACACACATCAAAATTGAATCAATGTGAAAAAACTTTTGGGGGGTCAAAGAAAAGGTAATCACTCAGGAGATGATTTCATGAGAAATTCCTTTTATCGTCGCTTAATTACAAGGTCTTCTGGGTATAGCCTCTAGTTAGCCCTCGAACATGAAATACTTGGCTCTCGCGATTAAACAACTTAATTGACCAGAGAAAATTAAGAAGCTTACCCATGGTATTAATAGTCGATCTTTAGTGCCTTTCAACCGTTAAATTAGCGACCCCAGACTTGTTTAATTGTTAACCTTTACATCTGTTTATGCATTTGATTATATTGCAATTTAATGTTTATCGCTAACAAATGGTTTAAAATTCTGTTACTAATCACATTGTCTGCCTACAACTGCATATGATTTTTAATTCTATATGAGAATGCAATTACTGTGCCAATGTTGTTTGATTTTGCAGTGACTGAAGAAGGCTAAGGACATTCATCTCAAATGCTCTTCCACCTCGACAAACGAGCTTCAACTCAATAGCTTCCGAGGACGGAATCTACATCAGGAAGGGGGGCATGTTAACCCTCATGGCTCACGGACACCCTATCACCTACTACGGACGTTGTATTATTTACTTGTAGAGTCAGGTACTGGGCTTGTCGGTCCAATAGGAAAAGGGTAAGAGTGATCGCCGATGAGAGGCGCACTCTAACTGGAACATTCAAGGGATTAGTTGGCTAAGCATGGGCGCCCAAGTGTGAATGGGGTGAGCTCATATAAAAGTCAACTAAACCTAAAATTCACTGATTCTCTTATTTGTGCAATTGAAGAGTGCTCTTGCTCCATCTCCATCTTCTTCTTCTCCACGAAGCAAGCGTAGATGGTGAGTGACACACCATCATCATCTTTGAGCTTACTAGTTTAGGCTTGTTGTGTGCTTGGAGCCATTTGTGGCTCGCACACGGTGTATCGGCAAGTTCCTTGCATTGACACGTGCGACATACGCGCACATCTATGAAGGCCATGGGAAGTTCTTCAACAACATCTACCAAAAGGAGAACACGTGGCTCTAGCTCTTGAGTGCCGACAACTGATAGTGAAGCAATTGAATCAAATTTTTGGCTTCACGACAAAATCAAAATCAAAGAAGATATTCCATGAGAGTACCATCCCATCGAAGAGGAAGGAGAGGTAGAGGTGGCTATGATCAGAAAAAATTAGCAAAAAGAAGAGCACATACCCAAGTCACAAGTGCAACACTCTGTGGAAGAAGCTCATCGGCTAAGAGAAGAGAAGCTGGCAAAGAGAGCTGAGGCAAAAAAGAAAGTAGAAGAAACACAACAAGTCTGTTCTCCATCTGATTCAAATGATGCAAGGCTGGAGAAACTCAAAGAAGAGAGAAGACAAAAAGCTAAAGTTGAAGTTGTATTGGCCAACGATCCACGAGATACTGAAGAAAAAAGCAGAAGAGAGAGTAGAGGAGGAGTCCAAAAGACAAAAAACAATTGAAATGAATTCAGCTATGGACTCCCCTCAAAGTCCCCAGACACTCCATGAGAAGAGAGATCAAGAAACAACAACAACCAAGATAGTAGAGGAAATGGGGTAGATAGTCTCTCTCAATGTGGGACGGGTGTCTAACCTCACTCCTATCTTATTGCAGACGTAGCAAGAACCACGAATATAATTGTCAATCCATGGGACGAAGCTGACTTGACTAGTGCATAGAGGCTACAAGAGGTCGTCAATCTCTTGGAAAACAACAAACAATTTGCATCTAACTCAAGCTACACTCAAATGACAGAAATCACCAAAAGCTAGTCACTCGTTAGCAAGAAAATTACAATCGTTACAGCATCAAACAACATCCAAACATTACGAAAATTCTAGGAAATGTTTATAAGACCTCAGCACACATGCTTATGGTCTCAAATTTCACTTTAGGTCAAGTGCAAAAATCGCGATTACTAACAACAATGCGTTTTTGACCTAGTTGTTTTCGACTCAGATGCATCTAAATGCTTAGCAATGATGCTCCAATACCCCACCTATACTTAGTTTTTGGTTTTTAAGTTTAAATTCTTACTTATGATGAAATTAGGCCGCAGGTCGGTGACGCCAAAAGCTACGGATTACCATGAAATGCTTACGTCAATGCGTAGAGCTCTTACCTGGGGTTGCAACGCAACAGATGTGACTGCAATGTGACAACCGGGGAGGGAGTAGGAAGCGCGAGAAGGAGAGAAGCGAGTGCCATTAGCTCACGCTGTGTTTCTATTATCCAAAACTTACAAAAAACTTACAAAAATTGGCTTTTATACCTTAGACAAGGTTTTTGGTGGTCAAAAACTAATAATCTGGGATCTCTAACCAAAGATAGGTTGATACAATCTTGAAGCTTGTAGCTCCGGGTCATCAATTACACTGTTTATCTGGAAAGTAGGAGTTACAATATTCCCGATTCATCAAAATAATAAGTGTTTTTACAATAAAAGCTCCGAAAAATGGTATCCGAGTTAGCTTGCTGCTGCTAACATTCCCCCCTCCTCGACTGTGTCGGCCCTTGACATAGCTTCATGGGCTGAAGTAGTCTTCGGGTTGACGGCTGGCGAGGTGATCTTTAAGTGCGTGTAAGGCTTTCTCATATCTGATTCTTCTTTATTTGTCAGGAACCTGCAAGAACTGAATGGTGACCTTGTTTTTAAGCTCAATGGCCAAATAGCCAACAAATATGGATGTAAGGTTGTTTATCACTGGCCCAAATATCTTCGTTCGCCAAGTGAAAAAACCTATATAAATGCTTCCTCAAACGCCAACATATTGCTTGAGGGCAAAAACATGTATCGGGCGTAGAAGCCGTAAAGGACTTCTTTGCAAGGCAGGCCACTTAAGTCGTAGTAGAGACCCTTATTGCCTTGAAGGAATGACATCCATGGTGCTCCTGCTTACTCCGGCTCGTGAAAAGCTTGAATACATGTGAGCAACATTCTGCAGATTTTATATAGAATGGCACATAAGAGATCAAGGAGGCTCTTGAAGAAAGACATGGTGCCCGTTAGGGTTTTCACCATGTATTCCTCTGTTGCCGATCCCTACTTTGGAGATGGTAATCATGGATAGTTTAGCCATGTAGGCCGCTTCTTTTTCAGTGCTTCAAATGCTTGCGATGTCCTTACCCTTGGTACATAACAAAATGTTGGGTCTTTTTGTAGTGCGGCAGGTGCTCGTGCGAACAAAATCAAATATCTTGGATTCTTGTTCAACCAGCTCTTTCTCCAGTTGGGGTCGACAACCTTTGGGCCTTCTGCCTGAATATCTGTATATAATCTTTCTTTGACCTATAATAGCTCTACCTTGATCAAAAGGTATGGCAATGATTGCTGATGCCATTGTGCATTGATTTAGTTGGGAGTGAGTTGAGTTACATTGGCTAAGTGAAGGATTCTCAACTCCCAATCCATTACTGCTTTCCATTCGGCATCTATTTCCTGGGAAACCTGCTCCTTGAGTGCATCTTCCTTAGCTTTAGAAAGCTGGACCATGGGCACTTGCTCAACATCAGTCAGTGGTACCTGGAAATGTTCTTCTCCTAGCCCTTCTGTCGGCGGCTGTGTTTCCATCTCAACAAAAGAGACCGAGGTAATGTCAATAGTTGGTTTCTCTGAGGGACCTGCTTCTTCTTGTGTCTCTAGTTGTCCCTCTCGTAGCAACTGATTGACTCTCTTTAGTTCAAGTATGTCTTTAAGCAGTTGTTCTTCGTGTTGTACCCGCATCAGTGCAAGGTATCTTCTTTGGGATTTCTCTAGCTTTAGCTCTAGCTCAAGATCCTTGTTTTTCTTTTCCAAAGACTTATAGACTTCATCTGTACCTTTTTTTGAAGTGACATCAGGATTTTCTCTGATCTGTCTCAAAAAAGTTGCCTGACCATTGATCCTTTTCTCTGAGTATTGCAGAGAAGCATTCGCTACATTGAGTTGCACTTGGATCTTCTGTATTGACAGAGTTGTGCTTAGGAGTTCATTTGTTACCTATGTCAGCTGTTGATCTTTAGTCTTGCATGCATTCGATAAATTTATTAGAAGTTCTCCTAGCTCCTCCATTTCTTTTTGCTGCTTCTCTTTTGCAAGCTCGTCCTGTTCTGCTTCATCTTTCAGCTCTTTGACTTGTCTTTGTTCTGAAATGATAATCACCCTATCATCTAACTCTCCTTGTACAACATCGATGATAAGTTCCAACTCTCTAGCCTTAGCACTATGGCTAAGTGTTGCTGTTCGCATTTTTTCTGTCATCTGTTGCATCTGCCTGGCATATTCATTTACGTGTATGATGACTTGGTTGTTTGTCTCCCATTCTTCAGACTTTGTAGGCTGTCTAGATGTTTCAGCCGTTTCAACTTGTAACTATTTGGGTGGTGCTCTGGTGGCTGTTTGTTGTTGCGGTGGGGGTTGTTCTTCACCTTGAGGCGTTGCGGTTGTCTTAACTACTTTTGCTTCTTGAGGCTTTGTGGATGCCTCGGCTGTTTCTTGTTGGGTGGTAGTAGAAGGGTCTATCTCTGTTTTTGTTGCTTTGGGCTGCTCAAAACTTGCGGCTGCCTATTCCTGGTGTTCATGCTCTTTTTCTTTGCCTTCCTCGCCCTCATTGGGTCTAATTGTTGAGGAAGGGCGAGGGCTTGGCATTGGGTGGTCTGCCTATTCCGTAGTGGGTGAGGGTGTCTTTGGCGACATCTCCTCTTGAGAGCTGTGTCTCGCTTTGTGTCATAGCCCCTCTTGCCTTTGTTGCTCGGCCGCGTCTTCTCTTGCTTTTATCTCAACTTCTTAGCTTCTTTTAATTTTAGAGCTTCTTTTGTTGCTTGGCCGCGTCTTCTCTTGCTTTTCTCTCTACTTCTTGAGCTTCTTTTAATTTTAGAGCTTCTCCTTCTGCATACATGCATTCAAGAAAGTCTGGGGTCCTCTGCTTCTTTCCTTGCACAATTTTTGGTTTTGGGTCCCCTTCTCTCTTTGGAACCCAGCTTTCCAGGTCCTCACTTGTAGCTTGGCGGCTTCTTTTGTAAGTTTGTATTTCTCTTTCAAACCTCGCCTTCTTTTGCTGAGGTTCCTCTTGGTGTGCAGCTACAACTTTCTTCTTCATCTCTTCAATTCTGGCTCGCCTTTCCTCGTTGTCTAAGCCCTCATTGCTATGAGCTTTGTGGGAGCTTTGGACATATTCTTCATCTGACTTATATACTCTCTTTGATGAACGCGTAGTTCTTGGGAGAAGACTATGCATACACAATCCATGTGTTCTGATTTGGGACTCGCGGCAAATTGTCGACCATGCCCATAGCATGGTATGCTATTCTTGTCAGTACTTCAAGCGCGCCGAGATAGGTGATTTTACCTTCTTTCTTGGTGCCCTTCAGCGTTGTCAGCACATATTGTGCGTGATCGATTGGTTACCTGGTTGTTGACTTCAACACTTGGGTGAAGGTAGTCGCAATTGCATGATTTGGGGTGGTGTACCATGGCAGTCTCTTTGCTAAAAAATGGAAGTGTTGATGGTATATGCGTGATGGTTCTTCCACTTGCCTTTGGACGAGGTCGGCAAAAGTTGCAGCAGCAATCTCCTTGGTGAATGTGCGTGCTGTCTTTTTTTCCCGGGCCCGCATTGTCATTTCTTCAATTGGCAACTTCAGTGTCTCGACCACAATTTCCTTTGTGATTACCACTTCTACTTTCTACCCTTGTTGGTCAGTGATTTGGGATGATCCATCCTCTTTAATAGTGGACAATACCTCATAGGCTTTCTAGAAATGTACGCCGCATGGTTCCTGATCGTAGAAGTCTCTGAGGCCCAGCCTTTTGTTGGCTTCTTTTGTGTGTGGCTTGGCAGCTACATCATATATTTCTTTTAGTAGCGTGTGCAACTCCACTTGGTGTCTTTCTTCGCTCTTGAACCTGCCTATGATAACCATGGTGTTGTTTTCTTCAAGCTGTTCTCTTGATAAATATGTTGCCTTGGCTGTCTTTATTGAACTTGGGTCTAGTTGGTAGGGTGGCAGCTCTTGCAACTTTTCCTTCTAGGACACACTTTTCTTGGCCTTCTCCGCAGCTTGTATTACTCCTGTTAGGGGAATACAGTGCCCAAGTTAGAAAATTCTGTAGATTTTGCTCTGAAATGCCCTTGAGTCTGAATTGTTGACAAATTGAGTCCAATTTTCTTCAAATCAATTTTGGAGCATGCATAGATGCATAAAAACATGTAAAGATCAAAATCATACAGTTTAAGCAAAAAATTGTAACAAAAGTAAATAATAATGATTATTTATAGCTGGGGATTTTTCCAACTTTTTGCATTTTTGACATCATAGGCTTGAACTATGTGGCATTTAGGTGCTTTGAGTGAAGTGTGGGCTCATTTGAGTGCACTGGGTGGATGGTGCCAGATTTAGGCTTTCAGTCTTTGAAACAATAGATATAAAGGGATTTTGAGATTTTGAGATCCAAACTTCATCAAACTTGGCCAATGGACTTGGGACATCATGTGCTTTGGTCCCATAAGGTCAAAGTTCTAATTTTCCCCCATTTTGGTAAGAAAGTAAAGAGATTATTAAATTTTTCATCAAAATGCAATTTTTTGTTGCAACTTGGTTCTAGGCATGATGTAGAATCTGTGTATGCGATATGGGGTGATTTGGATAAAAAAATGTAACAAAAAACTCAAAAATTGGTTTGAAAAGACTTCTTTGTGTTTTTCGACATTTTTCCAAGTTTTTCTCGATCATTTTAGCTCATACTTGAAATGTGGCATGTAATAGGTGTGTACAAGTGATAGGTGAAGTGAAGTGAAGGTACCATTTTCAAGCCAAAATGAAGGTGAAGTGAAGGTGTAATAGGTGAAGTGAAGGTACCATTTTCAAGCCAAAAAAGTACAAAAGTAAATAATCTGATTATTTATAGTAGTCATTTTTTTTGCAAAACGTAACAAATTTTTGACCTAGACATATTCAACACATCTAAAACAAGTCCTAAATTGAATTTGGTAAAGTTTTGTCGCGTCAGCATCACTTTGTGCTTTGTCAAATCTAAAATCACCGATTTTTGTGGCTAGATGGCCCGTGAAGTTGGTTAGTCACTCTTGAAGCTGTGGACTCGTTCGCTACATAGTCCTAAAGCTAGTTTGGCCCATTTGGAGTCAGTTTGACTTCATATGTCAAATTTGACGCTTTGTAGCCTTCGAGCTATTTTTTGCTGTTTCAGAGCTTGCCTTGATAGTTTTTATGAAACCATCCATGTACATTGTGTATAGACCCAATCTATAAGCTGTCTGTGGAGTCAGAATCCAATTCTGGCATCTGGCAAAAACCTAGCTTTTCTACTTGGGACCCCCCTTGACCCTTGCCAAATGATCATTTGGTGATATAGTGTTCTATTATATAGGGGCATGCTGCAGTTCAAGTCTCGTCCAATTTGGTTGAGATGACAGGCCGCTATGGTCAATTTTTGGTTGTAGGACTTCGTGCACTGCTCGATTTCTAGGGTTTTTCCCTTGAGCTTAGACTTGCTACCGGCCATATAGAAGTGATCATTGATAAGCATTGAACTTACCCCTCATGTCACGTGTGAGACGGTGCTGTAAACGAGTGACTGTGGACTCTGAAAATCGCGCGTGAAGAAGGTCGAGAGCTCTCTTCTCCAAGGGCGACTAGTGGAAATGAGGTGATTTTGGGCTACCTTGGATATCTATACTTGGACTTCCCAAACTATTTTTTCCCAAATTCCCCTGTTAGTCCTAGTAGGCCGTGAAATCTATGCTAGACTCAAAAATTTCCTCAATCGGATTTCGGTAGCTCATTCTGCAAGAATTTTGCAAAAGTAGGCCTTGGCTGCCTAATTTAGGCTTCCCGCTTCAATCTGTCGATTTGATTGAAATTTTTTGTGACTGTCGCCTTGTCCTTCTGATCATCAGTGTATCTTCAGTTCTTCCATCTGAGCTCATTTGCTATTTATTGTTAATTTTTGACTTGTTTATTGAAAAGATAAAAGAAAATAACTAAATGCTCAAAAAAAGAAAAATAAAAAATCCAATAATTCAGAAAATCCATTGAAAAAACACAACTTTTATTGTTTTTTGGTGGATTTCTCCATTTTCAAGTCCCACTATGAAGAAAATGATGAAATAACAAAAAAAGACCAATTTTTTGATGATTGTCTGATAGTATATCCACTATTTACACTCATTAGAGAGATGCTATTAGGTTAATTTTCCTTGTTCATGATTTGTAAGGGCATTACTAGGTAATTTTATAAAAAATCACACGTTAATATCAACTTTTTCCTCCCTCTTCAAACATTGCCCTTAATTACTTAGTTCCCTTACACCCCTCCTAGATGGCGTACTCCGGGACGACTGCATGCATGGGTTGAACAATCATGTCTATGCATAGTCTTGGTTTTCTCTACCATGATTTGAAGATCAATGCAACTTAAACCATGATATTGTGCATGAGGTGGGTCTTGAGTAATTAACTCAAGGGTTTCTGATGTCGAGGTTTTCTTTTGCTGTCTTCCAAAGAGCAATTCTTGTAACATGTGTGCTCTTTGCTTGATTATACCATCATGATGCTTTGGTACAATGATTTCTTGAGCTGTTGGTATCAATATTGGTGGTTGTCGAGCTTTTACCCGCCATTGATATCTTGGTTTGTTTTGGTCAGAATGTTGTGATTGATTGTTTTGAGACTTAACCCTCCACTGCTTCATCAGTTTTTATAGTTGGCGGAGAAGATAAGTGCTCCTTTTTCCTCCAAATCCATTTTTTTAAAGGTTTCTTGCTCAAAGATGCTCCTCTTTGCATTCTGAACCTTAGAACCATCTTTGGTATAATAGATGATGTTTTGAGCACCCAAATTTGTATCGGCTTGTCCTTAAGTTGTGCTGTTGGTACCCAAATTTGCCTGACTCCTTGCATGCTACTTATAGCATTTGCTTGTCGATAGGATGGAGAAGATTGATTGCTTTGTGGTTTGTTCTGCTGGTAACCTCCTTTTCATTCCTCTTTGCTTGGTACAATTGGAACAATGAGTTGTCTGCCTTTAGGTGATAGCTTGAGCTGATTGTTATCCCAATCTGGTACTGCCTTGTATATCCGCATCCATGAGATTTCAAGAATCATTGTTTCATTCATGTGTTCATCTGGTAAGCATAAAAACTGATGAGGGCATGAACATCCATGTACTATCACATTTAAGTTGACTACTCCCAATGTCGGTGTTGGGTTCTTGTTGCATCCTCTAAGTCAACTTTGTCTTTCATGCCTGTCATTCCCTAGTTGTCCACAATATAAGGATTTTGCACAACAAGATACATTATTCCCTCATCATTGAAGTATCAATCATCATTACGATCCACACGAACTAAGTCCTTGAACTCACTAAGTCTCTCCTTTAACCATGCAGTAGCGATCCATACCATCTTTGTAAATTTTTGCACTCTAATCATTTTCAAATTGATGTTTCAAGTGCAACAATTGCAATGTTGGTGGTGGTTGAGATGGTCCTGCTCCCCTGTTTGTTCTCTCTTTAAAAATCACTCTATCAAATCCTTCAACCATGTGGATTTAAGATCTCTCTAATGACGTGTCAGGCAAACTTGTCTCAGTGATTGACTCTAAGGGAGCCAATGGCCCTTTGATTCACACTCTCTTTAGTGAAAATATTGATCACTAGGTCTCCTACAACAGTGTTTTCTAATCGAGTAAAACCTACTTGATCTCAAATACATCAAGAGAAAGGACTCTTGCAAAATCTTGACTTGTCACCTCTTTAATTGCTTCCAAACTTCACTTAGAATCACTTAAAACCATGATGCTCTAGCCTTTGCAATTTGTACAAAAAACACTCGATGGCTATGAGCTCACAACTTCTCTGTTAGTCACAGGTCTTGAATGAACAAAACAATTGCGCTTTTGGTACAAATCATATTTTAGCTTGTAGAATCCTCAAATGAAGTCCAAATTCAATTTTGAAAAGATGACTAGGCTTCTTATAATTAGATCTAGTTATGGTACAACTCTAGTCTCAATCTGTGATGACAGGGGAACCTGGATTGTAATCCCTGCACCTTAGTGGTTAAATGTGATGAAACTTTGCACACAGCTTGTCCTTGATACCTTGACACCAGCTATATACTTTTTGTGCGATTTGGACTTGATTAGGTCAACTAAAAGTCAAATCCTAGGTTCGACTTTGCGGTTTTTCACCTTGAAGTGTTTTTGGCTTTTTTGATGAGCAATTTTGTATTCTTTTTGAAAACTTGCTTTGGGAAGACTGGAGAAATATCTACCAAAAATCTTAGATGGGGGACATGGACCGCCATCCATGTTTAATCACTTTTGGACTTGGGATTTGGTGAGCTGATAGAATACGATATTTGTAGGCTATTCCCAATATTGTTTTGAATTTTTTGGTCAACCAAAAGTGAAATCCCATGTCTATTTTAGAGGTTTTTGAATATCTTTTGATTTTGGTCCTTTTGTCCACTTTCTTCAACTCTTTTTGCAAATGTGTCTTCCGAAAATAAGTTTATGACTCTCGGATACTCACAGTTTAATTCTCAACCAAGTCTTCGATGAGGTACATGGATCGCGATCCATGTTCCACCTCCTTTTGACATGAAACTTGGTCATCTTGTAGTCTTTGCTATTTAGAAGCTATTTAAAAAATATTTTGAATTTGGATCACAAAAAGTTGAAAATTTCCAAATTTTGGTCAACTAGACTAGCCTTTGCTGACTTCCTTCAATTTTCTTGACTTGAGTGTGATTTTGATTTCAATTTAAACCCAGACTTTGATTTCAGCTGCTTGAAGTCATACTCTATGAATTGGTCTCAGTTCTACTTTGCTCTGTCTCTTGGGTACATGGATCACGATCCATGTTCCACCACAGAATCTGTTGAAACTTATCAGAATGCTTTTGGTGAGTTTTGCAATACCCTTGAGCACCAACCTTTTGAGTTTTTATCAGCTTTTAAGTATCTGTCATCAAATTTCCAAAATTTCATAGTTATGGTCTTTTTTGCCCAAATACAGTTTTCAGTCCTTTTTGTCCTAATCTTTTTAGCCCAATTTGATGGCAATAATTTCTACTTACCCTAGTCATATGTACTGAAAATAAACTGTTACCAAATACATGTGGTAGTGATGTGTGTGAACACACTAGGACCGCCGGGGCATTTTTTTCCCTCTTTAGGAGGTTTTTCCCCCGTGCATACTATATACGCCCATCACTCTAGGGCTATCTATCTTTCCATTGCACACCAAGTAACACACTCTCTATTGTGTGCCTTGAGCTTCCTTCATCTTCTCCAAGTTGTGTGTGTTTCTTTGCAACCCTAATTCCAACAATTGGTATCAGAGCACGTTACATCCTCCTGAGCTTAGTCGCCAGTTGCTCACTTTCTTTGATTACAGTGAGGTTTGGCGAGCGATCGCAGGTCAACAAATATTTCGTGATAGCTTGTAGAGCTAAGACTGCTTAGATTTTTGCTTCGGGCTCATTTCGGCCTCCGTTTCCACTACAGGCAGGTCTACACATAAATTTTTTTCATTTTGTGCAGAATTTCTTTCAGTGCTGTTTTGTGCATAACAGGTACCTTACAGTCTTCTACGGTTTGTGCTATATAGCACGTGTTGTTCCCGCTCCGTTCTCCTATTTTTGGGCAATTTTCATATCAGGTGCAACATTTACCATGGCTGACAACAACACAGATGTCTTCAAGATGTTTGCTGCTGAGGACAGGTTGGATGGGGACAATTACCCTATGTGGGCTTATATGATGCAACACGTTCTTGTGTCAAAGGGCGTCTAGAATATTGTGCAGAGCATTGATGTACATCCTGGTTCTGAGGATGTAGGTGATGTTGAGGATGTTGCAGGTCTTGCTGCAAGGATTGCTGCTATTAGAGTTGTTTTGCCTATGGCAGAACAAGCTCATTGGGAGATGTAAAGGATGTGCAGGCTCATGCATTGATTCTGTTGTCTGTGAAGCGCACCTGTTCCTCACATCCGCTCAGCAAAATCTGCAAATCAGGCTTGGGATATTTTGGTTGGTCTTTATGCAAGTCGCAATGAGGATAAAATTGCTTTGCTGCATAAAGAGCTGGAGTCGAAGATTATGCATGAGGAAGATGATATGGACACTTTCCTTGCTAGTGTCAAGGATATCAATGAGCAACTTATTTCTGCAGGTGAAGTCATTTCAGGCAGTTCCCTTGTGTAGACTGTTCTTGATGTCGTACCATGTTCTTACCAGACTTTTGCTAGTACTTGGAGACTTATGATGCAAGGAAATTCAGAAGTTGTCAAGTTTGATGCATTATGCACATTGCTGTTGCAAGAGTCACTTTCCAAGAAAAACAGGACTAGACAACGTGTAGTTGAACATGCTTTTATTGCTTCTCAAAGAAAGGGTGGTAACAGCAATGCAGCCACTTCTTATGGTTCTGCAGCGAGTGGCAAAACTTCTATTCCTAATGCTTCTGCTGGCAGCATATCGTCTGGCAATTCTGCTGATAAGGGAAAAAAGAAGATGTGTTGCCATTATTGTAAAGCTAATGATCACTTGATCAAGCAGTGTCCTAAGTTAAAGGCCAAGGAGGCTAAGAAGAAAGAGGGTGGTTCCACTGCAAATGCTCGTTCCACTACAAATGCAGCCATTGTTGAGTCTTCTGTAAAAGGAGACTGTAATGCTGATGTTGATGCAGAATGGGCTTTTAGTGTAGAGTGCACTTACAATCCTGATGTCCATGATGCATGCATGTTAGTTGCTGCAGATTCACATGTATGGTATTTCAACAGTGGTGCTACAAAGCACATTACCTCACATCGTGGATTGTTGACCTTTCTCGAGTCTATCCCTCATGGGAATTCAGTCACTTGTGCCAAAAATGCCTCTTATCGGGTTTAGGGAGCTGGAAAGATTGTGCTTACTGCTGCTAATGGCAGTAATTTCACACTTGTTGATGCACTTTATGTACCTGGGATCAAGAAGAATCTTTTGTCTGTATCTGCACTTGCTAGACTTGGACTTGTAGTCAAATTTGTAGATGAAAGATGTACAGTTCATGATCTCAGTTTTGGTGATGAAATCGTTGCATATGGGATTTTGTGCCATGGGCTGTCTAAGCTCACTTTGTATGACAAGCGTGGACAAAATTTTGCAAATGCAGTTGCAGATTCAAGGGCTATTTCAGATGCAAAACTTTGGCATTGACATTTTGGTCATCTGAATTTTGCCAGTTGCTGCGTTTGCAAAAATTTGATATGGTTGCTTCTTTGCCACCTCTTGAAGCACCTGTCAAACATATTTGTGAAGGCTATATTTTGGGTAAGATGCAACGTTCTAAGTTTCCAAAGGATGGTTCAGTTCGGGCCACATGCAGGTTGCAGCTTGTACATAGTGATGTTTGTGGGCCCATGCAAACTTCGTCCTTGGGCAATCACCTTTACTTCGTGACTTTCATTGATGATTACTCCAGGCATGCATGGGTATTCCCGCTTAAAACGAAGTCCGAAGTTTTTATGTGCTTGAAACAATTTCTGGCTATGGCTAAAAATGTCTTGAAATGCACTATGGGCACCCTCCATTCCGATCGAGGGGGGGAGTATATGTCTCATGAATTTAATGCATTTCTAGCTACTCGTGGGATAAAACACCAATGTATAGTGCCTTATACACCTCAGCAAAATGGTGTTGCTGAGAGGAAAAATAGGTCACTTATAAATATGGCACGATGTATGGTCAAAGGTCAAGATTTGCCGATTCTTTTGGCTTGAGGCCATCATGCGTGCCACTTATGTACTAAACAGGTGTCCTACAAAAGCTTTGCAGTCTATTACTCCATATGAAGCATGGCATGATAGAAAGCCTTCTATTGAGCACATGCGTTTTTGGTTGTTTGGCATATGCTTTGGTGCCACAAACACAACACAAAAAATTGGATGATAAGGTTGTCAAATGTATTTTTGTTGGTTATAGTGCTTAAAGCAAAGGTTACAGGTTGTATCATCCACAAACAAAGAGTATTGCGGTTTACGGGATGTAGTGTTTGTGGAAGATTCTGTTCAGCCCTTGTTGTCATGTACTAGAGACAGTAATGTAACCTCAGAGGACATTTATGACACTTTGTTGCCTCTTTTCAATGGTGGAAATATGAATGTAATTTCCAATGAGGCAAATGTGCAGCCTATGGGGGTTTCTGAAAATGTTACAAATCAGCCTATTACTGATGCAGATGTACATGATGTACTTAACGAGGAAAGGGCTGAAAATGAGCAGGCTAGAGGTTTGCCAAAATGGCTGGTGCACACTTTGTGTGACAATAATTTGATGCACCTTTGTCTAGTCGTACTCGTTCAGGCTCTCACCATGCATCTTATGCATTAGATTGTTATGCTTTGGCTGTGTCTAGCTTACATGATGTTGAGGAGCCTTTTGCCTTTTGGTTGGCTGCCATGCAATCAGAATATGATGCACTTATAGAAAATGACACATGGAATTTATGTGATTTGCCTCCTGGCAAAAAGGCCATTGGTACGAAGTGGGTTTACAAGTTGAAATGCAAGCCGGATGGTGAGATCGATCGCCATAAGGCTTGACTTGTTGCAAAGGGTTATGCATAAAAAAAATGCATAGATTATGAAGAGACCTTTGCTCCCACTTGTTGTATGACTACTGTGCATATTCTATGTGCATTGGCAGCTCATTTTGGTTGGGATGTACATCAATCAGACATTGTTACTGCCTTCTTGAATGGTGACATATTTGAGGAAGTTTATGTAACTCAACCTCCCGGTTTTGACAAGAA
This sequence comes from Adiantum capillus-veneris, assembly GCF_014529385.1. Taxonomy (NCBI): domain Eukaryota; kingdom Viridiplantae; phylum Streptophyta; class Polypodiopsida; order Polypodiales; family Pteridaceae; genus Adiantum; species Adiantum capillus-veneris. Next base: position 46,739,773 of record NC_140937.1, read on the forward strand.
AGGACAAAGGACAAAGTGTGCAAATGTAACAAGGCTTTGTATGGGTTGAATGAATCTCCTCGTGCTTGGTATGAGAAAGCCGACACTCATTTGGTCAAACAAGGCTTTTGTAAGAGTCCAACAGAAAGCACATTATATGTAAAGCGTGAGGGTGATGTGCTTCTCATTGTGGTTCTTTATGTAGATGATTTGCTGATCACTAGACCGAATGAGCGATATATTGCTGAATTTAAGGCTGACTTGAATGCTACTTTCAAGATGAAAGATCTGGGGTTGTTGCATCATTATTTGGGCATACAGTTTAGGCAGTGTGATGGTGGTATTGCCTTGTGTCAGAAAAGTTACATCGAGACATTGCTATGTAAGTTTGGACTTGAGGATTGCAAACCTATTGCCACTCCCATGGAAACATGTTTGAAGTTGAGTCTACATGATGCTGGCGATCCTGCTGATGTCACTCTTTACAAAATTGTTGTTAGCTACCTCATTTATGTATGCAACACGAGTCCAGATATTCAGTTTGCAGTCTCAGAGGTCAGCAGATTTATGCAGAGCCCAGGGTCTAAGCATTGGCAGGCTGTCAAGAGGATTTTTTGCTACCTTAGTGGTGTAAGAACTAGGGAAAACTAGACTGAAGATCCTCCTCCCAACCTCCCATTATATAGGCGGGCTCCTAGCCCCTTGCCCTAGACGGATCCCCTGTCCACACTGTCTAGCCCGACCCTTGGCCGTAGTCCATGACCATCCTAGTCCTTAGGTTACAGGACCCTTGTCCTGACATTACTCCCCCCTTAAGAAGAGTTTTCGTCCTCGAAAACAAAAGTGGGAAACTTCTGCTTAAGAACACTAATATTTTCCCAAGCAGCACCTTCTTCAGGTCGGTCTTTCCACTTGATTAAGGCTTGTTGTCGTACGTGATGTCGTGTACGCAACTAATGATAATCCAGAACACATTCAGGTTCATGGGGTAAGGTAGGAGGTTCAATGTAATCAACCAAAACCTGTTGGTCAATGACGTTGTCGTCCCCATGTAAACGCTTTCGTAGACGGCTTACATGAAACACCGGATGAATGCGAGAATGTGATGGTAGTAATAGTTTGTAGGCACGATCATCGTCTTGCTTGAGTATTTTGAAAGGCCCACAATATCAGGGAGATAATTTAGGTGTCGGTCCAGTTTTCAGACTTTCTGAATGTTCTGCCACACGTAAAAATACTTCCTCCCCTTCTTCGAAGGTAACTTGCCGACGTTTCTCGTCAGCGTATTTCTTATACCGATCTTGTGCTTGCCGGACATTCTGACGAGCAAGTTTTAGCATATCCATGTGGTCTTGGAGAAAATCCTTAACCTGTTGGAGTTTTTCGGTTGCCAACCCCACCGTAACTGGTGACTGAGGTTGAAACCCGTACATGAGCATTAAAGGACTGAAACCTGTTGTGACATGCTTAGCACTGTTGTAGGCAAACTCAAGAATAGGTAAGTATTCTTCCCAGTCTGAATGTTTTTTGCTGATGTATGCTCTTAGCATATCCTCTATCACCTGGTTAACCCGCTCCATTTGACCATCTGTTTTTGGATGATCAGCTATACTGAGGTTTATTTGTGTACCCAATCGTTTAAATACAGCTCTCCAAAAGTGGCTGTTAAACTTGGGATCACGGTCACTAACAATGTTACTTGGAAACCCATACAATTTGTATAAATTTTCCACAAATAACTTGGCTAGTTCCGGTGTCTTAATCGTTGATTTGGTCGGAATAAACTTACATAGTTTAGTCAACCTGTCTACGACCACCCATATTGAGTCATGACCTCGTATAGTGGTTGGTAAACCTACAATGAAATCCATAGAGATACTTTCCCATTTTCCATTGGGAATCTCCAAAGGATGTAAGAGTCCTCCTGCTTTCAGGCACTCTGCCTTGTTAACTTGACATTTTTGGCAACGCAAGAAATAAGCTTGAATAAAGCCATGTAGACCTGGCCAGTAAAACTATTGTCGTACGAGAGAATAAGTTTTTCTAATCCCCGGGTGCCCTACATTGGGACTATCATGACAATCATAAAGAATTTGGCACCGAATGTCTGTGTCTGTCAGTACACAAACTCTCCCCTTGTGGAGTAGGTACCCATGTCGATGGTAAAATGCTTCCATCATTGTAGTTCATCACTTGATAAAGGAGAACTAGGTGTGGAGGTTAAATGTACACTACCTACATTGGAGTGAGAAGGATCCCTCTTTTGAACATGGCTCCACACTTTGGAATATGTTTCATCTTGCTCATATTCGCCCTTGAGAGAATCTAAAAATTCACTACGAAGTTCTGTGAACAAGAGCGAATTGATCTCTGGCATTCGACTTAGAGCGTCTGCCACTACATTGTATCGGCCTTTGCGATACCTTAATTTGGCGTCATATTCCAGAAGGATCTCGGCCCACCTGGATTTTCGACCCTTTAAATCTGTTTGTTGTGTAAACCATTTGATGTTTTCATGGTCAAACACAATCTCAAACTGAGCACCATATAGATAATGCCACCATGTCTTTAAGGCAGACACTATTGCATAGAGTTCGCGTTCGTAAGCAGAATAGTTCTGCTGAGCTACATCAAGCTTCTTACTTTTATATGCAATCGATCGTCCGTCTTGTAACAGGATTGCTCCAATGGCACGATCACTGGCATCCGTTTCCAAAATGAATGGTTTCAAAGGATCTACAATAGCCAGTATAGGAGCTGTAGCTAATGCATCTTTGAGCGTATCGAAACTGTGCTGTTGAGCCGATCCTCACTGAAAAGCTTTACCTTTGCCTTTTAGTTGATCCGTCATAGGAACAACAATGTGAGCATAGTTTTTAATGAACCTTCGGTAAAAACTTGCAAAGCCTAAAAAAATCTATAATTCTTCCAGATTTTTAGGAGGTGGCCATTTCCTGATGGTATCCACTTTGGATTGATCCATGTATAGGCCATTAGCTGAAATAACATGCCCTAAATAATGAATTTCATCTTTGAGAAAATCACATTTAGATTCCTTGGCATATAACTTGTTTGTGCGTAACAACTCAAATACCTGCTTGAGATGTTGTAAGTGTTCTTCTTCAGTATAAACTAGAATGTCATCAAGGAAAACAATGAAAAATTTGCCCAAATATGGCTTCAAGAAACTATCCATAAGTGTCATGACTGTTGCAGGCACATTGGTTAATCCAAGGGCATCACCAAAAACTTGTAGTGTCCAAACCGTGTTCGGAATGCAATCTTAGGTATATCGGCAAGCCGAATACCGGACTTGGTGATATCCTGACCGCAAGTCGATTTTCATAAAAATGCAAGCATGAGTTAGCTTATCAAATAACTCATCTACTCTTGGCAATGGGTATTTGTTCTTAACTGTAACCGCATTTAATCCCCGGTAGTCTACACACATGCGCATACTGTCGTCCTTTTTCTTCACTAAAAGGATAGGTGAAGCCCATGGTGAAGAACTGGGTTGTATAAACCCTTTGCTAAGGTAGTCAGCAAGCTGATGTTCCACCTCAGCAGCCTCTGAGTAACTCATATGGTAAGGTGGTTTACTAACAGGTTTACAACTTGCAGTCACGTCAATGCCATGTTGTACTGAGCGTGTCGGCGGTAATCCTAATGGAAAATCATTAGGAAAGACATCTTGAAATTCTTTTAGAAATTTTTGTAATTGATTAGCAACGTTTTCTTGTGTAGAATTAGCAATTGGTGGAATAGAGGAGAGAGAAGCATGCGGCGTTGAGGAATGTTCAACAGACTCAATGTTAGAAATAAAATGAGACAGTGAGTAACACAAGAAAACCTGTTCTATTTCTCAGAAACGAGCTGCAGAAGCTCAACAGTACAAATGAGTGGAGATGAAGGTATATCCTTTTCTCCTAACAACAACACATGTGTGCCATAGGAATCAAACATCAAGCTGTTGCGCTCATAGCTACGCTTCAGTGATGGTTCTAGGCTATGCAACCACTCCCTACCAAGAACCACATCAGCCCTTTCCATGTCATAACCTGAAAATCCAAACACGTAGAGTACCCTTGTACTTCCAATGGAACAGCTCGGCATCGAGTATCCCATATTTCACTATCATGTCCATTCATCATTGCTACCTTGTAGCGGTGGGTACTCGGAGTTTGAGGTATTTTGAGCTTTTTCACCAATCCATAATTGATGAAATTGTGAGTAGCACCGTCATCTACCAAGTTGCACACCTTGTGCCCTTGCATATATTCGTGCATACGTACTAACTCATGTGGTCCAAAGGTTTGTTGCCACATGGAAGCTGTGAGACAGCATTCATGCACCATCTCAGTGTGTGTTACTTCCACTGTAGAGAATTTAGAGGAAGACTCAAGAGGCAATAGTTGCACCGTGTGCACTGCTTTCTCCTTACCCTGAGCAGCAGATTTCCCCTTGGGACAATCCTTTTTGCCATGGCCTCTTCCTAAACATTGAAAACATATATTCTCTTTCTTGGCTTTATCAAAATCCTTAGGAGAGAGAGGACCCCTGGACCCCTTTGGGTTTTTAGATGCATGTGAATTAGCAACTAGAAATTTTCTTTTATTGTGCCCATATTGAGTGCGTGTATTACCATGTATACTAGCAGGCACGTTACTATTATGCGTTTTCTTATCATCAGGGTCATCATGAATATGTGATTTCACTATGGATTCCTCAAGTGTTTTAGGGTCTTGGGTCTTGACATACTTCTTAAGCTCTGGAGTCAGACCTCGTATGAACCCTCGTACTCGTTGAAAGGTATCCAAGACTTCCAACTTGAGGATAACATCCCCATAGTGCGAGATATATTCAAGGAGTGATGGGTATTGGCGCATGGAACATGTGTGCCAAGACGTCCAATTCCGATCGGCCTCGTTTGTAGGAAAAAATTCCTTGCTAAACATGGTTTCAAAGGCTGCCCAACTTTGTGGTATGATGTTCTTCTCCTTGAGAGACATCCACCATTTGTAGGCCTTGCCTTCAAGAGTTAAGCTCGTTTGCAGAGCTCTGACTGTATCCGGAGTACGCCGTAAGGCGTGAATTCCATCCCATTTACTGAGAAGGATGTTCATTGCATCCTTATTGCGGTCTTGGTCTTCGCCCTTGAAAACTGGTGGTTTAAAGTTCTTTAACAAGTCATCCACCTCTTTGGCAGTGAGAGTATGCAACGTTTCATTAATTGGGCCTTGCCCTTGTGTTCCAACGTGCTCATGCATGTGGGTGTCAGTAGGACTCTTAGACTGCTGTTGCATTAATTGAATGACTAATGTGGAAAGTTTCGTAACATTTTCATTTAAAGCTTTAAAATTTTCATCCATGACTGTCATGCGTGTCTGAAGTGCACGAAATTCTTGAATATCGAGCAATTCATAAGTATCCTCTCCTGCTGTACTGTCGCGGGTACTCTCCTTGAGAGGATCCGGCCGCGAGCTGTCATTGGTAGGATCAGGATTACTTTGCTCAAAATCGAATGTCATGTTGATATACGAATCCATGGCTACACAGTGCAGTGAAAGAAGTACTCAGAAAAAAATACCTGATGTTGAGAGTACTCGCCAAGTATAGAAGCTTTGCTAACTCCACTTGTGCATCGTAGCACCTGACCATCGGAAAAGAAAGAACTTGCACAATCGGCGTAGAAAACGAACTCCGCAAAATCGCCCGTAGCTCGCAAGACGACTGAAATCTTGTAGTGGAGATGTTTGAATCGTCACCATTGTGAAGAAGCTTGATTATTGAAAGCTTTCATAATCGGCGAACGATTATGTTGCATGAACTCCAATTGAAACGGTTGCAATTGTAAAAATATGAAAAAATCTGGAATTTTCTGCAAGAACTGAGCGGAATGTAAGCCGTCAGGCTCGAGGGAAAACTGACACGGCTTGATTCTTGCACCGAGTACGGAGGGTGAGGCTCATGACTTGCCTTGCTTGTGGGAAGGACAACCAAGAAGGTCCAAGGCTCAAAACTTTGTTGTAATTGGCCATGCCATGTGAAATAAACCTCGTAGGCAGCATGAGCAGAGAACGCGAGCAGGAGAGAGTTTGTGTGCGGCTTGCTCAGGCACTATTAGGCCACGAGCTCTTGGAAGCACCCCATCTTGACCATGGCGCTCCTGTCAAGCCAGAACTTGCACAAATCTATGCACCACATACCCCCGTCCAAAATAGGAAACGTACCCGATTTAGGCAAGCCCAATTGCTAATTTTGGTAAAATCCCTAAAAAACCCACGGTTCACACCTTAAAGCCCTATTTTTAGTAGCCAATAGTGAGAACACCTAGAGAGAGAGTGGAAGAGAGACCTCCTAGGCCACCTAAGCTCTGATACCAGTGTAAGAACTAGTGAAAACTAGACTGAAGATCCTCCTCCCAACCTCCCATTATATAGGCGGGCTCCTAGCCCCTTGCCCTAGATGGATCCCCTATCCACACTGTCTAGCCCGACCCTTGGCCGTAGTCCATGACCATCCTAGTCCTTAGGTTACAGGACCCTTGTCCTGACAAGTGGCACTTTACATCTTGGCTTGTTTTATCCTAAGGGGGGATCATTGCCGCCAGATTTACATGCTTTTTCGGACTCAGATTGGGCTGGTTGTTTTGAAACGCGAGCGTCCACAAGTGGTTTTTGTTTCATGCTTGGCAGTTCATGTATATCATGGTTGAACAAGAAGAAACCTACTGTGGCCACTTTGAGTTGTGAGGTTGAGTTTAGGGCAGTCTTCAGAGCTACGGTTGAGTGTGTATGGCTCAAACGCCTTATGGCTGATTTGGGTGTTGGACATGACACAACCAACACTATCTACACTGATAGTCAGAGCGCATTGGCAGTTGCGAGGAACCTAGTCTTTCATGCTCGCACAAAGCACATTGAGGTGCATTACCATTATGTAAGGGAGAGTCTCTCAGCAGGAGAGATCAGCTTGGCTTATGTACCAACACAAGACAACCTTGCTGATCTTTTCACAAAGGCATTGTCTCGTGAGAAGCTCGAAGCTTTCTGCAAAGATTTGGGCTTACTCCCCTTTGTGGACTGATCATGTCCTCAAGGCATGGCACTTCCCTTTACTCATGTGCCAGCTCTTGTTCACTGCATCACTCCAGGGGCGATTTGTTACCATATACATGTGGTAGTGATGTGTGTGAACACACTAGAACCACCGGGGCATTTTTCCCTCTTTAAGAGGTTTTTTCCCACGTGCATTGTATATACGCCCATCACCCTAGGGCTATCTATCTTCCATTGCACACCAAGTAACACATTTTCTATTGTGTGCCTTGAGCTTCCTTCGTCTTCTCCAAGCTGTGTGTGTTTCTCTGCAACCCTAATTCCAACAGAAACTTGAAGCAAAAAGGGGAAAAAAACAATGCAAATTAAAGTCATATTGGAAAATGGAACATCACTCTCAAAGCATAGTGAAAATTTGAATAATGAAATGCTTTTGGTATCTCACTCACAATTCTCTTTGCCCCTCAAAGATACATATAGGCTTATCAAGCACTAAATCCACATCCACTTGCTTTACTGCTAAAGTGTAAAGGGAATGTATGATCAATCTTTGGAAAACAATGCTCTAAATATGCACTAGCTCACTCACCACCTAAGGATCATTCCTCGACAATGACGCCAATGTTAGTGGGTCGTCACAATGAACATTTGTAGCATAGCTATCTGGCACTAACATAATAATGTTAATACTCAGGGAAGCGACTCGGATGGGGCCTGGAGATCCTTTGAGGGTGGCAACCTCAAGAAGTGAACCTAGCAAGCAACCACATTGACTCAACAAGTTAACCACCATCCCAAATTGGGAAATCTGTCTATGTTATGTCGCACCACTCTAGATCATCACGCCATTTTGATGAAAAAAAGGACTCGGATCTCCACAAAACTTTAAGAAAAGCTATATTAGATTGAAGGGGAGAAGTCTAAAAATTATAGTGGCCATCTAACAATGTACCAAAATCATGATCCAGGTAAAAGAACCTGCACTAGGACAATATAAACATGTCACCTTAAGGTCTCATAACACTCTCCTATAGTCAAAATATTTTTTCAAAAAGTGATTTGAGCACTCAAAATTGAAGATAAGACCCACAAATGTGTAGTCGCAAACCACAACAAAACTTGAAATGCATGCGTTTGAATGAATGAGCAAGAGACAAGGAACACAATGCAATCCTTGGAACTAAATTTGGATTATTGAATCATTGAGAAAAATAGAGTTCAAGTTTGAGCAGAGTAGCTACTTGACAGTTGTACATACTTTCCAAACAATAATATTAATGATGATATGTTCAGATTAAGTCTTTTGACTTTTATACCTAGGGCTTTCAAAATGGCCAACGAGTGGCTACTTGGGTTTTGAGTACATGATCAAATATTATAGCTCAGAGTTTTACAGCTCTTGAATCAAAATTACAAATGCTCATTTACATAATTTCTAAAAAAAAAAAGATATATTACATCAAAATACGGCTTGGACGAGGTGTGGCTGACTAGGAGAGTGCTTGTCAACTACATCGACCAAACACTCCCACCTTCCAAGCCGTTGCACATCCTTGTGCAAGTTGCAAAAGCTTGTTAGTAGTCAAATTGCCAAGTCTCCAGAGTTTTGATGACTTTGTTGTACTCTTTTGATGTGGCTATAATATCTACTTTGATTGATAAGTCTCTAAGTGGGTTGTTCAGTAGCATGCTCCGATACACAATGTGTCCCTCTTGCAAATTTTTCATCAGTGGGTTGAAGATGGTAGAATCAATCTCGAAGAAGACCGTCATGAATGATTCCTCGTGTCTGCATATAATGTGAGGGTAGAAGGATTATTATGGGAGCGGTTCCTTCAAGGAACGCTGCACAAGGGCATTTAACTTTATGTATGTCATCAAATGCTTCAATGCAAGTGAGAATCATTTTTTCAATCTTGCAAGTCATTTGGAATTTTTAAGTTTGATACATCTCTTAGCAGTTTGATGATAGCCCTAAGTGTATGCATCATGTAAGCTTTCATTGGCTTATGATTGTATGCAGGTTTGACATTGATTGGGTAATTTAGCACTAGTAACCTCCAATTCTTCATTGCATATGTCTTCTAGGATTGACTTCTTGGGATGGAACAATAGGTTGCATCAATCTACTCGTGTTGGGGAGTATATGTTGTCTCATCTTGGGGCTACTTTTCTAATCACTTCCTATGCCATAAAGGTTGGCTCTCCTTTGTAGTCATCGTGTGCATTAGATTCTAATGTCGGTAGGAGCTTCTTCTTCCACAAGTTGGAATCTTGCTTCATAAGTGGTAGTGCGAGCATTGCATGGCCAAAATTATTTACTTTCTTGTTTGATTTGATCATCAACAAGGCCAAAATTCTTTACTTTCTCATCCAATTTGATCATCACCAAGGCTGTAGACTCTTAAACTTTGAGCTCATATAGCATTTATTCTTGTGTACTCCATCTGGCATGTTTGCAATCTATTGCTGGAGCTCATCTCTCGCATCTACTGGTTGCTTTTCTTATTCAAAATCTTGCATTTCTCCCATGGGTGGATGATGTGTCTGGTAGGTCCAGTGGGGGTAGGTCAACACTTTCAAATTTGATGTGTTGTGTTTGTAAGGTACCACCCAAATCTACCGCTTTAGTTTATAGTTCCTTTGCATGCATCTTGGCTTGGGTAGTCACATACACCTTGGCCTTGGCTAGCTACTCTTATAGTTTCTTGATCTGTTGCTCTTTCTGCGTGTTTATCACAAGCATGCCTACCATTAGAAGTTTCCTTTGGAACTTTTCTTATTCCAGTTATGCTTCGAGTGCCTTTATCTCCACTGTGTTTTCTATAGAGGGTTGTGAGTTGGAAACAGGTGGTGTAGTATTTTGATTTTCCAAGAGGGTGGAAAGAGTGTGTTTGACTACATCATAAGAGTCGCAGAGTTTAGAGTACCTTGTCTTTTCCCTCTCTAGAGCCTCTTCCATTGCTTGTTGCTCCACTTGTATCTCTACGTTTGCTTCAAATTAATTTCTAGATCTTGGTAAATGCTTTGTACATCTTTTTTTCTCTTTCTCAAGATTGTCTCTAGCTTGTGCTTTTCCTTTTATAGGCTGTCCACTTGTTGTTTGAGATGTATTATTCTTATTGTGCTCACTCAGTGGCAACCTTGCCTTCTTTTGATTCTTGGGTCTGAATGCGTGTCCACATCTTTTGACCTTTAAATTGTAGCTCTAGAATTTCTAGATGCTCTTTGATGTCAAACCCTTCTATGATCCTCATGGCTGCTACCTCATCTGCTTGTTGCAGAGTGGGGATATATTTCTCTACTTAGTCCTCGTACCTTGGGAATTCTTTGTAGGCTTCTCCATCTATGGAGGAGCCTTTTTAGTGTTGGCAACTTCCTCTTGTACAGTTTGATGCTCCTCTTCATGTAGCTTCCCTTGTCTTTCATCTAGTTTATCAATAGGAGGTGGAGGAGAGGTGGACATGGTAGCTTTGTTAGCAGCAAGATAACTTGGATACCATTTTTTGGAGCTTTTATTGTAAAAACACTTATTATTTTGATGAATCAAGAATGTTGTAACTCCCAATTTAGCAGATAAACAGTGTTATTGATGAGCCGGGGCTACAAGCTTCTAGAAAGTATCAACCTGTCTTTAGTTAGAGCTCCCAGATTATTAATTTTGACCACCAAAAACCTTGGCTAAGGTATAAAATTCAATTTTTGTAAGTTTTTTATAATTTTTGGATAATAGAAACACAACGTGAGCTAACGACGCTCACTTCTCTCCTTCTCATGCTTCCTACTCCCTCCCCAGTTGTCACATTGCAGTCACATCTATTGTGTTGCAACCGCAGGTAAGAGCTATACGCATTGACGTAAGCATTTCATGGTAATCCATAGCTTTTGGCGTCGCTGATCCGCGGCCTAATTTCATCATAAGTAGAAATTTAATCTTAAAAATAAAAAACTCACTGCTATAATCTCAATTTTTGCACTTGACCTAAAGTGATATTTGAGACCATAAGCATGTGTGCTTAGGTCTTATAAACATGTCCTAGAAGTTTCGTAACAATTGGATGCCGTTTGATGCTATAACGGTTGTCATTTGTTTGTCGATGAGCAATTAGCTTTTGGTGATTTCTGTCATTTGAGTGTAGCTTGAGTTAGATGCGAGTTGTGTGTTGTTTTCCAAGATATTGACAACCTCTTGTAGCCTCTATGCACTAGTCAAGTCAGCTTTGTCCCATGGATTGACAATTATGTTCGTGGTTCTCGCTACGTCTGTAATAAGATAGGAGTGAGGTTAAACACCGGTCCCATATTTGGCACCGCTGCCGAGGATCGAAGAGACCTAAACTAGGGAAAAACACAATCCTTTTGTAAAGTTATCCTTTAACTTCCTCTAGGATCACCTAGAGTCAAAACTTCCTTTTTAAAACTGTATAGCTTAAGATTGTCATCTTTTGCTGTGTAGAGGTAGCTTGGAAGTAGGTTGTACTTGCTAAGTACCTTTTAGGATTTTATCATTGTAGGATTAGATTAGGATTTTGAGAATAATTGATGGACGAGACAAGTCTTGAGATCAAGGCTCAAAAAACCATTAAAAAACAAGAAAATGAGTGTTTGTGGACACTTTCCATAACCTCATTGCAGTAGAATCTAGGAGTAGGGTAAGTAGAACCCGAGGTGGAATCTCAGAACATTGCTCTATCCAAAAGAATCAATTGTGAGTTGTTTATCTGAAGTTGCATAATTTTAGGTCTATGGCTAGAAATAGCACCAGAAGATTGTCAATCACTCAATCCGGCTGGGGATTATGCTTTAAAAGTTGTATGAACCAGTGGGTAAGCTTAAGGACGCATTGAGGTAATAAATTTGAAGAGTTTACAAAAACTCAGATTATTTACTTTTTCTTGACATTTTAGGCCAAATTAAGTTTTGACTTGACTCAGAGGCTTTAAATAGCTCATGAAAAGACTGTCCAATAAAAAAGTTCAAAAAAGTGCTCATTTTAGGCCTAAAGTAAATAATCACGATTATTTACTTTCAGCTCAAATTGACCAAGGTTGATACTAGAGATTCTATGCATGTGTACAAACAACTTTTGTAAAGGCCCACAGAATTTGGATCACTAAACTGACAAAAAACTTAGTAAGAACTGAATTCTGTATTGATTGTTGAGAACTTGAGTGTAAATTGGAAAAATTTTGTTCAAACCAAGTGAAACTTGACTCATAGAATTATATTGATGTGATAAATAGGTGTACATGCTCATTTGATAAAAAAGATGCAGAAATTTGCCAAAAGTGTATAATCATAATTATTTACTTTTGTCCCATCTTTCAACTTTTTTGACCAAACCAGCATACCACTAGTTTTAGCACATTAAGCCCACAAATCAAATTTGGCAAGATTTGAATCATTAGAGTAAAAATTGTGGCCAAATTTGTAAAGTCAGTCTGCAGACACAAAACTGTTGACCATTTGAACAGGAATTATCCAAACTTGATGAAACTTGGCTAGGGAGCTTAAGTTGAGCTGCTTAAAAAATCTGTGTCAAGATTGTGACAAAAACTTGTAAAAAAATAACAGGAGTAAATAATCGCGATTATTTACATCTGCTACAAAAATGGATATTTTTGCACATTTGAGTGTATCACAAGGTCAAGAATATCAAGTAGACCACACAAATCAATTTTGGTGAAATTTGGATCACAAAAGTGAGACCTAAGCCAGATCCTTGAAAACTGAGTCTACGATCACGACACAGTTGATAATTGAAACAGATTTTGTTCAAACTTAGTGAAACTTGTCCAGAGGCCTTAACAAGCTAAGTTGCATTATTCGTTATTCGGGAGACGTATAATACGCGAATAATGGACGTATTATTTGTTTATATAAATTATACGACCGTATTATACGGTGCCACATCATCATAAACGGCTAATCGTATAACTTCTTAGTTTTTTGATCGAAAACCTTTTCGATCAAAATTATTTTCGATCAAAAATTATAACGATCGAATATATTAGTATATATAGCAACACGCGACACGCCTAATACCAACTTTCACAGTCAGTGTTTTTCATGTGAGTACTCTCACCAAACGATCAAAAAAAGTAATTTGTATAAAATAAAACAAGTTGAATTTAATAAAAATTCGAATTCAATAGAATTTTAAGTTTTGTGATTCAAATATATGAATTTGTTTTGAAAAACTTAGTAAATAGTTGAAAGTTTGTATTTTGTGAAGAGTTTAATTTCTCACTTGATACAAACTGTAATTATAAGAATCACTTGTCAATGTGTTCAATTAATTGACACTTGAAAGTGACTAATAAAAAAAAGTAAGATATTATCGTCGTGTGTAGAGTGTACTCTCACATGAGATAATTAGTTTAAAAATATAATTACATAAAAATTAATTTTATGTAATTTAAAGTTCGATTTTGATGTGTAGAGATTTTCTCTCACTTCAAAATGAATATAATGAAACAAAATTATATTTTTACGTTTTGTGTAGAGCTATTCACACTGCTATGCTCTCACTAGAGTAAAAATTTAGGAAAAACATGTCCGAAAATATTGATATTCTCTTATCTTTATTTGGACTGCAAAATCTACCGTACTATGTGAGAGCATACACATGCTCGCATTGTAGATAGATAATCGCTTAAAAATCTATGGTAAAGTGTAAGAACTTTTTGTTCGCACTTTACATAGATACAATAATTATCAAGTATTGTAAGTGATTATTGTTTTGACATTTAAAAATGTCACTTATAGCTCTTGTATGTATAGCAATTTATAATGATAATCATTTTAATACTTGATTTAAAATACTTGATTTAATTGTAATTATTGATTATCGTAATGTGTTAAAGCTACAAGCTTGCACTTTAGATAAATCGATGCAATTTATATGTAATCCAATGGTATTGTTTTTTATTATTGTATTTTTGTTCAATCATTATTTTTAATTATTTTAATTTTGTTCAATCATTGTTAGTTAAATTAATTTAATGTTTTAATTGATTTTGATTATGAAAATGATCATTGACTTTGTTTTTACTAGCAAATTACTTTTGTGCATCATGGTGAAAGGACAAGAGTGGAGTTATGTGCATGAGTTGAAAGCTGGGAGAAATACATCTCGACTTAAATGTAAACCTTGTGGCCACGAGTTCAGTGGTAATGCAACCAGAGTTAAAGAGCATTTATTTAAAGTCCCTGGCAATGTTGAAATGTGCGGGGCACCACCAAAAGATATTCATGAAAAATTTGCCATGTATTCTCGCAAACTAAAGTTGATTCTTGCAGCTAAACATAAAGGTGATGTTTCTAAAGATATTCATGCGAATATTGAATCATCTGTATGCAATGAGGCAACAGAAGAGGTGTGTACCACTCAAGTAAACGATCAAAGTTCTCAATTGAACCCTCTTCATGGACATGCTTCTACATCAGGAGGAGTTCCTAGCACAAGCAAATCCGGCAGAGCGTCATCCAATGGACAGACAATGCCTGAAGCATTAGGTAAACAATGGTTGCTTGAGCACATGATTTGGTAAAATGGCATGTGTGAAGCAAACTTTATTGGATGAAAATCATGTGGTGAAATTCATTAGAGAGTATCAATTTTCGTATGCTCTTTTTCGAACCAAGTCACCAAATAAAGCTTTGCAAATATTTTGCGCGACAAGGTTTGCTACGGCATACTATGTTCTTGTTGCTTTGCAAGAGTTGAAGCCTGCATTGATGGAAACCTTAGCAGATAGAAGATGGGATGGATGGCTCAGCAAGTATCCAAGTTATCAGGAAGCAGTTGGTCGATGTGCGCAAATAGTAAACTCGCCAGTCTTTTGGCGTAATGTAGAAAGAATAGTAACTGTGTCAAAGCCGTTTGTAGATCTTTTGAGAGCAGTTGACACAGATTATTTTATTTTTGGTCGGGTCTACTAGTATATGTCAGAGGCTATACGCAAGCTAAGAGAAAATGTCAGTTTTGGTGCAAAGGATAAACCTACCATGATTACAATTGTTAACAAGCGTTGGGTGCAGTTGCATACGCCATTGCATGGTGCGGCTTTTGTATTGGATCCTAAGTTTCAAATGCATCAGCAATCTGCGAACAAAGAAGTTATGTCTGACTTCAAAACAGTGTGCTCCCAACTCTTAGGGCACGAAGATGGAAAAACAGCTTTTCATCAGCGAGTAGATTATGCCAACAGAACTGGTATGTTTCAGGATCCGTGGCATATAGATGCCATTGGCAAAACAAGTGCACCTTTATGGTGGAAGGAGTATGGTGGAGAGAAAGTGGAGTTGCAACACATTGCAGTTAGAGTTTTATCAGTAGCTACATCAAGTGGAAGTTGTGAGCAAAACTGGTGAGCATTCGACTTTGTGCACACTAAAAAGCGAAACAGACTTCATACTAAACGGGCTGCTGATTTGGTGTATGTTTTTTGCAATATGAGACTTATTTATAAGCCTCAAAACATTGCAACTAGAGCCGCTCAAAAGCAATATGGAGTCTTCCAAACGCATGAAGCTATTTCTGCAGAAGTTGATGATGAAGATGATATGGAATGGGAGATAGTTTCAGAATGCTCAGATATGGACGAAGTAGATGATATGGTTGCAGTTTTTGAAGATGGAGATGATTTGTGAGAGTACCATTGTAATACTTAACAAGTTTTTGCATATGATGAAAGAAAGTGGTATCTCGTTGTCGTTCACATCAAAACCTGTCTTTCTCTCTCTCATACGCACATATTCACTCACACTTAAATATAAATTGCCGATAATATCTTGTCGAATAACAATTACATAAAGTCGATGTAGGTTTGAAATTACAACAAGGTTTGATATAATTTTGAGATTACAAAAAGCTTCTGAGTGACTTATGAGTTTGATAGATTTGCTATAAGTTGGTCTATGGTAAAATCTGTAATTCCTAGCTCAGGGGATGGTTGAGTACCATCTTTATGTGAAGTGGTAGTATCATCTAGCAAAGGTCCATACAATGATTCATATCGTTGAATCTTTGCTTGTGCATCACTTAACTCTATTTCAAGCTCAAGAATACGGCCACGAAGCATGTCCGGTGTTTCTCCTTGGCTGGCAAGGTCTTGTCCTTGGCTGGCTAATTCAGTCAGTGTTTCTGACTCTTCAGGAAGTAAAACAATAGGACGCTTGTGAGGAGGCATTGGATTATTTGCATTGCATGCTGCCACCTTTTCTGCAATGCGTCCACGTCCAACGCCAGCGGTTCCTGGACGATCTGACCAATCCACTCTCTTCAGCAAAACATATCGAACATAGCATTGCTGGATAAAGTAAATTGCTACTTGGTTGTTGTTTGGTAGGCATCTCTCTTGTCGTATAAACCTTTGCAGCAATACACGTGCCAATCCTTTATGTTGCAAATCATAGAGCTTTAACGGAGCTGTATCTTTTGCATTGCCACTTATTTGAAATAGTTGATGGCGTACAAAGTGATTAGGGCAAAGCTTTTTGCACTCTTTAAGGGTTAATGGTTTGCCGTGCAGCGCTCAGATTCATCTTCTTCAATGTTCGCAATAGTAGAAAGATCTGCTTGTCCACATCTAACTTGTTCTTCTTTCAAAATTGCCTGAGCTTCAATGTGGTTGAGTTCTTCTTCCATATCTGCATATCAGGTGAACATGTCATTACTTTTAAATACCCATTCAATTAATTTGACATTGGACAGTATATCAAATGACAAACATAGATATTTTGTTCAATTAAACATACAATTAAATCTGACACCAAAAGTAAAACAATGATGAACTCATGAGACTGTGTTTTCATTAATCATCAGCTGGTCGTAAGCCAGATGTCATTACAATGTTGTAACCCACTCTATGGGCACCATTTAAACATAAGGAGAGATCAAAAGCGTTAGGCCGGGTTTTGGGGTTTTGGCGCTTGCCGGTTTCAAGATGAGCAAGTACATTACTCAAAAAATGTCTCTTGGTTTGTTCTTGGGACTCTGGTAAGCACTTCAAAATGCATTTACATGTATGACACATGGAATAAATATCCATAGCTTTGGTCCAGGAGGGAGGATTACTAGATATACATTCGGGGGTTGCCCATGGATACTCTCTCTCATATTCTTTTCTAGTTTCTATCTGCATATCGCGTAGAGGAGGATAACCGGTTGTGGTATTTGCTTTGGTGCATGAACCCCAATCCACAATGCCGGCGTAAACACCTTTTTTGCCAAAATGCAGCATCATATTCCGAGAGTGTAGATCATTGTGGAGGTAGTTATGCGAATGTATATACTTCAGAGTTTGGAGGAGAGCATTGATGATCTGCAAAATATTCTCCTGGAATAGCTCTCCTGTTCCTGCAGTGAGTACATAATCGCGGATGACAGGTTGGCTGCCGTCTGCAGTGCATTCGTTGATCCATTGTTCCACATGGCCGCCATTCAAAAATCGTGAAATGAGCATTGGTCGCTCCACGTGGCGCACCATGGCAAGAGGGTAGATAATACCTCGATGTGAAATATCCAAAATTGTTGCTTCGTCTTTGACCTGTTGCTCCATGGTGGGCCCATGTAAGTGTACTTTGAACACTTTTGCAGCATACACTTGATCTTTGAAAGCGGGATGTGTGACACCCACACGCTTCACATGTGCCCATCTTCCCTCTCTCAGATGTGGAGCTTGGATATTGAAGACGGCTGTGTCGGGTAAAAGGTGTAAAATAGGTGGTAGCTGAGAGAGGTCTAATGTAGCAACGGATGACGTTGCAGGCTCTGTTCTAAGAATGATTTCTGGTTCAACACCAGCTTCAGAAGAGCTGGCTTCCACTCTTGCACGCTTTGCTGCTCTTTCTAACTTTTCCTTGCTCTTGAACTCCGTGTAAAGCTGTTGCACAAGATGTATGCGCTCAGCTATGTTTGGCAAGGAAGTAATTGCAGGATTTTTCAGTTCTTGAAAGGTTTTCACGATCTGTCCAATGGTTTGTTTGACCATGTTTACTAAAGCACCTGATGTCAGGAGGGCTATGTCAAAAATAGCTGGTGCAAACTCTACCTGGAGCTGCTCAAACACAGACTTGGTTAGAGTCTCTGTAATTTGATAAAAATGCTCCGGAGCGACAGGGTTTAAACAACGCCTAATCTCTGCCTCTGACATGTAATGGAAGTGTCTCACAATCACTTCGGAGATGAACTTTCGTTGATGTTTTGCTAGTTTCGTGTCTGCCATATCTGTATGACAAAATTATAAATTAAGAATCTTACGAAAAGATTGTACACCATAGTTATTATATAATGAGTGTTAATCCTATATATATTAAATGATGATTCAAATTTATTGAAAAATATTAAATTATTGAAAATTAAAGAGAAAATCTTATGATTACAAACCACATTGTGCGAATCGACCATGAAAATTAATTTAGAGAGAGAGAGAGAGAGAGAGAGAGAGAGAGAGAGAGAGAGAGAGAGAGAGAGAGAGAGAGAGAGAGAGAGAGAGAGAGAAACAGGCCAGGAGTGTGAGATGCTCTTAGCATAAGAACTGGACCCTGCTATGTGCAGAAGTGTGAGATGATGAAAGAAATTACATCTAAAGGGTTGAAAAATCGTACATGTGAACAGCTCAGCTAGTGTGAGATATTCTCAGCACAAGTCCTGGATGCTGTTGTAAAATAGATTGATAGTTTTTATCAATCTAATCTCTGATAAAGTGTGTGGAACTCACAACACAACTATCAGCGGATAAATTAACAATTGCAGATGTAAGTTACCTATCGTATGTGTTTACGTCCAAAACAACACCAAGTCATTTAATGATGAAAAATGATGTTCTTTTGGAATATGAAACACACGAGTAACCAGTATGTCACATTAAGATGAAGAGGGCATGAAAATATGCATCTCTTCACTCTTAATATAACGAGTGGTAACGCTTGTGTTTCTATGTAACACATATGACAGAAAAACTTAATCTAAAATTGTAAATTTTATAAGCTATTTCTAATGGAGTGTGTGGAACGCACAACACAACCATCAGCAAACAGCTCAACAATCTCAATGTAAATCAATTGTTGTATATATCTACGTTCAGAGTAACACCAAGTCATCTGCTGATGAACAATGATGTTACTACAGAAATAGAAGCACAAAAATAACGAAAGTCGTATTAAGATGAAGAGGGCATAAAGTATTCATCTCTACACTCTTAAAATGATGAACGTTAATCTTTGTGCTTCTATGTAGAATAATCAATAATGATTTAATTCAAGATTGTAAATTTTATAGGCCACTCTGAAGTGAGAGGTGTAGCATCATGCCTACTACACTCCATGAGTCGACCTCTAATCCTAACTCACCTCTATGGTGAGAGATATACTACTACACCATACGAGTGAGAATCTAAATTTACCCTAAGCCTTCCCTAGAGTGAGTTATATAACTACACACCACGGGAAAGGAAACTATATTCTATACACCTCTGGAGTGAGCCATATGGCTACACACCACGAAGTGGCCTACGACCTGCAAGCCAACTTTGTGGTGAGAGCCAAAACTACTGCACCACACAAGTTTGGCACAACACAAAAATAAAGTTAGTATTTATTGAAAATTTAAAAAATATACCTAAAAACCGCTGTAAATCGAAGACGCTGTCTCTATCTGGCAAAATCTTAGAAGCTCCAAGCTCTCTAAACTCCAAGAAAGTCCACAATGCTTTTCGATCGAATACGGCGACGATTGTATATATATACATTTTTTCGATCGAAATACTTTTCGATCGAAAAATAACTCGATCGAAAAATGTTTTATACGGCTATTCGGTAATTATTCGGAAATATGATGTATATTGACGTTTTATACGTATAATTTTTGTTATACGGGCGTATAAATGCAACGCAGTTAACAAGTTGCATACTTGGCAAAACAAGCCCAAAAGTACAAATAATTGCGATTATTTACTTCTGATACACAGAGACACCACTTTTGACTTTTGAGCTTGTACAGTGTTAGAACAAAGTAGTACATGTTCACTCAGTTTTCAGGTTGCAGATTAGCCCTTTGGATTTTTGCAAAAGTAGAATCTGAAAGTCTCAATTACTGACTCACTTATCTCGATTTGAAGTGATACACATAGACCGGTCACAATAGTTAGCAAAAATTGTACAGTCTTTATGAAAGATTAGCTAACTTGATTTAAACTGATACAAGAATCAAGTTGCAGACAAGGAGTTGAAAGCTTGACAGAAGTTGCAATCAAGTCAAGTGTAAGAAGTTGATAACAAGTCAATCCGATGGTAAGTACTCTATCTAGGGCTTTACGAGTCTATATGAACCTTAGATCTGGTCGTATACTAGCAAGTCAAGGCATATTTGGCAAGACCGCTAGTAGAGTATCCACCAAAGAGAGTGTGAACCAAGGAGATCACTTGGACACTATCTTTGAAGAAGTTTCGGACACTTTTTCAGAATCAATATCTGAAGTGTATTCCTATTTGACTCATTCAGAAATCGGAACGATAATGCGATAGAAGCACATAGTCTCTTTTTATAAGGCTAATCACCATGGAGCTCAGGTTTATCTGGATCCTAATGAAGAGTATGCCATTCGCATTGATGGCCATGACATAGAGTTTGAAGAGGAAATCATGGCAAACAAACAAGGAAAAATGTACATGGATAAAACAAAACTCAGTATTTACAAGTTGAAAACCGTGACGTGATAGAAAAATGGGGTTAGAAGTAAATACCACAATTCTAGATATGGCAGCAAAAGAAGGACCACCAACTTTAGAATTTGAGGGATATGATCAAGTTGATTTGAAGCCTTTGAAACGGCTTAGCACGGATAATCAGAGTCTATTGTTCGGAGGATAGAAATATCAAAGGTCTTCTATGGTTTTCTCATGCCAAATCAGGATATTTAACACCCATGAAGATCATAAATATCTTCAAAATCAAAGGCAAGGGATCAACAGATCTACCAACCTACCTGTTTAGGGATTGTTATAAAACAATAAGTTTGTTATGATGACTCCTAAGGAGGTGGAACAAACTAAATACCAAGGGTACTCCATAAGGGATTGAATATTAGGCCAAGGACCAGAAACTATTCCAGGAGATGAACTCCACGAGAGATCTTTTGAGAGCAATGTTAAGAAACCAGAAACTACCTCATCACAAAGAAAACCGGGTGACAATAAAGCCAGTCAAGGGCTACATGAGTCACTATTTCCAATATACTGGTTTGAAGGACTCGGAATAGGACCAACTGCTAGGAGACCGAGAGTTGAACCAAATAGACGTGTCAGGCCAGCTGATTTTTAGAAATGGGTCAAAAAATACAGTGGATCTGGGGATCCATGTGACCACTTAGCAAGCTTTAGATAAGTGTTAAGAGTAGAGCGCATATTTGATTTCCATACTCAATTTGAGGGATTTGGAATGATAGTAGAAGGAAAATCATTGACATGCATTCAAACAAGGTCAATCATGGACTTAAATACCTTAGCCCAAGGATTTGTAGCTGCATGTTCCAAAACAGGGATCAAACACAATACGGTAGCTCACATCTATAGCTCCAAATAGAAACAAGGTGAGTCTTCTAGGGATTGTGCAACTAGAATCAAACAATACATTGCATGATGCCCAGAGTGAGAGGGCCATACCCAGACTCTTGACCCTAATCACCTCCCTCAGTCTTCCAGACAGCTCCAGGGAATGACGTAGATCTATATGCAGGTATCCCTCCCACTTGGGACAGACACCCAGACAGGACTCCGGCCTTCTCGAATGCCAACCCAAGGGGGTAAATCCCATTAATTTGATGACTTTATCCGCTTTATCATAATTTAAATCCATCCTTGGCATCTTTCAGTCACCCACACCCGAAATCGTGGTCCTTAGTCTTGATTCTCTCGATCTTTAACTTGAGGATCTACTCTTGCTTTCTTGTTCTCCTTTGGTTCATGCCGATAACCCCTTTTTTCTGACAAGCAAGCACGACAGTTATCGCTTTCCCCTCTTGTAATCCTACCTGGTCTTGCCCATTCCCACTTACATGTTTTTATCCCGCATAGTCCTAGCGTTTAACATAAAAAAAAATTATTCAACATCCAGCCATCTGACCCTCCGGAGCCGCCCACCCACCAAACCATTCCATGAAAATCCCTTCCCGAGGTGGTACTTAACTACTAGAAAATCAGAAAGAGAGTTTATCAGACATCATCAGAGAACAAGCATCATACAATCTGTTGCATACTCTCGTTCAGGGAAATTCATCTGGTTGTTCCCACCAGATCTTTATTTAGAAACTTTTAATTAATTTCTTTACCTTTATCTGCTACAATTAGCTTGTAACTAGTTTCCTAACTAATCATGCAACACATTTAGTTTCAACCAATTCATCTTGCCTCACTCAGGACCAAGATAATCGGTTACAAGCCATCAAAATGGCATCACCTTCATAATATTTCCCAGAATTAAGTGTTTGGGAAAGGCTCATCAAGTAATTTGATCATTCCTTCCTAAGCATTTTATTTCGAGAGGTATAGCACCATCTGGTGAAAGATGCACATGATAGCCCCTATATTCCTAGCCTTTCCAGTTCCTTTTTAAGCAACCAAATCGGACAAATTTCCTTAATCAAATTCACATCATCCTCCTTGAGTATGACCTTCTCATCCAACTATTGGCATCAGGTCATACCTGGATTATGGCCGTTTTCCAATAAGAAACCGCGGGTACTTCACCTGGCCGGGCAAAAATAAAACAAATCCATTCATCCCTTATCCCTTGGGCATGAATGACCTAGGTATAACAAACTTGCCGGTTACGCTGCCCTAGCCGAAAAGGGCCAATCTCTCTCAAGTTCCCCAAGAGAATCTCTCAATGGGCCGGCCTTTCAATCAACTTGACCCCAAGAAGATCCATCTTGGTTTCCGATCATTTCCAGACAATCTTCAAAACTCTTGGTTAAATCTATGTTTTGTAATGGGCTATCCCTATCACCTCTCGAGATTCCTTTCTAACTCTTAGCTGGTAATTTTCAGGTTCATTCATTTATCAACCTTAATTCCTACTTTCATTAATTATCTACCCGTCAAGTTTATTTAGAAAATACAAGCAAGTTTTTGCCATAGGCATTTGATGGCTAATGTCTCTTCGGAAATGCCAACTTTTTAACTTCAATCCCCGTTTTATACGATTCCCAGGTTTTGCAATCCTTTGCCATCCGTGGGGCATCTCCATGGAAGCTTGTAGAGTTTTCGGTTCAACAACACCGAGATCAATTCCGCGAAGTTATCCCCTATCTCCCCCATCCCGTATTTGCAAACAAACTTGAAATTGACAACTTTAGAAATACTCTTCAATACCAAAAATTAACTACTTCTATCGAGCTTAGACAACTACTCTTTTCTTATGGTTCCTAGATTTCCATTTAAGAAGCTAGAAGGTCTTCCTATAATTTATGAGTCTTCGAGATTTCCATTAAAGCTCGCTTTGGAGATAACATGGGAATCTAAAGCTTTCCATTAAAGCTTGGAAGAGAGGATTATAACCATACATTCTTCCTGCCGTAAAGAGACATGCAAACCATAAGCTTGATTACCATAATGAAACTAAACCTTTCTCTCTTTAAATGAGACAAGGTTTCTATGGAAGCTTAACCCTAATCACACAAGGTCACCATGGAAGCTAAACCTTAAATTGCAAGCTTGTCTTTCAAAGCTTTTCCTAAGTGCAAAGTTACCATCAAAGCTTAGCTTAAGGATGCAAATCCACCTTTGAAGCTTAACTTAATGATGCATAGATAGTTTTAGCACTTAACCCGAATTGCGAAGTTACCATTAAAGCTTAAACCTAAAATACAAAGTAGTCACTAAAGCTTACACCTAAGTGCAAATTTACCATTAAAGCTTAGCTTAAGAGTAAAAATATACCTTTGAAGATTAACTTAATGATTTATAGATACTCTTAGCACTTAACCCTAATTGCGATGTTACCATTAAAGCTCAAATCTAAAATACAAGGTAGTCATTAAAGCTTACACCTAAGTGCAAAGTTACCATTAAAGCTTAGCTTAAGGATGCAAATCTACCTTTGAAGCTTAACTTAATGATGCATAGATACTCTTAGCACTTAACCCTAATTGCGAGGTTACCATTAAAGCTTAAACCTAAAATACAAAATAGTCACTAAAGCTTACACCTAAGTGCAAAGTTACCATTAAAGCTTAGCTTAAGAGTGCAAATCTACCTTTGAAGCTTTACTTAATGATGTATAACTACCATTAATACTTAATCCTAATTCTAAGGTTACCATTAAAGCTAAAATCTAAAATGATGCACATAAACCTTCCTAGTATCAAAACACATGGTTTAGGTTAATTAATCCTGCTAGAAGTGAAGATTACCTCCTCTAAACAAAAGGGAAGTGGGGTGAAGTCCTTCTTGAAGAGATGTGAGGCTCAAGGAAGAAGGAAAGGGATTTAAAATGGAGAGAGGAGCTTCTTCACAAAACCCTCAAGGGTTTGGCCTTCAAAAGAGAAAGAGAGCAAGAGCAAGGTTTAATGGAAACCTTGATTTACTTAAGCATAATCTTGAGAATGGCAAGTATGCAAGTAGCTTAGCAATATGTGTATAATTACAAAGGAGAGGGGGTGCTTATTTAGGAAATGGTGAGTAGAATACTCAATTCCTATTGGATCCCAATTCTCTTCTCAATGCCTATTGGATCCCAATTTTCTTCTCAATTCTTATTGGACCCCAATTTCTTCTCAATTCCTATTGGACCCCAATTCTCTTCTTAATTCTTATTGGAACCCAATTTCTTCTCAATTCCTATTGGACCCTAATTCTCTTCTCAATTCTTATTGGACCCCAATTTCCTCTTAATTCCTATTGGACTCCAATTCTCTTCTTAATTCTTATTGGACCCCAATTTCTTCTCAATTCCCATCTCTTAACTTTATCTTCCAATCAAGTTAGTCCCTTTTTCTGCCAATTCTCAATCTAGATCAGTTTCCACGCGGCTTTTGACGAAGAAGTATAAAAATAATCTTATTCTTTTTGGAAAAATATAGGAATGATGTAATTTCTTATCCGGAATATCCTTGTCTTTTCATTTTGGAGTAAAGTCTCGTTGTCCACATGACTTCTTTGTAAGTTTTGCTTTTTCTAAATTATTTTCTAGGCTGAAAAAGTTCTGAATGGCTCTAGGGTTTAGGGAGGGACCTTACAAACTCCCCAACAAAAAGAAAGAGTTGTCCTTAGCTCGGGACATGCTTTAGAGAGTAGTCAGACTCAATCTTCGGTCAACTTATGATTGAAGATGGTCAGTAACTTTAGGGTATTTAAATTAAAGGACAGTGAAGCTGGTATGGACCTTGAATAATACACTTCTATTCCATTTTTAGTGTTAACTCAAAAGTCTTAATCATAAAGAATTCTTAATGACTCGGGGTTACTGTAATTACTGAATGTGATCTTACTCAACTAGGTATTTTTCCTTTGGTGTGACCGGATTGTGTTTCTCTTGTGAGATCTGAAAATCATTTCTTTACTTTGCTCTCTATCTAGCCTCAATATGCTTTGTAAAAATATTACCATTCTTACCTAGACTTTAACTTTTTTCGTTTTGAGTGTTGACTCATTTCTCTATTGATATCATCCAATTGATGCCATGTTCTTGACAGTTAAGGATTTCATACTGATCTTTCAATTAATCTCGCAATATCTCCTTCCTTGTGTACCCAATTTATTTCCTCCATCCTTATTTCTCTTATGTCTATAGCTTACTGTCTCATCTTTCACTTGGTAATCAAATATTTCACGTATAATTAGACTTGTAAAACACCAGAGACGATTTGAATCTCAAAAGAATTGACTGACTAGAGATGCTTGAATTCCATAAATATGATGATTGATTACATCCGCATAAAAATTACATCAAAAGTGCCATCGATATTATTGAAGAATAATTATTAGTTGTTTTGAAGAACCAACCAAAAATATGATCAAGGGTTTGGACAAAAGGGAGATATTGATTTGATACCAAAAGATGAATTACATGTGCTCATCCTCCAAAACTTGGAAATTGGGTAATTAGCTGGTCCCAATCTTCCCAGAAAGCATCTTCAATCGAATAGTCCTTCCACTTGATCAGTATTTCTCGGATTGCCATGTGCCGTAGTTGCTTCTCTTTAGTTTCCAGAACTTGTTCTGGTTTCATTTGAAATTCTTCTTGATTGACGAGAATGGTGTCATCATGATTCAAAACATGTAGAGGGTTAGCAACATATTTCTTAAGGAGACTGACATGAAAAACATTATGAATGCGCATGTGAGGCGGTAAGGCTAACTTGTAGGCTTGTTCTCCTATCTTTCTAAGGATTCCAAAAGGTCCACAATATCGGAATGCAAGCTTATGAAATTTCCCTAGCTTTAAGGAGCTACATTTGGGTTTGACTCTGAGGAAAACTTGTTCACCTTTGCTAAAGCTTCTAGCGGAGCAGTGAAGATTAGCGTAGGTCTTCTGCCTATCTCTAGCTCTCTTCAGGTTGTCTCTAATGACTAGAAGTTGATGATGTATCTCTTCAGGTTGTCTCTAATGACTAGAAGTTGATGATCTATCTCTTCTAGGATAGACTTAGCGGCAGGAACTTGAAGAGCTAGGTCGGCTAATCGAAGACGGACTAAACATTCCTGACCATACAAGGCTTTAAAGGGTGACATTCCGAGGTTGCGATGGTGAGAAGAGTTATAAGAAAACTCAACTAGGGAAAGAAACTTGATCCATTGCTAGGTTGCTGGTTGTAGTATGCTCGAAGCATATCTTCAATGACTTGATTCACTCACTCAGTTTGACCATCAGTCTTCGGATGGTATGCTGAGCTGAGATTCAGTTGGGTACCCAGAGATCGAAACATAGGCTTGCCAAAACTTAGAAGTAAATTTGGCATCCCGATCACTGATGATTCTTGCAGGGATTCCATGTAATCTTACTACCTCTTTGACAAATACTTGGGCTATGTCGATGGCGGTGACTTTCTGCTTGACTGGAATTAGATGAGCCACCTTAGTGAGCTTATCTACTATGACAAAAATAGAATCATAGTTTCCAGTTGTCTTTGGAAGACTAGTGACAAAGTCCATACTCAGACATTCCCACTTCATCTGAGGAATATCTAGGGGTTGAAGCTTTCCAGGTAGTAAAGAAGACCATCTATTAAGGTATAGTGAGTTATGTGTTCCCTCGGGTGAATCTTTTGCAGAAGAGGTCTAAAATAGGGGTATACCTGAATTTTTTGTTAAACTTCTTCGGGTAAAGAAGAGCTAAGGAGTGAATTAGTCAGGGTTGATGAGGACATGACTGCTGGTCAAGAGGTTTTTGAGTCTATTGAAGGAGGCAAGACTTGGTTCTTCCTATATGCATCTCTCACTTGAAGAGTGCAGATGAGACAGTTAAAAGACAGTTCTTAGAGCAATACAAAGATCTCCTCTTTCCTCAGCCAAATTCTTGTGTCGGCCAGATGATATGGAAGACATGGCAACATCTCACAAGAGTGACTCTCTGGGGTAGAGACCATTTTCGCAACAATACCCGACTTGCTATGGTTACAGAGGCTCTGGGACTTGGCCCTCGATACTACTGCATTAAAAGGACACGAGATCCTGGGTTCTCCGCATGGTTGTTCTTGCTTGTGTAATTTATCCCCCATTCCAAGATTTGCCTCGATACCATCTACAGTCTTCCTCTTAGAGGTCCTTTTCTTTTCTCAACTCATACCCAAGAAATTGCTCAAGCTGCTTCCCGTAGAACCATTCCAGAGGGTGAGCGTCCTAACACGTGCGGCACTTGCGATACTTGGTTATGTGACCATTAGAGGATCTTTATGAGTTGTAAACTTTCTTGCCTCTCTTGTAATTACTTCTTGCCTCCCTTATAATCCTTTTTGTCTTTAATTGAAGAAATAACCCTTTTTTGAAAAAATTGAGTATTATCAGTATTTTCTTTTTTTCAAATGTAAGTCTCTCTTCTTCAATTGCCAATGAGTTTCTAATGACTTGTCTTTACTAGTACTTTTAATTTTTGCAAATGGTCTTTCGTCTACAATAGTCTTGAGTAAAGATTCCAACTTTAAAGTTCTTGGCCAACTCATAAGTTTGCTTTCTTATTCTTCTCAAGTCTTTGAATGATCCACATAATTTGTGAGCTTATCTCTTGCACTTTCCCATCTTTAAGGGATTTCTTTTGTCGGACTTTAAAAAAAAAAAACTTGGTCCTCACTTGCACTCTTAAGATTACTTGCAATTTGGCAATCCAATTCTTCACTTGATCAAAAAAATCCTTCTGTCTCAAGATTATCTTGGTACGATTTACAGTAATCTTAAATTCTCGTGAAGTCCTAACAATAGAAAACTTGGAAAATCCGCAACTCTTGCGATCAAGAGGACTTCTTCAATTCAGTGGATAAGTACTCAAATTTTCATAGTAATTATGTAAACAAAAATGCCATCCTTGCCATTCCATGTAATCTTCCAATCCTGATAAATTCCAACCTTCATAAATCTCTCATTTACGAGCTTTCAACCCTGATCGATTCTCCTCGCTCAAGAAAGATCAAAAGCCTTCATCAAAGCTTCCATCATACTTTCCATATACATCATCTCAATACTTCAAACTTGTAGCAACAATCTTGGCATCTTCATGTACATCAATGCTCGAATTCTCGAGTATGGTTATCCTTTATTTTTAAAGTTTCAAAGAGCATTATTTTCAATGTGTACCCCTATGAGCTCTGATATTTTTTCCAAATCATAAACCATTTAGCTTTGATATTTCTCCAGATCGCAAACCATGCTCTGATACCACTTGTGAGGGCCATACCCAGACTCGACCCTACTCACCTCCCTCAATCTTCCAGACTGCTCTAGGGAATGACGTAAATCTATCTGCAGGTATCCCTCCCACTTGGGACCGACACCCAGACATAACTCCGGCCTATCTTAAATGCCAACCCAAGGGGGTAAATCCCATCAATTTGACGACTCTATCCACTTTAACATAATTTAAATCCGTCTTTGGCATCTTTCAGTCACCCACACCCGAAATCGTGGTCCTTAGTCTTGATTCTCAAGATCTTTAACTTGAGGATCTGCTCTTGCTTTCTTGTTCTCCCTTGGTTCATGGTGATAACCCCTTTTTCTTGACAAGCAGGCACGGCAGTTATCGCTTTCCCCTAAGAAGAGGGATCTTGTAATCCTACCTGGTCTCGCTTGTTATCACTTACCCGTTTTTATCCTGCATAGTTCTAGCATTTAACATTAAAAAAAATTATTCAACATCTGGCCATCTGACCCTCCGGATCCGCCCACCCACCGAACCATTTCATGAAGATCCCTTCCCGAGGTAGTACTTAACTACTACAAAATCGGGAAGACAGTCTATCAGACATCGTCAGACAACAAGCATCATACAATCTATTGCATATCCTCGTTCAGGGAAATTCATCTGGTTGTTCTCACCAGGTCTTTATTTAGAAACTTTTAATTCATTTCTTTACTTTATCTGCTACAATTAGCTTGTAACTATTTTCGTAACTAATCATGCAATACACTTAGTTTCAACCAATTCATCTTGCCTCACTCAGGACCAAGATAATCGGTTACAAGCCATCAAAATGGCAGCACCTTCACAATATTTCCCAGAATTAAGTGTTTGGGAAAGGCTCATTAAGTAATTTGATCATTCCTTCCTAAGCACTTTATTTCGAGAGGTATAGCACCATCTGGTGAGACAGATGCCCACGATAGCCCCTATATTCCTAGCCTTTCCAGTTCCTTTTTAAGCAACCAAATCGAACAAATTTTCTTAATTAAATTCACATCATCCTCCCTGAGTATGACCTTCTCATCCAACTATTGGCATCAGGCCATACCTCGATTATGACCGTTTTCCAATAAGAAACCGCGGGTACTTCACCCGGCCGGGCAAAAATAAAACAAATCCATTCATCCCTTATCCCTCGGGCATGAATGACCTAGGTATAACAAACTTGCCGGTTACACTTCCCTAGCCAAAAAGAGCCAATCTCCGTCAAGTTCCCCAAGAGAATCCTCTCAATGGGTCGGCCTTTCGATCAAATTGACCCCAAGAAGATCAATCTTGGTTTTCGGTCATTTCTAGACAATCTTTAAAACTCTTAGTTAAATCTATGTTTTGCAATGGACTATCCCTATCACCTCTCGAGATTCCTTTTTAACTCCTAGTTGGTAATTTCCAGGTTCATTCATTTATCAACCTTAATTCCTACTTTCATTAATTATCTACCAACCAAGTTTATTTAAAAAATACAAGCAGGTTTTTGCCATAGACATTTGATGGTTAATGTCTCTTAAAAAATGCAAACTTTTTAAGTTCACTCCCCGTTTTGTACGATTCCCAGGTTTTTGCAATCCTTTGCCATCCATGGGGCATCTCCATGGAAGCTCGTAGAGTTTTCGGTTCAAACAACACAGAGATCAATTCCGCGAAGTTATCCCCTATCCCCCCCATCCCGTATTTGCAAACAAACTTGAAATTGACAACATTAGAAATACTCTTCAATACCAAAAATTGAACTACTTCTATCGAGCTTAGACAACTACTCTTTTCTTATGGTGCCTAGCTTTCCATTTAGGAAGCTAGAAGGTTGTCCTATAATTTATGAGTCTTCAAGCTTTCCATTAAATCTCGCTCTGGAGATAAAATGGGAATCTAGAGCTTTCCATTAAACATTGGAAGAGAGGATTATAACCATACATTCTTCCTACCATAAAGAAACATCCAAACCCTAAGCTTGATTATCATAATGAGACTAAACCTTTCTCTCTTTAATGAGACAAGGTTTCCATGGAAGCTTAACCCTAATCACACAAGGTCACCATGGAAGCTAAACCTTAAATTGCAAGCTTGTCTTTCAAAGCTTTTTCTAAGTGCAAAGTTACCATCAAATCTTAGATTAAGGATGAAAATCCACCTTTGAAGCTTAACTTAATGATGAATAGATACTCTTAGCACTTAACCGTAATTGCGAGGTTACCCTTAAAGCTTAAACCTAAAATACAAGGTAGTCACTAAAGCTTACACCTAAGTGCAAATTTACCATTAAAGCTTAGCTTATAAGTGCAAATCTACCTTTGAAGCTTAACTTAATGAGGCATAGATACTCTTATCACTTAACCCTAATTGCGAGGTTACCATTAAAGCTTAAACCGAAAATACAAGGTAGTCACTAAAGCTTACACCTAAGTGCAAATTTACCATTAAAGCTTAGCTTAAGAGTGAAAATCTACCTTTGAAGCTTAAATTAATGATGCATAGATACTCTTAGCACTTAACCCTAATTGTGAGGTTATCATTAAAGCTTAAACCTAAAATATAAAGTAGTCACTAAAGCTTACACCTAAGTGCAAAGTTACCATTAAAGATTAGTTTAAGGATGCAAATATACCTTTGAAGCTTAACTTAATGATGCATAGATACTCTTAGCACTTAACCCTAATTGTGACGTTATCATTAAAGCTTAAACCTAAAATACAAAGTAGTCACTAAAGCCTACACCTAAGTGCAAAGTTACCATTAAAGATTAGTTTAAGGATGAAAACTAAACCTTTGAAGCTTAACTTAATGATGCATAGATACTCTTAGCACTTAATACTAATTGCGAGGTTACCATTCAAGCTTAAACCACCTAAGTGCAAAGTTATCATTAAATCTTGGCTTAAGAGTGAAAATATACCTTTGAAGCTTAACTTAATGATGCATAACTACCATTAATACTTAACCCTAATTCCAAGGTTACTATTGAAGCTAAAACATAAAATGATGCACATAAACATTCCTAGTATTAAAACACATGGTTTAGGTTAATTAATCCTACTAGAAGTGAGGATTACCTCCTCTAAACAAGAGGGAAGTGAGGTGAAGTCCTTCTTGAAGAGATGTGAGGCTCAAGGAAGAACGAAAGGGATTCAGGATGGAGAGAGGAGCTTCTTCACAAAACCATCAAGGGTTTGGCCTTCAAGAGAGGGAGGAGCAAGAGAAAGGTTTAATGGAAACCTTGATTTACTCAAGCATAATCTTG
The DNA here is from genome assembly GCF_014529385.1 of Adiantum capillus-veneris. NCBI lineage: Eukaryota > Viridiplantae > Streptophyta > Polypodiopsida > Polypodiales > Pteridaceae > Adiantum > Adiantum capillus-veneris. The sequence goes on from NC_140937.1 coordinate 46,771,937, forward strand.
AGCATGACAAGTATGCAAGTAGCTTAACAATATGTGTATAATTACAAAGGAGAGGGGGTGCTTATATAGGAAATGGTGGGTAGAATACTCAATTCCTATTGGATCCCAATTCTCTTCTCAATTTTTATTGGACCCCAATTTCTTCTCAATTCCTATTGGACCCCAATTCTCTTCTAAATTCTTATTGGACCCCAATTTCTTCTCAATTCCTATTGGATCCTAATTCTCTTCTTAATTCTTATTGGACCCCAATTTCTTCTCAATTCCTATTGGACCCCAATTCTCTTCTCAATTATTATTGGACCCTAATTTCCTCTCAATTCCTATTGGACCCCAATTCTCTTCTTAATTCTTATTGGACCCCAATTTCTTCTCAATTCCCATCTCTTAACTTTATCTTCCAATCAAGTTAGTCTCTTTTTCTACCAGTTCTCGATATAGATCAGTTCCCACGCGGCTTTTGACGAAGAAGTATAAAAATAATCTTAATCTTTTTGGAAAAATATAGGGATGACGTAATTTCTTATCCGGAATATCCTTGTCTTTTCATTCTGGAGTAAAGTCTCATTGTTCGCATGACTTCTTTGTCGATCTTGCTTTTTCTAAATTATTTTCTAGGCCAATTACGCCGCAAAAATGGTGTGAAATCGAGGGTAAATGGACCAGCCATGAGACCAATGAGTGCTATTATCGACCGAAGTATGATGAAAATGTTCAATACATGCCTATGAGGCCACAAGGACCACCCATGTACATATATCAGCCTAAATGGCCCCAGCTCAAAGACCACTGATGGGTATGGAAAGACCTCAACCCGTGTTGGGTCAACAACCTCCATATTTTGGACACAATGCAGTGCCTGTAAAGTACATGCATTCAGAGGGAGTCATAGATGAACAAGCATAATGCCTGTTACATCCTATGCTGAGCCTAGTCCATCTACAGTAATCATAGAAGGAGACTGATATAATTCACATCCACCAGCAATGGAGGAACTTGTGACTTATCCTACACCAAAGCTTGCTTCGATGTACTGTGTAGCTAATCAAGGTTTTAGACCTCCTAGGTAAGACCCATGAGCCAAGAACTGAAAACTGTCATAATTGTGGTGCAGATGATCGTTGGAACAATGAATACCCAGAGCATGACAAGAACATTAAGCCTGTCGAAGCTTATTGCATATAATATTGCGAAAAGGGAGGACACTTCCTTGAAGATTGTCCAAAAAACCCTTTAAACAAGGAAAAAATAGTAGTGAACGTAGTCCAAGTGATACCTAGTAGCTCATTCGAGAGTGAACCGATTGTTCCAATCAAGGTAATCACTAGAGCCCAGGCTAAGAAAAAGAAACATAACTCCTCTGATGATTCAGAGAATACTAAAATTTCCTCTCAAAAGACCAAAAGAAGCAAAAGCAAAAGGTATGAGATGAGAAAACAAAAACAAAGGGCTGAAATCGAGGAGAAAGCAAAGAAACTATTCCAGGAAAAACTGAAAGAAACTAGAAGTGAAATCAAGGAAACCACATTGAAATCTGGAGGATCAATTTTGGTAGACAAAATTTTTTGCGCCAATCAATGCATCCTTGGAAGCTTACCAAGCAGGACTTAAAGCAGGCCAAAACACGGAAAACAAATGGAAAAACTATCCTTCTCCAGATATGGAAGCAACTAAGCTTAAAGCTTATCAAAATTTGGTAAAAGAATTACTCAAGAGATGTTGGAAAAACAAAAACCCAAGCTCGAGAGTATAGCAAAACATAAGGAGCTTGTGGTAGAAACCAGTAAAGAGAAATCCAACGTGGTGGTAGAACCCCACCTTGAAGCAAAAGAGCTAGAACTCATAGTGTCTGACAGCAAAGATGCCTTAGACGCAATTTCATTCGTAGAAGAAGACTGTCCGGGACACTTATGGGAAAAAGTTAGAGAGATTAATGATGGGAGTCTAACTTTGAAGTCAACTCCTATAGAGGAAGTTTGGTTAAACAATGTAGCTCCAGATATGGACATAGATGTACAATCCTTGTATGGGGATTGCGGCTCTGAAGCTTTAGAAAAGTCTAAACCATTGACTTTGAAAACATTGCCCTCTTACTTGGGAGATAACGAAGATGAATCCATAGTTGGTAAACCACTCAGGTAAAAAGAGCGGAACAGACCCTAGAAGTAGACAACATCCATTCAATCATGTCTACACCCATTCAATGCACTCTACTTTAGGAGAACTGTTAAAAATCAGACCATATCTATGGAATGATCTACAAAAAACTCTAGAGAAGGTGGGGATAACATGGCTAATCTCAAAAAATCTGGAAAAATTCAAACACAAATTGGATAACAAAGAGATTCGATCCGTTCCAATGAACAAAGTCGAAGAATACTATAAAGGGGAAGAAGGAAACACAACCCTTCCAGTGAGATATAATGATATCAAAACCATGGCAATACTGGATAGTGGGGTAGGCATAGCCATAGCCAAGAAAGCAGTATGGGAATCTTGGTGACAACCAGTCATTAAACAAACTCGAACGAAATTGCAATTGACTGATGGACATATCAAAAGACCCTTAGGACTGCTTGAAAAAGTGATAGTTAATTCTTGTGGGATTGAATATCAACACACTTTTGCCATAGTGGACTTTGGAAAGAAACTCAACTATGAAATCATCTTGGGAAGACCTTCATGTGACAAGTACAACTCATCCAAGATTGGAGAAACAATTATCTGTACTTGAAGCAAGTGGGATCAATAACAAGGGTTAATCTAAAAGATCACACTAATAAAGACGTCATGAAAATACCCATACAAGAATTTGACTCAGCTCTTCGGTTGAAACTAACCTTCCATCTTGGTTGAACAAAGACACACCTATTTGGATGTGTGGAGCCTCAGAAAATGAGAGCTTAAATCAAGAAGAATGTATCTTAGAAAGCGATTGCACAGATGAAGCCTATGTACCTAAACCCTTTCCAAAGCATTTGTTTGAGCCATTTGAGTGGACTCAAATTTTAGCAACAATGGATGTATGTATAAATACGTCTATGCCTACTCAATTTTGCATGAGGATGGCTATGACATAATTCCCATACAAATGATCTCAACACTTCACATTGAAGACAAAATTCAAGAATCCAAGGACTATGATGCAATAGATGAGTTAGAAGAACATTCAGCTACCTCAGACACTTCGGGGTCGGAAAAAGAACATGTGAGAGCTAAACTACTCATGAAAGGAGGGGAGGAAAAGTTTTTGACTTTCCAAACCAAAAACCGAGAAGACAGAAATGGTATAGAAGCAAAAGAGGCACGAGAATTTTAAAAGCTAGACCTATGCCATCAGTCTCCAGTAGAACACAGTTTCTGATGCAGATAGGTGCACAAGATGTGTCAAAGACAAAATCACTCGTAGGTATCCTTTGAAAAGAAGGAAATATCAAAAACATCGAGAAAAACAAGAAAGGAAACTCAAGCAAAACCTAAATACTAGGACAAGGATTCAACGATGACACAAGTTGAACAAAGAAAGAGGTATCAAGAGTTGAAGAAAGCTCTAAAGGAGATATATACAACTGAAATGAAAACCATCGAGGAGGATGGTAAAGATGTAATGAATGTTTTATCTCATTACAAGAAATATACTCTCCAAGACCAAAAAATCATAGTCGAACAACCTGTCAAGGAACTACGAAAATAGGGCGATTCCTACGAAGGACCTGAAAACGCAAAAAAAAAGATTTGACCGAATTAGGAGAAGAGCTTAGACCTGCCTACAGCAAAAACGGCTTACGGAAGAAGAAGAGCTTTTGTTAAGCTTACTAAAAGAATATCAAGATATCTTTGCTTGGTCTTATAAGGATCTCAATGGTGTTGATCGAGAAATTTGTCCACATACCATACCAATGAGAGACGATGCGAAACCAGTAGACAAAGGCCATACACTTATAATGAAACATTTGCCAAGAAGATCAAAGAAGAGATAGAAAAGCTAAAGGAAGCTGAATTCATTTATGAAATTGAACACACAGATGGGTGTCTCCAATTGTGGTAGTACCCAATAAAAATGAAAAATTAAGGGTGTGTGTTAATCTCAGACAAGTGAATGCAGCTTCCATTAGAGACAACTTTCCTCTTCTAATCACTGAGCATGTTTTAGAACGAATTGCAAGAAAATAAGCTTACAGCTTTTTAGATGGCTTCTCGGGATACAATCAACTTTTGGTTGACCTCAAAGATCAACATAAAACTGCCTTTGCAACTGAATGGGGTATTTTTGCCTATCGGGTTATGCCTTTTGGGTTAACTAATGCTCCTGCCACCTTTCAAAGATTGACGAGCCATGCTTTTGAAGAATATCTTCAAAATTTCTTGGATGTATATATGGATGATCTACGTGTACATTCATCAATCCGGGCTGATCATTTTGAACAAAAAGGAATTCGAAAAATGTAGACTTTGTAGGATTTTCTTAAATCCTAAAAAGTGCACATTTATGGGTAGACAAGGAAAAATTCTTGGACATATAGTGTCTGAAAATGGCATAGCTACTAGTATGGACAAAATTCATGTTATTGCTGATTTGCTTAGACCTACAATAGTCAAAGGGGTTCGAGCCTTCATGGGACATTGTGGATATTACAGACGGTTCATTTACATGTACGCTATAATTGCAACACCTATGTACAACTTGATTACACACTTTGAATGGACTGATGAGTGTGAAGAATCATTCATGAAGATTAAGCAAGATCTCACTTCATCTCCAATATTGAAAGCACCAGATTGGAATAAGACATTCCACATACATGTAGATGCTTCCAATTTTTGCCATTGGGTGTATCCTAGATCAACCAGGAGACGAGAAGTTGATTTTCCTATTTCTTATGCTAGTCGACAGTTGAATATGGCAGAGAAGAACTACACAACCATAGAAAGAGAAGGATTAGAAATGATCTATGTCATCAAAAAGTATAGACATTACCTATTAGCTACCAAATTTGTGTTCTTTGTGGACCACCAAGCCTTATTGTACATGGTCAACAAGCCATGCATGTAATGTACCCAACATTTTTCAATAAATGTATTTCATTTACTTTGAAAATATTTATGGTTTACATTTTGTTAAAATGCATTCCAACGGAACGATCGGATAAAAAAATGGACTCTTGAACTATGAATTATGATCCTTATTCACTTGAAAACTATAGATTGATGGGAAACTTAAGCCTCAAGATTGTATCTAATAATAAGAGTTGACCCTTTAGGAAAGAGAGAGCAATTTTAGAAAAGGAGGAGTATTTTTAGGAAAGAAAGAAGAGGGAGTTAAGTGTAGAGTTCTTGTCTTGGAGCCCAAGCTTCTTCTAAAATTGGAGAGCCGAAATCGTGCATCGAAATCCATGTTTCGTAAAAAAAAAAGGGGAGCCGCGAACGTATTCGAACTTATCCTTCTATTCTTAGCTGGCCTTGAGAGTCTATATAAAGACCCCTCTCCCCTCACTTTGAAGGGACAAAGACACACTCTCAGAAGCGGAAGCTCTCTTGCCTTGACGTCGGAGTTACCTTCTCTCCCTCAACGTCTCTCACTCGAGCTCTTACCTTCAAGCCATCTTCAAGTCTTTCTCTACCATCATCGTGCTGCCCTTGAAATTCTTGAGTTCTCTTTCCCTCTTCTCTGCATCAATACAATGGTGCCGAAGCGAGTGACTCGAAGCTCGAAGGATGCTCATGTCGCTCCACCTTCAAGAAGGTACAGAGGAAGGCATCAACTACTCCAAACGTTGCTCAAGCGGAGGTATTGGTTGCAGAAGAAGTCGAAGTCGTCTAGCCTCAAACACGGGAGGTAATTGAACATGTCGCTAATCCAATAAGACAAATTTATAATTCTGTATTGCTATTCATGTTGACCACGGAAGCTAAGCATAGGGATTCCCTTAAACTATCCAAGAAACGTGATTCTATCACGATAAACAAGCATATGTTTTTATAGATTAGTGAAAGAACTGTTTGATAAATTGTCATTGTTTGTTGAATGGTTATTGCTTTATTGTTTGATAAGTTGTTACTGATTAAAATAAAGAATTGATTGATCATGTTTGAAGAATCATTTAAAGAGAAGAATTACTAATATAATATCTTTTGTTCCTCCCGATAACGAGATGATTCCACGGTTATCGAAAATTAAGCTGAGGTTATTGGCTCTCTTTTGTTCCTCGCAGTTAGGGGATGCCTCTGGGTAGTGGAGTGCCTGGCGGTTAGCAATATGCTTCGCGGTTAGCGAGATGCCTTGCGGGTAGCAGGATGCCTGACGATTAGCAAGATGCCTCGCGGTTAGCGGGATGGGAAGGTTGCACAATTCACGATTAGTGAATAAATCCTTTGCAAAGGCTCTGTTGGTTAGACATAGGAAGTCCGCAAATAGCGGCAAACTCATAAGAAATTGGAAAAGTTGTTTTTTATGAAATATAGGGCTGTCTTCATTAGACCTTGTTTGAATTGTTTTGGTATTATTGAAGGGCTGTATAAAATAACCTGTGTTTGGAATTAATTAAGGAACACTGTTTGTATATGTTAAATAGTATGGTAAAAAGTGTGAGTGGGTGGAAATTGGGGGCTGGCTCAAGTTGGCAGTCAAGGATGGGTGGTCTCAATTAGTCAAGAAACTCTCCACTCCCTCTTATTAAGAGAAGTGAAATTAGAGACTCATTGTGCCAAGAGTCGAGATGGCCCAAATCTACGTGACATAAAATTACTATTTAGTTTAGACTAAGTCTCATATCATATTTGTGGTTTATGGATGGCGGCCGTGCCTCTTAAATGTGGAGAAAAATGCTTTGTTTATGGATACTAAATATGTCAATGGGATTTCATCTTTATGTTAGGAAACAGCTTCATTAGAATCCTAGATTTATCGACGTGGCTTGTGGTGTATGACCCTTATAACCACGTAAACGATGGATAGAGGAATTCCTCTCTTTTGTTGCTCGTATCTCTACTTTGTGGAAACAGAGTAGAGTGTTGTCAATGGAAAAGGAGAATAAAGGAAGGCCATCTATCAAGTCGCCCCAATCTTCTCGGGGTTGGGGACCTCACAATGCAACACAGGAATAGTGAGACGGTTCATCATTCTTTTGGAATTTGATTTCACTGTAGTTGTGAAAAAGGGCACCACTCATCAAAGAGCAGATCATTTGTCAAAGATTGTTTCAGGAGAACCACCTAAGGGAGTAGATGATGATCTACCAGATGCATATTTGTTCTCTGTGGAAATGATACCTCGATGGTCGGAAAATATGGTATCATTAATGACCATAGCTCAAGTGGGTTCACAAATACCACTTCCTATTGCAACTAGATTAATTGAGCAATCAACTATGTATCAATTACTAGCTGGAAGGCTGTACAACAAAAATCAAGATGGAATATTTCTTTTATGCATTAAATCCTGAGGAGAAAACCCAATACCTAAGTCAAGCATATATTACCGTAGTAGGATTTCACTTTGCGGAAGACCAAACTATGCAACGGATCTTGAGACTTGGAGTATTTTGGCCAACTATGAGGAGGGATGTTCATTCATTTGGGAAAAATTTTCCTCAATGCCAAAAACAAGCACCCATACCTCATGTAACATTGTTCCGAATATAACTCGTTCCTAAGTGGAGTAACTATCTAGTTTCTTATTTATCAAACCGAACATTTCCTGAGGATATGAGTAAATGTCGCCAAAGAGCAATTGAAACTGAAGCAAGAGTATCGAAGAGGAAAGGATCAACATTTGCGTCTTTGTGAAAATGAAGATGAATATAATTCCATTATAAAACAAGCACATGCTGGATTAGCTGGAGGTCACTTTTCTAGTGAAACCACCATGAGAGCAATCTTAATGGCAGGCATATGGTGGCCAACACTTTTTGCAGATGCCAAAGAATACGTTCGAATGTGTGATGTATGTCAACGAGCTAAAATGCCAACCCGTGTAGATAGCATGCCCTTAAGACTAATGATGGGGGCTAGAGCTTTTGCAAAATGGGGTATAGACTTTTTTGGGCCAATACATCCCCCTGTTTATAGAACCCAAGCTCAATATATCATTGTAGCTATGGACTATTTGACCAAGTGGGCTGAGGCTAGCAACCCAAAACAATGATGCCAGAACCACAGCCGCATTCTTATATGAGAATGTATTCACAAGATATGAACTGCCAATAGAAATTGTCAGTGATAGGGGAACTCACTTCCTCAATGAGGTAATTGAGTATCTGCTTAATGAATTTATGGTCATCCATAACAAATTGGCTCCCTATCACCCACACGCAAATGGACATGATGAGCATACGAATAAAATTCTTAGCTCGGTATTAACTAAAGTGGTTGATTCAGGATGGACAGATTAGGAAATGAATCTCCATGCTACTCTATGGACTTATCGAGTTTCATTCAAGACAACTTTAAATGCTACACCCTTTAACCTTGTTTATGGTCTTGATGCCACATTGCCGATAGAATTTCTATTGCCGACACTTAGGGTAGCTAAGGATCTTGAGTGGACTGGACACGAATTGTCAGAGAGTCTTGAAGATTTAGAAAAGCTTGATGAGCAAAGGCTAACAGATGTAGCTCACATCTATGCACAAAAGCGGAAACAAAAATAGTTTTTTGATTCACATCTAGTTACAAAAATCTTCAAAAAAGGGGACTTAATTTTAGTCTATTCCCTTAAGCAACACATTCCCAAGTTTAAGAAAAAGAGAAACGGACCATTTAACATTGAATATGCATCTCCAAGTGGAGCAGTTAAGTTGTCCACTCTAGATGGTGAACCAATGGTTAATTGGATTAGTGGATGCTGTTTAAAGAAGTACAATTTTCCACTAACCAATGAATTGCTAGAAAAAATGCATGCAGCAAAGCAAAGAAAGATAAAAAGACAACAGGTCATTGCTGAAGCCCAAGAGGAAGCTCGGCTTGGAGTGCTCAAAAGAAAAGCTGCTCTCAAAAATCAACAAATCCCTATTCGCATCAACACTCTGGAACCAAATGATCGACTATGGGAATTACAAAAAGATGCAGTGTCAACGGATGATGAATGGTTAGATGGAATGGACCTTCATATCAAAGTACAACTGAACAATCATAGCACAAATACATTGGTAGATATAGGGGCTCAGGTAAATGCAGTCAGTTATTCCACGTACAAGAAAGCAACAAGTCAATCTTTGACAACAGGAATATCGATGATGTACCATACACATGCTCATTATATTATAGTGGCCATAGAATATTTGGCCAAATGGGTCGAAGCAAAATATACACAAAAAAATGATGCTAAAACGACAAAGTAATTCTTGTATGAGAATATCTCTACAAGATATGGGCTACCGATTGAGCGACAGAGAGACTCACTTCCTAATAAATGAAGTGATAGAGTTCCTGCTAGATGAGTTCATGGTAATTCATCGCCAATTAACACCAGATCACCCTCAAGATAATGGACAAGAAGAGAGCACAAATAAGATCCTATGCATGGTTCTCACAAAGATCCTATGCACGGATCTCACAAAGATAGTAAAAAAATCAAGAGTCAATTGAGACCAAAAGCTCCATTCAGCCTTATGGGCTGTGAGGTCCCCACCCTGTCACCATAACCAGTTAGAAATTGGAGGGTACTTGACAGGTCACTAGGCCTTAATTGTTTTTTTTTTATAAAAATAGCCAAGAAAGATTCGTTTTGAATGGACAGACTTTGGACAGTAGCTCAAGTCTGTCCCATTAGATAGGTTTCCTAGCCCTGTCTCATAGAGGAAGCATGAACTAGCATGAACATCTAAACGTTCCTAAATCTTATCTTTCAAAAGAGAGAAACTCAAATGCCTTTTTTCCCATAGCTTTCAAAGGCATGAACATTTGAGACCTTTCTGGCTCTTGACGCAATGAGGTTCTAATTTTTTTTTCCTAAACGAAAAGGGAGTAGAGTGTTTCTCGACTAATCGAGACCACCCATCCATTGACATGGAAACCTGAACCAGTCTCCACCCCCACACTCACACTTTAAACTTGTTTCCTAGTTACTACCACATGGTTGTTCATAACACAAAGTTCCTTTCTTTATAATTTTGTCCACACATTCCTTAAAATAGTCCTCCAAACAATATCAAATTGGAACCAAAAACTTCTTTCTGGAAGAAAAACAACATACGATCCTTCTTCATCAAAACATCCAAACCCTAAGAGTTCACTCCTCTTGGTGAGAGTTTATTACCCCTAGTGTCTTTGGTTGTCCATACAACCAAATTGTCTTGCATCTGGGCACAAACCCACAGGAACTATCTTGTAATCTTGGCACAAAACTGCAAGATATGTGCACCCATATGCACTGCTTTAGTGTTCACTCCGCTAAGCCTCCTCCCTAGATATCAAAGGAAGTTTTCACCATATCAATATAGGACTTTGAATGAAGAAGGTTTGAGAGTTTCCCTTCTAGGCAAACAATTCTTTCTTATGATCAAACAGTCTATTTTCCAAACAATCCTTTTCTACAAAAAGAATAATCATAGATACATATGCTATAGTTTGCAATGGATTTATTCCCATTTGAGAATTGGTTTTCCTTTTCCTTTCATACTCTATTGTCTATGCAATGCATGCAATAATAAATTAAATTATTCTAATCTTATCTATTGCAAGACCGGTGCCTAGCGAGTTCGATGGCACATCCTCCATTGCGATTCTTTTTCTCTTATCATCTTCCCGACTAGTGCCACACGGGTCCTTTTTGGGGCCATTTTCAACTACTTAGTTAAGTTGAACTTATGTAAGATGGATTTGACCAAAATCAATTGGACCATAAGATTATGGCAATGATAAAACTGCCAACTTTCCGTTTCAATAACTCAAATTTATGGTAGGAAAAAATGTGATTATGTAGAACCTAAAAGACATTCACGTCAATACCACCATTGATGTAAATTACACTAATCACATGATTAGCTTACATCATTTTCTTGCAAGAACTTCCATCCCTTTAGTGGAACCACGAATTTGAACGAGCTTAGCTTATTTTGCAAGAATAATGTCAAGATTTAGAGTATATGATCATACATAAGAGGAAATGAAATTGAGTAATGAATCCATCATTACTTCATAGAGTGAAATGTAGAGAGATTATCATAGTATAGATATGATATGTGCTGATTCCAACTAGATTTAAATAAATAAGAGTAGGATAGTATAACAGCATTTGGAAAGGATTCCAATTGAAGAAGACACAAGAGAAGGTAGCATGATTAAGCAGGGAAAAAAAAACAATAACTTACGTTACCAATTGTGCTTTGGAGTTATTGATCTCTCAAAGCTTTGAAGATGTAATGACCAAGGTTACAAGCAACATCAACATGGTCTTCTTCTCCTAGAAGTGTGTTCAAAATGAGTCAGAGAAGGGTCCTTTTGATAGCTTTTTGACAAGATGGGGCTGTGCTTAAGCTACCCCCTTGATTCTAAGCTAGCCCCTAGATTCCAAGGGTACCCCCTATTGCTATTCTAATTTGTAGAGGTGTCCTAGACTCACTTGCTTGCCAAGAAAGGTAAAAACTGCCCATTCCCTAAGCCTTCCATGCCAACTTTGGGTGCTACACCTCATGTAACCCCATGTTTAGAGTCATGCTTTCTAAACTAAACGGGTCCATGGCTATGGATCATCCTATGGGCATCCATGGACATGAATACACATGCACATACATGCCCATGCACATGCATACACACACATAACTTTGAATTATGAATTAAATGTATTAGATCTAGGATAAGGATTAATTGACGTAATGCGCCAGATGCACACACCTGCTATACTTAGGAGTTTTTGGAGAAGACGTCTATTTTTATGGAAATTCAAGGCAGAGTAGATTTAGATGACACAATCACTTCTAGATAGGTGCAAGCATCTTAAAACTTACTACTTTTGGATAAAAATGACAAGAACTTAAAATTCCATTTTGAAAAGCTTACATCAATACATACATCAGTATTTCATCGGCGAAGGTGAACAAAAGCTGCTAAAAGTAGAAACTTTTTATTTATGATCGAGATGGCATGATACTTTTACTTTACATGGAGATCCCCTCTCCAAGGTGGTAGAAACCTTACATGGACATATTGAGTTTCTTATAAAGTGGCAATTGGAATGACACCTTCCAACCTGGTGTTTGGACTCAGTGTTATATTGCCCATAGATTTCTTGATTCCCATCCTTTAAGTAGCCATGGACTTAGAGTGGAGAATTCATGAGTTATTAGAGAGAATACATATTCTCAAAAAGCTAGATGAGGCATGCTTACAAGTTGTCGCTGACATCTATGCAAAAAAATGATGTATGAAAGAGTTTCACGATCAACATGTGATCAACAAAGAGTACAAAACTGGTGACTATGTATTAGTTTACACCTTAAAACAACACTCCAATAAATTAAAAAAGTGAGATAATGGTCCATTCATGATTCATGACATATCATCAAGTGGAGCCATAAAACTTACAACATTAGAGGGAAAAGAGATGCCCAATTGGATTAGTGGCAGGTTGAAAAAGTATCATATGCCACTAGCCACAAAATGTTGGAAACGATCCACTATGTAGTAGAAAGGAAGAAGTAAGCCCAAGCTAATCAGGCATAGACTTATGATGAATCTAAGTTATAGAATTTAAAGCGCAAAGAATGACAAAACAACGTACAAATTCTATTACCTGCAACAACACTTCCTTAGATCGAAGTAACTCAGACAAAGTAAAATTGGTTGGGAGGCATGGATGTATGCACATTAATAAAGGTCCTAGATGGATGGACACAATGAGCACTTGTGAATACTAGAGCTAGAGCAAATGTCATTAAGTACTCTACACATATGAAGATGACAGTTGTACCATTAATGACCAATTAGATAAAGATCAAAGCTACAAACCAAGGAAAAATGGTAAGCTTAGGTCAAGCCAACCTATCAATTAATATCAGTAGCCATCGATGCTCACATTAGTTTCATCTAGTGGTGGATATAGATCTTAATGAAGCATTCATCCTAGGTGTTCCTTGGATACGGACTCACAAAGAAATTGGGGATGGGAAAGAGGATACATTAAACTGAACTTAATGACACCTCTTATGTTACTCCATTGGCACAAAGTGATCACATGTCGAAAGTCTAGTCCATTGTTACGGATCCATCGCCAATGATGGAGCCTACATCTGCACGACATTTCCACTGACAAACCATGAATAGGAATGATTGAAGACCTACCAGTGGTAGAGTCACAGGTAGAACTCCTTCACAAGTCAAAGCACTCTGTCAAGGCTGTGGGAAAGTCTTCAACAAAACCTACCAAAAGTAGAACATGCAGCTCCAGCCCTCGAGCATGAACAACTGACAATGAAGAAATCAAATTGGATTTTGAGCTTCACGGCAAAATCAAGAGAAAAGAAAATATTCCATCAGAGTACCAGTTCACCAAAGAGGAAGGAGCGGTAAAGGTCCCTCTGATCTGGAAAAAACCACAACAAGAAGAGCACATCTCCAAGTCACAAGTGCAATGCTCTATGGAAGAAGCTCATTGGATAACCGAAGAGAATCTAGCAAAGAAGCAGAGGAAAAGAAGAAAGTAGAAGAGACACAAAAAGTGTCCTCTCAATCTAAATCACAGTAGCAGAGCTAGATGAAAGACTGGAGAAACTTAAAGGAGAGAGAAGACAAAAAAACTAAAGTTGAAGTCAGATTGACCAAATGTACAACACAAAGGATCCATGAGGTACTAAAGTGGAAAGCAAAAGAGAGAGCAAGGACTAGTCCAAAAAATAGAAAACACTAAATTGGATTCAATTCTGGACTCCCCTCAAAGTCCCTAAACACAACATGAGGAAATATCTCAAGAAACAACAACGATCAATGTAATAGAGGAAACATGATAGACAGTCTCTTCCAAGCCACCATCTCTACCTCCTGCCAATAAACCAGATGAAGGAGAAGGGCAACTACTTTAGGAGGAGCAACAAATTGTACAAGAGGAAGTTGCCAATACTAAAAGACTCCTCCAGAGATGGATAAGCCTATAAAGACTTCCCAAAGGCACGATGACCAAGTGAAGAAAGATATCCCCACTCTGCAACAAGCAGATGAGGCAGTAGCCATGAGGATCATAGAAGGGTTTGACATCAAAGAGCACCGAAATATTATAGAGCTACAATTCAAATGTCAAAAGTGTTACCATACATATGTGACAGTGATGTGTGTGAAGACACATAGGACCGCTAAGGCATTTTTTTCCCTCACTAGGAGGTTTTTCCCCCCGTGCATTGTATATATGCCCATCACTCTAGGGCTATCTTATCTCTCATTGTGCACTAAGCAATACTACTCTCTATTGCATGCCTTGAGCTTCTTCGTCTTCTCCAAACTGTGTGTTTCCTTGCAATTCTATTTTCAACAATTGGTACAAGAGTAGGTTGCATCCTCTCGAGCTTAGACTCCAACATTTCCAACACATGCCTGCTCACTTTCTTAGATTTCAATGAGAATTGATGAGCGTCAACATGTTGAAAAATACCTGGAGAGATCTTGTAGGGCTTAGTCTGCTTTGATTTTCCATTCAAACTCATTCCGGCCTCCGTTTCCACTACGAGTAGTGCTGTGTAGGCATTTTTGTCATTTTGTGCAAAATTTTTGTCAGTGCCATTTTCTGCAACAAGTCACTTACAATCTTCTTTGGGTTGTGCTATATAGCACGCGTTAGTCCCGCTTCATTTCTCCTCTTTTTGAGTAGTTTTCACATCAGGTGCACGCATTCACCATGGCTGACAACAACATAGATGCACTCAAGATGTTTGCTGCTAAGGATAAATTTGATGGGGACAATTACCCAATGTGGGCTTACATGATGCACCATGTTCTCGTGTTAGAGGGCGTTTTGAATATTGTGTAGGGCATTGATGTACACCCTGAGTTTGATGATACATGTGATGTTAAGGATGTTACAAGTTTTGGTGGCATGGTTGCTGTTTCCAGAGCATTTGTTCAGCTAAATCTACAAAACAGGCTTGGGATATTTTGGATGGTCTTTATGCCAATCACAATGAGGCTAATATTGCATTGCTGCATAAAGAGATGGAGTCTAAGATTATGCATGAGGAAGATGAAATGGACATTTTCCTTGCTGGTATCAAGGATATTAATGAGCAACTTATTTTTGCAAGCAAAGTCATTTCTAACAGTTTTCTTGTGCAGAGTGTTCTTGATACTTTGCCAGATTCTTACCACACTTTTTCTATTACTTGGAGACTTATGACTCAAGGAAATCCATAAGTTTTCAAGTTTGATGCATTATGCACATGGTTGTTGCAAGAGTCACTTTCAAGAAAAAGGCAAACAATGCCTCTTATCCGATCAAAAAAGTTGGAAAGATTTTGCTCACTGCTGTGAATGGAAATTATTTCACACTTGTTGATGTACTTTATGTGCTTGGGATCAAGAAGAACCTTTTGTCTACATCTGCACTTGGTAGACTTAGTCTTGTTGTCAAATTTGTGGATGACAAATGTACAGTTCATGATCTCAATTTTGGTAATGAAATTGTTGCATATCTGGTATTTTGTGCCATGGACTGTATAAGCTCACTTTGGACAACAAGTGTGGTAGAATTTTGCAAATGCAGTGATTCAAAGGATGTTTCAAATGTAAAACTTTGGCATGCATGTTTTGGGCATCTAAATTTTGCCAGTTTGTTGCGTTTGCAAAAATCTGATATGGTTTCTTCTTTGCTGCCTCTTGAAGCACCTATGAAGCATGTTTGTGAAGGCTGCATTTTGGGTAAGATGCAGTGTTTGAAGTTTCCAAAGGATGGTTTAGTAAGGGCTACATGCAGGTTGCAGCTTGTGCATAGTGATGTTTGTGGGCCCATGCAAACTTCATCCTTGGGAAATTACCTTTACTTCATGCCTTTCATTGATGATTACTCCAAGCATACATGGGTGTATTCGCTTAAAGCTAAGTCTGAAGTGTTTATGTGCTTCAAGAAATTTCTGGCTATGGTTGAAAATGTCTCTAAATGTACTATGGGCACCCTCCGTTCCGATCAAGGGGGAGAGTATGTCTCATGAATTTGATGCATTTTTGGATAGTTGGATAAAGCACCAATGTACAGTGCCATATACACCTCACCAAAATGGTGTTGTTGAAAGGAAAAATAGGTTGCTTATGGAGATGACACAATGTATGGTCAAGAGTCAAGCTTTTCCACATGCATTTTGTCTTGCGGCTATCATGTGTGTTATTTATGTACTTAACAGGTGTCCTACAAAAGCTTTTCAATCTATGTATCCATATGAAGCATGGCATGATAAAAATCCATCTATTGATCATATGTGTTTTTTTGTTGTTGTCTGGCTTATGCTTTGGTGCCACAAATGCAGCACAAAAAATTGGATGATAAGGTTGTCAACTGTATTTTTGCTGGTTAGTACTAAAAGCAAAGGTTATAGGGTATACCATCCACAAACAAAGTGTATCTTGGTTTCATGTGATGTTGTGTTTGTGGAAGATTTTATTCAACCATTGCTGTCATGTACTAGAGACAATAATGTAATCTCACAAGACATCTATGATAGCTTGTTTCTGCTTTTCAATGACGGAAACTTAAATGTAAATTCTAATGAGGCAAATGTAGAACCTATGGGGTTTTGTGAAGATGCTACGGATCAACCTAGTTCTGATGTAGATGTACATAATGTACATAATGTGGCAAGGGCTGAGAATCAACATGCTAGACATATGCCAAAATGGGTGGTGCATACTTTGCGTGACATTAAATTGGATACACCTTTCTCTACTCGTACTCGTTCAGGTTCTCACCATGAATCTTATGCATAATATCGTTATGTGTTGGCTATTTGTAGCTTATGTGATGTAGAGGAACCTCTATCTTTTGATGAAGCACATAATTCAAGAAATTGGATGGCTACAATGCAATCAAAATACAATGCACTTATAGAAAATGACACATGGACTTTATGTGATTTGCCTCCTGGCAAAAAGGCTATTGGTACAAAGTGGGTTTACAAGTTGAAATGCAAGCCAAATGGTGAGATTGATCGCTATAAGGCTTGACTTAATGAAAAAGGCTATGCACAATAGAAAGGCATAGATTATGAAGAGACTTTTGCTTCCACTTGTTGTATGACTACTACGCATTTTCTATGTGCATTTATCGCTCATTTTGGATGGGTTGTACATCAATCA
Organism: Adiantum capillus-veneris; assembly: GCF_014529385.1. Classification (NCBI taxonomy): domain Eukaryota; kingdom Viridiplantae; phylum Streptophyta; class Polypodiopsida; order Polypodiales; family Pteridaceae; genus Adiantum; species Adiantum capillus-veneris. Next base: position 46,789,202 of record NC_140937.1, read on the forward strand.
GACATTGTTACTGCTTTCTTGAATGGTAACATATTTGAGGAAGTTTATGTAATGTAGCTTTGCAGTTTTGTCAAGAAAGGACAAGAGGATAAAGTGTGAAAATGTAAGAAAGATTTGTATGGGTTGAAGAAATCTCCCGGTGCTTGGTTGAGAAAGCTGACACTCATTTGGACAAACGAGGCTTTCATAACTGTCCAACAGAAAGTACTTTGTATGTAAAGCGTGAGGGTGATGTGCTTCTCATTGTTCTTCTATATGTGGATGATTTGCTGATCACTAATATGAATGAGACACATATTTTTGAATTTAAGGCTGATTTGATAGCTACTTTCAAGATGAAAGATTTGGAGCGGTTGCATTATTACTTGGGCATATAGTTAAAGTAGTGTGATGGTGATATTGCCTTCTTGTGTCAAACACGTGACATAGAGACATTGCTATATAAGTTTGGATTTGTGGACTGCAAGCCTATTGCCACTCCCATGGAAACAGGTTTGAAGTTGAGTCTTCATGATGCTGGTGATGCTACCGATGTCACTCTTTACCAAACTGCTATTGGATACCTTACTTATGTATGAAATATGAGGCTCGATATTCAGTTTGCAATCTCACAGGTCGGCACATTTATGCGTAGCCTAGGGTCTAAGAATTGTCAAGATTTTAAGTGGATCTTTCACTACTTGAGTAGCGCTTTACATCTTGGGTTTTTTTTATCCCAAGGGGGTATAATTGCCGCTAGATTTACATGCTTTTTCGGACTCAAATTGGGCTAGTTGTTATGAACACGTGCACATATTCCAAACATACGGTGCAAGTACAAAAGTCACAAAAACTTACACAATGATTCATGAGACGTCGTTTCAATTTCATCATCAATGGGGGTGTCTTCATTGTGAAGAAACCCCAAACTATCCAGTGTCTCTTTCTTCACTTTGAGTGAGTGTCCACATATGGTTTTTGTTTCATGCTCGGCAGTTCATGCATATCATGGTTGAGAAAGAAGAAACCTACTCTGGCCAGTTCCAATTGTGAGGTTAAGTACATGGAAATCTTGATAGCTAGGTTGAGTGTGTATGTCTCAGACGCCTTATGGATGATTTGGGTGTTGGACATAACACTACCAGCATCATCTACACTAATAGTCAGAGCACATTGACAGTTGAGAGGAACCCAATTTTTCATGCTCGCACAAATCACATTGAAGTGCATTAACACTATGTCAGGGAGAGACTCTTAGCAGAATAGATCAACTTGGCTTGTGTGCCAACACAGGACAACCTTTCATATCTTTTCACAAAGGCATTGTCTCATGAGAAGTTCAAAGATTTTTGCAAAATTTTGGCCTTTCTCCCCTTTGTGGACTGATCATGTCCTCAGGGCATGGCACTTCCCTATACTCTATGTGCCAGCTCTCATTTACCTTATCACTCCTAGGGGGTATTTATTACCATAAATATGTGGTAGTGATGTGTGTGAAGACACCTACATTTCGTCAATGCATTTTTTCCCTCACTAGGAGGCTTTCCCCTCGTGCATTGTATATATAACCATCACTCTCGGACTATTTTATCTTTTTTTGTGCACTAAGAAATACATACTCTATGTTGCGTGTCTTGAGATTCTTCGTCTTCTCCAAGTTATGTGTGTTTCCCTGCAACCCTTTTTCAAGCAAAAAGATGCTGAAATGCATTTGAACCCAAGAATATGAAGAAGCCAAGGCTGCCACTAAATGAGAGCAACTGTAAGGTCTCCACCACCCTAGTAGAGGGGGTCTTTATGCAAGATTTTAAAAAATAAATTATCAAATTATTTTGGTCATAAATAGAAAGTTTTCATTTCTAGCAGTTTTTACACCTCTAATGAGTTACTGATAAATTAAGAGATAATTTTTCTGTGAAGCAAAGGGTCATATTTATAGGTTTCTGGGCACTCACGGGCTGGAATGGAAATAAATTGCATCCCAAGGTATCCCTACAGCTCCACAAGCGCTCCCTACTACTAATTCCAGCTTGGGCAATTTCATTACTATCCCACACAGCCCTCGAGATACACAAAATCGATTTTTTGCTATTATTTGACCCTTTTCATGATTAATTTTAGAAATTTCTACAATTATCTGTAAATATCTAGGGATTTTATGATAAAAGTATTTTATAGTAATGATTACCAAAACCTTACAATTTAATTAATTAATTTAATCCACGGTGTAAACTTCCAAGGACCTTAGCTATGCCAGTTTTAATCGAAATTCAATTCTGAAAATTTCTAGCCCGGGGTTTGCTGTGCTTAAGATTCCAAAAATACTATTTTTTATTGCTTTTGAGATAGTGTTTTTACCTGATTGCTTGAACAATGCTTTCTCCTAAGGCTTGAGTTCATTCCCTATAACTAGAAAGGTGGAGGAATCCCAAAATCCGAGAAAATAAAATCGAGCAAACCATGAACTGAGCAAAACCTGCAATGTTTTGTGACACCCTTGTGCAATATATTTGTTATATACATATTTGAGTTTTACTGGTAAGAAACCCTTCATAGTTTCTTTACCTTAGAAAGTTTTTTTTCAATTGTTCATTCAGTCACATCAACAATGAAATCGACAAAAAAGGTTGTATTTGCACCTACAATTCAAAAAAATGTACAATGTACAACAATACTTTTGATCAATAATATTTGACACAAAATTTAACGCCCATAACCATATCTCACCAAAAGATCACTTCTCCAAACCATTGCAAGGTACACAAGCCTTCATTGTTGCATCTTCACTCGTGCACCTCCAAGTGCTTGAACTAACTCTATTTATGTTAGAGCAGTCTGATGCATGAACTTATGAGCGTGAGGGTCAAGGCCAAGGACTTGCAAAAATATGAAGTAAATGTGCTTACATGGCATATATACAATGTGTTTGCTTTTATATTTTTAAAATCCTCGCAAGTACATCTAGGAAAATATGACATTGTCACAAAGTATGTCACTCCCTTTGCACTTGACCTTGCAGTCTTAACATAGCAAACATGTGCTTCCTTGCAAACCACAATGGCCTCTCATACCAACTTTGGTGCCATGATTCTATCTAGTTCAATCTTGCCATGAAATTCTTTTATTACTCGTGATCTTCACTTCACAATCTTTCTATCTCTAAAGTTGGGACGTATGCCGCTAGCAACTGTTTGGTTCAATTGATTTTTTTCATGAATTCTTGTTGCTAACATCACTCCTCCTTGAGAAAAAAATCCATTGTCTTGCAATTGAGCTACCTCTTGAGGTTGCAAGTTTCTGCCCTAATTTGCGACCACCCAAACACTGGGAGCTGGACCTGGTGGCCCTTCAACTATGTTGTGAACCTTCCAAGTGTGCATGTTATTGGAGTTAGAAAACCAAATGAATCCTTCTACAAGACCTCTTGGGTTCGAACCAAATTGAGGATATTTCCTGAGACCCCAAAAGCAAGGAACTGGCACCCCATTTTTGGAATCCATAGAACAATCATTAATAAACCTCCCACAACAATCTCCATCTTTTGACACCACACCAAAACAAGTCATCTTTCTCAATGTTAATGCAACACAAATGCCCATAGCATCTGCTATCTAACAACACCAATAAAACTATCGCTACTACAAGTGACATAATCTATCCACATGTGATTAACATGTCTTAACTCCATACCACTCATACGTAATGTAGCCATCATATTTGGCTGGGAGCTCATAAGTCTGGACCACCTTCTTGGCTTGATGGAGTGCAATATATAAGTTGCTTTGTGGTGGCACGCACTTAATCATGCCAATCACACTTGCATTGATCTTTGAGTGATCTAAGTTGTGTAGATCATCATTTAAATGATCTCCATTGTGGTCTTTCTTGTCTTGAGAAACTTTGTTGATGCTTGCACCAATTTGATCCTCACTTCTACATCTACCTTCTAGAACAAGTGCATCTCATGATCGAGCATAAAAGTTTGCTCATCATCATTTGATATTGTAGCCTCCAACTTTACTTGCCGCCCAAATAATGTTAGCGATCAAAGATAGAAATTGGCATTACAAAGCTCAAAATGTTCTTGCACAGAAGCAACTACTAGTGAATAAAACAATAGTACTACCTTATGTCCACGTCATGGCCCAAAAATTGTAATACATCTCCCCATGGGTTGATAGTGTGACAAGCATAATTTTAGAAATATTGATACAAACAAAAAGGAAGCAGTGGTAGTGAATAGATTGCTACAAAAGGTTGAATCAAAGTTTTAGATTTCTTTCGAATTTTTTTACTTGAAATTTTAGTCATAACTACAAGCTCCCTGAGGAGTTGGTTCGCACGTTCATGTACCTATACTTGCCAATCATGGCTTTCTTTAATATATTTTGAAAGAATGATTCTCACTGTATGAATTTTTACAAAGTGAGATCAAATATTTAAAACAATTTTCCCGAATTGTTAAAAAAAAAACGTGCCTTGTCAATTAATGTAATAGAATGGCAATTTTCATCACCCTCCTGAAATCCAAACCCAACCGTATGCCCTGCATTTCTCCTGCGCAAATCTCCAAAAGAAACTTTTGATTTCCCCAATTCATGGAACATCTTGCTTCTCAGGCAAATTAATTCTTATGCTCGTGCATCCTTCCTAGCTCTAAAGAGCTCGACTGTCTCTAACAATATCGTTTGGCTAAGGATAGATTTTGAGCGCTCCCTCGAGCGTGGCAAGAGGGGGCCCGTTGCCACCTCAGTAGGCTTGCCATCGTGGCATGAGCGCAAGAGACTTCTCTCAAAAGCTGCACAGTGCAGTGCTCAAACTCTTGCTCCTACCCCTTACGACCCCGAAAAGTCCAGAAGGCAGTTTTCATGGATTTTTAGAGCTTATTTAGAACTCACTATCTTTATTTAGAGAGAGAGAGAGAGAGAGAGAGATGTTGGGGTATAAAGCCCAATGTAGTCGCCCAGGTAAGTGGGTGGGCCGCCAGGTATGTACACATATTCTTTTGTAAAAACCTAATAAGAACTCACTATGCTCTACACATTACAGTAGAGCGAGTTCACCATATCGTCGTGCTCTTCTTCTCGCACTCTCTCTCGCATCGCACTTCCACTCGTACTCCTTCAACTGGTATCAGAGCTCAGATCGAGGCTCTGGGCAGCACTGCAGGAGGCTAGAGTCACCAACTCAGATTGGAGTGAAATTCGACAGGTGAAGACACGGCCCCAAATCTTGTGGGCAAGCCCGAAGGGCTTGGTGTTGTCAGAATTTCATTCTGAGGTCATCTCGGCCACCGTTCGGCTTCGACAAAGGTCTGCGCAGGCCATTTTCGACTACGTGGTCTCGATGGGTGTAGATCCGACTCTGCAAATTTGGGGTTTTCGGCCTACGACTGCAGGTGCTGAGGATATCGACACTCCCAGAGTGTTGATTTGTGGCTATCTACACATCGAAGGACGGCTCACAGTTCTTGGAGGCGTGTCACATACGACGCAGGTGCATCTACACACAGAGTGTAGGCGACATCCACTGGTTCATCAGGTAGCTTGTGCTTGCTGCTTGATATTCCAGATTTCATCCTGACATTGCAGGTAATTCCACATGGGATGTATTGTCAAAGATGATGTATGTTTGTTGAGGGTTTGCTGGCTGTGAGTCACGCAGCAAACAACCGCCGCAGCGGTTACAACATATAGTGGGAAATTTGTGGATGTATGACTTTGTGGGAAGTCTATGTAATGTCAGATTTACTGTAGCCTTTGTTGAGGGTCGAGTGAGGTTTTATTGAGCTGGGGGATTCTCGAATGTTGAGATCATTTCGGTGATACAGGTCTTGGAGCGATCCCTCGAGCACCCTTAGATAGGCAGCTAGGATGTATTGACTGTGAGTTAGACAGTTGGGATTGCATCTTTGCTTTACTGCCGTTGAGGCGTTGTCGCAGTCTATGCTTACAGGACAGTGACAGGACAGTCAGAGATAGTACAGGTGCAGGACAGGTTTACCCGCAACTTACAGTGTCAGAGAGACAGTGTTTTTTGAGCTGTTTTTTTGGTCTGTTTTTAGTACACCAGAGACATTTTACAAAGGAGACTCTGCCAAAATTTATGTAGAATCTGAAGCTTTCTTGGTTCATTTGACAGGTTGATATTGGTTCAGAGGTCAGTTTACAGGGGAAACTCTGTCGAATTTTTCCCAGGAAAGTAAACTACTGTGAAGTGTAGCTATGGTTGGATCACAGGACACTGCTCTTTACAATATCAAGAAGCTGGTTGGAACCAATTTCCCATTGTGGAAGAAGCAGATTTGGCACGTGTTGGTACAAAAGAAGCAGATAAAACCTATAAAGCTCAAGGGGATAAAACCAGAAGATATGGACGAAGATGAATGGAACGAAATGGATGAATTGGCACTTTCTACCATTATGCTGACTTTGGCAGAAAGCGTTTACTTCAATGTAGCAGACGAGATGTCGGCTTATCAAGCATGGTTAAAGCTGAGTGATCTTTATGAGAAGCAGAGTGCAGCTTCACAGGTATACTGGCTTAAGAAGCTTGTTGACTTGAAGATGAAAGAAGGGACACCTATGTCCAATCATCTGAATGAATTCAACACAATCTATAGTCAGTTGTCAGCTCAAGGTGTCAAGTTTGATGAACCTGTTAGAGCTATGTTCCTGTTGATCACATTGCCGGAAAGTTGGGACACTTTTCACACAGCTTTGAGTAATTCTGCACCTCCAGATGGTTTGAACATAGCAGGTGTAGAAGGAAGTCTACTTACTGAAGAAACCAATAGAAAGACAATGGACAAAGGCAAAGGAACAGCCTTAGTTGTCAGGGGAAGGAACAAAGAAAAGTACAAAGGTGGAAAAAGGAATCAGTCTCGTAGCAAGTCCCGCAGTGCTAAAGGCAAGAGTGACATAGAATGCTACCATTGTGGCAAGAAGGGTCACATGAAAAGAGACTGCAGAGAATGGAAAGCAGAAAAAGGCAAAGAGAAAGCTGAAGACCATGGTGAGAAGAACAAGTCCTCAGTGAAGATTCAAGAAATAAATGTGACAAACACTTTTGCAGAGGATGACAGTCTAGTGTCAGGATACATCTACTTCTTGAAGAATACAATGGACTCAGCTCTTCTTACAGCATCTGATGGAAATGCACTGAGTGACTGGATTATAGACTCAGGGGCATCACTTCATGTGTCTCCAAACAAGGAGTGGTTTACCTCTTATGTGACCACTAAAGATCATGTTCGGCTAGGCAATGGGCAGACATGTGAGATCTAAGGTGTTGGAGATGTTCAATTGAAGTTTCAGAATGGCTCTTCTTTCACGCTGAAGAATGTGAGACATGTTCCCGCAATTACAAAGAGCTTGATCAGCACAGGTTTACTTGATGATGCTGGCTACGTCACCACTTTTGGACAGAACATGTGGAAGATATCCAAGGGTTCTATGACAGTAGCACATGGAGTAAAGTCTGGAGGACTTTACATGATTTATGTATCAAATGTCTCTAAAAATGTAATCAATGTAACCGAGCAGCCGAACGTTTCTTTGTGGCATAGCCGGTTAGGACATATGTCCAAGAAGGGAATGGAAATCTTGTCTCGTTCTGGTTATTTGCCTGGCTTTTCATTTAATGATTTTGAATTCTGTGAACATTGTCTGTATGGTAAGCAAACACAGCAGCCACATAAGCATAGAAGCAGTAGAAGAGATACACAGTTGGCACTTGTTCATAGTGATTTGTGTGGACCTATGCCTAACCTATCTCTAGGGGGAGATTCTTACTTTATGACATTTATAGATGATTACTCGAGGAAAGTATTGGTTTACTTTCTCAAGCACAAGGATGAAGCTTTTGGTGTTTTCAAAACGTTTGTGACACTTGTGGAGAATCAGAGTGGCAAGAAGCTTAAATGCTTACGCACTGACAATGGTGGAGAGTATGTTTCAAAGGCCTTTCAGAACTTTTGTGAGTCAAAAGGTATAAAACGTGAACTTACTGCTCCTTACAATCCTCCTCAAAATGGTGTTGCTGAGAGGATGAATAGGACCATACAAGAGAAGGTCAGAAGTATGTTGTCTAATGCACAGTTGCCAAATGGGTTTTGGGCTGAAGCTGTATCAACAGCTGTTCATCTTGTAAATAGATCTTCTAGCAAGGTTTTGCAGAAGGATTCAGTGCCAGAGATGGCATGGTCAGGCAAAATGCCCTCATACAAGCATCTCAGAGTCTTTGGCTGTGAGGCATATACTCACGTTCCAAAGGAATTTAGGAACAAACTTGAGCCAAAGAGTAGAAAGTGCATCTTTCTAGGCTATGGTAATTCTGGTGAGATGGGGTACAGACTTTGGGATCCCGAATCCAGAAAGGTTGTCCGCAACAATGATGTTCACTTTAATGAATCCAAATATCATTCTAAACCAGAGAGGGTTGAGGAGATTAGAAGAGTTGTCTTCCAAGAAGATGGACCTGCACGTGCAAGACAAAATGTCAGGGCTCAAGAGGAGCAAGGACAGGATAGAGTGGAACCACAGGTTGTGGCTGAGCCTGAGCCACCTATTGTGCGTAGATCTGGACGTGTCACGCGACCTCTTGATAGGTTTGTTCCATCTATGAACTATGTCATGTTGACTGATTGCAATGAGCCTTCATGTTACAAGGAAGCAGTGCAAATGAAGGACTCCGGGAATTGGCAATTGGCCATGCAATCAGAGATGACAACTCTGCATAAAAACCAGACATGGAAGCTGGTTAAATTACCACGGGGCAAAAAGGCTCTACCCTGTAAATGGGTCTATAGGTATAAGATCACCGCTCATGATAGTCAGCCAAAGTACAAAGCAAGGCTTGTTGCCAAGGTCTTTAAGCAAGAACAAGGCATTGACTTTGATGAAGTCTTCTCTCCGGTGGTCAAAATGACTACATTGAGATGCTTTCTTGCATTGGTTGCCATATTAGATTTGGTGTTGCACCAAATGGATGTCAAGACAGCGTTCTTGCATGGTGATTTAGATGTGGAAATTTACATGCAGCAGCCAGAAGGGTTTGTTGAGAAAGGCAAGGAAGATTGGGTATGCCAGTTGTTAAAGAGTCTTTATGGCTTAAAACAATCACCGAGGGCATGGTACCATAAATTCCACAAGTTTATGCTTTCTCAAGGCTACAAACGTAGTGAGTTCGATCACTGTCTATATACAAAGAAGGCTAAGGATGGTAGTTGGCTGATCCTTATTTTGTATGTGGATGACATGTTGATTGCTAGCAAGCACTTGGAAGAAATTTCAGCTTTGAAGTCAAAGATGGCAAAATCGTTTGACATGAAAGACATGGGTGAGGCAAGTCATATACTTGGTATGCGCATTGAGAGAGACAGATCAAAGAAGTTGATTTGGTTATCTCAAACAGAGTATATTGACAAGGTTTTGCAACGTTTCAATATGGAGAAGGGAAAGGCATTGAGTGTTCCATTGCCACCATATGTGAAACTTAGCAAACAAGATTGTCCTGTGTCTGAGGAAGAACATGTTGAAATGGATAAGATTCCATATGCGTCTGTAGTGGGTAGTTTGATGTATGCAATGATTGCTACTCGCCCAGACATTGCATTTGCAGTGGGAGTAGTAAATCGATACATGTCAAACCCAGGCAAGAAACATTGGGAGGCAGTGAAAGGAATATTGAGATACCTGAAAGCTACAAAGAGTATGAGTATATGCTATGGGAGTCAAGAGCTAAGTGTAAAGGGTTTTACAGACTCAGATTATGCAGGTGACTTAGACAACTGAAGGTCTACGTCAGGGTATGCCTTTACATTGGCTAGTGGAGCAGTATCATGGCGTTCTAGATTACAAGATTGTGTTACTCAGTCTACTACAGAGGCTGAATATGTTGCAGCATCAGAGACATGCAAAGAATCAATTTGGCTTAATCGACTAGTAACAGATTTGGGAATCAAAGAAGAGATGCATGTGTTATATTGTGATAGTCAAAGTGCTATACAATTGGCTCGCAATCCAGTTTATCACCCAAAGACAAAGCATGTGGATGTGAAGTATCATTTCATCAGGGAAATGCTCGAGGATAAGCAACTTCAGCTTGTCAAAGTTCACACCACAAAAAATCCTGCTGATCTACTTACAAAAGGACTTCCCTTAGAGAGCTTTGCGCATTTTCGCAAGCAGTTAGGTGTAGGGTAGTACATCACTTCTCTACATCTCTTGTATATTAGCTTGTATAGTAGCTTCTCTCACACTTAAAGTACCACATTGGACTTTAAGTGGGAGGTTGTTGGGGTATAAAGCCCAATGTGGTCGCCCAGGTAAGTGGGCGGGCCGCCAGGTATGTACACATATTCTTTTGTAAAAACCTAATAAGAACTCACTATGCTCTACACATTACAGTAGAGCGAGTTCACCATATCTTCGTGCTCTTCTTCTCGCACTCTCTCTCGCGTCGCACTTCCGCTCGTACTCCTGAGAGAGAGAGAGAGAGAGAGAGAGAGAGAGAGAGAGAGAGAGAGAGAGAGAGGAGAGAGAGAGAGAGAGAGAGAGAGAGAGAGAGAGAGAGAGAGAGAGAGAGAGAGAGAGAGAGAGAGAGAGAGAGAGAGAGAGAGAGAGAGAGAGAGAATGAATTTTCCTAACAAGGGCAAACTTGAAATTCTCATAGCAGTCACGGGTTTTCTTAAAGGCAAGCTCAAAATTTAATCGAGAGTTTACCATTTCAATTGGTTAAAATAGGGTAAAGGTCGTAAATAAAAGATGGGTCTCTCTTTAGGACCCGTCGACCCCTTATTATTTAGCTACGTGTGTGCGAGTTCTAGGACAAGCTCACCCATTTGTTGGGTTCAAGCCTCATTGGGCGCAACGTCTCTATTTACCCCCTTGATAGTCTTCTCAATCGTAACCTATTTTGTTACATGCAAAAACGCACATCTTCTCATGCGCGTGCTGATCAAGCTGGAAATTTTGTTGAGGATAAAAGTTCATTTAGATCATCAAAAAATTGTCTAAAATATGCTTTACATTGCCCTTGTCACATTTGGCATTTAATCAATTCTTGAAACTCTTCATAAGTTGTATGATAAGAGGAAAAATATAAAGAGCCATTTGAATTAGAAAATTGATCAAAGTATGATTTTCTCCTTTAAAAGATCGTTAGGGCTCAAAATATTGTTTTTATAGAAAAATAGATGTGCCAACGTACTAACCCCTTGGTTATCTGCCTTTCTAGCAACTTCTCTCCATAATAAGTTGAAGGTTCCTTCTCCTAACTTGAAGACCATGGTGACCAGGGGGCAATGGAGCATTTGAAATACGTCATAGTCTCTCGTTAGAATGCCGCTTTGTTGCACTTTTGTATCACCTCCTTTTTGTATCCTCCTAGGTTCAAAAACCTCCACCTCCTGCTAATAATTTATATTTATAGGAAATCTCTCTTTAAAAAAAACCTAGGTTTAGTAAAATCCCACCTACACATTTTTAAATTTTCCTCTAAATTTTAATTAAGAAAATCTACAAGAAATGTAAAAATCTACAATTATTGTCAATGTACCTTCAATTTCTTTTTAATAAAGAGTTTTCAAGTCTTGAGCCTTGGAGCAATGTTTGGGAAAAATGTGTCTCGGCTTAATATCGTGCCGTTTTTCAATTTCGAGATTACCGATCGAGGTCAAAGGGAAAAGGAGAAACTCTGCCCCAAAATATAAAAAACTAGTCTAAAAACCCAAAAAAATAATCTAATCTTCTTAAATTTCATCTTGGCAAACTCAAGAAAAGGAATTTTGTCTATTTGGAAAAATGATTTTTTTTTAACACTACCTTGGCGCTCTCTCTCTCTCTCTCTCTCTCTCTCTCTCTCTCTCTCTCTCTCTCTCTCTCTCTCTCTCTCTCTCTCTCTCACTCACACACACACACACACACACACACACACACACACAGTAGTTTTGGAGGACGATTGTGACTTGATTAGCTTGGCAGCTTTTCATGGGTTATGGAGGACGACTGAAATTGATGTCGCCAGCTTGGAGAAGATGCCAGGATGGCACAAGGACTTCAAGCGCCAGCTCGCTTGAGCGCTGGAAATCTATCCTCAGCCGTGGGCAAATGAAATGAAGGGTGGAAAGCTTTAAGGGAGCTTGGTGCTCAACCACCCCTTCTCTGACTCGTCTCTGAGCGACCTTCTTTGGCCCCCCTTCAAACCTGTGCGCTTTGACCTCTTCTATAGCCCGTTTGCAGCCCTGTTCTCTGTGCAAATGAAATGAAGGGTGGAAAGCTTTAAGGGAGCTTGGTGCTCGGCCACCCCTTCTCTTACTCGTCTCTGAGCGACCTTCTTTGGCCCCCCTTCAAACCTGTGCCCTTGACCTCTTCTATAGCCCGTTTGCAGCCCTGTTCTCTGTGGTGCTAAGGCCACCCTGCAGCCCCCTCTTCGAACTGGGTACCTACACACCTCCTATCTTCTGGAAGGCACTCCAAATGAGGCTCCTCCCACTCCTACAGCGCTATGAGGTCCCTCTCTCAGACAGCGCAATCCAGCCTTAGCGCTTGTTGGTGCCCCCTTGCTGCACCTTTGTTTTGCAAGCTCCTGCATGCTTTTTTTGCCTTCTCTGCAGTCCTCCCCTCTCTCCAACCCCACGTGGCCTCAAGAGTCCTCCCCTTCGCAGAAGCCTCCCTCCCTCATTGCTCGCCCTGCTTCTCTAAGCCTGAGGGGCGGCTCCACGTGGGGCGGGCAAATGAAATGAAGGGTGGAAAGCTTTAAAGAACTGCCATCGCCATCGCTATCGTTGCTAGCACCGCAAGAGCCTTCAGCGACTTCTGAACGACCTACTACAGGTAGCTTTAATGAAGGGTGGAAAGCTTTAAAGAACTGCCATCGCCATCGCTATCGTTGCTAGCACCGCAAGAGCCTTCAGCAACTTCTGAACGACCTACTACAGGTAGCTAGCATGGTTTTCCTATGGTCAGGGCATGCGCGCCATCTCACATACACACACAACTTTAATGGAGCCCTGCTACATCCACCAAGAGGTCTGCCGCACGGCTCATGTAGCCATGCTATTGAAGCCGCCAGCTCTTGCTCGCCACCTCTCTCCACTAGATCAGGTTTGAAACATTCATAAAACCTTTTCCAGGTGGGCAACCGTATCGTTTAAGCTTCTTCATGGAAAGGCGAGAGTCATCATTTGCGCGGAGACCTCCTCTTAGGTACCTCTAAAAACTACCTGTAGCCATCTACGCCGACGTGGATGGCTACAGGAAGTTTGTTTTACATAGCATAAGGTTATTGTGCACGGTTGTGTTCCTATTGCAGCTTCATCTATTTGATAAGGTGGGTTTAATTGAAGTGTGTTGTAGTAGTAGTAGTAGTAGGTCGTTCAAAAGCTGCTGCAGGTTGTTGCAGGGCCAATTATGAGGAGTTAAAATATCTTGGTGGTGATGCCAGCAAAGATAGCGATTGCAATGGCAGCTAATTAAAGCTCTCAGCCCTTCATTTCATTTGCCCACCTGACACAGGTTTTATGCATGCTTCGAACCTGATCGAGCGGAGAGAGGTGGCAAGCAAGAGCCGGACGCTTCAATTGAATGGCTACAATATGAGCCGTACAACAGGCCTCTTGGTGGATGGGCTCCATCTACTGGACTTACAGGGTGACTGAGGTCAACTCGGCTTGGGCACTGAGCGCGGTGTGCTATTGACAACTTTGCAAACTACCTATAGCAATCCACGCCGGCGTGGATGGCTACAGGAAGTTATTTTTCGTAAGCGTGCATGCCTCCTCATAACGTCGGCCAGCTACTGCAGTTCTATGATTGCATGCACTGGCTTCTTCTTGCCGCAACAAGATGACATATTGTCACCACTAATATGCTTGACCCTATAGAGATATCACTAGGCGCCTCCATATATACTCATTTGGACGCCTACCTGGATTACCTTTGAGTTTTGGGCTGCACCAAGGGACCATGGGTTTGGCTTGAAAAGGCATCCAGGGATGCACGTAGGCACATGCTCTGTGGGTGCATAGAATATTCCAGTTTAGACAAGTACCATGATTGGCAAACCATAGTTTGCCATTATAGAGTGCTCTTAGCCAACCAAGCTTATCATTACAAGATCCCTTTTCCCCTTAGTATAAGCTTGTATTTGTCAAATAGCCAGCTTTCAATTTACATGAAGCAAGCCAAACACAGACATCACCTATGCATGCCTGCTCCGTAGCGCCACACGCGAGCCTGTCTGCTCCTTAATCATATGAGGAAAAGTCCAAAGGAAAGAACTAGACCAAACATCCCGTTTGCAAAACGCCAAGCAAGTTGGGACTCTGGATGAGTCAAATAAACTCTTTCAGGTATGCTTTTGAATATTATGAACCCTTTGCAAGTCAAGCTGAAAACAGCTTTAGTGGCTTCCTTTCACATGTTTACAAGAGTTTGAAGTGCTAAAATTGAGCGACACTTACCTTGATAGCTTGTTGCAACTTGATGCCTGAATAACATGACGATAATGGTGCTAATCTTTGCTGCTAATAGTGCTCTATCTCATGCAGCTGCTACAAATGGGGGTCAATCTCATGATAGTTTTGCAATAGTACATGGTCGGTTGTGACTGATCAAGGGTGGCCAAGCTAGTGTTGCTGCTTCCATATCAATATGAGTATGATAATGTAGATCTGGTTTCTTGGCTGAACATGAGAAGAGGCACCATTATTGTGAAAGCAATATTCCTGTCATATCATCAAGTTACCTTTGCAAACTCTCTATACCCATCCATGCCGGCGTGGATGGCTACATGAGGTTTTTTTCTCCTAAGTTTTTAGGTACTATATAATCAATGAAATTAAAGCTACTGGTGTGTCATAATTCTCAAAAGTTTTTGAATCATTGTTGTAAATCAAAACGTACCACTGTGATAACACACGCGATTTTTTTAAAATTTGGTCATCACTTGCTAGAATTTGTTAGCTCCTTCAAGCCATCCAAGGTAGCATAGATATTGCCGACATGGTAGGCAAGAAGGAGTTTTTGAGTTAGTTTTTTTTATTATTATTGTAGTGAAATTGATTTGGTATTGCAGTAAAGTAAGAAAATTGGTTTTTGTTGTGTTATGCTAGTCCTTCTACTCATGGACAAGGTTGGAGACAAAGACTACCTTTTTTAAATCAAGCTTCAAGTATTTTAGAAAGTAGTGATGAAATAAGCGTGGTCTCTATCATTGATATGACAGGAAGCTTGGAGACACAAGAGGAGGAGATGCAAAGTCAAGACTGGGGGCTTGGCTCCATACCTGAAGTTGATGAGTCTCCTGCTCCACAAGAGGCATGCTAACAAATAGTGCCCTATTCAATTTACTTCTTGCATTTTTAGTTGTTTTGATTGTCCACCAATTACTTTATGTCGATTGAATACCTATGCAAGGGTGAGAGGTTTAAGCGATCGATGATTATAGTGGATTGAAAGATGCTTTTGCAAAGGAGGGATATATGCAAGAAAAAGGAGCTTTCATTGTCTCAATTTGGAATTGTAAGAAGGAGGAAGCTTATGTGATAGGCATTTCATTTTCCTACTTTGGTCCTTCTTTGGTTGCTAAGTGTTCTTTGTTGTTGTCATAAATAGTTGCTAAGTGTTCCTTTTTTGTATGTGCTTATGTATTTTATAGAGGAGCTTCTTCCATCATGGGACCCAATATGGGTTGATATACACAAAGGCTTTAAGATAGAGCTTTCTAAAAGACCTTTTGTACATATTATATATTTGTGAGTATGTGGAAAAGGTGCAAATGTCTAGGGAATTGAGCCAGAGAATAGATCATGCTAGGCAGACAATGACAAACGTCTAAGGAATTGAGCCAGAGAATAGATCATGCTTGGCAGACAATGACAAATTAAGGACTTAAAAGGAGGAGGATAAGATTCAAAATTATTTAGCACTCGAATATGGAGAGTGTTGGAAAGGTGATTGCTTTGTATTTGTTTATGTGTTTTATGCATAGCGATAATATTTATTGAAGCCTAGTTTCTTTGTTCATCACTAACAAATTGCAGTTGTTAAATATTGTTGATCCAAACCTTGGACCAGATTGAATGGTTCGAGTCCTTTCACTCAAGTTGGGTCCTGATAGTTGCGCTACACTTGAGAAACTGAACTTGATTGCTATGCATGATGCTCCTGTTTTGAGCAAGCTATTATGGGTTTCTCATTAATGCTCGACAAATCTTGCGTTAAAATTGTAGTGTTGATTTTTTTTTGTGGATCATGACATGGTTTTCATACTTTTATAACAACTTTGCTACTCGCTTGGGTTTCTCATTGCTCGACAAATCTTGCTCGGGTTATGGTAAGACTCGAAAGGTGGAGACCTTACAATTACCCCAACTTAAGAATTTGAGATGCCCTCATCTCAACCAAAATTGGGAAAGTTTTTGAGAAGAGAAATTCATTCTCCCAAGTGGCATCTTCGGTGAGATAATCTTTCCACTTTACCAAGTGTTACTGATTACTCTAAGAGTTCTTTCTAGTTTCAAGGATTCAATCTGGTTGGAGTTACTTGCTAGTCAATTTTTCCCCAAGAAAATTAGTGTTGAGCCCATCTTAAAAACATTTACAAACTAATTGTATCATCTCAAAAACTAGATTAAATCCATTCTATAAAAGATCCATTTATCCACCTTGTCAACATGAATGCACTCGGTCTAACTGACCATTCAGAGCAACCAACATCCGACAAGTATCATGTATTCGAGCTTTGCCAATCTGAATGCGTTCGGGGTGTTCTTGCCATCTTGAGCAGTCTGCATTTGGCACAAGATTCCACTATTGCACGAGAGGTACCCCCTCTGTGTTTGAACCTGGTTGACCAACAATATGTAAAGGGTTTTAAGAAGTATCATACCAAGAGTTCTTTTGGCTTCCTATTAGTCTCGTACATTAATACTTTCATATCTAGGTCATTTTGCAAGGAAGGCTATCTTGTGCACGAGGAATGCGAGTTGGTTTTTGGATAACTATCTCATTCCTAAAATTTGAATTCTACATTCCTATCGAGAGCCTCTTTCTCATTTGCTAGATCTACCCTTAATTTCTTGATTGAATGCTTAACTAAACTTTATATTTTTTTAAAAGTAAATTTGGAAAGGAAAATAATGTATACCATTATAATATATAAGTAGCTCAAAGTTTTACATTATTGATTTATAGTGGTTTACAAAGCTCTAGGATTTCTAACTGTGGCCAAGCGAGTGGCTCACTAATCTTCCTCGTTCATTAAGGTTGGCTCTCCCATGATTGCATAAGCTCCGGCTCCTCTTGCTCTTCCTCTACCTCGTCCTCCGCTTCTACCTCCTCTTAGATTATCTCCTTGATTTAGAGGGATGGCTCTAGCAATAGCTCGAGGTTTTTTCTCTTCAGGGCAGTTACTTCCATAGTGCCCCATTTGATTGCATCCATAGAACCTAACATTTGGGAAGGTCTGCTCCAGGTTCACTGCTATAGCTACTCCACGTTGTTGATATCCTTGATTGAAAGTTCCCCTGGTTCTTCCCTTATAGTTATTAGATCCGTTATAGTTCCTTGTAGAGCTGGTTCCTTCAGCTGTAAGAGGCTTGGCCCTAAGAAGCGCATCATGTATTGATATACGCCTCATGGCTTCGAGACGTATACTCAAGGGTTTGTTGAGGCCTTGACAGAAACGGGCAATTTATTGCTCCATGGTCATGTGGGAAGCATAGCGTCGTAAAGACACAAACTTGGTGTAGTGCTCCTCTAGTGAAAGTCCTAATTGGTTTAGACCATCTTAATAGCCTGATGTGCAGGAGGAAGATAGCGTTCTTTGATTGCCTGCTTCATTTTCTCCCAAGATGGACTACTCATGGGATTATCTTTGTAGTGTTGTTTCCACCAAAGTTTGGAATCTCCGCTGAGACGAAACATACCCAACATTGTTTGGTTTTCCTGAGAAGTTCTTGCGGCTTTGAAATAGTCGTCCATAACATCTGACCATGCTTCAGCATCTCGCTCTAAATTGGGTCCCTCTCCCTTGAAGGTAGGGAGTTGAACTCGATTTTGTAGTAATTTTTTCTCTTGAGCAACAATGTAAAGGCTATTTACACGAGTATTTTCCTAGGATGGAATTAGTGGAATTTAGTACCAGATGAAATCTCTCTTACTTATGCTTTTAACTTATCTCATACTCAAAAAATTTGCACACAGGATGAACACAATTGCCAAACCATAAACAAAACTGCTTATAGTATACCCATGAGAACCATAGTATGTACAAGATTTAATACAATCTATGAAGATCCTACTATGTACAAAGGCGACGACAATCCTATACTAGAATGTGGTGGAATTTGAGTGGATCGAATATAAGATCAAAATATACAACATCTTTTGGCCCACTAAAACTAGGGCCTACACCTATGGCCCTAAATCTACCTGGGTAGGTTACTTTAGACACCTGATCAAACACCCACGAATATTGTGATACTTGGACATCATCTATTACAAGGGATTCCTCTGGATTCTCCGTCCCAATGAAAAAGTATATTTCAATGACTTGAAGATCTTTGGCCCATTTGAGTCTCTTCATATTTAGTTCTAAACATTCTAACTCTCCCGCATCAATGAAGAAAATTCCACCAGATCCTGACCACTTGATCCTTCAAGTGGAAGGACAAAATCTCTTATCTAGCCATTTCATCACGCTTTTTCGCATTCAATAGTGTCGAGATAGGCAAGCCTTCATATATCTAATGTTGAAATCCATGAATTTGCGGTAGGCCTGATGGAAATCTTCCTGCAAAGATGGGGATAATTCTCTCTCTTTCTTTCTCTCCCTCTTTTCAATTAAGTACATCTTTAATTGAATTTGTCAAAGATCACTTATTTCAATCTAACACCTTAAACTTTTCCCTATCCCCAAGACTTTAATTAACACATGCTCTGATACCCCTTGTGATGTCCCCAACCCACCAACACCAAAAAGCGGGATGGGGTCCTTGAGAGGTCTCTAGGCCTAATAAAGATCAGAGTCTCTCAACAAGAAAAATCCAAGGAATAGACCTTTACCATTGACAATGGCCTGGGTCTATAGCCTTAGAAGAAGACTCCTAGTTCTATCTTGCAGCGAAACCGGGACAACATTTTAACAATCCCAAAAGTCTTTCGGCCCTATAACTTCCTTATATTGGGCTAAGGTATCCTCAACCAACGTTTTTTTCCCCCTAACATATGTGAGTGCATAGCTACTGGTGGACTTCTCTTTCAATCAAGTATTAAAGACAACATTAAAAAGCATTCTTCTAGCAAATAGACATCTTTAAGCTTAAGACAGGGTACTGTCAATCAAAACATTCTCCATATAACCATGACCAATACTTTTCTTGTCTCAAGACCACCTAAGGGTGAAAAAACGGCACCCATTCCTTGTTCACAGTCCGGGGTGGATAAACCCCCACCCAAGGTTCGGGGTGCCCATACACCAAACCAATTGCCCATACAACTAGGCGGCTCCCATAGGATAAAAACGGTATCCTAACTAATGTAGAAACATCAAGACATGACACGGAGTAGAAACTCATCATTCATGGGGGTAACCGACTTATCCATGGTTGGAAAGCCATCATTATTCATCAAAATATACCAAGGAGTCGGGGATGTCTTGAGACAAGCTGTCTTAAGGATGATCAATCATATCTTTCCTAATTCAACTAGTTTTATCCCAAATAATTCTTTCCTAATTACAAACAATGCACGTTGATTTCTTGGAAGTTACCTTCCGTTTTCGGCCAATTATTTCTGTTCTGATTCTTACTCACTCCTTAAGTATGCAATGTTAGCTTATGAAAGAACTTGAACTATTTAAATACTTAATTGAACAATGGAACCCACCTGGTGATTGATCGGTCATCTACTGCTACGTTGGCGTTTGAAGACTCTCCTTCGTAGGCCTACTACTAGGCCCGGCTTCGTCGTCGTGCGACGCTCTAGTTCGTTTTGGAGTTACGTCCTCATCATCAGATGTAGGATTTTCTCGGGTCCTTTTGGATGCCATAACTTCTTATCCTTATAAAAAAATACATCTAAGCATTAGGTAAATTATCCAAAAGCTAGACTTAACCTCTGTATTCAATCGTAACCCAATCAAGGTTAAATTTGTAGTCTTAATTGATTAATTCTTGACCTAATAATTTCTTATTTGCCTATATAGATATAATAACTTTTTTCAAAGCTTTACTAAGGGTTTTCTAAGCTCTCCTAATTTTCTTATAATTTTCTAAATATTTTTTCTAATTTCTCCATCGAATTTTAAGCCTGAAATCTGCTTATTTTGAGCTAAATATTTTTGCTATTTACTTTCTCTTAAAGATTTCATTTCCTCAACTTTATATCATTAGTTTACCCTTATTGTAATCTTCCTAGAAACTTTTGACCCCAAAGTCTGTTTATTTTAATTTATCTTTTGCTAAAAATAGAACTTTTGGTCAATTATAATTTTTTCTAAACTAACTAATTAACTATGGTATAATTATCACAAGTAAATAATGATATTTGTGACCTCTAATAGTTATTATTTAATTTTTTAACTCAATTGTATAATTTTCATATTTAATTTTAAGCTAAAATTAATATAATTTGACTTAGATAAATATCTATACTAATTTTTGAATCTTGACATAATTATCACGGCTTCTTTATCATGTAATCTAGCTCCAATAAATAGCCTGTAATCATCTAAAATGATCTACTTATTTCTTGCTTTAATTTTTAGCTAAAATTAGTATATTTTGATTTACATAAATATCTACACTAATTTTCTAACCTTGACATAATTATCACGGCTTTTTATCATGTGATTTAACTCTGATAAATAGCATGTAATCATCTAACATGATTTACTAATTTCCCCTTTAATTTTTATCTAGAATTAGTATAATTTAATTTAGATAAATAATTATATTAATTTTATAACCTTGAGATAATTATCATAGATTTTTTATTATGTAATCTTACTCTAATAAATAGCACATAATTATCTAACATATGTTTTCTAATTTTTCTCTTTAATTTATAGCTAAAATTACTTTAATTTGACTTAGATAAATAGCTATATTATTTTTCTATCCTCAAGATAATTATCACGGCTTTTTTACATGTAAAGTAACTCTAATAAATAGCACATAATTATCTAGCATGTTTTTCTAATTTATCATTTAACTTATAGCTAAAATTAATCTAATTTGACTTAGATAAGTAGCTATATTATGTTTCTAACCTCAAGATAATTATCATGGATTTTTTAGCATGTTAAATAACTTTGATTAATAGCACATAATTATCTAACATGTTTTTCTAATTTCCTCCTTTAATCTATAGCTAAAAACAATTACTTTTAGCTTAATTAAATACTTAGATTAATTATCTATTAATGAATAATTTACTTTGTGTTTCTAGAAGTATTTTATAACCATGAAAATTAACTTAAGAATTTTTGAGCTGATTAAATAGTTTTTCCATCAGTTTTTTGATTAAAAATAGTTATTTTGCCTAATTAATTACAAAAACTAATCAAAAAATAAGAGATAATTTTTCTAGTATCTTGATAGTCGAACACAGCTCTAATAGTTATCTTATACTAATCTAAGTTTAATTAGTATAATTACCCTTAATTTATGTTCAAAAAAATTAATTTTAATCCTAATATGGCTTAATAATTAATTAGATTAATATCCTTAATCTTAATCTAAGAAATCAATAGAATATTAAGAATTAAAAGAGTAATTTAGAGTATAAATAAGTTTAATCTTCTTAATTAATTGAATTGATTAATAAAATATAGATAAATTAGCATAATTTTGGTAATTTAAAAGGGGTTAAGCTAATTACCGTGGTAATCAACTAGAGATTTTTCTCTCTGGTGATTTTTTAGTAGAGTTCTCTCTAGGTGAGAGAAATGGCCAGGACTCCAAGTCTGTTTCAAAATGTGAAGCAAGGGGTCATATTTGTAGGTTTCTAGGCACTCACAGGCTGGAAATGGCAGTAACTTGCGGCCCTAAAGTTCCACAAGCACCCCCTATTGCTAATTCCAGCCTGGGCAAGTCCATTATTGCGCCACACAGCCCTTGAGATACACAAAATTAATTTTCTGCTATTATCTGACCCTTTTCATGATTAATTTTCAAAATATCTGCAATTATCTATCAATATCTAGGGATTTTATGATAAAAGTCTTTTACAATAATGATTGCCAAAACCTTACAATTTATTTAATTAATTTAATCCACAATGTAAACTTCCAGGGTCCATAACTATGCCAGTTTTTATTAGAAGTCAGTTTTGAAAATTTCTAGCCCGGGGTTTGTTGTGCTTAAGATTCCAAAAATACCATTTTTTATTGCGTTTGAGATACTGTTTTTATCTGATTGCCTGACCAATTCTTTCTCCTAAAGCTTGAGTTCATTCCCGACAGTTGAAAAGGTGGAGACCTTACATAGAGCATAATTTTCTTTTGTGTATGGATTGTGTCATCCCTATAAAATGCATATTTCTCTCCAATTTCTTCATGAGAAGACTTGATAGCATGCATCTATGCCACCCACGCATTAATATCAATAGTGCTTTCCTTGACTAGATCCTCTACTTGTACATACCATGGATCGCTAGCATCAAGCACGCTTTTCCATAGCATTTCAGTGTGAGGCATTCTTACATGTCCCTAAAGATCTATGCAAGAAGCTAGACCCCAAATCACACAAATGCATCTTTATTGGATATGGTGTAGATGGAGAGATGGCTATCGTCTGTGGCACCCAAAATCTAGAAAAGTCATTTGTAGGTCACAAGTTATCTTCAACGATATGAAGAAGTACAAACAGTTTGTCAAAGAAGTTGTATATCATATTGTCAAATTTGAGGATGTAGCTTCCAGTGAGACCAAACAAACAGCTCCATAGAGAGCATAGTGTAGCAATCAAACAGTGAGGAGATGTACGCGACTCTCTCATGCCCCTAAGATTTTTCAGCCAGGTTTAGACTGTTTGGTTTTCAATGACTATGGAGAGACTACCTACTACTAGGAGGCTAATTAGATGGAAGATACCATGAAGTGGGAGAAGGAAATGCAATCGGAGTATAACTCAATTGTGAAAAATAAGACTTGGGAACTAATAAAATTTCTAGAGGGAAAACAAGCCTTTCCTTACAAGTGAGTGTATAAGAAGAAATACACAACAAAAAATCTCAAGCCTGAGTATAAGGCTAGATTGGTTGCTAAGGGATTGAAGCAGCAAAAAGGCATGGACTTTGATGAGATTTTCTCTCCAGTATACAAGAAGACTACATTGAATCTGGGGCTTGGAGGAGTACCCATTGAGGACATGGAACTTATCTAGATGCACGTGAAGATGGCTTTCCTTCATAGAGACCTAGAAGAAGATGCCTACATGAAATAGCCAGAGGGTTTTGAAGTTAAACTTGAAAAGCCTACGAGGAGAGAACTGGTTTGTAGACTATGTAAGGCATTGTATGGCCTAAGTAAGGATAAAGACAATGGAACCAAAAATTGGACAAGTACATATAGTCCCAAGGTATGTACGGAGCTAAGTAGATCACTGCTTGTATTTTCAAAAGTTGAAAGATGGTTCACTTATCATCTCGATACTTTATGTTGATGTTATGGTCATTGTTGGGAAGTTTAAAGTCAAGATTTCTATCTTGAAGAAGTCACTTAGCCCTATTGGAAGTAGGGTTGCAAGGAAACATACACAACTTGGAGAAGATGAAGACGCTCAAGTCATGCAACAGAGAGTATGTATGCTTAGTGCACAATGAAAGATACGATAGCCCTAAAGTGATGGGCGTATATACAATGCACGAGGGAAAAAACCTCCTACTAAGGGAAAAAATGCCTCGATGTTCCTAAGTGTGTTCACACACATCACTACTACATATCCATAGTAACAAATCCCCCTAGGAGTGATGCGGTGAACAAGAACTGGCACATAGAGTATAGAAAAGTGACATGCCCTAAGGACATGATCAGTCCACAAAGGGGAGTATGACCAAAGCTTTGCAAAAGTTTCAAAGTTCTCACGAGACAATGCCTTTGTGAAGATTTCCAAGGTTATCCTATGTTGGCACATAAGCCAAGTCGATCTCTCCTACTGAGAGCATCTACCTGACAGAGTGATAATGCACAACAATGTTCTTTGTGCGAGCATGAAAAATTGGGTTTCTCAACGGCAATGAGTCTAAGAGAGATGGTAAATCCTCTAGGGAGTTTGCACATAGTGCATATGCTTCCTCTTAGTTAATGTGATCTGACTCTTACTGTAGATGATGTTGGCAATGTCCTATCCAACACCCAAAGCATCCATAAGGCGTTGGAGCCATACACACTCAACCGTAGCTTTGAAGGCTGCCATGTACTCAGCCTCACAACTAGAAGTGGCCACAGTAGGTTGGTTCTTGCTCAACCATGATATGCATGAAATATGAGCATGAAACAAAAACCACTTGTGGACTCTCCCGTGTCAACACAAGCAGCCCAATTTGAGTCCAAAAAAGCATGTAAATATGGCGGCAATGATCGAGCAATGATCCCTCCTTGGGATAAAACAACCCAAGATGTAAAGTGCCACTCAAGTAGCAAAAGATCCGCTTAAGATCTTGCCAATGCTTAGACCCTAGGCTATGCATAAATCTACTAACCTGTGAGAATGCAATCGGACAATATACATAAATAAGGCATCCAACAGTAGTTTGCTAAAGAGTGACATTGGCAGGATCACCAGCATCATGAAGACTCAATTTCAAACCTCTTTTCATGGGAGTGGCAATAGGTTTGCAATCCTCAAGTCCAAACTTACATAGCAATGATTCTATGTAACTTGTTTGACAAAAGGCAATGCAACCATCACACTGTTGAACTATATGCCCAAATAATGATGCAATAGTCTCAAATATTTCATCTTGAAAGTATCAGCCTTAAATTCAACAGTATGTGCCTCATTTGATCAGTGATTAGCAAATCATCCACATATAGAACAACAATGAGAAGTCCATTGCTGTCACGCTTTACATGCAAAGTTCTTTCTATTGGATTGTTACCAAATCCTCATTTAACCAAATGAGTGTTGGCTTTCTCATACCAAGCACAAGGAGGAGACTACTTCAACCCATACAAAACTTTCTTACATTTGCACAGTTTATCCTCTTGTCCTTTCTTGACAAAATCGTGAAGCTGCATTGCATAAACTTCCTCAAATATGTCACCGTTCAAGAAAGCAGTAACAATGTGTGATTGATGTACATCCCATCCAACATGAGTTGCCAATGCACATACAAAATGCACAATAGTCATACAACAAGTGGGAGAAAAAATCACAGACTTGGGTCTGGCTGGTCTTTATGCAAGTTGCAATGAAACAAAACTTGCATTGTTGCGTTAAGAGAACTGGAGTTGAAGATTATGCATGAGGAAGATGAAATTGTAACTTTCCTTACTGGTGTCAAGGATATAGATGAGCAAATTATTTCTACAGGCGAAGTCATTTTTGATAGTTCCCTTGTTTAGATTGTAGAGTATTCTATGGAAGGAGATTGTGATGCTAATGCAGATGTAGAGTGGGATTTTAGTGCAGAATGTACTTATGATCCTGTTGTCCATGATGCATGCATGTTAGCTGTTGAAAATTCACATGTGTGATATTTTGACAGTGGTGCTACAAAGCACATTACCTCACATTGTGATTTGTTTACCTCTCTTGAGTGTGTTCATCATGGGAATACTATCACTTGTGCCAAGAGTGGGAAAATTTTTGCAAATGCAATTGTGGATTCTAAGGCTACCGCAGATGTAAAACTTTGGCATGCATGTTTTGGGCATATGAATTTTTCCAATTTTTTCCTTTGCAAAAATCGGATATGGTTGCTTCTTAGCTGCCTCTTGAAGCACTTGTAAAACATGTTTGTGAAGGATGTATTTTGGGTGAGATGCAACGTTCAAAGTTTCCAAAGGATGGTTCAGTTAGGGCTACATGGACGTTGCAGCTTGTGCATAGTGATGTTTATGGGCCCATACAAGCTCCGTCCTTGGGCAATTACCTGTAATTTGTGACTTTTATTGATGATTATTCCAGGCATGCATGGGTGTATCCGCTTAAATCTAAGTCCGAAGTGTTTATGTGCTTTAAGAAATTTTTGGATATGGCTGAAAATGTCTCGAAATGTATTATGGGCACCCTCTGTTTTGATTGAGGTGGGGGGGAGTATATGTCTCATGAATTTAATGAATTTCTAGCTAGTCGTGGGATAAAACACCAATGTACAATGCTATATATGCCTTAGAACAATGGTGTTGCTGAGAGGAAAAATAGGTCACTTATGGAAATGACACAATGCAGGTCAAAAGTCAAGCATTGCCACATTCGTTTTGGCTTGAGGCCATCATGTGTGCCACTTAAGTACTTAGCATGTGTCCTACTAAAGCTTTGCAGTCTATGATTCCATATGAAGCATGGCATGATAGAAAGCCTTCTATTGAGCACATGCATGTTTTTGGCTATTTGGCATATGCTTTGGTGCCACAAACACAACACAAAAAATTGGATAATAAGGCTCTCAAATTCATTTTTGTTGGTTATAGTGATGAAAGCAAAGGTTATAGGTTGTATCATCCGCAAACAAAGCATATCTTGGTCTCACGGAATGTTGTGCTTGTGGAAGATTTTGTTCATCCCTTGCTGTCATGTACTAGAGACAATAATGTAAGCTCACATGACATTTATGACACTTTGTTGCCTCTTTTCAGTGGTGGAACTTTGAATGTAAATTTCAACGAGGCAATGTACAGTCTATGGGGGTTTCTAAAAATGTTACAAATCAGTCTATTACTGATGCATATGTACATGATATGCTAGATGAGGAAAGGGCTACGAATGAGTACGCTAGAGGTATGTCAAAATGGTTGGTGCATACTCTGCGTGATAGTAAATTGGATGCACCTTTGTTTAGTTGTACTCGTTCAGGTTCTTGCCATACATCTTATGCATCAAATTGTTATGCTTTGGCTGTGTCTAGCTTATGTGATGTTGAGGAACCTCTGTCTTTTGATGAAAAATAAAATTTAGAAAACTAGATGGCTACCATGCAATAAGAATATGATGCACTTATAGAAAATGGCACTTGGGCTTTATGTGATTTTACTCCTAGAAAAAAGGCCATTGGTATGAAGTGGGTTGAAAGTTGAGATGCAAGCCAGATGGTGAGATTGATTTCTATAAGGCTTGACTTGTTGCAAAGGGTGTGCACAACAAAAAGGCATAGATTATGAAGAGACTTTTTCTCCCACTTGTTTTATTACTATTGTGCATTTTCTATGTGCATTGATAGCTCATTTTGGTTGGGACGTACATCAGCCAGACATTGTTACTGCTTTCTTGAATGGTGACATATTTGAGGAAGTTTACGTAACATAGCCTCGTGGTTTTTTCATTTAAGGGCACGAAGATAAGAGAGCTTTGTATGGGTTGAATCAATCTCCTCGTGCTTGGTATGAGAAGGCTGACACTCATTTAGACAAACGAGGCTTTTGTGACAGTCGAACAAAAAGCACATTGTATGTAAAGCGTGAGGGTGATATATTTCTCATTGTCTTTCTCTATGTGAATTGCTGAATTTAAGGCTGATTTTAATTCTACTTTCAGATGAAAGTTTTGGGGTTGTTGCATCATTACTTGGGTATATAGTTTAAGCAGTGTGATGGTGGTATTTTGGCAAGTTCCATGGAGACATTGTTATGTAATTTTGGACTTGAGGATTGAAAACCTATTGCCACTCCCATGGAAACAAGTTTGGAATTGAGTCTTCATGATGTTGGTGATCCCACCAATGTCACTCTTTATCAAACTGTTGTTGGATGTCTCATTTATGTATGCAACATGAGACCGGATATTCAGTTCGTAGTCTCATAGGTCAGTAGATTTATGCATAGCCCAAGGTCTAAGCATTGGAACGATGTCAAGAGGATTTTTTAATACTTGAGTGGAACTTTACATCTTGGCTTGTTTTATCCCAAGGGGGGGGATCATTGCTAATAGATTCACATGCTTTTTTGGACTCAAATTGGGATGGTTGTTTTGACACACGAGTGTCCACAAGTGGTTTTTGTTTCATGTTCAATAGTTCATGCATATCATGGTTGAGCAAGAAGCAACCTACTGTGGCCACTTCAAATTGTGAGGCTAAGTACATGGTAGTCTTCACAGCTATGGTCATGTGTGTATGGCACAAATGCCTTATGGATGGTTTGGATGTTGGACAGGACACTGCCAGCACTATCTACATTGACAGCTAGAGCGCATTGATAGTTGCTAGGAACCCAATTTTTCATGCTCAAACGAAGCACATTAAGGTGCATTTCCACTATGTCTAGGAGAGGCTCTCAACAGGAGAGATTAGCTTGGCTTATGTGCCAACATATGACAACCTTGCAAATCTTTTCACAAAGGTATTATCTCGTGAGAAGTTTGAAGCTTTTTGCAAAGCTTTGGGCTTACTCCCCTTTGTGGACTAATCATGTCCTCACGGCATGGCACTTCCCATACTCTATGTGCCAACTCTCATTCACCACATCACTCCAAGGGGGGATTGGTTACCATATACATGCAGTAGTGATACCGTGGCATTTTTTCCCTCACTAGGAGGTTTTATCCCTTTGCATCATATATACACCCATCACTCTAGGGCTATCTTATCTTTCAATTTCACAATAATTACTACACTCTGTTGTGTGCCTTGAGCTTCCTTCATCTTCTCCAAGTTGTGTATGTTTTCTTCCAACCCTAATTCCAACAGGTAGATTTGAGAGATCCTCTGGAAATACATCTGAAAACGTCTTAAGCCACCCTCGAAGTTGGTTGGTCTCTGAATCTTCAACTTTGTTTAGTTTAACCATATAGATTTGTTGCCCCTTCCGTAAACCCTTTATAAGTCCACTAGCCTTAACTAAATGAGCCCTTGGTTTCCAATTACATCCTTGTACTAGTACTTCTTCCCCTAATTCATTTTGGACAAACTACCCTCTGTGCAATGGATGTGGGCTTGGTTTTTGGATAACCATCCCATTTCCAAGATACCATCATAAATCCCTACTGGTAGGGTGCAAAACTAGGATGAGGTGGGAGTCCCTCCTAATTTAAATTAAACCTTCCCGACTGAGTATTGAGAAAGAACCTCTTTCTCATTTGCTAGTTCCACTACCAATTTTTTTGATTGGATGTTGGCTCAATTTTAGCTTAAGCATTTTGGAGAAAGAAAAGAATGGATACTACCACAATCTATAAGTAACTCAAACTTTTCATCTTGCTGGTTTGCATTAGTTTGGATGAACACATATTATTGACAAGTTCCAGGATTGTCAATTGCGGCAAACAATTTAGCTCTTTCATCTTCCTCATTCTTTAGGGTAGGTTCCCCTACTACTCCATAAGTTCTAGCTCCTCTTCCTCTTCCTCTGCCACATCTACCACCTCTTTGGATGTTTCCTTGATTTATTGGGAGTTGGTGGTTAAGTATGGTTGTAGCTCTAGGGTCTTCCTCTTGTGGACAACTACTTTCATAATGCCCCATTTGGTTACATCCATATTACCTGACATTAGGGAAAGGTTGTGCCAAGGTTGCTGCGGGGGTTGTTATTGTATGTTGCTGACTTCCTTGGTTGAAAGTTCCCCTAGATCTTCCCCTAAAATTGTTGAAATTATTATAGTTCTTGGTAGGGTTGGTTCCTTCTGCAGGAGGTTTGGCTCTAAGAAGGACATCTTGATTTTATGTAGGCCTCATAGCTTCAAGTCGTGTACTCATCAAGGGTTTATTAAGACCTTGACAAAAATGGGCAATATGTTGCTTCATTGTCATATGAGGATCATAGATTCATAAGGACACAAATTCGGTTTAGTACTTCTTCAGTGGAAGCTCCAGTTGGCGTAAGCTGAAAAACTCATTCATCAGGCTGGTGTGCAAGAGGAAGGTAGCATTCTTTAAATGTCTGCTTCATCTTTTCCCAAGATGAGCTATTGGTGGGATTGTCTTTGCAATGTTTTTTCCACCATAGTTTGGCATCTCCACTAAGGCGGAACATACCTAGAATCGCTTGATTTTCTTGGGCAGTTTCCGCGGTTAGGAAGTAGTCGGCCATAGCATCAAGCCATGCTTCAGCATCCCGCTCTAAGTTGGGTCCTTCTCTATTGAAGATAGGAAGTTGAATATAATATTCCTTTAAAACTTATCTCACTAACTTCTAAGCTAATTTACTAATTATCTTGCTTAATTTTTAACTAAAAATAGAGAGTTTAAGTGATAGTAATTATTAGAACTAACTAACTAATTATGAGATAAATTTCATGGGTTCTTAATACTATGATCTACCTCTAAAAAATTGTCTCTTTATTGATTAAGTTTTATTCCTAAATTTCCTATCAATTCAAGGTTGAAATCATAAAACAAATTCTTAAAAAAATATCACAATTTATTAGAAAATTTTCATATAATTTCCATAGGTTTTTAATAGTGTATAGAGTCTCTAAAAATTAATTCATAATTATGTAAGCTTATTCGGTATATTTTCCCTTAATTAAGCCCAAAATGTGGGAGTTTTAATTCTAATATATGTTAATAATTAATTAGATTAATAATTATCAACTAAGATTCAGTATTCATCAAATTAACAACATATAAGAGTGTGATTATTAATAAAGAGAGGCTTCATGTTTCTTAACTAATAAGATAATTAGAAAAATAGACACAAATTAATATGCCTTTCACTAATCTATCAAATAGAGTTTTTTCTCTCTAGTGATTTTTGTGTAGAGTCTCTCTATGCTAGAGTGAATTTTCCAAGGTCTTCAAGTCTGAGAGAAAATGAGAAGCCTAAGGGTCTATTTATAGGTTTTTTTTGCATCCAGGGCCTATAATTGACAATTGCCCACTTCCAAGCTAGCTCCCAGCTACCCCTAGTGACCCCTGCTACTTTTCTAGTCCTTGGTAAGTTCATCATATCCCACCTAGCACCTGCCCCATTTAAAAAAATTCAATAGTGTTATCTTCAGGTCAAATTTTTCCTTTAACAGGAAATATCTGGTCCATGTGGGAAAATATCTAGTAGGCCATGTGAAAAAGCACGTGTTTTTATAATTACTTAAATTCTATAATCATTTCTTTGTATTAAAGTAAATGTGAAAATTTCCAATAAGGATTCGAACGTCGATTTTTGTTCGAATTGATTTAAATTTTTTTGGCTGAAGTAATGTGGTGCTTAAGATTGCAAAAATACCAATTTTTACTACTTTTGGAGTAGTTTTTATTGATTTTTAGAACTAAGGCTATTAAATGGCTTTGTACACCTTTTTCTTTATTACAAAAACTGGGAACCTTACAAGACATTGTTTGAAATACATGAACATTTAAAACTTAGCTTTAAGCTAATACACTCATGCATGCTTGGAGGGTATCGGTCTTGAAAATTTTGTAAGAGTTTTTAGTATCCATCATACATGCATCACACAAACATTTATTTTACTAGGAGATCCGATTGGACAGCTATCTAAATTTGAGTTCCAAACAAGATCTAACCTTGAACATGAGATTTGGACGCTTGTCCAAATATGATAGACTTATCACTCATAAATTTAGGACCCTTAATATCTCTAAAGAATATTGAAATCTAAAGGTTGATAAAATTTGGACTATTGTAGAAATCTCAAAGTTTATCAACCTTTAGGAATCTTAAAGGTTGATAAAGCTTAGGTTTAAGGTTTGGCAACTATCAAAATCTTAAACCTAAGCTTCAAAGACAACCTCTCTCATGGGTTTTTCCAATATTAAATTCTACTTTTTTCTTAAATGTTACACGTGGTTCTTGCACTACTTATGGTCAATTGTCCAATTTTGAAAGCTTGTCTTGGATCCAATCTCCTTGATAATTGTTGTTGACCTCTTAACACTAATAGCACGTACACAATCTAGGGGGTGAGATTTGGACAAGCATCCAAATCTCAATTGCAAACTAGATTCATGGTTGAACATGAGATTTGGATGGTTGTCCAAAATATCATGGACATTGGACAATGCCACTCAAAGACTTGTGACTCTTGGCATCTCTAGTATATATACAAATAGAGAAAGATAAAGCAATATGAGATCTGGATAGCTGTCCAGATCTCAATTGTAAGCCATATTTGGACCACCATCTATATCTCAAACCTAATATTCAAAGAACACCTTTCTCATGACGTTGTTGCAACCCGATACCAAATTGTCCTTTTGTTTATTTTACATATGGTTCTTGTGTGAAGGAATGGATTGTAGGCGTGCGTGTGTGTAGTGAAGATGGAGAGACAAGAGAGAGAGAGAGAGAGAGAGAGAGAGAGAGAGAGAGAGAGCATGACATAGGTATGTGGGGTGGAGCTCCAAAATCTCACTGTATGCGCATAGTGTGAGAGTGTAAGTGGGATAGGGATCTATTATCAATTTTATTGAGCCCACTATGTGGGATATGGTGCACACCTCGAGAGCTTTGGTCTTAATAATGGGGTCTTTTTATACTTGCCTATAGATTTACCATTATTGAGCCATAAGAAATCCGAAAGAGCTATCCCTCTACAATTTTGCTATGTTAGACCACCCCACTACTCTCTATAATTAACCAATTTTAGCCGTGGGTGTAGATACTTATGTGCTTATTTTCAAAGGCTAAGAGGAGTAGAAACTAAGGTTTTGAATTGCCAACGAATACATTAAGTAAACACATAAGTATAATTAGCATGGTTGAAAATAACCAAGAGAGTAGAATGAACATGGATAACTTTGATTTTGCACATGAAGGTGCTAATGATGATGCCCCCATGTTTATCAATTATCTTGTTACTAAGTTGCATCAAGCTATGGGAAACCCTACTTTGCAAGCCAAAGTTAATCAACAAATTCGTGCTCATGGGATTTCCCTTCCTCTCCAAGAGGAGAGAGAGCTAAGGAGGCCTCTTGATGAGACCCCCAAAAGAAGACTCTCTCCCATACAAAAGGAGGAATTCAAAGAACAAGAAATTAATGAATCCCTAAGTTCCTCTGAAGATGTGGCTCCACGAAGACAAAGTTCTAGATGATTGCCAACTTCTCCCATGAGGAAACGGTCAACACACAGTCCTTCTCCTCATCACTTCAAAAGGGAAGAGAGGAAACAAAGGAAGAAAAGGTCAAGAAAGAAGTCACCCTCTTCTCATTCTTCTTCATCGTCTTCTTCTCCTGACAAAAGCTATGGCTATTCTCCTAGAGAATACAAGAGGGGAGGACATTGCAAATCATACCCTGCATGGCGAAGAACTGACAAAGTATTGGCCTTCATCCAACAATTTGATGCGGCCTTTGGAGACGAGGGATTCATGGAGTCCTCCAAGCTACACCATGTAGCTATGCACTTCCAAAAATTGGCTCGTCAATGGTGGGCTAGCCTTCGTGGCAATGCTGAAGCCCCAAAGACATGGAAAACTCTACGAGTTTCCATCATGAAGCAATTCCTTGCAAGCGACACAAAGGAAAAAGTACTTACCGAATGGTGCAGTTTGAAGCTTCTCTCACATAAGTCTATTCACAAATATGTGGATAAGTTTTGGGATTTACATATGAAGGCTACTATCTTACAAAAGATAGACTTTGCTAAGCAAAAGCAACAGGTTTGTGCGGGATTACCTGAAGAAATGGCCGAATATATCAACTCCCAATGGCCTAGTTCTATCACCAAAGTAATCCACCACACCATGGTTGCTTCCCGCGTCAATTTCCAACAAGGGGCTAGACGGAATGTCAAGCCCATGGAAAACAAAGACAAAAGTGATGCAAAGGTGAAAACCAATGCCCAAAAATCTTTTCAAGGAAATTCCAATAACAATAATAACAACAATCGGTCCAAGGAGAAGGGAGTTTACAAAGGTAAAAACAAACTCTTTCATGAAGAGCTTGAAGCTTTTTGCAAGGATCATAAGTGTTTTTAAGTGTGGAGATCAAGGATATGGCTATCGTTCTTGCCCCATGAGAAATGTCCACAGTGAGATTTCTAGAGATTCCACCATCAAAGCTCCAAAAGAGGATGCTCATTGCAAAGGATCACCTCTCTCATATGCTTGGTGAAAGGCAAGGGAACATGATGCCTTCATCTTGTTTCACCCTGGCTCTACTCACAACTTCATATCAATGGAGTTGGCCACCAAGTTGGACATTCAAGCTTTTGAGATGGAAGATACTATAACTGCTGACACAACTTTTAGGGGATATCAAGCCTCCGTTACTCCCTTGATTGGGAAGTTGAAACTTCATGTCCAAAGCTATGTCAACAAAGAAGACTTTTTCATCTCTCCTCTCCAACATGAGGATGCTATCCTAGGGGCACCATGGTTCAACCGCATGGCTGCCAACATGAAGTTCCCTGAAAGGAGAATCTACTTCACCTACAGGGGAAAGAGCATGTATAGAGATGTTAATGAGTCTGGTCATACTATACCACTTGTAAATTCACCAGGTTTTGATAAGTCAATGACAAGCTCGATTTTTGTGTACATGATTTATGTCAAAGAATCAACAAGAGTTAGACTTTTCTAAATGGATTCCAATATGTTTTCATCGATGATATCCCTATGGACTTACCTCCAAAATGAGGGGATGATGACCATCGAATTGAGCTCCTACCAGGAAGCTCACCGCCTAACAAGTCTCCTTATCGAGTTCCCCAAGCTCAACAAGAGGAGATCATGAGGCAAGTACAAGAATTGGTAGACAAAGGGATGGTGAGGCCTAGCTCCTCTCCCTTTTGTTCTATAGTCCTTTTAGTGCAAAAGAAAGATGGTACATATCGTATGTGTGTGGAATATCGAGCACTAAACCATATCACTATAAAAAAAAAAATCTCGTGCCCTAAGTTGCATTATTCGTTATTCGGGAGACGTATAATACGCGAATAATGGACGTATTATTCGTTTATATAAATTATACGGCCGTATTATACGGTGGCACATCAGAATAAACGGCTAATCGTATAACTTCTTAGTTTTTCGATCGAAAAACTTTTCGAACGAAATAATTTTCGATCAAAAATTATAATGATCGAATATATTAGTATATATAGCAACACGCGACAGGCCTAATACCAACTTTCCCAGTCAGTGTTTTTCATGTGAGTACTCTCACCAAACGATCAAAAAAAGTAATTTGTATAAAAATAAAACAAGTCGAATTTAATAAAAATTCGAATTCAATAGAATTTTAAGTTTTGTGATTCAAATATATGAATTTGTTTTGAAAAACTTAGTAAATAGTTGAAAGTTTGTATTTTGTGAAGAGTTTAATCTCTCACCTGATACAAACTGTAATTATAAGAATCACTTGTCAATGTGTTCAATTAATTGACACTTGAAAGTGACTAATTAAAAAAAAGTAAGATATTATCGTTGTGTGTAGAGTGTACTCTCACATGAGATAATTAGTTTAAAAATATAATTACATAAAAATTAATTTTATGTAATTTAAAGTTCGATTTTAATGTGTAGAGATTTTCTCTCACTTCAAAATGAATATAATGAAACAAAATTATATTTTTACATTTTGCGTAGAGCTATTCACACTGCTATGCTCTCACTAGAGTAAAAATTTAGGAAAAACATGTCCGAAAATATTGATATTCTCTTATCTTTATTTGGACTGCAAAATCTATCGTACTGTGTGAGAGCATACACATGCTCGCATTGTAGATAGATAATCCCTTAAAAATCTATGGTAAAGTGTAAGAACTTTTTGTTCGCACTTTACATAGATACAATAATTATCAAGTATTGTAAGTGATTATTGTTTTGACATTTAAAAATGTCACTTATAGCTCTTGTATGTATAGCAATTTATAATGATAATCATTTTAATACTTGATTTAATTGTAATTATTGATTATCGTAATGTGTTAAAGCTACAAGCTTGCACTTTAGATAAATCGATGCAATTTATATGTAATCCAATGGTATTGTTTTTTATTATTGTATTTTTGTTCAATCATTGTTTTTAATTATTTTAATTTCGTTCAATCATTGTTAGTTAAATTAATTTAATGTTTTAATTGATTTTGATTATGAAAATGATCATTGACTTTGTTTTTACTAGCAAATTACTTTTGTGCATCATGGTGAAAGGACAAGAGTGGAGTTATGTGCATGAGTTGAAAGCTGGGAGAAATACATCTCGACTTAAATGTAAATCTTGTGGCCATGAGTTCAGTGGTAATGCAACCAGAATTAAAGAGCATTTATTTAAAGTCCCTGGCAATGTTGAAAAGTGCGGGGCACCACCAAAAGATATTCATGAAAAATTTGCCATGTATTCTCGCAAAGTAAAGTTGATTCTTGCAGCTAAACATAAAGGTGATGTTTCTAAAGATATTCATGCGAATATTGAACCATCTGTATGCAATGAGGCAACAGAAGAGGTGTGTACCACTCAAGTAAACGATCAAAGTTCTCAATTGAACCCTCTTCATGGACATGCTTCTACATCAGGAGGAGTTCCTAGCACAAGCAAATCCGGCAGAGCGTCATCCAATGGACAGACAATGCCTGAAGCATTAGGTAAACAATGGTTGCTTGAGTTGCATTTAAAATGGACACAAGCATTTGTTGCGTGTGGCATATCGTTCAATGCTATGCGCAATCCAATATTTCAAAATGATTGATGAGTACAACCAAAAAAGGATTTGTGCTTCCTGACTATAACAAGATGCGAACTAAATATCTTGATAAAGTCAAAGACAGTACTGAAGCCATTCTCAAACGCACAGTTATAGAGTTTGTTCCAGCTTATGGATGCACCATAGCATTGGATGGATGGACTAACTGTCAGAAAAAACCTTTAATCAATGTAATGCTTATTAACCCTAGAGGGGCTATGTTCGTGGAAGCAATTCACAGCTCATTGAAAGAGAAGACTATCACCTATCTAGCAGGGGTGTATGAGCGTGCAATTGCAAAGGCAGGTGGACCAAAGAATGTGACTGCTATTGTCACAGACAATGCGGCCAACTACAAAGGAGCAGAAAGAGCTATTCAAGTCAAGTATCTAGACATTTCTTGGGTACCATGTGCAGCTCACACCTTAAATTTGCTTTTAAAAGATATTGGTAAAATGGCATGTGTGAAGCAAACTTTATTGGATGCAAATCATGTGGTGAAATTCATTAGAGAGCATCAATTTTCGTATGCTCTTTTTCGAACCAAGTCACCAAATAAAGCTTTGCAAATATTTTGCGCGACAAGGTTTGCTACGGCATACTATGTTCTTGCTGCTTTGCAAGAGTTGAAGCCTGCATTGATGGAAACCTTAGCAGACAGAAGATGGGATGGATGGCTCAACAAGTATCCAAGTTATAAGGAAGCAGCTGGTCGATGTGCGCAAATAGTAAACTCGCCAGTCTTTTGGCGTAATGTAGAAAGAATAGTAACTGTGTCAAAGCCATTTGTTGATCTTTTGAGAGCAGTTGACACAGATTCTTTTATTTTTGGTCGGGTCTACTGGTATATGTCAAAGGCTATACACAAGCTAAGAGAAAATGTCAGTTTTGGTGCAAAGGATAAAGCTACCATGATTACAATTGTTAACAAGCGTTGGGTGCAGTTGCATACGCCATTGCATGGTGCAACTTTTGTATTGGATCCTAAGTTTCAAACGCATCAGCAATCTGCCAACAAAGAAGTTATGTCCGACTTCAAAACAGTGTGCTCCCAACTCTTAGGGCACGAAGATGGAAAAACAGCTTTTCATCAGCGAGTAGATTATGCTCAGATAATATGGTTGCAGTTTTTGAAGATGGAGATGATTTGTGAGAGTACCATTGTAATACTTAACAAGTTTTTGCATATGATGAAAGAAAGTGGTATCTTGTTGTCGTTCACATCAAAACCTCTCTTTCTCTCTCTCATACGCACATATTCACTCACACTCAAATATAAACTGCCGATAATATCTTGTCGAATAACAATAATATAAAGTCAATGTAGGTTTGAAATTACAACAACGTTTGATATAATTTTGAGTACAAAAAGCTTTTGAGTGACTTATGAGTTTGATAGATTTGCTATAAGTTGGTCTATGGTAAAATCTGTAATTCCTAGCTCAGGGGATGGTTGAGCACCATCTTTATGTGAAGTGGTAGTATCATCTGGCAAAGGTCCATACAATGATTCATATCGTTGAAGCTTTTCTTGTGCATCACTTAACTCTATTTCAAGCTCAAGAATACGGCCACGAAGCATGTCCGGTGTGTCTCCTTGGCTGGCAAGGTCTTGTCCTTGGCTGGCTAATTCAGTCAGTGTTTCTAACTCTTCAGGAAGTAAAACAATAGGACGCTTGCGAGGAGGCATTGGATTATTTGCATTGCGTGCTGCCACCTTTTCTGCAATGCGTCCACGTCCAACACCAACGGTGCCTGGACGATCTGACCAATCCACTCTCTTCAGCAAAACATATCGAACATAGCATTGCTGGATAAAGTAAATTGCTACTTGGTTGTTGTTTGGTAGGCATCTCTCTTGTTGTATAAACCTTTGCAGCAATGCACGTGCCAGTCCTTTAAGTTGCAAATCAGAGAGCTTTAACGAAGCTGTATCTTTTGCATTGCCACTTATTTGAAATAGTTGATGGCGTACAAAGTGATTAGGGCAAAGCTTTTTGCACTCTTTAAGGGTTAATGGTTTGCCTTGCAGCTCAGATTCATCTTCTTCAATGTTCGCAATAGTAGAAATATCTGCTTGTCCACATCTAGCTTGTTCTTCTTTAAAAATTGCCTGAGCTTCAGCGTGGTTGAGTTCTTCTTCCATATCTGCATATCAGGTGAACATGTCATTACTTTTAAATACCCATTTAATTAATTTGACATTGGAAAGTATATCAAATGACAAACATAGATATTTTGTTCAATTAAACATACAATTAAATCTGACACCAAAAGTAAAACAATGATGAACTCATGAGACTGTGTTTTCATTAATCATCAGCTGGTCGTAAGCCAGATGTCATTACAATGTTGTAACCCACTCTATGGGCACCATTTAAACATAAGGAGAGATCAAAAGCGTTAGGCCGGGTTTTGGGGTTTTGGCGCTTGCCAGTTTCAAGATGAGCAAGTACATTACTCAAAAAATGTATCTTGCTTTGTTCTTGGGGCTCTAGTAAGCACTTCAAAATGTGTTTACATGTATGACACATGGAATAAATATCTATAGCTTTGGTCCAGGAGGGAGGATTACTAGATATACATTCGGGGGCTGTCCATGGATACTCTCTCTCATATTGTTTTCTAGTTTCTATCTGCATATCGCGTAGAGAAGGAAAACCGGCTGTGGTATTTGTTTTGGTACATGAACCCCAATCCACAATGCCGGCGTAAACACCTTTTTCGCCAAAATGCAACATCATATTCCGAGAGTGTAGATCATTGTGGAGGTAGTTATGCGAATGTATATACTTCAGAGTTTGGAGGAGAGAATTGATGATCTGCAAAATATTCTCCTGGAATAGCTCTATTGTTCCTGCAGTGAGTACATAATCGCGGATGACAGGTTGGCTGCCGTCTGCATTGCATTCTTTGATCCATTGTTCCACATGGCCGCCATTCCAAAATCGTGAAATGAGCATTGGTCGCTCCACGTGGCGCACCATGGCAAGAGGGTAGATAATACCTCGATGTGAAATATCCAAAATTGTTGCTTCGTCTTTGACCTGTTGCTCCATGGTGGGCCCATGTAAGTGTACTTTGAACACTTTTGCAGCATACACTTGATCTTTGAAAGCGGGATGTGTGACACCCACACGCTTCACATGTGCCCATCTTCCCTCTCCCAGCTGTGGAGCTTGGATATTGAAGATGGCTGTGTCGGGTAAAAGGTGTAAAATAGGTGGTAGCTCAGAGAGGTCTAATGTAGCAACGAATGACGTTGCAGGCTCTGTTCTAAGAATGATTTCTGGTTCAACAGTAGCTTCAAAAGAGATGGCTTCCACTCTTGCACGCTTTGCTGCTCTTTCTAACTTTACCTTGCTCTTGAACTCCATGTAAAGCTGTTACACAAGATGTATGCGCTCAGCTATGTTTGGCAAGGAAGTAATTGCAGGATTTTTCAGCTCTTGAAAGGTTTTCACAATCTGTCCAATGGTTTGTTTGTCCATGTTTACTAAAGCACTTGATGTCAGGAGG
Organism: Adiantum capillus-veneris; assembly: GCF_014529385.1. Taxonomy (NCBI): domain Eukaryota; kingdom Viridiplantae; phylum Streptophyta; class Polypodiopsida; order Polypodiales; family Pteridaceae; genus Adiantum; species Adiantum capillus-veneris. The sequence goes on from NC_140937.1 coordinate 46,829,450, forward strand.
GCTATGTCAAAAATAGCTGGTGCAAACTCTGCCTGGAGCTACTCAAACACAGACTTGGTTAGAGTCTCTGTAAGCTGATAAAAATGCTCCGGAGCGACAGGGTTTAAACAATGCCTAATCTCTGCCTCTGACGTGTAATGGAAGTGTCTCACAATCACTTTGGAGACGAACTTTCGTTGATGTTTCGCTAGCTTCGTGTCTGCCATATCTGTATGACAAAATTATAAATTAAGAATCTTACGAAAAGATTGTACACCATAGTTATTATATAATGAGTGTTAACCCTATATATATTAAATGATGATTCAAATTTATTAAACAATATTAAATTATTGAAAATTAAAGAGAAAATCTTATGATTACAAACCACATTGTGCGAATCGACCATGAAATTTAATTTAGAGAGAGAGAGAGAGAGAGAGAGAGAGAGAGAGAAACAGGCCAGGAGTGTGAGATGCTCTCAGCACAAGAACTGGACCCTGCTATGTGCAAAAGTGTGAGATGATGAAAGAAATTACATCTAAAGGGTTGAAAATCGTACATGTGAACAACTCAGCTATTGCGAGATATTCTCAGCACAAGTCCTGGATGCTGTTGTAAAATAGATTGATAGTTTTTATCAATCTAATCCCTGATAAAGTGTGTGGAACTCACAACACAACTATCAGCGGGTAAATTAACAATTGCAGATGTAAGTTACCTATCGTATGTGTTTACGTCCAAAACAACACCAAGTCATTTAATGATGAAAAATGATGTTCTTTTGGAATATGAAACACACGAGTAACCAGTATGTCACATTAAGATGAAGAGGGCATGAAAATATGCATCTCTTCACTCTTAATATAACAAGTGGTAACGCTTGTGTTTCTATGTAACACATATGACAGAAAAACTTAATCTAAAATTGTAAATCTTATAAGCTATTTCTAATGGAGTGTGTGGAACGCACAACACAACCATCAGCAAACAGCTCAACAATCTCAAATGTAAATCAATTGTTGTATATATCTACGTTCAGAGTAACACCAAGTCATCTGCTAATGAACAATGATGTTACTACAGAAATAGAAGCACAAAAATAACGAAAGTCGTATTAAGATGAATTGGGCATAAAGTATGCATCTCTACACTCTCAAAATGACGAACGTTAATTTTGTGCTTCTATGTAGAATAATCAATAATGATTTACTTTAAGATTGTAAATTTTATAGGCTACTCTGAAGTGAGAGGTGTAGCATCATGCCTACTACACTCCACGAGTCGACCTCTAATCCTAACTCATCTGTATGGTGAGAGATATACTACTACACCATACGAGTGAGAATCTAAATTTACCCTAAGCCTTCCCTGGAGTGAGTTATATAACTACACACCACGGGAAAGGAAACTATATTCTATACACCTCTAGAGTGAGCCATATGGCTACACACCACGAAGTGGCCTACGACCTGCAAGCCAACTTTGTGGTGAGAGCCGAAACTACTGCACCACACAAGTCTGGCACGACACAAAAAAAAAGTTAGTATTTATTGAAAATTTAAAAAATATACCTGAAAACCGTTGTAAATCGAAGACACTGTCTCTATCTGGCAAAATCTCAGAAGCTCCAAGCTCTCTAAACTCCAAGAAAGTCCACAATGCTTTTCGATCGAATACGGCGACGATTGTATATATATACGTTTTTTCGATCGAGTTATTTTTTGATTGAAATACTTTTCGATCGAAAAATAACTCGATCGAAAAATGTTTTATATGGCTATTCAGTAATTGTTCGGAAATACGGCGTATATTGACGTTTTATACGTATAATTTCTATTATACGGGCGTATAAATGCAACGCAGCTCGTGCCTCCGGTAGAATATCAGTTTGATAAGCTACAAGGCTCTACATACTTCAGTAGGATTGACCTTAAAAGTGGCTATCATCAAATAAGGATAGTGGATGAAGATATCCTAAAGACCGTGTTTTGTACAACGTTTGTTCTTTATGAAAATCTAGTCATGCCTTTTGGCTTGACCAATGCACCAGCCACATTCAATCGTTTGATGGAGAAAATATTAAGACCCTACCACAAGTTCATTGGAGTGTTCTTTGATGATATCATCATCTACTCCAAGTCCTTGGAGGAACACAAGCAACATCTCCAAGTGATTTTTCAAGCATTGAGGGAGAATAAGCTTTTTCTCAACCAAAAGAAAAGCGAATTTTTCCTTCAAGAGATTCAATACTTAGGTCATATTATCTCTCAAGATGGTACCTGTATGGATCCATCGAAGTTAGAGGTAATAAAAGCATGGCCTAATCCAAGGAAGCTACATGAGCTAAGAAGCTTTATTGATATGTGTGCATACTATAGACGCTTCATAGCAAAATAACAGGAACACTACATGAATTAACAAAGAAGAACGTTAAGTATTCATGGACTACTAAGGAGAAAAATGCTTTTGACAAGCTCAAAGAGAAGCTTACCTCTCAACCAGTCCTCATGCTTCCGGTTCTCTCAAAGCCATTTGATGTCCAATGTGATGCTTGTGGTGATTGCCTTGGAGCAGTCTTGCTTCAAAAAGGGCATGCCATAGCATATGAGAGCTGAAGGCTCAATACGGATGAACAGGTCTTGGGTATTTATGAGAAAGATATTTTAGCTGTTCTACATGCCCTAGACACATGGAAGCACTATTTATTGGGGACTCCATTCATTTACAAATAGACTACCAAAGTCTCAAGTACTTCATGACGCAAACCAAGCTTTTTGACAAACAAATGAGGTGAAAATTTTTTCTTTCGCAATTTTATTTTCATATTGCTCACATTGCTGGTAAGCACAATCAAGTGTCCAATGCACTTTCACGATGACCAAAAGTCAATGCGGTGTCTATAGCAACCCACAATGATCTATCTTCTACGATAGATGAGTATGCTATTGACCCTAACTTTAAGATGTAATCTCAGCCCCTTGCTTTGGGGAAGAAAGAGGAACCATTCACCTTGCAGGATGGTTATCTTCTCCATGGTAATAGGCTATGTGTTACCCACTCCCTTCGTGAGAAAGTCATGTATGAATCCCATGCTCCTCCCTATGCGGGGGCATAGAGGCATTCAACCTACTCTTCAAGGAGTAGAGATGTACTTCTATTGGCCTACCATGAAAGTGGACATACAAGAGTATGTTTCAAAATGTGTGGTATGCCAAAAGACTAAGTATGATAGAGGGAGGAAACCTAGATTACTCCAGCCATTGCAAATCCCTAATTCACCATGGGAGAGTATATCCATGGATTTTATCTTTGGATTACCCAAGTCTATCCATGGGAATACGGGAATATGGACAATAGTTGACAGGTTTAGCAAGCAAGCACACTTTATTCCTGTCAAAAATACTATTAAGGCACACCAAATGGCAACCATCTTTATATCTCAGATTCTCAAACACCATGGATTACCAACATCCATCGTGTCATATAGAGATCCTAGAATGACCAATAATTTCTGGAAAGATCTCTTTGAAAATCTAGGTACAAGATTGAATTTCTCTTCGACCTATCACCAAATGGATGGCCAAAGTGAGATAGCCAATCTTACAATACTTGATCTGCTAAGACTTATGTTACAAAAGTAGACCAACGCTCACAATGGAAGAAGTACTTACCCCTTGTAGAGTATGCATACAATAATACTGTCCATACTACTATGAGAAAAGCACCTTGAGATCATAGAGGGAAGACCTAAAATTCCATTGCTACTTAAAGTACATGGGAAGATCTTTATTGCTGATATCCATGACCTACAAGAATCTTTTCAAAAGGTCAAGGAGGCTATATCCATCTCTCAACAAAGGAAAAAAGTTGTTGTCGACAAGCACAAAAGGGCCTTAAAATTCAAAGAAAATGATTGGGTCTTACTTAAGTTTCCCAAGGCTCGATTGAGTCAAACGTAAAAATCCTATGGGCCATCAAAAGTATTATGCTAAATTAACAAAAAGATACTATGGTCCTTTTCAAATCTTGAAGCCAATCAATGACATGGCTTATCAACTCAAGTTGCCCAACCATTAGCTCATACACAATGCTTTTCATGTGAGCCTACTTAAGCCCTACAAAGGAGATCCACCAAGAGAACCAATTATTGAAGACCCTCCAAAAATCAAAGACCAAGAAGAGGTACTACAACCCGAAGGTATTCTTTGGCATGAAGACAAGGTACTATGGCATGGTAAGGTTATACAACGGTATCTTATTAAGTTCAAAAATTATCCTTTTCAAGATGCTAGATGGATACAAGGAATACAGCTTAAGGATAGTATGCACTAGAGTAAGCAAATGTAAATTCTTTCTAAATGAACAATGTTTATGTCGTATAAGACTAATCCTGTTTTGTGCACAAATTTAAATAGTATGCATGCTTAGAATCATGTTTGTGATGACGACGTCTCTCAAACACCAAGTAGAATTTGTCACTCTACTTTGGCAGTATGATATGGACTAAAGAGCAGACATGCTTGCGGTAGCTACGTCTCCCAACACCAAATGGACTAGTCATCCATTCTGGAATGATGTCGCTGGGTGAAAGGGATTCTCTACCCACTAAGAAACATAGACTAATGACTAAGACTTTATCTCTTCTACCTCATAGTCAAGGACGACTATGATTTCAAGAGAAAGGTAATGTCATAAAATCTAATATCTAAGCAATCCAATTGATTTTCTCATATTAAATTGATCATAAACAAGGGTTAAAATATAGACATGTGCTTATGGATATATCTCAACACGGAGCCAAGGTTAAAGGGGAGAATAAATAGCAACAAGGGTTAAAATATAGACATGTGCTTATGGATATATCTCAACACGAAGCCAAGGTTAAAGGGATCCAAATGAGAGATGGTATTTTAAAGAGCAATAAAAAACAGCAACAAGGGTTAAAATATAGACATGTGCTTATGGATATATCTCAACACGGAGCCAAGGTTAAAGGGGTCCAAATGAGAGATGGTATGTTAAAGAGCAATGCTAGCTAATGGAGCTTAAAGACCTTAGGGTTAGCTTCACTAAAGACCTCCAAAAGTTAGTGTTAAAAAATCCTTTGACCTAGGCAAGCTAGGGCTGACCTTGAGGTAGGAACCCTACCCAAGCATGAGGTGCTCCTCGGCTTGCTAGCTAAAGTGCTTAAAAGTGTTTGTGCGAACCTTGCCAAAGCTTGAGTTGCTTCTCATGCTTAAATGACTAAGGTTCTTGAAGTGTTCAATTCAAACATAAACTCTCAAGAGGAATAAACGGTTTCCATGCTTAATTGATTAGGTGCTTGAAGTGTTCAATTCAAACATGATATCTTAAGAAGCATAAAAGACACATGTCCAAATGGCTCCTCCACATGTGGCCCTCATGATGTGCTTGAATCCTATTGGATAGTCTTTAAAGGGGTCCAATGAGAATTTAGATGCATAAAAATAAATAATTAAGTTCTTTCTCTCAAACAGGAAAAAGAGGACACATGTCCAAATGGAATAATTAAATAATACAAAAGAGAGAGAGAGGGGGGGGGGGGGGACCAGGCATGAGAGGGGGGTATACTCTCTCACATACACACACATTCTCTCATTGTGTGGAGTGCAAAGTGCAAGAGATCCATCTCCTTCTCCAAGCTTGTTGAGAAGTGGGGAGCCTACACCAACACTCTTGGCTATGGAATGCAAATCCAACCAAGAGCCATGCTTCAATGCTTAAGCTTTCCATCTTCTTCATCTTCATTACTATGCTATTATTGTATGCTAAGCAAGAAAAGTGATGATAAGTGAGTAACTATTTCTTTCTCCTATGGATGATTCTTCTTCCTCTTCCCTACCCCCATTCCCCGCTAGCTCTCTCCACCTTCGAAGGTGTTTGAGGCCTTGGGACTGAGGCTTGGGATAGTGAATGCTTTTTGCAAAGTTTATGTTATGCTTGTGATGCATGAAGCTTTCCATCTTCATTGCATCACCTTGGTCACAAAGAACACAAATATTGTATTGTATCAAGTCTCTCTTGACAGGAGAATCTATAATACAAACGCCTTTTGGAGGGGGGATCGGCTCCAAGTAAACCCGGTCCTCAACTATTGTCATGTTCTCTAATACTCTCACTCTTGAAAAAGTATTGTTCATGCCAAGTTCTTTAAGTACTATGTTTATGTTGCTACCATCAATTAAGTTCACCCTCTATGTTCTCAAAGTAATGTCACAAAAATGCCACACTCTAATTTCTTAATTCTGTTATTCTCAAAGTTCATAGGCCATTTCCATAACAGTTTATATAAGAGGTGTAAGGGTAGAGACCTTGTACAACTTTATTGCCTTGGAAAGGATTGTTTGAGCGTAAGAAATATTCTATTTTGATTGGACTCATGTGTTATGTTTCTCATAATAGAGATGATACAAGATTAGGATCACCTACATCGCTTATTGCCTTGGAAGAAAGAGTCAATAACCTGGGGCTTTGTTGGATTGTAGATATATACCGCTATCTTTTCAATGTGGTCATCTCAATAAGTCTTCAACATCCAAAGGAGAACAAGACATAGGCATTCAAAAGTGATTGACGGCTATAACTCTCCCAGCTAGGGAGTGTTGGAACCCAATCCATCTATTGAGTTTTCTCTTGAAGATATCCCATATATCAAAAGAAAAGTTTGGAAATGATAGAGCGAAATATCCCAGTTTTGGAATGGTTAACTTTGGACCCCAAGGATAAGAAAAAGAGATCCATAATTGCCCAAAAGTCCTTCATATATGGCTCATCATCCACAAGCATTGCATTCCTATTATCTGCAAATTGGGATAAACATTGATATTCCTTAGAGTCGGAGAGAGATATGCCTTTGATGAGACCTCTCTTACTCCTATCCTTGACCAAGTAGTTGAGGTTGTCTACTGCTACAACAAAGAAGCGGGGAGCTGTAGGAAAACCTTGACAAACTAATCTAGAAAGATCAAACACTCTTTATAGGTCACCATTCAGAGCCACTTAGGCTCAAGCATTACCAAAAAAAAGTTTTCATAAACAATATCACTTGAGAGACAAATCCTATAGCCTCCAAACACTGAAGGATAAAGGACCATTTAGGTCTATCATATGCCTCATCAAAGTCAATCTTCACAAACATGATAAAAGCTTTTTGTTCCTTAGAAATCCATTTCATTACCAAAATCGGAATTTTGTTTGCAACGGCTTTAGCATAAATCTTGTAGGCAACATTGAGCATCGTGAGAGGGCACCAATTTATCAATTCATCCTTTGCTCCCCTCTTGTAATGGAATTTGATAACCCTAGTGTTGATTGAACAAGGGAGAGCTTGGTGATAGAGAGATTCTATAGGGAGACCTTCTAATCCTAGAGTTTGTGGGCTTCATGCTATCAATAGCCAATTCATATCTAAAATTGATAAAAGAGAGTCTGCTAAGTTGGCCTCTTATCCAAATAATACTTTGGATTGATGAGCAAAGACCTCTATGTGAGCATCAGCAGCCTCCAAAGAGAGTTGTTCCTTGGGGCTAAAGAGTTTGTTGAAATGATAACAAGTGAATTCCAAGTTTCGGATTTTAGTTCTGATAAAAGGGTCAAATTTGAAGAAGGGAAGTCTTTCCCTGACGTTCTTTTTCCGGATATACATTTCCTTGTTGGTAGGTTTGTCAACCTTACCTGCACACCATTGTTTAAAGAAAGCCGAGGCATTTTTGAACATGATGTCCCTTCTGTTCTTAAGTTGGACACCAAAGAGCGGAGATACCTTCCTCAAAGCAAGCAAATTGCAGAGATACCTTCCTGAGAGTAAGTGAATTGCAGACCAAATTCTAAATCAATTAGGTCTTCATGCACTCTATCCGTGCATTGTTTCTTAATTGTTTCCAGATCAAGGTGACTTTTTTTGTAATGCGGATGAGATAAGTCTAGGTAATCTTATGTGCTGGCTCAAAGACCTAGCAAGTGAATTGTTCACCACCCTGAAGGCTTGGGACCAAATGCCAACCATTGATTCTTGAATGACTTGGAGCTTAAAAGGAGAAGGATCTATGTAGAACCAAGGAAATAATTAGATAGGGGATGGTAATCCAATAAATAGGAAGTATATCTAGGCTTAGCCTTAACCTATGTAGGAATTGACAAGGGAGAGATCAACATAGCATCTATCTAGATGAGCCTTCCTAGAGCTGAGTCACCTCTGTAATAATTTTTTCACGTGAATTGCCCTTCCAAATCTACAACCCAAAAGAGTAAGCTTAGTTTTTAAGGACTCCCAAGCCAATAGTTTAGTTCCCTTGACCATAGTTCCTTGAGCCAAAAAACGGTCATTAATGGTCTTGACCATGTTGAAGTCCCCTACTAAGATTTTGGAGCCTTGAAGAGAGAGTTCCTGCCACATCTTGGTGTGGTCAGCTATAAACCCTCTTGCATAGATGCCAACCAATCTAGAATTTGTAGGTTGAGGTAGCATAACAAAACACAACTTATGACCTAGCTAAACAGAGTGAAGGAGGTCATTGTTGCTATCCAAGATACCTATAATACATCCTCCATAGCTATGATTATGGGAATCCAAAACCCGATCTTTAAAGATAGCTTGTGGTGCTTTTGCAAGTAATCACCAAAGGTTTTCACTTCCTAGAAGACCACGTAGTCGTGAGGTTTTGACTTCCTAGAAGACCAAGTAGGTGTGAGGGTTGTTCCTAATCTAGCTGGCCACTTTATTGGCCTTGATTGGGTTTAAGAGACCCTCCTTCACATTGTAGGATAGTATCTCCATTCAGCAATTCTTTTGTCTTTCTTCCCACCAAATGATCTTGGGGATGTTTGACCCACATTGGCATGGTTCCTCTTGTTGTCTTCGAGCACCTCCATAGGGGAGGGTTCATGATTGGCTTGAGAAACCGACATCTCATTTTTAGGTATGTCCTCATTGTGTAAATTCGGGATAGTCTATGTATTCACCTTGTGGATAAAGGATTCCTGAGATAACTCAAGAATTCCCTTTTGCCTGTCTCTCTTGATACACATACCAAGAAAATGATTTGCTTCGCCCAAAATCCTTCGTAGCAAAGTTTTTTCTCAACATTTGCTTCAATTTGGCAATCTCCTCAATTGACTTTCGTGCAATGAGCATGTCATCTATATATAAAAAGAGAATGATGAAAGAACCATCACTGAGTTTCTTTGTATACAAGCAATGATCCTCTTGAATCTTACCATAGCCCGAGCAAAGTTTTTCAAGCAGAGCAAAACTCGAGTGAATATCACAAGAACAAAATATACATACAAATTTTGAAAAATTTGGAGAGATCCCCTTTGCATATAGAGCAATATCTCAAAAAATACCATAACTCATTAAGACGCCTCACATGAGGATTTCAAATTCTAACCAAATCTATCCACAAAATACCTACTACTCATCCATAACCTGAATAAATGCATATTCACTCACAAAAATTTCTATCAATACATACATACTAGCTTTGGAAAAAATTGGACATATGTCCATTATGCATAAAGCAACATCTCAAAAATTGTCATAACCTTTTAGGACATTTCAAATGAGGATTTCACATCTTAACCACATAGGAGCAAATTATACATACTAATTTGAGAAAATTGAACACAATCCCCTTTGTACATAGAACAATATCTCAAAAAATACCATAACGTATTATGGCACCTCACATGAGGATTTCAAATTCTAAGCAAATCTATCCACAAAATACCTACTACTCATTCACAACACAAATATATGCATATACACCCAAAAACATTTCTACAATATTATATACTAGCTTTTGAAAAAACTAGACATGTTTCCCGTCAAAAATTGCCATAACCTTTCAGAGCAGTGGACTCAACAAAACCAATAATAGATCCCAGTACCATTTATCCTAATATAATAAACAAAATAAACCATTAATAGGCTACTTAAGAACCTCTCTCATTAAGCAAGAAAAAAGAAACCAAATGCTCCGATACCAATAATGGAAATGGCTTATGAACTTTGAGAATAGCGGAAATAAGAGAATTACAGAGAGCATTTTTGTGAGACTACTTTGAGAACATAGAGGGTGAACTTAATTGATGGTTGTAATGTACCCAACATTTTTCAATAAAAGTATTTTATTCACTTTTCAAATATTTAAGGTTCGCATTTTGTTAAGTCATAATGCGTTCAAACGGAACGATCGGATTAAAAATTGGACTCTAGAACTACTAATTATGACACTTATTCACTTGAAAACAATAGGTTGATGGGAAACTTAAGCTTCGAGTCTATTTCTAAAGATAGGAGTATTTTTAAGAAAGAAGGAGTAAACTTAAAAGAGAAGGAGTAGGAGGAGTACTTTTAGAAAAGAAAGAGTCTTTTTAGAAAAAGGAAAGGAGGAGTTTAGTTTAGAGCTCTTTTCTTGGAAGCCAAGCTTCTTCTTAGAGGTTTGAAATTGCGTATCGGATTCCGTGTCCGCAAAAAAAAAAAAAAAAAAAAAAATCTTCTTTTTTTTTAAATAGAGCCGTGAACGTACGCAAACTTATCTCTCTTTGCTTCCTTCTATTCTTAGTTGACCTTGAGAGCCTATATAAAAACCCCTCTTCCTTCACTTTGAACACACACAACACACTCTCAAAAGCGGAAGCTCTCTTGCCTTGACATCGGAGATACCTTCTCTCCCTCAAGCTCTTACCTTCAAGCCATCTCCATCTCCAAGTCTTTCTCTACCATCGTCGTATTGCCCTTCGGATTCTTGAGTTCTCTTTCTCTCTTTCTTTTTTCTCTACCTCGACGATGGCTCAGAAGTGAGTGACACGAAGCTCGCTTGAAGGATGCCCATGTCGTTCCATCTTCACGGAAGGTGCAAAAGAAGATATCATCTACCCCATTCATAACTCAAGCGGAGGTATCGACTCCAAAAGAAGGTGAAATTGTCCAAGGTAATCGACCATGTCGCTAATCCGGTAAGACAAATTTATAATTTTGAATTGCTATTCATGTTGACCTATGAAGCTAAGTATAGGGATTCCCATAAACTGTCTAAGAAACGTGATTCTATCACAAGAAACAAGCATTTGTTTTTCATAAATTAGTGAAAGGATTGTTTGATAAATTACCAGTGTTTGCTAAATTGTTATTTCTTGATAAATTGTTATTGTTTAATAAGTTGTTAATGGTTGATATGAAGAGTTGTCTGATCATGTTTGAAGAATCATCTAAAGAGAAGAATTGTTGAAAGAATATCTTTTGTTCTTCGCGGGTAGCGAGATGATTCTGTGGTTAGTGGAGATTAAACTGAGGTTATGAGCTCTCTTTTGTTCCGCGTGGTTAATGGGATGCCTCGCGGATAGCGGGACGCCTAGCGGTTAGCAAAATGCCTCACGGATAGCGGGATGCCTAGCGGTTAGCGAGATGCCTCGCGGTTAGCTAGATGGGAAGGTTGCACAATTTGCGGTTAGCGAATAAATCCTTTGCAAAGGCTCTATTGGTTAGACAGAGAAGTCTGTGGGTACCGGCAACTCATGAGAGATTGGAAAAGTTATTTTTGTTGAATTATAGGGCTGTCTTTATTAGGCCTTGTTTGAATTGTTTTGGTATTTTTTGAAGGGCTATATCCATTGTTTGTATATGTAAAATAGTGCGGTTGTAATTAGAAAACAAGCTAAAAAGTGTGAGTATGGGATGGAAAGTGGGGGTTGGGTTAGGTTGCCAGTCAAGGATGGGTGGTCTCAAGTAGTCGAGAAACTCTCCACTCCCTCTTAGTAAAAGAATACAAATTAGAGACTCATTGTGCCAAGAGTTGAGTATCCCAAATCTACGTGCTCCTGAAAGCTATGGACCCAATTAGTCAAGTACTTTTCACAAAATTTCTAGTTAGTTTAAGCTAAGTCTCATATCATATTTATGGATTATGGATGATGATCGTGCCTCTTAAACGTGTTGAAAAAGACGTTGTTTATGGATTCTAAATATGTCAATGGGATTTCATCTTTATGTTAAGAAGTTGTTTTCAGTAGAATCCTTGATTTATCGACCTCGCTTATGGTGTATGACCCTTATAACCATGAAAACGATGAATAGAGGACTTTCTCTCTTCTGTTGTTTGTATCTCTACTTTGTGGAAATGGAGTAAGGTGTTGTCAAGGAAATAGGAGAATAGAGGAAGGCCATCTATCAAGTCGCCCCAATCTTCTCGAGGTTGGGGACCTCACAATGGTAGCAACATAATCATAGTACTTAATTAACTTGACATGAACAATACTTTTGCAACAGAGAGAGTTTAGAGAACTAGACAACAAAAGAGGACCGGATTTATGTGGAGCCGGTCCCCCCTCCAATAGGCTTTTCAATTATAGATTCTCCCATCTAGAGAGACTTGGTACAATACAGTCTTTGTGTTCCTTGTGACCTAGGTGATGCAATGAAGATGGAAACCTTCATGCATCACAAGCATAACATAGACTTTGCAAAAAGAATTAACTATCCCAAGCCTCAATCCCAAGGCCTCAAACACCTTCAAAGGTGGAGAGAGCTAGCGCGGAATGAGGGCAGGGAAGAGGAAGAAGAAACATTCATAGGAGAAAGAAATAGTTCCTCACTTATCATCACTCTTCTTACTAGCATACATAATAGCATAGTAATGAAGATGGAGAAGATGGCAAGCTTAAGCATTGAAGCATGGCTCTTGGTTGGATTTGCATTCCATACCCAAGAGTATTGGTGTAGGCTCTCAACTTCTCTACTAGCTTGGAGAAGGAGATGGAGCTCTTGCACTTTGCACTTCATACAATGAGAATGAGTATGAGAATGTCAAAAATCAGTCCTTCTCTTGCTTTGTCGACCCTCCCTCTCTCTCACACACATCTCTCTCTTGCTTGAGCCCTATTGACCCTTGCCAGGCTTAGCCAATCACCTTAGGTGGTCATTTCAAGCAATAGGGGTAGCATTTGGACCAATGTCCTTCTTTCCCATTTTGAGAGAGAGGCTTGATAATTGCCTAGATAATTAACTTATTAATATGAAGGCTCGTTGGACCCTTTTAAAACTATCCAATAGGATTCAAGCACTTCATGAGGGTAACATGGCACGACAAAGCACATCAAGCTTGGGTAGTGTTCCCACAAGCACTTCAAGCTCCCTATTTGGAAAGCATGACAAGCACCTCAAGCACCTTAGTCATCAAGCACGACAAGCACCTCAAGCATCTAAGTCAGCAAGCACGACAAGCATCTCAAGCTTGGGCAGGGTTCCCATGGCCCTAGCTTACCTAAGGTAAAAGGAATTTTAACACTAACCTTTGGAGGTCTTCAATGAAGCTAACCCTAAGGTCTTTAAGCTCCATTGGCTAGTCTTGCTCTTTGACAAATCATCTCTCATTTGGACCCCTTTACCATTGGCCCCATGTTGAGATAGACCCATAAGCACATGTCTATATTCTAATCCTTGTTCCCGTCTATTCTCCCATATTAAATGATCACTTTAATATGAGAAAATCATTTGGGTTGGTTAGATATTAGATTTTATGACATTACCTCTCTCTTGAAATCATAGTCATCCTTGACTATGAGGTAGAAGAGATAAAGCCTTAGTCATTAGTCAATGTTTCTTAGCAGGTAGAAGATCCCTTTTTACCCTACGACATCTTTCCAAGATGGATGACCAATCCATTTGGTGCTTGGGAGACATAGATGCCGCAAGCATGTCTACTCTTTAGTCCATTTCATTCTCCAAAGTAGAGTGACAAATTCTACTTGATGTTTGAGAGACGTCGTCATCACAAACATGATTCTAAGCATGCATACTACTTAAATTTGTCCACAATAAAAAGAGAACTAGTCTTATAAGACAAAAACATTGGTCATTTGAAAAAAAAATGTACATTTGCTTACTCTAATGTAGCATTGTAAGCATTGACAAGGTCCATACTATCATTAAGCTGTATTCCTTGCATCCATCTAGCATCTTCAAAAGGATAATTTTGAACTTAATAAGATACCGTTGGATAATCTTACCATGTCGTAGTACCTTGTCTTCTTGCCAAAGGATAGCTTCGGGTTGTAGCACCTCTTCTTGGTCTTTGATTTTGGGAGGTTCTTCAATATTTGGTTCACTTGGTGGCTCTCCTTTGTAGGGATTAAGTAGGCTCACATGAAAAGCATTGTGTATGAGCCAATGGTTGGGCAAATTGAGTTGATAAGCGGCTTCAAAATTTGAAAAGGACCATGGTATCTTTTTGCTAGTTTAGCATAATACTTTTGATGGCTCGTAGGATTTTTGCTCGTTGTTTGCCTCAATCGAGCCTTGGGAAACTTAAGTAAAACCCAAACATTTTCTTTGAATGCTAAGACCCTTCTGTGCTTGTTAGCAGCAGCTTTTTGCCTTTGTTGAGGGATGGATATAGCCTCCTTAATCTTTTGAAAAGATTCTTGTAGGTCAGGGCTATACTCATCGCCACAGCGAAGATCTTCCCGTGTACTTTAAGTAGCAAGGGACTTTTAGGTCTTCCCTCAATGATTTCAAAAGGTTCTTTTCTTGTAGAATTCTGGATAGTATTATTGTACGCATACTCTACAAGAGGTGTTCACTTACACAGCAGTGGTATGATTCACATGCCAAAAAGGAATTTTTTCAGCCAAAGATTGTGAAGGATTATTGGAATCACCGTCAGACATACTTCCAAAATGGGACCATTATGATCCACTAGTTAAAGGATTTCACAATTGCTACTAGAGAGTGCATTATGTCAGAGCCATTAGGACTTATTAGAAACTTTTGAAGCACATTGTAGCTTTTTGAACCTTTAAGATTTTGCAATGTAGAAGTGATTTAATTTATTTGTTATTCTTTCTCCTACTCTCTTGTATTATTCTAAACTATCTTTTATATCTTGCTAAGAGGAACTTTGAGTGGAATAGAATATTCCACTCAAAGAGGAACTTTGAGTGGAATAGAATATTTTATTAAGAATGACCTTGGTTGATATGGTGCAATAAGCTACCATGCTTCCTAGAGGAAATACACGACTACACATGCCAATGTGCCTATTGCACCTCAACAAAAGATCATTGATAAAGACATCAATGCTACGCTTCACAAGTCTCAACCTAGTGGAAACTTTAGAGAAGAAGGCAAAGATGTAGGCAAAGTTCTTGAGGATTGGATTGAGTACATGGATAACTACTTCAACTTGGCTCATCCATTTGCAGAGAGCAAGGCTATTATTTCTAAGTTCAAAATAGAAAAGACAACCGAATGTTGGTGGAGAGACCATTGCACAGAGAACAATGTTGACCCTAATGCAGCAACTTGGGATTATCTCAAGACTCAACTCAAGAAGAACTATCAAAACAAAGTATATCATTTGGACCGCATGAATGAGTTTCTTGATTGTACTCAAGGGACCAAACATCTGAAGTCGTTTTATCAACATTTCTTGACTCTCTTGTCAAATATAATCCATCACGGATGACTCAAGAAGTCAAAGAAGCTCAATTCATATCAGGATTATATAATCCTATGAAGACTAGACTTTAGAGTCTTTATCTTACCAACTTTGTAGATGTCCTTGATGTGGGAAAACCAATTGAACTAGATTTATCAAGTAGTGGGAAGAGGAAGCTGAAACCTACTTTTGCTCGTGAAATCAAAAGACCTCGTCAAGGAATTCACAGCAAAGAAGAGAGGACTTTTTTATGTATGAAAGCTAGACGAGATCATATGTGCTATACTTGTCTTGATCTTGACCATCAGTTTAGAGATTGTCGATTCAACAATTCAAGCTTCACAGGATTGGTGGACAATTACGAACCCAGAAACTTCAACCCAAATTGAAACTTCAAAAACTCTAGACTTGGATTGCTTGCAGCTTAGTGGAAATTTAATCAGCAGAACTATAACCAAAATCAAAGGAAGTCTCAAAACCAAGGGAACTTTAGACCAGGGAATCCACCTTTTGTCCAAAATGGACCACCCGCCAACAACAACAATGGAAACAACTTCAACTGTCAACCTCGTCCAAAAGAAGGAGGAGGAAAGACCTTAGGGAAGAGCTCAAGCTAACAGAGCTCAAGATGCTAGAGGTGAAGGGAATCAATAAAATGCATATATTTATGCTACAATCAAACATCGGGGAGTGAATGAACAATTCTCAGTAATTCAAACCCCAGCACACATTCTTTCATCTCTTCTAGATGCATTAGAAACCTCATTCTACCTGAACACCCTGATTCAAATCTTACAGTGGAATTAGGTATGGGTAGGAAGGTTAAATATTCTACTTCAGTGTGGGTAACTTGAATTTTGTTTTGGATGGTCATAATACTTCTACTCACTTTAGAGTCTTACCCATAGGTGTCTATGATGGAATCCTAGGAAATGGATTGGCTTAAGGTCAATGATGCTCACATACATTGTAAAGATGCTTCATTAACTTTTGTAAAATAACCAAAACTCTAGAGCTATAGTTACTGGAAAACGGGGGAAACCTATACTTAAACTAGTGAATTTTACCAAGATTATAAAGAGTTACAAGAAGAATGAAATGATTCATGCAGTAAAGCCTAACCCTACAGAGAAGAAGCTAGTTTAGACACACTTGAACCCGAATGGCAAACAAAATTTGATGATGTATTTCTCGAAGAACTTTCGCAATTATTTGGGATTTATTGTATCCAAGGATGGTGTTTCTACTGATCCAAGTAAGATCGAAGTTGTTGTAGCTTGGCCTACACCGAAGTCAATAAATGAGGCACATGGCTTTCTTGGTTTAATAGGATGGTATCATACTTTTATTGAAGGTTATGCTAAGATTGTGCCTCCATTGACTAATACACTTAAGAAGGCTAAAGTGTTTACTTGGAATAACCGTGCTCAAGCTAGTTTTGAGAAACTCAAAGAAACTTTGGTGAATGCTCCAGTATTATAGCTTCTAGACTTCTCAAAGAAATTCACTGTGCTCACTGTTGCAAGTGGACAGGCATTATATCTTAAGAAGGAAGGTCAATAGATTATGAACCTTGTAAGTTACGTATGCATGAGTTGAATTATCCTACACATGACTTGGAATTATTGGCCGTTGTCCATGCTCCTAAAGTATGGTGACATTAGCTTTTTGGAAGGAGATTTGAATTACATACAGAACATAAAAACCTAAAAAGGATCTACACCCAACCTGTTCTGAATATGCGGCAACAGAGATAGATGGAGTTATTATGCATATATAATTTTGGGATTCACTATAAGCCTCGAAAGGAAAACCTCGAGGCCGATGCTTTAAGTAGAAAGAGTATTGTAGCATCTATCACAACCTCTACTACCTCTTTAATTGACCTTATTCAAAAAGGTATACCTTAGGATCCATACTATACAAAGATCCAATGTTTAATGAACTTGAATAACCATACAGAGAAGCAAGAAAGGCAAATCAAAGGCTTCCATGTTGAAGACAAGATATTTACTTTAACAGTCGTCTTTGTATCCCAACGGTGGGATCAAACTTCAAATACTACAGGAAGCTCACGATATACCTATTGCAAGATCTTATCCAAATCACATTCTTGATGATTCTCTGTTATCTACCTCTACTGATGGAAATGTTGAAGTGTACCCGGAAGCGATTCTTCGCAGTAGAGGTAAGCCTCTTCATAATCGGACCATTATTGAACACCTTGTCAAATGGTCATCATACCTTGAAGAAGATGCTACTTGGGAACAAGATAATGTAATGAGACTAAATTACCCAAAACTCATGTCAAGGTGAGGATACCTCAAATTTTTCAAGTATGGGAGGATGTAAGATCTCCAAAATTTGGGTCTCTTTTAAAAATAAGACAAATAGATTCCAATATCCGTTTTGCCAAATTTTGGTTTAAAATGCCTGTTTGATAGTGCTGTCAGGTTCAAAAGTGAAAAGCAATGTCGTTTCCATGTTTCAGTAGGTTGGTCGAACGTTTGGTTCAGTTTTCAAAAAATCCGCTTTTTTCAGGGTTTTTCATACTTTTCATTGCTTTTTTTACAAAAAATATGGCTGAATCTTTAATCTACCAATCCCGAGGAAGCTATTGTTCATTTTTATAAAAATTTGGTTTTCGAACGCTTTTCACGCTATTTTTAGCTTTTCATGATTTTTAGTGCTTTTTAGTGAAAAGGGAGTTCGCTTTCTTGTTCTAGTGGACGAGCAGAACCAGTGGTTGAATTTTAGAAAATTATGCCTTTTTTTCATTTCACGTTGTTTTTAGCTTTTCGTGCTTCTCGACGTTTTTAAAAAGCAACGTGCTTTTTAAGATGACCTAGATTTAAATATGTTACTTTTAGTCTCCGTCGGATTAAAAAACGACCACTTAAAGAAAAAACGACATTAAACAAAATTTTACAAGAATTATTATTATAAAAAGCGACATCGATAATATACCAGGGCATTACAAAAAAGTCATAATTATGTCGCGAATCAGAGTGCGGCATAGTCTAGTCACGGTTTCATTAGTTGTTGCAGGGATACTAGCCGGTTAGTTAATTTTTACTGTAAAAATTGAATGGTAAGTGGGAGAGTTGACCACCAAAAGCCAAGCCATGTTTTAGCAAAGTCCCAAAAAGCATGCAGCTAATGATAGTAGAAGAGGTAGTGCTAGTAGCTGGCTTGGGCAACACTCCAATCTCCTGCAAATCCTATAAATTGGCAGGCAGTGCTAAGTTTTCCATGCCGTCAATTGCGTCTACTATCGCACGGCAATACGTACCTATTATACGGAGTGGTGCAAGCACCGTCTCCATAAACTGTTCTCTCTCGTTTGCAGGAAGAAGAAGAAGAAGTCTCTATCTCTCTCTACTTGGTTATTATCTCCTCTCCATTTTCACGATGTTCATGCTCTTCGATGGCTTTCGTGGTGAAAACCTCTACATAGCTCTCATCACCGCTCTCTTGCGGCAAAGCAAGAAGAAGCCTTTCGATAGCCCCTAATCAATCCTAAAGCATGGTGAAAAGGTCTAAACTCCATAGCCATCATCTCTCTCTCTCTCTCTCTCTCTCTCTCTCTCTCTCTCTCTCTCTCTCTCTCTCTCTCTCTCTGCGAGTAACTACCCTCTCAGTAGTTGCTTTTTCGTATATGAGTGCATGCATGGACTTTCTGAGTGCGTATGAAGTTTCTCTTTGCTTATTTATTCATGTTTAACACGATGATTTATGCACACGATGTGTTTATGGTCATGTGCGTACATAAAAAGCATTTTTTGTTTCATGTCACGTAAACGGTAGGAACACTGTTTTGGTCATAACTCATAGAATGTTATGAATCAGCCCAAACGCTTTAATCCAGAGATTAAAAAAACATCATTTAGAACTTTTTCTCTCTTGGGTGCCATGTGAAAATCACAAACGAACTACACGGCTAACGCATCAGTGATTTTGCCTTCGCTTTGTTTAAACACTCAAAGCTTGGCATCGAAGAGGTGTGGCACCAAAACTGGTAGGGTTGGTGTTGATACCCTACCACCTGTTGGTATTTGGGATCCTTTCAAAGCTCGGGTTCATGGAGGCAGGCAAAGCGGCCTCAGCCTATGTCTAGCTCAGGTAGAATGGAAGTGTTCTAACTCGCTCTCAACCAAGTGAAATTCTCTTTGTCCGTAGTAGGGTAGAAGTGGATGGGTGGACCAATCAATCCCTACACAGGGTCCGGTGCTCTACTAGTCATTTTGTTATATTTTTTATGTTATGGTATACGTAGATTTTGTTATTGCATGAATACATAGTTGTTTTTTCATTTAGATGGGGCATTTAAAAATTCTCTTTTGACATTCTCATGTGCCTCTATGCACTCTTTTTCACCCTCTACTATTCTCTCTCTCTCTCTCTCTCTCTCTCTCTCTCTCTCTCTCTCTCTCTCGTGATTGACTATATGTTGTTCTCAGAAGCCACTCTAGAATGCATACAAAACTTTACACTTGGTGAATGGAATCCGGAATCGGATCATAGGATGTTATGTATTGACCTCAAGTGTGGTAAACGGCCCGAGCATGTAGCCTCCAATCATGATGTGAATCATTTGTACCTACGTCTAGACTTCAAACGAGCACTTATATATGCTGATATGGTGGACCAAATGTTAAACATGATAGAGCATCAAGGGAGCCCAACATTAGAATGCAAGTGGAAAGTTTTCAAAGAAGTAATTTTCTCTTGTGCGAAGGAATGCTTTTCGGCGAAACACATGTCTTGCAAAAGGTCTAAGAAGGGTAGCACCAAGAAGAAATGGTTTGACATGGAATGTAGTCAAGCCCGAAAACACTTGCTAAGATTGGATGCAATCAAAGACAAGGAAGTTTACTTAGAATGTTCACACACATACAAAGCACTTGTTCAAAAGAAGAGGAGAAGGTGGGAAGTCGAAAAACAACTTCTTTTAGCACAAGAGAAAGCACATGCATGTGGCAAGTTTTGGCAAAATCTAAAAGGCAAGCGCGTTGAGAGCTTTGGTGACTTGACTCTTGAGGATATGTATATGCATTGTAAGAACCTATATGAGCAACCCAATGTTGATAAGATGGAGGGTTGTAGCTCCCTTCCATTTATGTCTCCCTTCTTTACCATTGAAGATGTATGCCGCGCGCTTGAGAAACTTGCTACTCGCAAGGCAGGTGACCTTCAAGGTGTCAAGGCTGAAATGATTAAATGGACAAGCAAGAAAACACGATATTGGATATGCGATATGTTTAACCTTGCACTTCAGTATGACATGCCTCATGATTGGAGTGCAAATTGGATCAAACCTTTGCACAAAGGAGGGGATGTAAACAATGTGAACAACTATCGCACTATAATGGTTGGTTCTTTGATGGCAAAGTTATTTGGATGTATCATGGAGATGAAGATAAGTGAATGGGCTGAAAAGAATGGCAAACGTGCGCTTGGCCAAGCAGGTTTTCGAAAGCATCATAGCACTATTGATCACCTTGTCACTCTTCGAGTTCTTATGGAAGCGTCTCGATTGAAAGGAAAAAAGTTGTATTGTTGCTTTGTGGATTTCAAGAAAGCTTTTGACATGGTACCGCGAGGAAATCTTTGGAGACGTATGCAAAGCCTTCAAGTGCCGAGAGAATTTATGCATGCAGTCTTTCGCATCTACCAAAAAGTGATATGTCGATTACGTATGGGAGATGGAATTTCAGAATTTTTTGCAAGCACTATTGGTGTCAAACAAGGATGCCCACTTTCCCCAACCCTCTTTGGGCTACTCATTGATGAATTGGAATACATGGTTCTTGATTTTATGCAGCAAGAAGGCATAGAAGAGGTTAAGATTGGAAATGCGGTGATCATGCTTTTGCTTTATGCCGATGATGTAGTGCTCTTGGCACATACCTTAAAAGATGCACAAAAGCTTATGAGTGTCTTGGAACGCTTTTGCCTACATAGCGGGCTGATCGTGAATGGATCCAAAACCAAGGTTATGCTTGTAAAGACCCTCAATGACGAAAATCCATGCATTGTATACAACAATGAGAAACTTGAAGTGGTAGATCACTTCAAGTACCTTGGCCTTGAGGTTCCATCCAATCATAAATGGAAGGATTGTGCAATGCGTCGCTTGGAAGCCGGAAAGAGGGCTTATTATGCATTTGAGAACATGTGCAATGCAAGAGAGATCAAGTGTTGGGCTCTCAGAAAGTACCTCTTTGACACATTGGTGACACCGGTGCTTCTTTATGGAGTGGAGGTGTGGGGTGGAAGCATCGGGAAGTCTACTTGGAAAGAGTTTGAGAATGTCCAAAAGCGTTTTCTCACCAACTTTCTCCAAGTCAAGACACAAACACCCTACATGCTCTTACTTCTTGAGTCCGGATCGCTTCCCATTGAGGTCTTGGGCATGGAAAGGGTTGTGGAGTACATGCGTAAGACACAACGTAGCCCTTTGCATCGACTTCCTAGAATCGCATATGAAGCAAGTCAAAAGGTTCAAAAGACATGCAAGAGCAAAATACTAAGTTCGGGGTGGATGCTTGATATCAAGAAATGGTTTGGAAGATGGGATGCATGTCACTTGGTCAAGGATGCGTCGATCGACTCCCAAGTTAATGAGGCCTTCTTACAACGCCAATGTATCATGGCTTGGGAGAAATCTGGAGGTTCTCGCTTTAGCCATTACACCACACACGTTGCCCCAAACTACAAATCTCTCTTCTTCTCGGAACGAGGTAACCGAACCCATTCCTACATCCTTGAGCCCATCCCGTTGAGTGCGATCCGCACCATTGCCTCCATTCGTCTTAGCTCCCATTCTCTACGCTGCGAGACAGGACGTTGGGGCACTGGCGAGGAGTGTCATCGACTTTGCACCTTATGCCCTCGTCAAGTGCGAGAGAGTGAGTACCACACACTACTTGAGTGCTCAGCTTTTGACCACATTAGGTCCTTTTTTCCCCATATATTCAGCCATGAGCTCTCCCTACATACCTTCCTCTCCCAACCACGATGTGGACTCTCTATTGCGACGCTCATTTCAGCCATTTTTGAGCATCGAGAGTCACTTATGAACTCCACTCACACCACGTGACATGTTCGTTTGGTCCCATAGGTCATATTTGACCTCCCAGGACGATAATAGAACTATCTATCTATCTATCTATCTCTCTCTCTATTCTCGCAATGCGGTGTACACTTATAATCACCTGCAGTCCGGCTCATGGCCTAAACTCCATGCTAGCTCGAGTGTTGAGCACTCCTCCCCTATGAAAATGCTTCTACAACTCTGAGGTATACTGAGAAATTGTATATTGAAAAATTTATAAAAGTGTAAATTGTGTATTTTGTGCATAGACCCCTGGGGAGGGGTATCTCTCAGGTGGAGGCCTCCTCCCTGCTCTGTTCTCTAGGGGCAGTACATTTCCTCAAATTAGTGGCTGGTCAATATTGACTGCACATGCCCGTTCCAATTCCATGTAAGGTGAAAGTACAAGGGTTGTACCACATCCAAGCTCCAAAAAAGTGCCCCCGTGTCGACAAAGTAGCTCCACAAAACATGCAATGAAAGAATGGCCTTGTTGCAATCCACCTCATAATGGCTCGCCTGATGATGATCTAGCCTGGAGATCTCTAGAAGATGATCTGTCATAAAAGAATCCAAAAATAGCATACCAAGCGAGACAATAGGGTTGTGCTCTCCGCTACAAAACAAGGTGGTTTCATACCTACTCTGTGAATCATAAAGAGGAAAGAGCACTGGCACTGCATTACAAGCAAATGTATTAGAGCAAGCAACAAGACCGAAAAGTGAAAAGTTGACATAGGAAGAAGTGTATCACCTCAACACGGCACCAAAACTCTCAAAATATCCATATGCTCCATGATGGAGCACTATGATGTGTTGACGAACAACCATATGAGAAGCACGAAAAAACCTCTCCACCCATCCAATGGCGTCTCCTATTGAAAAAGGTAACTACAAAGTCCAAAATCAACAAACATCATAATTTTATTACATGAACATAAATAACACACCTAGCATAGATACAATGAACAATGACCAACTCACATCTACCAATGTTGAGAATGCCAATTGGAAGCTAGCACATACATGTTCCTCAGTGCATATGTCTCAATGAGGAAAAATAGAAGACCCTAAATGGACCCACCGAAGGAGAGATCCAAGAAAATAAAATCAGCAAGCCATGAAACCCTTCTCCCCTTAAGGTGTACAATATAGTCTCAGAGTGTGCCCATGTGAGGTGCTCATGAACAAGGATCCATGCAGGGCTACGGACACCCTCCTTAAAGTTTCTAGCAATGACAATGTAGTCCCCGACTATGGCCATGCATCGTGAGTCAACAGAACTAGATATGGAATGTAGTGGAGATCCCATAATATAGACAAAGGAGATACTTTTCCTAACCACAACCGTGCCACGAGTATCTGTGGCAATAGAATGAAGTATATTAGCCTTGTGCAAAGCATGTGGAAGGAAAGAAATTCTTCAAAAAAGACGTACACCCAAAAGGGCACCTCACCCGTATGTGTACCATAAAGCTAATCTTCCTTGATTTTTGGGGTACCTAATACCCTATATAGCATAGTATACAATGATGGTTGAGTTTTTCAATTGTAAAATAATACAATACATTCTAGTGTAGCAAGTATAGCTTTCTCAATATTGCTAGTTTCTTAGGCCAATTGTGTGCATTTTGTAGATAGTAACCATCTCTAATTATAAACTTCAAATTTGGCTAGATATCGAGTAGTTTCTATGGGATTTTAGAGGTCATAATGCTAAACCCAATTTTTTCATGTTTGCTATATTTAGCACTTCATCATTGTCCCCAAGATTCCACTTAGTAAGAGATCTATTATTCTTTTGACATTCTCCATGGCACCTGTTTAATCCAAAGGCCAAAAGGGAACTAAGAAAATATGCACATAGTATGTGTATTGAGCGTGATTATAGAAACTCTGATGACAGCTCCACAGAATGGCAAAAAATCAACCTTTTTTGTCCCTAATGCTTTTGCCAAGAAACAAAGTAGTGAGGAAAAAGAAACCATACATTTTGATTAGCAACCCATTGAGGTTAAGGAGAAAATTTATCTCATGTTGTTGACCGCTGGGTCAACAACACAACATAACTCAAGTTTCGTACCAAAGTCTTATCTTTTGCGAGTTATGAAATGCTGCGGATTATGGCTATAAACGTCATTTGTAATGAGTAGTTATTCTAGTTTCAGAAGCCGAGGTGCAATGGCACTTCCAGATTGTAAATACAAAGCCATTTGACCCTTTCAACCCCATTTTTGGTTAAACCTAAGGTAGCCTTAGTATATAATGTACCTAAGTCATTTTGTAAAGGGAGGACTTTTTATCATAATCAAAACTTTAGCGCTGTCGTCTACTGTGTGTGAGAGAGAAAGAGAGTGAGCGTGAGCTTTATCCCCTAGCTACGCCCGGCTCGCTCAACACATTGGAGATCCGACTGCACCATTGTTGTAGGCTCGAGGAGAGCTACGCGACAACGCCAAGCATTCCACACGAGACAAAGCGCACACGCCGACGCATCTACGAGCTATCTATGGCCGTAAGTGTATCAAACGATGTCTGTTTTCTGCGTGCTAGTAGTCTATAGAATCGTGGCGACATAAGCTACGCATAGGTACTCATAAATTTTAGTTTCAGGAACTTTCAAAATTCTGCTCTGTCATCCTACGCATTTTCCGCAGATGGGTTTAGAGTGAGGGTTTTGAGTGTAGAAGCTTAGGGACAGGTGTATCCTAGTGAGGGGATGGTGTTTCTTAAGTTTCGTACGAATCTGACATGATTAGGTGAGTTACCTTCCGTATGTGTGTATGTGGCTAGGTGGTGTAGTTGAGAGCAGTGAGGTTCTTGATTGTGGTTTAGTTGGCCTTCCAGAAGTGTTGTATGTGTAGGATGGTCTCAGCCTGACAAGCTAAAGAGATTTCCTCCGTGTGCCTATTGTGTCATCTGTGTCCTCGATTGACATTATGTTGATCTAGGTAGTGTTTGCATGCACTTCATGGGTGTGTGAGTCGCTCCCGCAACATTGGCGCCATTGCCGGGGACACAAGGACCTAAGTAGGTTTCCTACTAACACTCGTGTAATGGTTTCTTGATTTAGTTTTGGCTAAAGAAAGAATTTTTCTTAAGTGGATCCGGAAGAGGATATTCCGCGATCAAGTGGATAGCCAGGAAGCGTGTGTCTTGCCGAGGGTCTACGACTAGATAGGTTTAGTTAGGATCTGTGGATTAGAGTAGTTGTTGGTGGTCGAGTGATTTGTGAGGTGATAAAAGCGTTTACTAGTCCGTGTGTGGCAGTGAAGCGTTTTTCTACTCATAGATGCAAAACCCCATATGATTTGTAGGAGCAGCTTTAGGTAAGTGATCCGATTCTGAACTACAGCTATTTAGCACTGAATTATTTGCTAAAGTGCTTGATTGCATTTGAAATCACGAAAAAGTGTGCTTTTGAGGGTAAAAATGCATTAAACAAGCTTTTGTGGATATTTTTGTATGACTCACTGATGCTGTGGATATAAAAGAGCATTTGCAAGGGTTCTGTGAAGAAAACCTGCAATTTTGTAAACATAGACATCCTATGCTTAGGATGTCTCAAGGGGGTTCTGGAGACCAAATTTGAAAATTTTGACTGCACCAGTGTGTTCAGAAGGGGGGGGTTACCCTAAAAATACATTGAAACTAGAGTTTTGACCAACTCTTGACACCCAAAAGACCAAAGACGGAGTGTCAAAAACGCAAAAACAAGAAACTTAAGATTTTGAGCATAATTTTGCATAAAAACTGGTAGGAATGCTTGAAAAGTAGTGCTCAAGACTTGGGGATGCCTGTGGATGAATTCTGCCAAAAATTTCATCAGTAGACATCCTACGCAAGACATCCTATGCGTAGGATGTCTAGAGAGTGATTCTGGAAGCAAAAATCAAGTTTTGACATCATACCCATGTTTTGCATGTTGTGTTGGACACACACACCAAAGCTCATGTCATTTGGACATATAGACTGAGAGTTAAGGGGATGTTACTCTTTCAGAGAAATATTTTCCCCAAAGTGGTGATTCTGAGCAATTTTGACATCCAAAATTTGCTGTGATCACATATTCTTGTTATATGCATCAAGAAGCACCTTGGGTGGAAACAGAAGTCCATTCTAAGAAAAAAGACATCCTACGCGTAGGATGTCTACAGGGTGATCTGGTGGAAATTTTGAAAAACTGAGGTTACCAGTGTGTTTAGAAGAAGGTAGGTTCTACCCTATTTTCACCTGGAAAGTGGAAATTTGAGCAGATTTTGATACATCAAAGCCAAAAGACGAGAATTGCCAGACATCCTACCCAAATTGTGCCCAAGGCATAATTTTTGAGTCCAAACCATAGGGTGACTTCATGTGCATGTTATACATGATGTTTTGAGTGCATGTGATAAATTTCATCTCATTTGGGTCAGTGAAAGTGAAGATTGAACAGACTTTAGCGTTTTTGGATAGACAAAAGGCAAGAATAGCTAGTTTTGGGGTCTTTCAAGATCCAAACTCAAATCTAAGCATACCAGTGGGTTGCTGAAGACTAGGGGGATCTTTGGTCCAAGTTTGGGTTCCTTCTGAGCAAAAGGACATCCTACGAGTAGGATGTCTACTGCATGATTCTGAGACCAAAATTCTATTGTGACCATACCATGCTCTCATATAGCCTTAGATAAGCCTCCTATGCAAATTTGGTCCAATTTGGATTTGATTTGATTTAGGAATTCATCAGAACAGACATCAGGCTTTTGGAACAGATTCTTGATCATTTGACCAACCTATAGGTGTCCGAATCAAAAAGTAAAAATAGCTGTGAGCTTAGCACATCAAGGGGAAGCTACAGTGCCAATTTGAGCTGAAACAGAGCAAAAAGACATCCTACGCGTAGGATGTCTCCAGGGTCATAAAGTGGTCAAAATTCTATTGTAGCCATATAGGGAGGTTCTGAGTCTCTCAAGGATTCCAGATCTTCTTTCAAAAGTGAATTTGGACCTTGTTTGGCCTATTTACCAAGCAAAGACAAGAATTGTCAGACATCCTACTCTTGGAGTGCACTAGAAGCTTATGCAGCCCAAATCTTGACCTATTGGCATCCAAATTCAATTTGGAGCATACCATTGGGTTGCTGAGCACTAGGAGAATCTTGGGATCAAATTTGGATAAAATCTGAGCAGTTAGACATCCTACGCGTAGGATGTCTCCAACTTCATTTAGGACTCCAAACCAACCTATGAGTACACCACTGTGATCGGCACATCAAGGAGAAGCTGGGGTGAAAATTTCAAGTCATTCTGAGCAAAAAGACATCCTACGCGTAGGATGTCGCAAGGCCATTTTTAGGTCCAAATGAAATTCTGAGCATACCATTGTGTTGCTGGACTTAAGGGGAGTCTCTGAACCAAATTTTGTTAAATTCTGAGCATAGAGACATCCTACGCGTAGGATGTCTCTAGGCCAGTTTTAGGGTCCAATTGTAATTTTGACCATACAGAAGTGTTCACAGTGTCACATAGATCCCAAATCTTCTTTTGAAATTGAATTTGGACTCATTTTGACCGGTCTAAACTGCACTTCACTATTTTGGCCATAACTTTCACAAACGGTATCAGATCGGAAAAGTTTTTATATCAAAACATCGTTTGAGGCCTCAAAATTCATCCGCAAGTTAGGGGTGTCTGAAAGAAACAATTTGCGAGAATTGTGACGAAACGGTTGCGGTTTTGGACATAGTTTCGACTTTTCCCTAACCAAAGCACTTGAACACAGTGGACTAAGTCTACTTGAACCAAGCAAAATCTCTTAAGCCCAGAAATCATGTCTACCCTAGATTCAAACGCAGCTTACACAAGCTTGGAGATCCCGAAGATAGAGGAATATCCTCCCACAATGGATCTTCCAAACTTGCAATTGATAAAGATCCATCTTGTTGAGAGAGTTTGGATGATTGGTCATGAGAGTGAAGGACTACATAGATACATTGACGACAATGAGGTCAATCTTTATAGGTGCTCAGATCCATACCTAGAAGAGATAACGGATTACAAGCTCTTATATGTCTACACATACGGAGTCGACTGTCAATGGAGATCTATAGTTGTCGACAAGTATGGACGAGAATACAGAGTTGTAGAAAGCACAAATCCACAGACTGTACTAGAAAGAGGTGGATATTTGGTCAATGAAGGACCACAAATGCCTCCACCAAACACGAAAATTCCTATAGGAATTCCAAGAAGAGAGCCACCAAGATTCCCTTCAAGAGCGATAACGAAAGAAGGATTGGGAGAGTCTCTGGTTAGACTTGTAGACAATCGACGAGTTAGACCATCCCAAGTCCAGAAATGGGTAAACAGAAAATACTCCAGAGATAAAGATCCGAGAGATCACGTAACGGCTTTTAGAAGAGTTATTAGAGCAGAGGAAGTTTCAGATTTTGCGACACACTTTGCGGGATTGGGATTGACTCTAAAAGATGATGCAGCTACATGGTTCGACTCAGTGGAAAAATGGGATTTTGAGACCCTAGATGAGCTGTTTGAGGAGTTTATTGAAGAATTCTCGCCAAAAGGCATTGCGCACAACACGGTCTCGCAAATCCATAGATTCAAACAGAAAGAGGATGAATCAATACGCAAAGCATCATTACAGCTCAAGAGATATGTTAAACTCTGTCCGAGAGCGGAATTACCTACGCAAGCACGACTGATGCTGATCTTTATCCAGGGAATGAGACATGGGGGCCTTCAGAAGGATCTGCATAAGATAAGGAGTATGACGCTAAACGAGTTGATCAAAGAAGCTCTTTATCTAGTGGATAACTGTGAGGCATACAAAGGAAAGGACTTAAAGAGTCAAGGAGATGACACATCTCTCAGCACAGTGTTTCACAGATAAGTGAGTCCATTGCCAAGCCAACGGCACCTATTGATCAAGAAAATCTTATCGACGACTTGGTCAAGAGGTTGATTCCTCTTGTAAGGTCTGATTCGGGAGAGCCAAAGTGGTGTGAAATTGAGAGAAAATGGACGAACCATACGGGGGAAGAGTGCTATTATAGCATGGAAAATGCTAGGGAGAGGTATGTACAACCTGTTCCAGAAACACCTACTCCACCTAGATACATTACGGGTAATGCTCCAAGACCACTAGGAGTTTTAAGGCCACAACTTGTCTTAGGACAACAACCTCCGCTGCCAGGTGCTAGAATGTCGGTAGACATGAGATACATGCCAATGATGGAAGCATCAAATAAACCAACGCCAGTACCAGCTACAATGTGGTATAGCAACCAAAGTGAGTACTACCCTTTGGAGCAACAAAATGTGAGAGAAACACATGGAGTGGTGAGGCCGGTACAACCTTCACCTCCTGGGTTTCAATCGAAAGAAAAAAGGTATGAAATGGACGAAATGACATTGCGATTCATTGCAAATAACGGCTTATCTAGGTCAAAGCTTGCTTATAGCCAAGAGGAAATGCTAAAAGAATCTCCTCAACCAGAGACAGATTGTCACAAAAGTCGTGACAACCACTTGGTCAAACAATATCCTCATACGGAGATCACTGAAGTAAATGCCTATTGTCATAATAATCAATATCTAGTTCTCCTAAATAATTTTCTCATGTTAAACTGATCATTTAATATGGGGAAGTGTCAGGGGAGAAAAACCTAGAATATTGGTTAAGCTAGCAGACCGGCCACTGTAGGGATCCAAAGGAGGGAAAATAGGGATCCAAAGGGGGGGGCATCTGCAAAAGATCCATGTGCAACAATGGGCTAAAAAGACCCTAAGGTTCAGCCCATTAAGACTTCCAAAATGCTAAGGTTCCAAAATTCAAAGGTTGAGTCCAAAGGTCAAACCTAGGGGAAATTGGATGCTTTGTGTGTGACCAAAAAGTCTTTTCAAATCCCTACATAGGAGGGGGCGAGCCTTGGGAGTAGGGGATGAGAGAGAAAGTCACACACACACACACACACACACACATGCTTCCTTTACACAAAGGGAATTAGGGACACATGCCAGCTCCCTAGCCCAGACGCCCACAAGGTGTGCCCAATTTCTATTGGATAGCCTTGGAGGTGGAGCAATGAGAATTAGGCTAGATTAAATCTAGTTTAATTAATTTAAAACACTTAATAAAAATAACCAATGAAAATTAAGTCTCCTGGATGATTATTGGACAGCCCGTGAAGGGGTCCAATAGGAATTGAGTAGCCCAATGGGCTACTTAATTCCTATTGGTCGGAATGGGGAAAGGTCCAATGGGGATTTAATTCATTTAAATCAATTAAGTTTAATTGATTAAGCTCTCACAAAAGGGGAAAGGGGGACACATGTCAGAAGGCTATCACTTATGATGCTTAATGGTGATAGGCTAGCCCTCGGGAGGTCCAATGGGATGATAGCAAGAGCAATTAGCAAGAGGGCTCGCCCAAGAGAGAGAGGGGCTGATTTTTGCAAGGCATTATCACACACACACTCACGCACAGTCTATGTGTGAAGAAAGAGAAGACTATCTCTTCCCAAGATTTAATGGAGAGCTCATCACCTACTCCAAGCTTGTGAGATAGAAGCCTACATCGACACACTCTTGGCATGTGGATTCAAATCCAACCAAGAGCCAAGCTTCAATGCATGCTCATCTCCTCTACCAAGCTAATTACTAAGCTAAGCTATGCTACGTATGAGTGATTATGTGAGGAGATGTACATCTTTCTCGTAAGATACTCCTTCTTCCTCTCAATCTACTCTCATACCCTGCTAGCTCTCACCATCTTCGAAGGTGTGTGAGGTCTTGGGTCTGAGAACGGGGATAATTCAAGTTGTGTTTGATTAAGTGTTTTGCTTAGTGCATGAAGCTTTCATCTTCATTGCACTAGCTAGTCTTGAAGGAACACAAAGAATTGTATTGTACAATGTCTCTCTTGATGGGAGAAACCATATTACAAAGCCTTTTGGAGGGGGGCCTGGCTCCATGCAAATCCGGTCCTCAACTCTTGTCAATAGCTTAATTTCTCTCTCTTTTGAAAGTATTGTTGATGCTATCTAACTAGGTGTTATTCTTTTTGTTGATCTCTCCACCCAAGCACTCTTGTAATTCTCATTAGGAATCTATTCTAATGAAATGCCCACTATGTTCATGCTAATTTCCGCTACACATAAGTTTTTAGACCATTAAATGTTACATTGGTATCATAGCACAAGGTTTCTCTTTTCTTGCTCAAGAAGGGAGGTCCTCAAGCTAGCTATAAATGGTTGGTGCTATTAATTGCCTGTGAGTAAGTAGAATAGGGATTTTTCAACCTTGCAGTGCGCTTGCCTTCGTGCAGTTAACGGGACATCACAGTCGAGAGCTATGGTCTTAATAGTGGAGTCCTACGGGGCTTTCCTACGGCTTAACCACTATTGAGCTATTAGAAGCTTGACAGGAGACGGTGCTGTTTTGGTGTCGAAAGACCCTCTCTTCTATTCCTTGCAATTAATGGTATTCGAGCCGCGGGTACAGTAGCTTGAGTGCTTTTTCTAAAGGGGTAAAGAGGAGTATCAATTAGGGCTTGAAGTGCCAAAGTACACCTAAAAATTTTATGACTAAGAGGTGTTAGAATGGCTGACAATAGTAAAGAGAGTGAAATTAATGTTGATAACTTTGATTTTGCTCATGAGCAAGCTACTAATGATGCTTCAATGCTTGTTAACTATCTTGTTTCTAGGTTTCAACAAGCCATGGGCAATCCATCTCTCCAAAGTGAAGTGCAACGGCAGCTCCGTGCTCACGGGCTTCTCCAAGTTCATCACCATGATGAGAGAACACCTAGGAAGCCTCCTTGTGAGACTCCCAAAAGAGGTCTCTCTCCGATTCGGGAAGAAGAAGAGAATCCATACGAAGGGCTCAAGAATTTACTTCTTGATGATGCATCTCCTTCCCAAAGGAGAACTCAAGAGCCTCCACCGAAGGAAAGAGAAAGAAGTGAGTCTCCCGCCACCTCGGCGGAGATGGCTCCACGAAGACGGCGGGCTAAACGCTCTCCATCACCACCAAAGCGGAGAAGACCATCACACTCTTGTCCATGCCATAATTCAAAGAGGGATGATAAAAAGCAAGAGAAGAAAAAGGCGAGAAAGAGGACACCCTCTTCTCCATCTTCTTCATCCTCTTCCTCTTATGAAAGTGATGGTAAAGACGACGAAGATCAAGACAAGAGAAAGGCGAGAAAGAGGTCACCCTATTCTCCACCTTCTTCAAATTCTTCACCTTCTGAAGAAAGTGATGGTGCAACCTTTGAACCATCAAAAATAAGAGGCCATAGGAAATCCTATGCCGCATGGAAGAGGTCATCCAAGCTGAAGAAGTTCAAAGAGGGAGGGAAGAGCATCTCTTTCCTTACCTATGATGGCACCTTTGGTGCTACGGACAAAGTCTTGGCCTTTATCCAACAGTTCGATGCGGCGTTTGGAGATGAGGGCTTCACGGAGTCCTCTAAGCTACGCCATGTAGCTATGCACTTTCAAAAGTCCGCCAAACAATGGTGGTCTAGCCTACGAGCCAACGGTGAAGCTCCACGAACATGGAAAG
This sequence comes from Adiantum capillus-veneris, assembly GCF_014529385.1. Lineage (NCBI taxonomy): Eukaryota > Viridiplantae > Streptophyta > Polypodiopsida > Polypodiales > Pteridaceae > Adiantum > Adiantum capillus-veneris. The sequence continues at coordinate 46,862,552 of NC_140937.1, forward strand.
CTTTAAGAGCTTCCATTATGAAGCAGTTTTTGGCCACCGATGCCAAAGACAAAGTACTCACCGAATGGCGAAGCTTAAAGCTCTCTCCCTATGAATCCATCCAAAAATATGTAGACAAGTTTTGGGACCTACAATTCAAAGCCACTATCTTCAAAAAGTTGGATTTTGGAGAGCAAAAGCAACAATTTTGTGCGGGCTTAACCGAAGAAATGGCGGAGTATGTCAACTCCGAAAGGCCACGTACCATATCGGTGGTAATACACCATACTATGGTGGCCTCATGAATCAATTTCCAAACGGGGGCTTAAAGAAATAATAAGCCCGTGGAAAACAAGGGTTCCAACGAGCCTAAGGGGAAGGACAATGTCCAAAAGTCTCCTAAGGGAAACTCCAACAAAGCTAAAGATAAGGGATTTTACAAAGGTAAGAACAAACTCTCTCCTGAAGAGCTTGAGCGTTATCATAAGGATAACCGGTGTTTCAAGTGCGGCTAACAAGGGCATGCGTACCGCGCTTGTCCCCAAAAGAACAACCGCCAAGATCCTCCTAGAGCTTCCTTGGTTGAAATCCAAGAGGAGGAGACTCACCAAATTCATCACAAAGGATCTCCTCTATGCTATGCTTGGGGAAAGGTAAGAGAACATGATTCTTTTATTCTCTTTGACCCTGGCTCTACTCACAATTTTATATCTATAGAGTTGGCCACCAAGCTAGGCATACAATCCTACGAGATGGGAGATGTCCTACCCGCAGACACTGCCTTCAAGGGGCAAGAAGCTTCAGTCACTCCCTTAATCAGGAAATTGAGGCTTCATGTCCAAGGCTATGTGGACAAAGAGGACTTCTTTATCTCTCCTCTCAAGCATGAGGATGTAATCATAGGGGCACCATGGTTTGACCGCCTGGCTGCCGATGTTAAATTTCCTGAAAGGAGAATCTCCTTTAAGTTCAAGGAAAAAGACAAGTATATAGATGCTAAGGAAATGCGTAACACTATTCCCATTGTACATACACCAGCTTTCAACAAGTCAATAAAGAGCTCTATTTCTGTGTACATGATTTTTGTTAAAGATTCTCAAAATGAACCTAATGCTTTAGCAAAAGAAAATAAAAGCAACCAAAAGGCATTAGAGTTATCCAATTTTCTCAAGGGGTTTCAAGATGTTTTTATTGACGACATCCCTTGTGAGCTACCTCCTAAACGAGGTAATGATGACCATGCAATTGAACTTCTTCCAGGAATTTCACCGCCTAACAAACCTCCTTATAGAGTTTCTCAAGCTCAACAAGAGGAGGGGCATGGTTAGGCCTAGCTCATCTCCATTTTGCTCACCTGTGCTATTAGTGCAAAAGAAAGACGGCACATATCGTATGTGTGTCGACTATAGAGCACTAAATAGGATCACTATCAAGAATAGGTTTCCCGTTCCACGGGTAGAAGACCTATTTGATAAGCTACAAGGATCGACCTACTTCAAAGTGGCTATCATCAAATAAGGATAGTTGATCAAGACATTGTAAAGACTGCATTTCGCACCACATTTGGTCTTTACGAATACATTGTCATGCCTTTTGGCTTGACCAATGCACCAACCACATTCAACCGCTTGATGGAGAAGCTCTTGAGGCCTCATCAAACCTTCACTGGAGTGTTCTTTGATGATATTATCATCTACTCCAATTCATTAGATGAACACAAGCAACATCTCCAGGTAATATTTCAAGTTTTGCGAGAGAATAAACTTTATGTTAACCGAAAGAAAAGTGAATTTTTCTTGCAAGAGATTCAGTATTTAGGTCACATTATCTCTCAAGATGGCATCCAAATGGATCCATCAAAGTTAGAGGTAATAAAAGGATGGCCTAAACCAAGGAATCTTCATGAACTAAGAAGCTTTATAGGTATGTGTGCATACTATAGACGCTTCATAGAAAAGTTCTCACAAATTGCGGGACCATTACATGACCTAACAAAGAAAAGCGTTAGGTATACATGGTCTGCTAAGGAGAACAATGCTTTCGAAAAGCTTAAAGAAAAGCTTATCTCTCAACATGTGCTTACACTACCCGATCTCTCAAAACCATTTGAGGTCCAATGTGATGCCTGTGGTGATTGCCTTGGAGCTGTTTTGCTCCAAGAAGGGCACGCCATAGGCTATGAGAGTCGAAGGCTCGACCTTGTTGGGCAAGCTCTAGGCAGATACGAAAAGGAACTCCTTGCAGTTCTACATGCCTTAGACTCATGGAAGCACTATTTATTGGGGACTCCTTTCATTCTGTGAACGGATCACCAAAGTCTTAAGTACTTCATGACGCAGACCAAGCTCTCCGACAAACAAATGAGGTGGGAAAATTTCCTTTCGCAATTTCATTTTCATATTGCTCACATTTCCGACAAGCATAATTAAGTAGCTGATGCACTCTCAAGATGGCCGAGAGTGAATGCGGTTTCCATAGCAACTCACAATGATCTATCTTCAATGGTAGATGAGTATGCTATTGATCCCGATTTTAAAGATGTGATTTCAGCCCTTGCATTAGGGAAGGAAGAAGAACCATTTACTTTACAAGATGGTTATCTTCTCTATGGCAATAGACTATGTGTTACTAACTTACTACGTGAGAAAGTAATGTATGAATCTCATGCTCCACCTTATGCGGGGCATAGAGGGATTCATTCTACCTTAAAGGGAATTGAAACATATTTCTATTGGCCTACCATGAAAGTGAACATACAAGAGTATGTTTCTAAATGTGTGGTATGCCAAAAGACAAAATTTGATAGAGGGAAGCAACTTGGATTGCTTCAACCCTTGCCAATCCCTAATTCACCATGGGAGAGCATATCCATGGATTTTATCTTTGGATTGCCTAAGTCTATCCATGGGAATACGGGCATATGGACGATAGTAGACAGGTTCAGTAAACAAGCTCATTTTATACCTGTCAAAAAGACTATCAAAGCCCATCAAATGGCAACCCTCTTCATTTCACAAATTTTCAAGTACCATGGCTTGACAATGTCCATAGTGTTGGATAGAGATCCTAGAATGACCAGTAATTTCTGGAAGGGTCTCTTTGAGAATTTAGGGACAAGGCTAAACTTCTCTTCGGCCTATCATCCACAAACGGATGGCCAAAGTGAAATAGCTAACCTAACAATTCTCGATCTACCAAAAGCCTATGTAACGGAAGTAGATCAAAGATCCCAATGGGAGAAGTACTTACCCTTAGTGGAGTATTCTTACAATAACATTGTACATACTTCCACGGGAAAAGCACCTTTCGAGGTAATTGAGGGAAGATCAAAAAGTCCCTTGCTACTTAAGGTACATGGGAAGATCTTCGCTGCAGATGACTATAGCCGAGACCTACAAGAATCTTTTCAAAAGATTAAGGATGTTATCTCTATCTCACAGCAAAGGCAAAAGGCTATTGCTGACAAGCACAGAAGAGCCCAAGCCTTTAAAGAAAATGATTGGGTCTTATTAAAGTTTCCCAAGGCTCGATTAAGGCACACGACGGGCAAAAATCCTACAGGCCACCAAAAGTACTATGCTAAACTAGCAAAAAGGTACTATGGTCCCTTCCAGATTCTTAGGCCAATCAATGAGATGGCCTATCAACTCAAGTTGCCCAATTATTGGCTCATACACAATGCTTTCCATGTGAGCCTATTAAAGCCTTACAAAGGAGATCCACCTCAAGAACCAACTATTGAAGACCCACCAGAGATCGAGGACCAAAAGGAGGTGCTGCAGCCCGAGTCCATTCTCCGACATGAAGACAAGGTACTAAGAGGCAGTAAGACTATCCAACGATATCTTATTAAGTTTAAGAATTATCCTTTTGAAGATGCTAGATGGATGCAAGGCATACAATTAAAGGATAACCTAAACCTTGTCAATGCTTACAATGCTTCCCAAGAGTAAGCAAATGTACAAAATGTTAAAAATGAACAAAGTTTTTGTCATATAAGACTCTCTTTTCTTTATTGTGCACAAAAATAAAGTAGTATGCATGCTTAGATCAAGTTTGCAGAGACGACGTCTCCCAAACACCAAGTAGAGCTTGTCACTCTACTATGGAAGACTGATAGGACTAATGTGTAGACATGCTTGTGGCAGCCTCAGGCTCTCAAGTGCCAAATGGACTAGTCATCCATTGTGGAATGATGTCGTAGGGTAACATAGGGATCCTCTACCCGCTGAGAAAAGGACTCATGAATATGCTTTATCTTCTCTACACCATAGTCGAGGACGACTATGGTAATGTCATAATAATCAATATCTAATTCTCCTAAATGATTTTCTCATGTTAAACTGATCATTTAATATGGGGAAGTGCCAGGGGAGACAAAGCTAGAATATTGGTTAAGCTAGCAGACCGGCCACAGTAGGGATCCAAAGGAGGGAAAATAGGGATCCAAAGGGGGGGTCATCTGCAAAAGAGCCATGTGCAACAATGGGCTAAAAAGACCCTAAGGTTCAGCCCATTAAGACTTCCAAAATGCTAAGGTTCCAAAATTCAAAGGTTGAGTCCAAAGGTCAACCCTAGGGGAAATTGGATGCTTTGTGTGTGACCAAAAAGTCTTTTCAAATCCCTACATAGGAGGGGGCGAGCCTTGGGAGTAGGGGATGAGAGAGAAAGTCACACACACACACACACACACACACACACACACACACACAGGCTCCCTTTACACAAAGGGAATTAGGGACACATGTCAGCTCCCTAGCCCAGACGCCCACAAGGTGTGCCCAATTTCTATTGGATGGCCTTGGAGGTGGAGCAATGAGAATTAGGCTAGAGTAAATCTAGTTTAATTAATTTAAAACACTTAATAAAAATAACCAATGAAAATTAAGTCTCCTGGATGATTATTGGACAGCCCGTGAAGGGGTCCAATAGGAATTGAGTAGCCCAATGGGCTACTTAATTCCTATTGGTCGGAATGGGGAAAGGTCCAATGGGGATTTAATTCATTTAAATCAATTAAGTTTAATTGATTAAGCTCTCACAAAAGGGGAAATGGGGACACATGTCAGAAGGCTATCACTTATGCTGCTTAATGGTGATAGGCTAGCCCTGGGGAGGTCCAATGGGATGATAGCAAGAGCAATTAGCAAGAGGGCTCGCCCAAGAGAGAGAGGGGGCTGATTTTTGCAAGGCATTATCACACACACACTCACACACAGTCTATGTGTGAAGAAAGAGAAGACTATCTCTTCCCAAGATTTAATACAGAGCTCATCACCTACTCCAAGCTTGTGAGATAGAAGCCTACATCGACACACTCTTGGCATGTGGATTCAAATCCAACCAAGAGCCAAGCTTCAATGCATGCTCATCTCCTCTACCAAGCTAATTACTAAGCTAAGCTATGCTACGTATGAGTGATTATGTGAGGAGATGTACATCTTTCTCGTAAGATACTCCTTCTTCCTCTCAATCTACTCTCATACCCTGCTAGCTATCACCATCTTCGAAGGTGTGTGAGGTCTTGGGTCTGAGAACGGGGATAATTCAAGTTGTGTTTGCTAAGTTTTTTGCTTAGTGCATGAAGCTTTCATCTTCATTGCACTAGCTAGTCTTGAAGGAACACAAAGAATTGTATTGTACAATGTCTCTCTTGATGGGATAAACCATAATCCAAAGCCTTTTGGAGGGGGGACCGGCTCCATGCAAATCCGGTCATCAACTGTTGTCAATAGCTTAATTTCTCTCTCTTTTGAAAGTATTGTTGATGCTATCTAACTAGGTGTTATGCTTTTTGTTGCTCTCTCCACCCAAGCACTCTTGTAATTCTCATTAGGAATCTATTCTAATGAAATGCCCACTATGTTCATGCTAATTTCCGCTACACATAAGTTTTTAGACCATTAAATGTTACACCTATTGTCTTGAGTGTGGCATCACTCACTTGATCCCCGATTGCCCGAAAAACCCAAACCAAATTAGGAAAATCACGACAAATGTATTAGGGATTGTTTAGCTCCCTAGTAGCTCAGAAAATGAAAATGTTGTACCAATTCAAGTAGTTACTAGAGCACAAGCTCAAAAGAAAGCTGATGAGAATCCAGAGACAAAGAACACGGAAAGTGACATGAGTCCAAAGAAAGATGATGGTTCAAAGACAGACGCACCTAGTCAGAAAACCAAGAGCAAACGAAATAGTTGGAAAGCTAGAAAGACTAGGATGAAAGCACGCAGGGAACGAGAGCAAAAATCCCTAGCTGAGAAGCTTACTGAAGCTGAGGAGAAGATAAAACAACATGAGGAAAAGGAGGCACCTTCTCTTACACAGATGGTTAAACCTCTAGAAGAACCATCCACGGATGAGAAAAACCGAGAAGTGCTAGTTCAAGAGGATCTGTGTTGGCAGAGAAGGTTAATGAGACATTAGATGCCCTCTTGAAATCCTATGATGTGAGGCTCAAAGACAACCAAACCCAAGAACACAAGTGGATGACATATCCCTATGCGGAACTAGAAAAGCAAAGGTTTGAAATGTGTCAGAAAATTATTCAAATAGCCCAAGCTTTACTAGAACCACCAGTTGCAAAACCTGAGGATGTGATCCGTGTCATGCCTACACAAGTAATCCCACCAAACCAGGAACTAAAAGAGCCAGATTCTAGTCATGAGCACAGACCAAACCTCCAAGACCCAACATTAGAACCAAGGATAGTACTGAATACCGCGGATAACTCTTCCGAGGGATTTCACCAAGCTATACCTGAGGATTGTAAAGAGATAGATGGTCTTGAAGAATTGTGGAAACAAGTCAGAGAGGCCAATGAAGCCGATGACCTAAGAAGACGAGTAGACAAGACTGGTGATGAACGAGGAGTGTTTCTACCACCAATAGGGGAATTTGAGACTGCATCTCAAATGAATCTAGACGTGCGATCGTATTGGGGCGACAAAGGATCTGTACAATCTATGGATAGTCAACCCCATTCGCTAAGAACACTACCGTCCTACATGGGAGAGTACGAGACCAAGTCAGATGTGGTTGCAGTCCCATCACAGAGACTGTCTCCCAACAAGGCCATTGATTCAAAGGGGCTAGTAGATATTCTATCTACCCCAGTCACCTGTACAATAATGTTAGCCGAGTTGCTCATAATAAGACCAAACATGTGGGCTAATGTGGGTAAATGTCTAGAGAAATTTGGTGTAAAATTTCCACACAAATATATAGCTTTAAATAGAGAAAGGGAAAATGATGAGAGATTTTGTTAGTTGAATTGGACAATATGTAGCAAGATGCCCATGGAGATAAATTCTTAAACAAGAAAGTCTTGTTACACTCTTCCTAGAAGGGTTGTTGAACAAGAAATTACATGCAAGTTCATAGAATGAAACATGCCTTGTTGAAGACTTGCATACATGATGCCATTGAGCTAGTGGATAATTGGGAGGTTGATGGGGACGATTTCCATGTAATAGATTCAAGGAGTGGAAAGATGGTGGTCTCTATACCTAGATAAGTGGGTACAAGAGTGAATTCCACTATGGTAGAGAACGAAGAAGCATTGAGGAGAATGAATCGGTTGATGGTTAGTTTTCAAACACAAATTCCTTTACAAATGCTTGGACAAGGACCTCCTCAATGATGGCTTATGGCTCAGTAGCAACATTCAAAGTGGGGTGCCATAGAAGGAAAATGGGCAAACCATGAAACACACAATTCCTACTATAGGTCGAAGGATGATGGGAATGTGTAGTACATGCCCATGGAGCCACAAGGACAACCATCCCATAGGTATCCACCAAATGTTTTTCAAATGCACAATCTAAGAGTAGGGATGAAAAAAACACAATCTATTTTAGGAAAAAAATCTCCCTTACCTAGTATCACTCTAGTTCATATTAAAAGGATGCAACCTAAAGAGCAACTAGAGGAGCATGTCATGGTTCCTGTCATGGCCTATGGACCAAGCGACTCTTCAATACTAGGTGATGAAGGTTGGTATATGACACCACCTATGGTAAACTCATTATATGACAAAATAAGTGGATCCAATTCACTTCATTGCCAATAGGCCTTAGCCAAAAAAAAAAGAGTGGAGGGATGTCATAGTTATGGATCCCATGCTCATTGGAGGGACAAGTGTCCTAAGTTAAAATGGAACTTAGCCCTTTTTACTTTATATTATAAAGATTGTGGTAAGAAAGGGTACCACTTTCAACAAGATTGTCAAAACCAAACGACAAAAACAAACTGGCATTATTCTATGATTTTCATATGAGGGTGAGCCAAGAGTACTAGTCAAGCTAATAACAAGAGCACAAACAAAACTGTAGAAACAAGAAGAGACTAAGGACTAATAGAAAAGTAGAATGTCTTCTAAAAGATCTCAAAGAGCCAAGAAGTGGAGACAACAAGAAAAGAAACCCAAGATGACTCAAGAACAACCATCAAAACCCAAGGAATAAGACTGAAGTGAGGTCAAGGAATCACAAATGGACTCAAGGGGTTCTATACTGGCTAACAAAGTCTTTGAGCCAATCATTTCTACATTAGAAGCATACCATACAAGGCTCCACGCTAGTCAAAACTTGGAAAATAAATGCAAGTACTACCTTGATCCTAAGATGGAAGCTACTACATTAGAAGCTTCCCAAAATTTGGTGAGAATCTCTCAAAAGTTCTTGGAAAGCAAAGACAAGAACCAAACAAAGAAAATGAGAAAATGTAAAAGTCTCAAAAAGTCGACAAAGTGTTACCATATATGTAGCAGTGATGTGTGTGAGCACACTTAGGAAAACCAGGGCACTTTTTCCTCACTAGGAGGTTTTTTCTCGTGTGCATTGTATATATGCCCATCACTCTAGGGCTAACATATCTTTCTATTTGTGCACTAAGCAACATACTTTCCGTTGTTTTCCTTGAGCTTCTTCATCTTCTCCAAGCTCTCGGTATCGCAGTAGGTTGCATGCCAGCATTGCCAACAACTCCCTACTCACTTTCTTCAAATTGGTTGAGCTTTAGTGACTGTCAACAAGTCAAGTAATACTTCAGAATAGTTCAAAGAGTTGGGTGTGCTTAGAAATTTGATTCGGGCTCATTTCACCCTCCGTTTCCACTACAAGTAGTACTGTGTAGGCAATTTTTTCCTTTTGTGCAAATTTTTTGTTAGTGCAATTTTCTATAGAGTAGGTCCCTTACCATCCTCTTTGGGTTGTGCTACATAGCACATGTTACTCCTACTCCATTTTTCCACTTTAGGAGGAGTTTTCACATCAGGTGCAGTCACTTGCCATGGTTGACAAAAAGAACATATATGTTTTTAAGATGTTTGCTGATAAGTAAAGTTTGGATGGAGATAACTACCCAATGTGAGCTTACATGATGGTGCATGTTCTTCTATCAAAGGGGGTCTAGAATGTTGTGCAAGGCATTGACGTACGTCTATCTCTGTGGATACATGCTTTGTTGAGGATGTTGCATGTTCTAGCAAGTTTATTGTTGCTAGAGTTGTTTTGCCTATAGTTAAGCAACCTCAATGGGATGTTAGAGATGAGTAGTCTCATGCATTGATTGTATTATCTATGAAGCACACTATTACTACTTACATTTTCTCCCCAAACAGGGTTGGGAAACTTTGGTTGGTCTTTATGCAAGTCACAATGAGGCTAAAATTGCATTGCTACATAAAACGCTAGAGTCAAAAGATTGTGCAAGAGGAAGATGACATGGGCACTTTTCTTGATTGTATCAAGGATATCAATGAGAAATTCATTTTTGTAGGTGAAGTTACTTTAGATAGTTCACTTGTGCGCTCGATGTATTGCGAGACTCTTACTAGGCTTTTGCGGGTACTTGGAGACGACTCAACGAAAACCTTAAGCTGTCAAGTTTGATGCATTTTGCACATTTTTTTTACAATAGTCACTTTCAAGAAAGAATCGGACTAAATAGCGTGTAGTTGAACACGCTTCTATTGATGCACAAAGAGGAGGTGGTAATAGCAATGCAGCCACTTCTTGTGGTTCTTCTATGAGTAGTAGATCACTTGTGTCCACTGATGCTTTTTTTGGTAGCAATTAGTCAAGAATTCTACTAAAAATGACAAGAACTTAGATTTGTTACTCCTATTGTAAGGCTAATGACTGACACTTCTGTCCATGATGCATGTATGTCAGTTGCTATAGAGTCACATGTTTATGTAGATGCACATGGGAATTTAGATAGAGTGTACTTATGACCCTCCTGTCCACGATGCATGTATGTGAGCTTCTATAGAGTGTACTTTAATAGTGGTGCTACAAGGAACATTAATTTGCATTATGATTTCTTTGCCTCTCTTGAGGCTGTCTCTCATGGAAATACAGTCACTTGTGCCAACAATGCCTTAGTATCTAGTTAAAGGACTTGGAAAGATTGTGCTAGCTACCACAAATGGAAATTCTTTAACACTTGTTGATGCACCTTATGTGCCAGGGATAGAAAAGAACTTTATATTTGTATCCGCACTTGCAAGACTTGGACTTGTTATCAAAATTTGTGGATGATAAATATATAGTTCATGACCTCAATTTTGGTGATAAAATTGTTGCATCTAACATTTTGTGCCATGGGTTGTATAAGCTCATTTTGTATGACAAGTGTGGGTAGAATTTTGCAAATTCAATTGTGTAGTCAAAGGTTGTTTAAGATGCCAAACTTTGGCATGCAAGTTTTGGGCATTTTAATTTTGCTAGTTTGTTGCGTTTACAAAAATATGATATTGTTGCTTCTTTGCCACCTCTTGAAGCACCTTCTAAGAATGTTTGTGAGGGATATATTTTGGGTAAGATCTAGCGTTCAAAGTTCCCAAAGGATGGTTCAGTAAGGGCTACATGAAAGTTACAACTTGTGCATAGTGATGTTTGTGGGCCGATGCAAATTCCATCCTTGGGTAACAAACTGTGCTTTTTTGCTTTCATTGATGATTACTCTAGGGATGCATGGGTGTATTCACTTAAATGAGTTTGAAGTGTTCATGTGTTTCAAGTACTTTCCGATTATGGCTGAAATTGTCTTTAAATGTACTATGGGCACCCTCTGTTCAGCTCAAGGGAGGGAGTATATGTCTCATGACTTTAATGCATTTTTGGCTAGTTGTGGGATACAATACCAATGTACAATGCCGTATATTCCTCAAAAAATTGGTGTTGCTAAAAGAAAAATCATATCACTTATAAAGATGGCACGATGTATGGTCAAGAGTCAGGCTTTACCACATTTGTTTTGGCTCAAGTCTATCATGTGTGCTACTTATGTACTTAACAAGTGTCCTACCAAAGCCTTGCAATCTACTCCTTATGAAGCATGGCATGATAAGAGCCATAAATTGATCACGTGCACATTTTTTGTTATTAAGATACTGCTTTGGTGCCATAAATATAGCACAAAAAATTGGATGATAAGGCTGTAAAAGGATGTTGGTTATAGTCTTGAAAGCAAAGATTACAAGATATACCATCCACAAGCAAAACATATGTTGGTTTCATAAGATGTTGTATTTGTGGAAGATCATGTTCGGTCTTTGTTATCATGCATCAGAGGTAGTAATGTAAGCTCACGAGGAATTTATGACACTTTGTTACCTCTTTTCAATGATAGAAAATTTAATGTATATTCCAATGAGGCAAATGTACAGCCTATGGGGGTTTTCAAAAATGTTATAGATTAGCCCATTACTGATGAAGATGTACATGAAACACCATACTAGAGAGTTTGAGACTTTAGAGAGAATTTGGGAATCACCAATGTCTTGAATATTTGGTCTTAGATTGAGCCAAGCCAATAGGGTGGCCACATTCTAGGGAGCCATAGGCATCTGTAGTCGCTCTGACCACCTACCCTAAATTTTAGCCAGAATTTTAGGAAACTCAATTTTTGCATCTATGCATGCTGCTACTTGTTGTAAGTCAAGTGGAGCATGTCTTAGAAGTCCTGTGAAGCTTTAGCATCGTCGTCACTTATACTCGCCTTCCACCACCTCGCCTGCACCATTGCCTCTACCTTCGTCCAAGCCTTGTCCTAAGCGACCGAGGTCACCTTCACTGTCGTCGCCCTCTCCAACTTCTTCTCCGAAATCACCTCCCACCCCTCTCACAATGAGAAAAACATGAGCAAGGATTGTTTGAGCCTCAAGGATTTAAAGGTTTCTACAAGAGTGTTGAACTAACCTATCATGGGCTTTTCTATAAAGGTGCTCAAGATCTCTCACTCTGGCTAGTGGATATGTCCTCGATCAAATGTGTGAGTTTTATGGATGCACATATGTGCGACGGTCCCTCTTCAACACGTGAGTAAGAGTCATTGTGAGACTCCCAAGGGTACATTTCCATTCCTCCTCTTCATCCATGTCTTGAAATTCCACTTGCTTTATATAGTTTTTGATAGGGGGCTTCTCCCCATGTTTAGACTTGGATGCATGTTCTTTGGCTTTCCTCTTGCTCTTCTTCATAGTAGCATCATATATCTTGGCTTCCATCTGTTTCTATTTCACTTTCACCCTTAGATTCAAGGATAAAAAAAATTACATTTAATATTTTAATGCAAATCATAACACATTTACCATTATATTGAAGACTTATACCTTTTTCTTATATCGAATTCTCTTGGTGGGCACTTGTCTTCATGGTAGTTAATGAACCAAGGGCAAGGAGTCCACCAACTACTCTGTGTGAGGCACTCAATTATCTCCATGATGTATATCCCGGTGCCTTCTCACATCACTCCCATAATTTTGTAGTAAGTTCATGGCTCTCCTAGAGAGAGAGAGAGAGAGAGAGAGAGAGAGAGAGGGGGGGGGGGGGGGGGGGGGGAGCACAAACTGTACTCGTCCATGAGCATATCTCTTATGCATTAGAGTTTTATGCTTTGTCTGTGCCTAGTATTTATGATGCAAAAGAACCTTTGTCATTTGATGAAGTGCAAAATTAAAAAATTGGTTTAATGTAATGCAATCTAAGCATGATGAAATTATGACGATTGGCATGTTGTTAAGCTCCAACAAAAGACTACAAGAAGTAGCTACATCGCATGTGCAGTAGGGATCATCCTTGATATGCACCTCATACACCCCCACATGTCCATCTCGAGTGTGAGACTCCACCTTGAAGACTTCATGTACATTGTCTATAATGGATTTCTCTTCACAATCACATTAGATTTTAAACAAAGAGCCAAACCAATTTTCTTTGCTACCTCCTCTAAAATGGAAGTACGAAATTTGACTCTTATGCCATTTCTTAGTATTGAACCACTACTACTTGCCTATGTTGAAGTGGTAGAGGAATCACCTCCACCCCTAGGAGGAGTCCACATTGTAGTTGCACCCATTTTTTCTTTTCCAATTGTCTCCACTTGAAATCCTCATTCAAGCAATATCTCAACTTCTTCATCTGTAAGATTTGTTCCTAGATCAACTGTTCAAATTGTTGGTGGAGAAGCTAGCCTTGGATCTATGTTATGATCCATCACATAACAATGAATAACATGGTTGGAACATACCAAAACCATTGCCTGAGTAGCCCATTTGGATGTTTTCTATACCCCTCAAAAGATGGTGCAAGAGTTCCTTTACTACATGCCACTATATTTTGTCCACATCTTTTTCCACCAATGGGGGTGCCACTACATGTTACAGAGGAATTATTCTAATTGTCCACATAGATTCATTGACCTCTCATGCCAAAACACAAACTTTCCCTTGTCTTTATAATTCTCACTCCCATCCCGCTGCCCCTAAATCCTCCCTGAAAATGATCTTCCTAGGACTTCCATGTGATGTGCGGTCACGTGTTTTTGCATTTTACTATGGTCTATGTGTCGATTCATCCTCAACATCAATCATAATCGATGGCCCTCGCTTTTGTTGAATGGTTTCTTTGTCTCCTTCAAGAGGTGTGCAAGCATTATACATGGGTGTTCCAGATGTATCTTCATTTATTACTCTTACTACTTGCGATGGACTAGAGGAAACTCTATCATTGAGTCTCTCTAATGAAGGACCCTTTCCAATATGTTTACCTCGAGAGTAAGAAACTGACTTCGTACTTTGTAGTATTGCATTGACCATATCTAAAGTACATGCATCATACAATGAGATTTTGTTTTTGAGTCCCTCGCCTACAAGCCAGCTCCCATGCTTACTCTCGACCAAGTTGGTTCTTGGAGTGTTTTGCCCATTGCTACTTCTCTGCTCCTATCATGATGGCCCTCCAATGTGCAATATGCACCTCCCACCAAATCAAGCAAGAGTCCATTGTGGGGATGTTCTTATCCATGCAATGTCCATTGCGCCACCATTGTCGAAGGAGATGAGACTCTACTACTGTTGCCTCTCTAGAGAGGGCTAAACACCATTTTTTGCACATTTATTTATGAGTTTGTTGAGGTGATAGAACAATGTACTTTGTTGTGTATGACACTATGCCTTGCTTCCAATGAAAAGGCAAGATCTCCCTCACTGTTGCATAACATTGTCTTTCCCACCACTGAACACATTGCGGACTGCATTCTAGTTGGCTTGAGCTTTGTTGGCTATGAATCCATGGAAATCCACTCTCTCACATCCATGCCCCTCCATAACTTCATTTATGCACTGCCAAAAAATGATTTGTGCTTCCATGTTCTGTTCTTTCATCTCACAATTGCAATAGTGGAGGTCTTGCATGCTATAATGTAAGACATTCATATTACTATACATATTATTAGTCATTTCTTCAAATATGTCAAACTTGAAAAATATGCTGCTAAAATATCAAACCTTGGATCGTACACATGGCATGCCATGGTCAGCCAATCTGCCACTCGATGAGTGTGATCAAATTACACCCAAATATGCTGAAGATCTCCAATTCCACTTTGTCGCATCCGATTGACCAAATCCAATTCAAAGGCAAGGCCAACCATAGATATCTTGAACACAAAGCACCACTCCCTTATGCTCCTTGCTCATGAAACCTACTTCTATGGAAAAAAATCATTTGTGCAATCCCTTTTTAGTTACAACAAGGAGTCTACACCGAAGCTCTCTTCCTTGATTTCTTGTTACTACCACGGACCTAGAAAACTTGTATTACAAAATTTAGTTACTTTGAATTAATATGCACAAACAAGAGAAACAAGAAATCATCCTCACCAAGTGTCCTACACTAAGGGGCCCATTGTTTCAACAGCATTTAGAAATTCTTGCTTGCCAAGTACATGACGAAATCCCCCTTCTTGCATCAAAGTTGTTGTCACAATTTCCTTTTCTACACACATTTGTATATTTCCTGTACCTGCATGTCTATCTACACTAAGGACTCGTGCAATCATTTCTTTGGTTTTATCAGGGAGTCTTTTAGATGTACCATCCCTCCTGCTATGTTGGTGATTTCCTTGATGTACCATAAATTTGCTCATGCTTTCATCCCTTGGCATGACATAATATACAAAGCAATCAAAGTTGTTGTCACAATTTCCTTTGCCACACACATTTGTACCTTTCGTGCACCTACATGTTTGTCTATACTAAGGACTCGTGCAACCATTTCTTTGGTTTTATCAGTAAGTCTTTTAGACGTACCATCCCTCCTGTCATGTTGGTGATTTCCTTGATGTACCACCAATCTGCTCATGCTTTCATCTCTTGGCATGACATAATATACAAAGCAATCACATGTACGCAAATAAATGGGTGGTTGTCCACAATGGTGAAAAAAAAGCTTGCCTCCATGTCCATCACAAAACTCGCCCACACAAGTAATTTGAGAAAATAACCAATTTGGGACAACCTTCATTGAGACACTTAGGGAACCTACACAATGGATTTTGTGACACACTCTAGGAAATGTGATATTTGAGGTTTGCGGATTGGTCCAATGGTGTGGATCATACTTATGTTCCATAGAATCCATTGGATGAACCTTTCCTAAGGTTGGTGGAAACTCAAACACCATGTTACCATTGTACATCTTTTGAATTTCCATCACTTGTTTGGTTTCCACAATCTTTGAGAGAAGCTTTGTCAATGTGTTGGGCTTCGTCACATTGAGCTAAAAAAAGACAAGATAATATTTATTCCCCTTACCTCATCAGAGTTTTGTAATGCTTGCTTCCCATAAAGTTGTTCCTTGCTTGGGCTAGTAAGGTCTATGTAGGGAATGTCCACCATAGGAGTAGTCATGCCACTTGAATTTGAAACTATGCCATCTTTGATTACCACCATGAATTTTGAAGAGAGAGATTTGTCCACAACATAAAACTCCACTTTTAGGTGATTGCTTGTTTTCTCTAGTGGCATTGTCAACTCTTCACTCCCAACTATGACAATGGCATGTAAAGCACTAAATGTTTGTGGCACAACATGTTCTTGCAGATATCTAACCCCAAAAATAATATTTCCATTGGTAAAGGCAAAAACTCTTTTGAAAGAAGGGAAGACTATAGTGCACGACATGATAGCAAAGTTGCGGTAGATTGAAAAAATGAGAGTGGAAGTGTCTAATTGTGTTTAGTAGAGTTAAGAGAATTTTATATTAATTTTGATAGTTATTAACATTATTTAATGATTTTTTGAAATTCAAATTCTTATTTTTTAAAATTTGCATTCCATTATCTGAGACGGTTCTGTTGGATGCATAATGTCATTGTTCACCAACGTTAGAAAAAAGAAATTGGCATTATTAATGTGAAAGAAATTGTGCAATCCACATTACAAAAAAGAACTTGGGCATTAAAAACCAGGAAGAAACCATTACAAACATAGATATTTTGTTATCACAAAATAGACTATCCAAAGATTGTATGCTATAGATAGTTGAAGCTCATTCCCAAACCAGGCATCCTACGTTGGTTTAGCACCCCAGCAGTTGACAAGTTTTGCGTCCATGATGGTGGCCAAGACCACAAATCTTGGCCAAAAGTATGAAATGTTAAATTGCCATCACTAATTTCACTCCTGCCGAGCTGGTAAGGTATCCACTTGTGTGCACAGACCTACCCACACATTGCAAACTTGATGCTGGCATTGGTGGCATACCTCAGTGGAATGTATTCTCTATCGAGCTCATTGCCAATGTGCTTCACCCTAGCTACAACATTCTTACTACCGAATGATACAGTTGTGGTGGCGTGCCGAATAGACCACTTGGCACTTGTCACCAAGGAGGTCCTCTTGAGTGATTTTTTCCATCTACATACCATCCTCCTCATAATGTTTTCACACACATATGTTGTTATAGAAGACTTCATGGATCGAGTAAGTTCTTAACACAAGTTTCATAATAGATATTTTGTGTTTTCTGTTTTAAACGTAAACCATGTTGCAAGTTGCGACCTTGGTGCTAGCCATCTTCACATGTAAAATTGAAGGCTTCCAATCGTTCCATTATACAAATTTCAAGTTGGAGATGTGGGAGTCGACAATGATGGTTTTGAATTTGACAGTGACATGACTTGAGGGCCACTACGAGAGGTGCCAAGGATGCTAGATGGCATTGGAGCACCCTTTCAGCCCGGAGTAGAGAAGCGCGAGTTCTTTGTTCGGTAAGTCAAGGAGTGGTCTTCTTTGCTCAGTAGTTGTCATTATATTGCCCACTAATGTACGTGTTCCTCTACACAAGTGGTTGTTGGGTACCTTCACGAAGGTTGATGATGCAATTTTGGAATGTCTTGCTAGATGCGACGGCTTGATAACGGACTATGAGCAACTACAATGACATTGCATTAGCATTGAGCAAGATCCCAAATTGGTTTTGGCATGTGCTCAACCAGAAGCAGGTTCCTAGTGTTCTAGGATCGACTCTTCACATGGACAAGGTCTCACGTTCAGCACAGTCACAGCCAACTCCATCACCTTTATCACATCACCAGGAGTCGATGATGCCATCTGGCCCACCCTCGAGCAGACCACCAGCTGTAGTTCCACTTTTGCCAAGCCATGGTCAACCACTCTATAGGCCACTATTTCCCTCACTAACCATGGGCCCCCCACCATCACGCACCCCTATAGCACAACAGCCACAAGAGCTGCGGCCACCAAGCACCTGAAATCCAAAATGTTTTGATCACTCCATATGTACTTATTTTCTATGTAATGGCACATTAAAACTTGGTACTTGTTCTCGCTATGTTTAAATTTTTGCTGAGAATCTCAATGTGATGCTAAAATATAATCCTTGGTTTGAAGGAAAGTTAACCAAAGATGTTTAATCTTCAAGTGATTTTTATTTTATTTTATTTTATTTGAAAAGCATGTAGAGGACATGGTGCAAATGGGCTTGGAAGTAAAGTAAGGGTTTTTCATAAATAGCAAAAAAATCACTGGTTGCATTCATTTGCAAGTTTCTTTGTGTTTTTTTTAACTACCTTCTTCTTTAGTCTTCTCACATTCACACATTTACCATGCCAAGGGAAAATCCCAGACAACGCGATCAACGTGGACAAGCGGCACAATGCGAGCATGGCCCTCAACGTGGTCCACCATCCCTCGTGTTGACCCCATCAACAATGTGCACGCTAATCACATTCTTAACAATGTGTATGCAATGAATAATTTATGCACAACACAAAGAGCATGCAACTACACAGAGGCTTTCTGTGAAGTCATTGATGCCACCCCACAATAGTGTGCAGCCTTCGAGAGACACATGGAGGCCTTGGTAGAAGTGTGGATGACATACATTGTTGCACAAGGACAAGCCAATGGAGCCAACAATGAGAACAATGGCAATGACAATGACAACAATGATGACAATAGCGATGAGGACAACTATATTCCCCATTGTAAACTAGTGTTAGAGCAACAAGCATGTGAACCCATATGAGTATATTATACTATTTGTTTTGCTCCATATCTATCCTTTTGTAGTTGTTGTTTTAAGATGTGTACTTTCAACCCTCCTGATATTCGTGTATATGGACTTATTTCAACAGTCTTTCAATGTTGTTCATCCATTGATTTATGAGAACAAAGTCAAATTGGATTATTTTGGATTGTAAACCATTGAAATTGGCTTGTTTGCGAATGATTTGGTTGTATGTATCATTGTCTTGTTGATGGCTAATCTTGTTGCATGACATATATCATGATGTTTGAAAAGAGTGTGTGTGCTTTGATTCTTATGTATTTTTGTGCTTGTATACGAGTGTGCATGTGTATGAGTGCACATGAGTGAGACAAAAATGAGAGAGATTTATCAGGACAAAAGTTGGATTGGATAATTTTGGATTGGATTGTTGTGAATGATTCAGGCATATGCCTTGTTGTCCGGTCGCTGGTTAAACTTGCTGCTCAACGTATATCATGATGTTTGAAAAGAGTACGTGTGCAATGATTCGGGTGTATTTTTGTGCTTGTATATGAGTGTCCATGAGTGAGGTAAAGAGTATCCTCGAGAGTAGCATTGTCTAGTCGGTGGTTGAACTTGTTGCTCGACATAGATTATGATGTTTGAAAGAATGTGTGTATGTGCAATGATTTGGTTCTATTTATGTACTTGTAAGGAAAAAAGAGAGAGAGGAGATTTGTAATGTGTGTATGTGAAATGATTTGGTTCTATTTATGTACTTGTATGAGTATACATGAGAGAGGAAAAAAGAGAGAGAGGAGATTTGTAAATGATGGATGTTTGATCGAGGTGTGTTCGCCAAGCGATAAATTCAATGGGAGAGGGAGAGAGAGAGAGAGAGAGAGAGATCTTTTCTTTTTGGAATCTCCTTGTCAGATTCCAAAAAAACGCTCGTCAAAAAATGCTCGCCAAAAAATTACATCCTATGCAGACTAGGGATGTATTATGAATATTTTGGTGCAAGTTGTGTACAATGTAGTCACAAAAAGGACATAGGAAAGAAAGATGCAAATAATGTACAAAAAACCTTTGTTTTTTTATCTCATCTTTTAGTTATATAGGTCATACTTGACTCTCGATCCAGAATAAGAATGCTTTGTTTTCACTAACATATAAGAAAAGTTATTGGCCTTTACCTTGCCTATACCATTGTTGCATTAGGAAGTGAATGGGGTAGGAGGGCGTTAAGGAAATGCTTAAGGCTTAATCCAAGTTTGACCAAGCCTAAGAGAGTGGGCATAAATGCCTATGTTGGATTTTTTTAAAATGCTATGTTTGTATTTTGTCTTTGAAAATAAGCATTTTTTACCAAAAAGAGAGGTGCGTAACTTAATTTTATAATACATATTTTTGAATTTTTAAATTGTCTTTTTCCCACCCTGTCCTCTGTCTCTTACATTGAAACCACTCTCTCTCACTTTGAGATCATTAGAGGAAGCACTCTTCAGTCCTCCCCCTATCAAAAAAGCAAGTTTTTCACATTCTCTCACTGAATTCTCTCTCTAAAATGTGAGCTCTCTCTCTCTCTCTCTCTCTCTCTCTCGTATATCAAAGTCACTTCCCTCTCCTAATCATTAAAGGGACATTTTTTGTTGACTAGTTCTAACAAAAAGTGGAGATCTTCTAAGGTTGCACATCTACTCTCTCTCTCTCTCTCTCTCTCTCTCTCTCTCTCTCTCTCTCATGCTTCTCCATCTCCAATTCCATCTTAGAGCAATGGGATACTCCATTCTCTCTATGTGCAACATCATTTCTCTCTCTAGCACACCCATGAGCAACCATTTGAATACAAAGGAGGCTAACCAAAATTCCCTCCCTTTCTTTGAGTTCTCTCTATTTCTTGCCTCCATAGCCAACATCCTCTGCTTGTAGCCACAACCATTACACCTTCTCTCTTTAATTTACTTGATCAAGCTAACTTCAAATGTTATTCAATCCCTTTTCATTTCAAGACATTACTAGCAGGCCAAAATGGTATCATTTAAATGCTAATTACATGATATGCTTTGTCGAATCGATCATCACACACATTCTCCTTGGCTTCCACATTTGCAAATGCAAGAGACAAGCGATGTCCATGCTATCTTCAAGTGCTAGAGCTCAAAAGAAACGTATCCGTCAAACTAAGTAACGGCAAGAATGTACGCTTTCGATAGGTATTCTATGCTTTTTGGAGGCTATTGTAACTTTATTCCAACCTACACAAATTTGGATTGATTGGAACCAATTTCGATGCTCAAGCAGCATGATGTACTCTACTGTAACAGATCATCAAGCCAAAGGAGTTGGTGGAGCTATTGGATGGCCATCCAATGCTAACATCACCAAAGTTTTGCACTACAAGTATTTCAGTGAGTTAAAGAATATTGTGCTGCCTAAGGGGATGATAGAGATATGTGAGAGTGTAGGAATAAGTTTCAAGGCTTACAAAGCCTTGTACAGAACTATCAACTAGGACACACGACAAAGGGACCACTTAAATTGCTATCAACACCTTACAAAGTGAATGCACCATAATGATGTTGCAAGATTATTAGGTGGATTTCAATATGTGGATGATTTCATGGCTTGGAAGACAGCAAATCCTTTAGCTACAATGAGTTCAACAATGTGTATGTTGACTTGTTGAACCTCCAAAAGTCAATGATCAGGTTCTATGGGGTGACATAGGAAGAGCATGATGGTAAATTTATCTTCGTTATGAAGCTTGATGAGTGCCAAGTTTTCAAAGGTCGACGTTTTGAAAGGGTAAGCATTACCTTAATGAAGAGGGCCTTGGTGGGCATAGATGTTGAGCTAAATGCCAACGAGAAGTGATACACGTGTTTTACGGTTCAATTAGAGAATATTATTTGATGGCTTGCAGATTTTCATCTCACGCATGAGACACGTGAGTCCCTCAAATGGTATGTCAATTAGACGCCAATTGTTGACGTCATTCGGCAACAACAAGAAGAACAAAGATTGTAGGTTTCAGGTTTGGGTGCATGTCAAGTTAAATGGGATTTGGCAAGAGACTGAAGAACTCTCGAGTGTATGTTAGGGTGCAAGCAATGTGCCATGACCCTCTTTCCATGCATTTATTGTTGCTGCCATAGTAAAATCTCGATGATCACTGAAGGCAAGGGTGCAAAGGCCAGCAAGTCAAAGGGTGGGAAGGGAAAGGGTGGAAAAATTGCAACCAACTCTGCGAAAGGTGTATCCACTATACAAACAATGATTAAAGCACTACAACAATGGTTTCAAGGTATTATTAATTGTGACCAAAGTGCCCCTGCAAGATCCAAATTGGGATCCTATTCTACAAATTTCACTGACAAATGTGTATGTGTGCACCTTTCATGACCATCTATGAATTCCTAACAAGTTGTTAATGCTCCATATTAATTGTGCTTGGAATATGGAACCTTCAAAAAGAAGGGAAGAGTGTATAAGAGAGCTTAGGGCTATTCTATCAAGTGTTGGTCTCCATGGTGATGTAGTTGAGCTAACAAAGGTCAAGAAGGCATCTAGAACTACACGAGATCGCACTAATAAAATATGTATGGTGGTAGTATAGAAAGGCATATATTTTCAAACTATTCTAACTCCCAAAGTCCCATTGAGTTCCAGTTCTAGAAAAAGGTGTGTAGCATAACCACCTATTGAGGTAATGAAGCATCCCTTGGAATTAAGCGTGATCATGTGTAGCAGTCTGTTGATGATACTTTTAATCTTCTTGGAAAGGCAATGCTAACATTTGATGAGATATCCACCTTCAAGTTTTCAATCAATAGTTTCACAACCCAAATGATCAATGCCTGGGGGATACACACATAACACATTACATGGTGGGATGAATTTCAGACTTAGTCTCTAGAGTCAAATTGCTTTTGTGTTTGAACTACATCAACACCTATGGTTCATTGGGTATTTGGAGTAGCCAAGGAATGGAGTGCTCACACTATCAAGCAAAAGCAAATTACTTTAAAAATACACGTCATGGAGGTGAAAGGAAAAGCAGCAATGCTCTACATGAGATGTTCAACTGGTTCTACAAAGTTTTATGGGGAGAGAGAGGTAAAAGACTAGAGTGAAAAGTAGTCCGAAATGCAGGATGAAAAACGCTATTAACATGAGGCAATCACAATTGTATCATGGCTCAAGTGCAAAAGATCATTTTCGTTGATGGCTAGAGATAAAGCATTAAAATGATAGGTGTTGGGTAGAAAGTTGATAAATCTCTGACACTATAATTATTTTTGTTGTAAACATGTATAATAATACCAATGACTTTTTGACGACACAATCAGTTGTTCAATGCACAATATTTTGTTCCTTTTTGAGTTTTTTTTAACTTTTATTAGTTTTATTAAGTTTTTTAAAATTTTAAGTACTATATAAGTCAAAACTCATAATTTAAATTTCATTTCTCATTCGCACATTCTAAGAGATCCTCTTGAGCACACACGCGCACACACTCATATCTTGCATTACATGGATAACAAACACGAACCCAAACCACTATGCACACTAATGGCACCACCACTACTCATACCATAGTAAATCATAACCGTCAACTTATGTCGAATAAACCGCTTTAAATCCACAATCTGGACCACATGTGGAGAATGCACCATCACAACCCACTCCAGACGCCCCACAACCTCCCCAACCTTTGAATATGGAAGATCAAACCACCATGCAACAGATTTTTGGTGATCGTCCACCATTAAATCATGCCAAACATATGCCTCTACTGGGTCCCCTGCCACTCTCTACTTTACCAAGAGCCAAACAAGAAACACGGCCCACTGAAGAAGAATAGAGAGGTCTGTTACTAAATGCTTCAAACAGAAGGTTCAAAAGGTAATACTAGGTGACTCCAAAGCTGAGGTACGAGAAGCAAAGAGAATCAAAAGAGTTGAGGAGAAACAAAAGAAAGAGGAGGCTGAAAGTGAAGCACAAAAGAAGCATGAGGTAGAGAGAAGGCAAAGGCAACACAAGGAGTGGGAAAGGGCAGAGGCCAAGAGTGCTCACCTTGCAAATTTACAAGCAAGGGTAGAGGCAGAGGATAGGGCTCAAGCCATCCAACAAGCTGTCCCTGGGAGCTCTAAGCCTTCCAAGATCCCACAAAGAGCAAAAAAATGTGCCAAGAAGAAGAAGAACATGCTGACACCTGAAGAACAACAGGCTCAAGAGGAGCAAAGGACAAAGTATAAAAACGACCCTCCTAAATAGTCCTAATATCCAGCTTCTCCATCACCGCCAACAATAGAAAAGAAACGGAGATGGAGACTGAGAACGGTGGCTCTACGGGAGATCAGAAAGTATCGAGCACCAAGTCGATCGTTCCAAAAGCGGCCTCCACCACTCATTATCGATGAATATAGTGATTCTGTAACCAGGATACATGGTGATGTCTTATTGGCCCTACAGGACACCTTTGAGGATATTTTGGTGCAATTGTTCCAAGGATACATCATGTTGTCTTATTGGCCCTATAGGACGCCTCTAAGGATATTTTGGTGCAACTGTTCCAGGATACATTGTGCTATCTTATTGGCCCTACATGATGCCTCTGAGGATATTTTGGTGTTGTTCCAAGATGGCATTTCCTATGTGGTGTATGCAAATCAAATAACTTAGAAAACACATATTAGCCCTTGCAATCGACTTGTGAAACAAAGGTTGCCTCCATAAGAATTAGATTATTCCCATGTAACCTCTCTTTTTGAGATTGTAATCTTTTCATATAATATCAATGACTTAGATTTCTATAATTTGGTGTAATTGGAGTAATCTTTTTTTATAATATCAATGACTTAAATTTCTATCATTTGGTGTAATTGTAACTTTGTGTAGATCACCTTTTTTTTAATATTTGTACTTCTCAAGTTGTTTAATTTACACCCTGACTATGATCACATAATCCAGGTGGCCAAGGGACACCCTCGGTCAAATTTTGTTAAAATAGGGCAATGAGGGGACCATACGGATATCGTGAGAATGTTGGAATTAGGGTTGCAGAGAAACACACACAGCTTGGAGAAGACGAAGGAAGCTCAAGGCACACAATAGAGAGTGTGTTACTTAGTGTGCAATGAAAAGATAGATAGCCCTAAAGTGATGGGAGTATATACAATGCACAGGGAAAAAACCTCCTAAAGAGGGAAAAAATGCCCCGGTGGTCCTAGTGTGTTCACACACATCACTACCACATGTATATGGTAACAAATCCCCCTTGGAGTGATGCTTTGAACGAGAGCTGGCACATGAGTAAAGGGAAGTGCCATGCCCTGACGACAGGATCAGTCCACAAAGGGGAGTAAGCCCAAAGCTTTGCGGAAAGCTTCAAGTTTCTCACGAGACAATGCCTTTGTGAAAAGATCTGCAAGGTTGTCCTGTGTTGGCACATAAGCCAAGCTGATCTCTCCTGCTGAGAGCCTCTCCCTGACATAGTGGTAATGCACCTCAATGTGCTTTGTGCGAGCATGAAAAACTGGGTTCCTCGCAACTACCAATGCACTCTGACTGTCAGTGTAGATAGTGTTGGCAGTGTCCTGTCCAACACCCAAATCAGCCATAAGGCGTCTAAGCCATACACACTCAACCGTAGCTGTGAAGATTGCCCTGTACTCAGCCTCACAACTCGAAGTGGCCACAGTAGGTTGCTTCTTGCTCAACCATGATATACATGAACTGCCAAGCATGAAACAAAAACCACTTGTGGACACTCGCATGTCAAAACAACCAGCCCAATCTGAGTCCGAAAAAGCATGTAAGTCTGGCGTCAATGATCCCCCCTTGGGATAAAACAAGCCAAGATGTAAAGTGCCACTAAGGTAGCGGAAAATCCTCTTGACAGCCTGCCAATGCTTAGACCCTGGGCTATGCATAAATCTGCTGACCTGTGAGACTGCAAACTGAATATTCGGCCTCGTGTTGCATACATAAATGAGGCAGCCAACAGCAGTTTGGTAAATAGTGACATCAGCAGTATTGCCAGCATCATGTAGACTCAACTTCAAACCTGTTTCCATGGGAGTGGAAATAGGTTTGCAATCCTCAAGTCCAAACTTACATAGCAATGTCTCTATGTAACTTTTCTGACACAAGGCAATACCACCATCACACTGCTTAAACTGTATACCCAAATAATGATGCAACAGCCCCAAATCTTTCATCTTGAAAGTAGCATTCAAATCAGCCTTAAATTCAGCAATATGTCTCTCATTTGGTCCAGTGATCAGCAAATCATCAACATAAAGAACCACAATGAGAAATACATCACCCTCACGCTTTACATACAATGTGCTTTCTGTTGGACTGTTACGAAAGCCTTGTTTGACCAAATGAGTGTCAGCTTTCTCATACCAAGCACGAGGAGATTGCTTCAACCCATACAAAGCCTTGTTACATTTTCACACTTTGTCCTCTTGTCCTTTTATGACAAAACCGTGAGGCTGCGTTACATAAACTTCCTCAAATATGTCACCATTCAAGAAAGCAGTAACAATGTCTGATTGATGTACATCCCAACCAAAATGAGATGCCAATGCTCATAGAAAACGCATAGTAGTCATACGACAAGTGGGAGCAAAAGTCTCTTCATAATCTATGCCTTTTTGCTGTGCATAACCCTTTGCAACAAGTCGAGCCTTATGGCGATCGATCTCACCATCCGGTTTGTGTTTCAACTTGTAAACCCACTTCGTACCAATGGCCTTTTTGCCAGGAGGCAAATCACATAAAGTCCATGTGTCATTCTCTATAAGTGCATCATATTCTGATTGCATGGTAGCCATCCAATTTTCTTAATTCTGTGCTTCATCAAAAGACAGAGGCTCATCAACATCATGTAAGCTAGACACAGCCAAAGCATAACAATCTAATGCATAAGATGCATGGCGAGAGTCTGAACGAGTACGACTAGACAAAGGTGCATCCAATTTACTGTCACGCAAAGTGTGCACCAGCCATTTTGTCATACCTCTAGCCTGCTCATTTTCAGCCCTTTCCTCATCAAGTACAACATGTACATCTGCATCAGTAATAGGCTAATCTAAAACATTTTCAGAAACCCCCATAGGCTGTACATTTCCCTCATTAGAAATTACATTTGTATTTCCACCATTGAAAAGAGGCAACAAAGTGTCATAAATGTCCTGTCAGCTTACATTATTGTCTCTAGTACATGACAGCAAGGGCTGAACAGAATCTTCCACAAACACTACATCCCGAGAAACCAGAATACGTTTTGTTTGCGGATGATGCAACCTGTAACCTTTGCTTTCAGCACTATAACCAACAAAAATACATTTGACAGCCTTATCATCCAATTTTTTGCGTTGCACTTGTGGCACCAAAGCATATGCCAAATAGCCAAAAACACGCATGTGCTCGATAGAAGGTTTTCTATCATGCCATGCTTCATATGGAGTAATAGACTGCAAAGCTTTCATAGGACACCTGTTTAGTACATAAGTGGCACACATGATGGCCTCAAGCCAAAAAGAATGCGGCAAAGCTTGACTTTTGACCATACATCGTGCCATTTCCGTCAGTGACCTGTTTTTCCTCTCAGCAACACCATTTTGCTGAGGCGTATAAGGCACTGTACATTGGTGTTTTATCCCACGACTAGCCAGAAATGCATTAAATTCGTGAGACATATACTCCCCCCCTCGATCGGAACGGAGGGTGCCCATAGTACATTTCGAGACATTTTCAGCCATAGCCAGAAATTGTTTGAAGCACATAAAAACTTCGGACTTCGCTGTAAGCGGAAATACCCATGTATGCCTGGAGTAGTCATCAATGAAAGTCACGAAGTACAGGTAATTGCCCAAGGACAGAGTTTGCATGGGCCCACAAACATCACTATGCACAAGCTGCAACCATCCTTTGGAAACTTAGAACACTGCATCTTACCCAAAATACATCCTTCACAAACATGTTTGATAGGTGCTTCAAGAGGCGGCAAAGAAGCAACCATATCAGATTTCTGCAAACGCAGCAAACTTGCAAAATTCAGATGACCAAAACGTGCATGCCAAAGTTTTGCATCTGAAATAGCCCTTGAATCTGCAACAACATTTGCAAAGTTTTGTCCACACTTGTCATACAAAGTGAGCTTATACAGCCCACAACAAAAAAGCCCAGATGCAACAATTTCATCACCAAAACTGAGATCATGAACTGTACATCTGTCATCCACAAATTTGACTACAAGTCCAAGTCTAGCAAGTGCGGATATAGACAAGAGATTCTTCTTGATCCCAGGTACATAAAGTGCATCAACAAGTGTGAAGGAACTTCCATTAGCAACAGTGAGCACAATCTTTCCAGCTCTCTGAACTGGATAAGAGGCGTTGTTGGCACAAGTGACTGAATTCCCATGAGGGACAAACTCGAGAGAGGTAAACAATTCACGATGTGAGGTAATGTGCTTTGTAGCACCACTGTCGAAATACCACACATGTGAATCTGCAGCAACTGACAAGCATGCATCATGGATAGCAGGATTGTAAGTGCACTCTGCGCTAAAAGCCCATTCTGCATCAACATCTGCAACACAGTCTCCTTTCACAGAAGACTCAACAATGACTGCATTTGTAGTGGAACCACCCTCTTTCTTCTTAGCCTCTTTGGCCTTCAACTTAGGACACAACTTGATCAAGTGATCATTGGCTTTACAATAATGGCAACGCGTCTTCTTTTTGCCCTTATCACCAGAATTGCCAGACGAAGTACTGCCACAGAAGCATTAGGAACAGAATTTTTGCCACTCGCAGCAGAACCATAAGAAGTGGATGCATTACTGTTACCACCCTTTCTTTGAGAAGCAATAAAAGCCTGTTCAACTGCACGCTGCCTAGTCCTGTTTTTTCTAGAAAGTGACTCTTTCAACAGCAATGTGCATAATGCATCAAACTTGACAACTTCAGGATTTCCTTGGGTCATCAGTCTCCAAGTACTAGCAAAAGTCTGGTAGGAATCTGGTAAGGCATCAAGAACAGTCTGCACAAGGGAACTGTCTGAAATGACTTCACCTACAGAAATAAGCTACTCGTTGATATCCTTGACACTAGCAAGGAAAGTGTCCATATCATCTTCCTCATGCATAATCTTCGACTCCAGCTCTTTACGCAGCAAAGCAGTTTTAGCCTCATTGCGGCTTGCATAAAGACCTGCTAGAATATCCCAAGCCTGTTTTGCAGATTTTGCTTAACGGATGTGAGGAACAATGGTGCGCTTCACAGACAACGCAATCAATGCATGAGCCTGCGCATCCTTAACATCCCAACGAGCTTGTTCTGCCGTAGGCAAAACAACTCTAATAGCTGCAATCCTTGCAGCAAGACCTGCAACATCCTCAACATCGCCTACATCCTCAGAACCAGCACGTACATCAATGCCCTGCACAATGTTCCAGACACCCTTTGACACAAGAACATGTTGCATCATATAAGCCAACATAGGGTAGTTGTCCCCATCCAACCTATCCTCAGCAGCAAACATCTTGAACACATCTGTGTTGTTGTTGTCAGCCATGGTAAATGCTGCACCTGATGTGAAAACTGCCCGAAAATAGGAGAAACGGAGCGGGAACAACCTGTGCTATATAGCACAAACCGTAGAAGACTATAAGGCACCTGCTATGCAGAAAACAACACTGACATAAATTCTGCACAAAATGACGAAATAGCCTGTGCAGTACTGCCTGTAGTGGAAACGGAGGTTGAAATGAGCCCAAATGGAAATTCTGAGCAAACCAAGCTCTTCTTGCTATCCCAAAAGTTTTGCCGACCTACGAACGCTCGCCAAAGCTCACTGAAATCGGAGAAAGTGAGCAGGCGTGTGCTGGAGCAGCTGGCGACTAAGCCCGAGAGGACGTGACATGCTCTGATACCAATTGTTGGAATTAGGGTTGCAGAGAAACACACACAGCTTGGAGAAGACGAAGGAAGCTCAAGGCACACAATAGAGAGTGTGTTACTTAGTGTGCAATGGAAAGATAGATAGCCCTAGAGTGATGGGCGTATATACAATGCACAGGGGAAAAAACCTCCTAAAGAGGGAAAAAATGCCCCGGCGGTGCTAGTGTGTTCACACACATCACTACCACATGTATATGGTAAAAGAGAAGCCCACATTGCACCACGACACCTGGCGAGGACCAAAATTTTCCTATGTGTCACGGCACACAATAGAAACATAGGGATTTTTTTTGCTCTCTCCAACCCTATCAAGCACCACGGTGCGCCTTGGGTCTCCTGTCATATCCATATGGTCCCCCCATTGCCCTGTTTGAACAAAAGTTGACCGATGGTGTCCCTTGACCACCCGAACTACGTGATCATGGTTGGGGGTCTTTGTGGAAGCCATTCCGAGCACGCTTTGCATTAATCAAACTTGTTGAATCATAGTGAACAAAGAAAAAATGTACATTACAAAATGTTTTGAAAAGATAGTACAAAAGACCAATTTTTTCTCTATCGCTTTTGGAATTACATCATGCATGGATTTTCTTTCTACGAATTACATATGTGGGTATGGGACGAATGATTAGCTTAATGCCAAGAGTTTTTGCAATTTCCTCTAGGTTTGTCACCCCTTGACATCTAGGCTTAAGGCACAGTAGGAGAGGATTGACCTAGGGTGCTTGCCATACAAGGCCGCCTCGCGATCCACTGATATATATTTATTAGCATTAAGGGTGAGGGAATCTTCGGCGAGGATGGCACTCAATGCTTTGCACTTGAGTAGCTCCGCAGTACCATGCTTTGAGAACTCTATCTGAGCAACTCGAAGAGTGGATGGTTCCAAGTGGCTCAGGTAGTGCCAAGGAGATATCCCTACCAATGGGGATGTTATGAGAACCTCTTGTTTGCATTGTAAACTTATCAACATGGTATGCGAACTACAAAACATTTTGAAAAACATTATCACTTGTTGTAAGGAAAGCATAGACAATTGTTTAAGTTTAAAAATGTTTACTTATATGATTTTGCGACGTATGCCATCAAAGAGGCACTCCTTTTGGACAAGTAAAGAGAATGTTCACGTTGAACAGAATAGAGGAGAGCTATGGGCATTGTGTTTTGTTCTTCTTGCGAGTAAATTATATATTTCTTCTCATGAATGGGATATAAGACCTCAAGGGTTCCCCTATTTCAATTTATTACACACACTGTAATGTTCCTAAAACTAAGATCTTAAACAAACAATAATAGCTTTGACTCTCTCTCTCTCTCTCTCTCTCTCTCTCTCTCACACACACACACACACACACACACACACACACACACACACGCGCGTGCACACACACAAGGAGAAAAAACAGAGATTATTTGTGTGATTTGCTACACAAGATCCAATATCAAAAGAAAAGATACTAAATCCACACAAAGAAATTTAGGGGCCCATGGAGGGAGGTTTCCTTGGCCTTCTGGCAAGCTCAAATATCAATACATGCCAATAGATAGACATAAATCATAAATTGAGGAGGAAGGGGGGGGGGGGACCAACCTTTTACAACTTTTGTATGCCCTATGGGAATCGTGAGTGTACACAATAATTGGTAGGTCCTCCTTCCTTTATTATTGATGTTAGTTAGATGAAGAAGCTTTACAATGCATATGACAAAGATTAGGTATGGTAATTACACCTCCAAGGACTTCCCTCCTCATCAGCACTCAAATTGTCAGGTACTTCTTTTTACATAATGTATGGCAAACAAGGATGTTTGAAGGAGATCCTGAGGTGGCAAGCTTCACAGAAATTATACAAGAAAGCAAAGTGCTAATATGAACGCTCGGGCAAGCAAAACTCGGATGATTGGTCTAGGACTACCCATGCCTTGTTGTCAGCAAACGGAATGCTTAGGAAGGAGGAAAATCTCGGCCATTGGGAAACGGAAGATCTTTGAAGAATGGAACATGATAATTGGCCTTGTGTATCAAGGATAAGGGGGCAGGCCGTTAGGGGTGGCTCCCCAGATAGCCGATGTAATTATGGTCTCTCGATGATGTCATGGCTCGATACGAGCATGGCAAGATCTTGTAATTTTTTGGGATGATCAATATAATTCAGTCACAATTGTGAGTTTTGCCAAACAAAGGAAAAAAAAGGTTTGTAGAAAAGGATGCGTATGCTTTACCATGATGATCGTAAGGTATTGTTTATACTTAAAAGATGATTTTGCATTAAAAAAAATCGGTCCAAAATGCAAACATTAATCAATTAGTGATTGTGATTCATAGAGAATCTTCAAATTCTAAATGAAAACCTAGGCAGGTCGTCACCATCAACACCCCCCCTCGTCCCCTTTCTTGCATGTTGCCATCGCTATGGAGGCCTTGCTAGAGATGCATGCTTTGTTTGTCCCTCTGCATTCAGCCTCACAGACACCACCTCCCTCCTCACACAAACCATTGCTCGGTCTGCAATGGTGCAAACCCATGACTCGACCTGTAGAAAGCCCCCCGTCCCCTCCCTCGATGAATGCTGTCACAATCGCTCCCCAGGCCCTCCCTGCATCTCTCTGCCTCCCTGTCCACTGTCATTCAATTTTTGCACCCATGCAGAGGCAACCTTTCTCATCCTTCTTGATTCTCTCTTTCTTTCTCAATAGATTAGGAGGATTGTTGGACTGTAATCGCTTTCCAAGCTCAAGAATCCTTTCGGTTACATGCATTGAGTGAGACGACGAGCCAAATATCTCGTCACCTTCCCCTTCCCCTCACACCCCTCCCCCTTGCCTTGTTGTGCATCCATCACCGCCTTGATACAACAGGGCTTCCCACATTCTCACCTCTATACAGCTCCCCTTCCGTTGCTGCGTGCATGTCGACGGTCTTGTTCTGAGCCTATCTACCATGCGAAAGAAACCACTTCGGACATACCCTCCTGGTCTTAATGCGGAGCTGCGTACACACATACACCGATATGCAAGGACACCAAAAAAAAGATCTCTCTCTCTCTCTCTCTCTCTCTCTCCACGTGCCATCTCTCCTCTTTTTCCTCCTCAAACCCATCACAACATCTCACTAGATTCCCTTTGATAAAGCACCTCAAAAAAGATTGACCAAACATATTTTGAGCTTTGTGTGAGCAACTTAATATACGCTTATGAAGTAGATGCTAGCTATAAAGTTATCCCCCCCCCCCACCTCTCTCTCTCTCTCTCTCTCTCTCTCTCACACACACACACACACACACACACACACACACACACACACACACTGTTGATCTATGGAGCAGGAAAATCTAGATACGGTATCCTCTTTGCCTGCTCAAAAAGGTCTTATAGAACAAGGGATTAAGGAGTGCATCCATAGGAGTTTGATCACATGATGTGAAGTATTGACTCGTTGAAAATTTTTCTTGATATTGTAACTTGTGAAAGAGTCTTTTCAAATCAAGACTTTATAAAAGTCTATTTCATTATATTGTTTTATTATTTCCTAGTTAGACCCACCTTTTCTTTTTTTGCAAAACTTACAATTGTGAGTGGATAGTATTAAGAACATCAAAAAATCTTGGCCATCGGTAAATAAAAGATCTCAGAAGGACAAGATTATGGACCTTGTGTGTCGAGGAGGAGGGGGTGGGTTGGTAGGGGTGGCTACCCTGATAGCCGATGTAATTATAGTCCCTGGATGATGTCATGGCTCAACAAGAGCATGACAACACCTTATAATTTTTTGGGCTGCTCGATATAATTCACTCACAATTGTGAGTTTTGAAAAAAAAAAAAGAACATCAAAAATATACCAACTTTTGCTGACAACTCCAACCTGTTACTACCCGCGTGCTCCCTGAGACCCACCGTTTCTTATCAAAGCATCTCTTTTGTTTTGGTTTGTCAATGGTATTGTTTTCATTTTATTTCTTTTTGTTTTAAAATGCCGATGTGAGCCTCTCGTAGCATATAACACATTTGTGATATGTGTGTATAATGGACAATAAAATTTTATATTTTAAAAAAAACAAGTGAAAGAATCACGATGGCTTTCTAAAATAATTAGAACGCGATTGAATCATTAGGTTGAGTTTAAGTAGAATCAGTGTTCAAGAAAGGATTGCCCAACTTAGCCTTGAGTCGGTTGAAAATGGAGACTACCCGGTTGCAAACCATGGTAAAGGAAAGAAAAACTGGTGAAATATGTGAGAAACTAGTTCAAAAATATAATAAATTTTAAATTTATGCTAATATTTTCGGTTCGTTTCTTTGTAGGAAGGAAACTCAATCGACGGCCGCTTAATAAAAGAGACTTTCTTGAATATTGACTAGAATTAAGTTATAGAATGTAAGAAAAGTCAAGCAATGTGAGGGTGTGAAATTTAAAAAAACTCATTGATATGTATCCATAGAATTTACTAGAATTATGCAAGTCAAGTTTCACTTTAACATTTTAAAACAATAGAACGAAAAAAAAGTCAAGACATGTCACCATACTAAATGAAAGTGAAATAAACATTCAAAGTAAAAGCATGGTCACGTGAGGTTTAGTTCTCACTAAGCTTCGACAGCTACTGACAGTAGCGCAGAGCGTCCATCGCCGACAGCAGGTAGAGAGAGAAAAGGCAAGGCACAGGTAGGAGAGAGAGAGAAAGAGTTGACCGGGAGTACACCGGCATAATTTTATGACTATGCCTAAATAGGCATAGTTGACGTACTAAGCCGGTGAGAAGCTTTGGAAAGCTGCCATGCATCAGGGCCTGTCGGCTGATCTACGAAGAACTAAGCCTCGCGTGACCATAGCCTAAGTCTCCATCATCCACTGAAAGTCTCCCTAACCCAACACAACACTACGGTTTTTTTTAGAAAGCAAAAAAACAAATGACATGTGATTATAAACTCTCATTCAAACCTACTCTCCATAACTTTCATCCCCCTTAACTTCAACAGACCTTACTGACTCCTCTCCTTGTTTTCAAAGATTCACCAACGATTCATCGATCGTGGTTTGGACTTGGTGATTTTGAGCCTCAACATACTGTGATTTTGCACGTGGTTTGCACTTGGTGATTTTGAGCCTCAACATACTGTGGAACCTTTTGCCTTTAGTGTTATCATTCATACATATCCTTTGAGTGTTTATAATGTTTAAGCTTAGGTGTTCACAAGGGGGGTTGTTTGGAGGAATGGAAGAGAGAGGAGGGGGGGGAGGGGGGGGGAGTCGACCTAGAGATCACATTAGAGTGAGTTTGTTGACAGTGGTCGAGCAAACACTTGGTCACCTATGAGGGCGGAGCAAAAGTGCGGAAGTAGGAGGCTATAGGGAGTTCACTTAGGATGGAGGAAAGGGGGGAAGTGTATGAAGAGAGTGAGCTCTAGCTGAAGGAAGGTGGAAGGAGACCTTGAAGTAGGAGGGGCCTTAGAAGAGGTTTTGATTAAGCTGGCTCTTGAAAGTTGAAGCCACAACCTTATATTTGTAAATATAGGAAACATTATTGAAGTATGCAATGAAGAGAATGGTATATAGGTATATTCAAAAGGTGGAGTCTTCAAGAGAGAACATTCTGTGTAGGTATCCCCGTTTTTCTTGCATGTTAAATATGCCATAGAAGAGAGGGGTCACAAAATTTTAATTTGTAAATGGAATAAATGGCCTTTCATTTAAGGCTCTCATGATTTCTTTTCAACCTTTTGTTTGAAGGCACGGTCACACAGACCAAAGCAATCCGTTGCTCATAATTGAGGAGAAATATTCAAATATGCTTCTTGATAGTTGGTATGCATCCCCTTGTGGTGACATGTGACCTAGTTACAATGCTCATTAGCAAGTGGAGGTGGAAAGCTACGCCTCTAGCCACATTGTTAATGAAGAAGAGAGAGAATGCATGCAATTGGATGGTGGGGCTTGAGCTTAGCGTGAAAATAAATAGAACCTACCAATTGGGATGGGGCACATTGCTGGCACGCTTATAAAGCTGACAACCTCGTTGTATCAAACATTTAAAGTCTTATGACTAAACTTTGTGCAACTATGCAAAAATTTGTATAGTTGCAACTTGCAAAGCCCTTGCACAGTTCTACTAAGAGCATGGTCACGCGAGGCTTAGTTTGTCGTAAGTCTGACAGTCGTACGTCTGACAGCGAAACCTTTCCATCGGCACAGTTATAAAACTATGCCGGTACGCTCTAGGTCAGCTCCCCCTCTCTCTCTCTCTCCTATCGGCACCTTCCGCTTCTCTCTCTACTTGCTACCGCCGATCACGTTCCTCTACGACATGTCAGATTCTGTCCAGGCTTAGTTCTCACTAAGCCTCGCGTGACCAGGGCCTAAGCCTTCTCCTTCCCTTCGTGTGACCACAAATAAAACATAATTCTCAGGTAAAGTAACCGATAAGGGCATGGTCACGCGAGGCTTAGTTTTTGGTAATTCGCGATAGCATCTGACCGCGGCAGGTACGGTAGCTCAGAGGGTGACGGGAAGCAACCTGTAGTGAGAGGGAGTGTGAGGCGCAGTCAGGGGAGAGAGAGAGAACTCACCGGCACGCAACGGGCTTAGTTTGAAAACTATGCCAAAAAAGGCATAGTTACAAATTCTATGCCGGTGGAAAACTGCGTCCTGTCAAGCTTTGTCGACAGTTGTCTGTGGAAACTAAGCTTCGCGTGACCATAGCCTAACTATGCCTCGTGTGACCACCATTTTAAAGTACTATTTTCAATTCAAGTGGTGCTCTTTTCATTTAAGGACCTCCTTATACTTCCTTTCAAACTTTATGTTTAAAGATGCCAGCGTGGGCCCTTGGGCCTTCACCTTGTAAGGATTGGAATCTGGGATCCTTTGCAACGTGACCCTTCACCTTGTTAGGATCCTTTCAAATAAATGTGAGATATGAGGTACATGTCCTCAAGGAGAACCCACCCCAATCATACTCATGAGTCATACGTTCATAGCGTTCCCTTAAACGACTTTTTGCTGCTTTTCATGGCACCAAAAGCCACAAAGTGACATAGTTGAAACTTGAGACCAGGTCTCGGGAAACATTTTATGTGGACCCGGCTTTAGAACCTTTTCACATGCATATACTCTAACTTTGAGAGAGATAATCACACTAAAAATTTCATAATTTGAACTGGTTTGAGAACCTTCTTGTCCAAATTTGAGCCAACCATTTTTCGTTTTGAACAGGCTTTGGATACAGCAAATCTATCTTTTCCCAAGCTTTGCTTGAGACTCATCTCGCTCTTGTTGCCACCACATGCCAAGAGTTGGGTAGCATTGAGTCCAAAATATATTCCCCACAGCCTTTAGAGCCCGTAGCATCACCCTCTTTCTCAACCATGCTGCCTAGTCACCCGGTTAAAGGGAAACACAATGATTGGATAAAAATGGCGGGTCAATTTTTCAGAGGGAGGGTTGAAAAAAAAGAGAGTTTTGGGAGCGGGGCAACTCCTCTTGTTTAGTGAGAATCTCATTTATTTTAAAGTGATAATTGCATATCTTACAGGTTACGAAGCCCAAACACAACATTTGAGGCGATGTGATTGCATTCTCTCTCTATGACTTACTTGCTGATAATCGAGTAAGGCGGGCAGCACACGCGACCAGACTCTTAACGTTTGCTTTTTGGTAAATTAGATTAGGTGTTGATATTAGAAGAGTGCAATATTACTACATCAAGATTTCTTGCGAAGGAAACATCTCGCTATACACAATTATCTTTAATGGGTTAAAATTCCAAAATCACGTATAGATTTCAAGATTGTCTTGAGAAAAACCAACAAAATTTTATACATTGTAGTGTAAGAACTAGAATTGGTGCCTTTTGGACACAAAAATTGGAGAACTTTCATTGTGTCCTTTTTTTCACTATTTGAATATGTTTTTGATGTATGAAATTCGAGATTAATAATTGTCAATTTTACATAATGCATTGACACTTCATGGTCCTTCATATTGCCTATTGTAACTATTGTAAGCCTTCTTCATTTAATCGTATGCATACGGTGGAGGGTACCCATTGTAAATATCCTTTACGACTGGTACACTTATATATTTCTAAAGTATGGATCAAAATGAAAGTTTCCCCAAAATTTTAAAAACCTTCCCCTCGAGGAGGTCTACCACACAAGGTTGTCCCATAGCTCCTTTACTGTAATGCTATCTGTTTAGATGCTCTAGGATGGTCATTTTAGAATGTAATACTAAAGGGCCTCATCAAGGGCATCAACATCCCTCGTTCTGATAAGGATCTAGTACTTCAACAGTTTGTTGGTGACACTAACTCTATTATGTCTAATGATTCTCAACGTGTTGAACATTTTTGGCACTATTTAGATAGTTTCTGTATGGCCGGTGGATTTGTCATCAATCACTTTAAGATTGGTTACAGGTCCTTTGATGGCAAGATCCCCCAAATTATTACAGTTTCTAGATGCCAGCCAGTTACAGATGATCAGATTTTCAGATTGGTTAGCATATCGATGGGTTTCAAGGCCTCCTTTGGGCAAAGATGGGACTGGGTTGTTTCAAAGTTCATGCAAAAGATCATTAGATGGCAGTCTCATCAAGCACCGGTCTTTGCAAGAGCTTTCATTTTCAATCATTACCTGCTTCCCTCTCTAATTGATTTCTTGTCTTGTTGGAGTCCAGCTAATACCAACTTCAACAAACCATAGCCCTAGGTAGGAACTTCCTATGGGGAGG
Organism: Adiantum capillus-veneris; assembly: GCF_014529385.1. Classification (NCBI taxonomy): domain Eukaryota; kingdom Viridiplantae; phylum Streptophyta; class Polypodiopsida; order Polypodiales; family Pteridaceae; genus Adiantum; species Adiantum capillus-veneris. Next base: position 46,901,044 of record NC_140937.1, read on the forward strand.
TGAAGTAGATCAATTCAAAATTCCTAAAGTAGCTTAGAGCACCTTAGATTTAAGCTTCAAAAGTATAAAGCATTGTCAGTTGGATCCAAACTTGTTTGCAGGATGTGGAATGCTTGGAACACTATCAAGCAGTCTTGGAAACCTTCAAAGGAGTTTTTAACTAACCACTTATCTTTTCTTTTTGACTCGTTTTGGTTTGGAGTTTTTGTAGTCAAAACTAAAAAGGGCTTATGTAGAAAATGCTTCAAAGTTGTCTTGGGGAGATTTACATCCAAGGGAAACTAAAGACTCCCCACTGTCTACAAACTGAGTTCTCACTATCTCTAGCTGATGCTACCTGGTGTCTGGAGAGAGCAAAACAATGTATGAAGGTTCCTACCGAAGCCAATCAGTCCACTAGCCAGACTTCATATGTGGCAAAGGAAATTTACAAACAGTTAAAGCCCAAAGACATTGCTGAAGATAGTTTAAAGAAGAAGCTCAACCACTAGCGGAAAATCAACTCAAGATGCAAGCAGTGGACCTATAGGCTTAGATGCCTATGGGCCTATCCACAGGCCAAAAAAGCATAGTACACTCATGTGGTTAGTCATCCATCAAGGTATTTGGAATGGTGCCAAAGCTGGCATCAACAATGATATATGTTCCAAATGTAACTCTCAAACTGAAGACTGCATTCATATTTGGTTCAACTGTAAAGACAATAAGACTATCGTAAACTTCCTACAATCTATCTTCTTTCAAGTTAGTGCTAGGCATGTGGAGTTCCAAGACCTTCTTCTTTGTAACAATAAAGGACTTGATGTGCCTTTGTGGAATTTGATTTCTGTGGATTTTGATGAGTGTTACAGTGTTCAATCATTCCCCATTTGGCATGACCTTCAAATCTCTGCTCTTAAACTCTATAATTTGATGTCAAAAGCCCCCTTTGAGGGTTCCTCACCCACTGACATACAAAGAACCTCTAGATGGTAGCAATGGAAGCTGATTGTACCAAATTCTATCATTCCTCTAGGCTTAGGATGAAGGACCTTGTATCCTAACTTTTCAATCTTGGGGCTATCCCACCCCCTACCTGTCCGATCTTGTACTCCTTATATTTTTCTACTTAATTTAATTTCCACTTTCCTATAAAAAAAGGAAAACCTTTATGTAGAAATTTCTTGAGATATAATGTGAAGTTTTTCACCTCCTAATTCAAACACGGCTAGAGAGATTGGTAAAGCAAACCAATCCTTCTTTACTCCACTCACAAAGTTTTGGTGTAGCTTTTAAGACTCACGCCCAAGAAGGCTCCTCCATGGTTCATACGTGACCAATTGTTGCAAATTCTAAGGTTGGGTTCATACGGAACTGGTGAAAGAAACAAGCCTTCACAAATCTGCCGCCGCCTAGTGTGAACAGTGTGGAGGAGGAAAAGTGAAAAAGTGAAGGGGGCTGAGAGAGGCCATCAACTCTTCCGACGAGGGGGCGAGAGGGGGGGGGGGGGGGGGGGGGTCGGAAGAACAATGGAGGGCTCGGCGGAAGAGTTCCTCAACTCCAACCAATCAAATTTCGCCATGGAAGATCGACGTCCCTTTGCATTTTTCTTCCGCCGCCTAGTCTGAACCCACCCTAAGCTAAGGATGTTCAGATTGCGCAAGGATCTTTGCTTCCATGCTTATTCGGCGTGCTGACTCACGCCCACTCTATGTGCTGGTCTACCTAGCTCGCTTGCAGCTTGTGCTTTGCAAGTCTGGTCAATCACATGAATCTACAACCTGCACATGCTTGCTTTTCCATGGTTGTGTGTGAACATTGCACTGGACAGTCCACTGGTGGCGGACTTTGTCATCCCGCCTTGCCTCAGCTATATCTAACACGAGCATGGGAGATGGGATCAAAAGCTCCCATCACTTTTGGGCCCCGACATTAGGCGCGCGCCATAGATCTTGTCGTAAAAGTAAACTCGGATATTTTTGTAAACTCGAGTACCCGAGTTTACAAAAATACCCGAGTTTACTTTTGCGAGCTCCGATACTTTTGCACGTCAAAACTCCATGGAAACGTGTACATTCCACAGTGACGTGCACGGACGTGGTGGATAGGCCACATGGCCCTCAAACCCTAGGTTGTGGGTTCAATCCCGTGGGACGGGGAGGGAGGGGCGAAGTAAACTCGGGTACTCGAGTTTACATTGTACCCGAGTTTACATTGTCCACGAAGGCTCGGGATCTGCGGTCTTCAATCATCCCACCGTAGATCCCATCTCCTCCCATGCCCATGTGAGATATAGGCCAGGCCTGCCTTGTGCTTTGCTGCAAACTGGCATTTTATGGCAGGGACAAATGTTCCAGGCTATAGCCTAGCCTATCATCGGCAATTTAAAATGATCTTTGGAAAGCGAAGTCCGACAGGTTCAATGGGCATGTGAAAGGCTCAGCGAATCAGCAGTACCAAAATAGAATTCTGTACACTTTGAAAAAGCAGTGAAAGCGAATGTAGCACAAAGCCACGAGTGACAAAGGCGAAGATAAAAGCAGCAGCACGAGGGGACATGGTGAAAGGCAACGACACAACTAGATTCCCGTCGTCGCCCTTGTAGGATTTCTTCAGAGCTGACTGCAGCCTTGCGTTTCTTTTGGGCTTGCCAAAGCTAATGTCGGTTTCCGTCAAATTTGACGAGAGCTTCCCCGCCATTGCCATTTTAAAGCCAGAAGCCACATTGCCAGTCGCGATTCTGCACGTGGGTCTGAGTTGAAAAGACCTAATTCTTATCCTAGCTGTTCACCCCGCCCCTTCATCAGCAATCGAGCTGCAAGCGAGCTGAATTGGCAGCTTTAATCACCTCTTTTTCTCTAAAAATCCGTATACACTTCTCGCAGATAGGCATTTGACAGGTTGCATGTCGCATTGCAAACTTATGCATTAGCTTTTTATTTCTTCCGAGGTCTTGCAGCGTTATCCTTTACACGCACGCACATCATCAGCCGCAGGTGATTTATCAAGGCTTTCTCTGTCTAATCATTCCAACTTCTCATCAAAAGGACATCGGACTTGTAGTTTAAGCCTACTTATCAAAGCTTACTCGGGTGTGCTTAGAAACTATCGAGAGTTGCCGATGCATGAGCAAGGAGTCTGCCAGTTGTCTGCTCAAAACACATGAGTCCCATGTGAGCAGTCTATGAAAATCCAAAGAACATGTAAATCTTCCTAGTTTCTACCGTTGCCATATTTAGCACAATGGTGCATTTTGGGCGCTACATCAAGTCACATCAAGTACCTGGGTGGGAGACGTAAGCTTCTACCTCATCCATGCTATATCACCTGTTTTCACCTGAGCTGTAGATCTTATAGAGGCGTCTAATTGTGCAGGTATTATATTCAATACAAGCAATTGAAGAAACGAATAAACGAATGTGCCATCCATGTAGTTGAAGGATCTGAAGAGGAGAGACAAGAGATTTTAAGGAGATTCTCAAAGCTGTTAGACTCACAGGTTTGTCTTGTTAATTCATTGACGTAGTATTTATTATCATTACAGATGTAGTATGCACATCATTGATGCATGAGAGTTTGCTACAAGAAAGTCTGTATAGCTACAGATGGAGACGTGGACTTTGATCTTGTCAAATTGTAAGGCAAGATGGGGACAGCTGATGAGTGGCAAGCTCCAGTTATTTTAGGAACTGGATGTGTAGCACATATCTCTACTTTTACAGTTGAGGAAAGCATTGCTTCAATGGTATTATCTAAGCATATTCGCCCATGTCCTTAAACATTGGAGAGGTTTAGGGACGGTGGCAGGATTTGTTCAGTTCTTCATGACAGACTATGAACTCACCACATCAAGCAATTTTTTCATGTCTACTAGGTCTTAGGTGACATGCTTGGATGGAAGAAGGATCGCTTCACATTCTTGATGACTAATGACTCATGGGCATGAACATTTCGCTAGTTGGCAGGTAGATGGAACAACAATGGCTAGTGCACATGTGCTGAACACCACTTCTCAGGGGTAAGACTTGGGCGAAGAGGGTGGTTTTGTAATCATGCATCAGCGAAACATGGTTAGTGTGACCTGTTCTGGTGCATTCAATTTGTTGTGTCCCAATCATTGCTACTAGTTTTGGGGAGGAGTTCATAAGAGTTGCTCTGACTGGGATCTGCAATCCAACTCTTAGTTGCATCTTTGCAGGCATCGTGCAACAAAGGAAGATTGTTGCTCATCAGAAACTTCATACTCAAGTCACCTGGGCTTGTTGATGTGCTTCACGATTCAT